>NC_058080.1:624740835-625357710 GCF_014858855.1 Bufo gargarizans
GAGGTTTTTTTCATTTTTGGGGACCTCAGGATATATATATTTTTTTTTTAAATGCGACCTAAAATCCATGTCTGCCAATTTGGGCTAGCCAAATTCACATTTAGCTATTTGCCTGCTGTGCACCAATACAGCAGGCTACGAGCACATATGGGGTGGATACTGAATGGGGAGAAAATGAGGAACACATACTGGTGTGCATTTTCTCCTTTAACCCCTTGTGAAAGTGAAAAGTTTGGGCGTAAAGTCATTTTTTCTAGAAAAAAAATGTAATTTTTCATTATTACAGTCAAGTGTTTCCTAATTCTATGAAATACCCTTGGGGCCAAAGTGCTCACTACATTCCTTGATAGATTCCTTGAGGGGTGCAATTTCCAGAATGGGGTAACTTTTGGGGATTTTTTTACTGTAGTGGTGCATCAGGTGGTCTTCAATTGCAACATGGTGCATAAAAATTATTCCTGTGAAAACTGCCCTCCAAAATCCATAGGTTGCTGATAAACTGCAGAATCAGGGTAATAAATATTTACTTTTGTTTAGCTGTTAACTCTTGCTGTGTTATAGGAAACTAAGTATAAAAATTGAAAATCTGCCAAAAAAGCTACTGTATTTTTCACCCTATAAGATGCACCTTCCCCCCCCCCCCCCCCCCCCAAAAGCGGGGGGAAATAGCAGTGCGTCTTATGGGGTGAATGCTGCATTTTGCCAAATTTTCAATGATACGCCACACGGTTGTATCAGCTGAGAGAGAGGGGGGGCTGGGGGCCGGCATCTGGTTTTATAATGACAGCGGGGCCCGTGCAGTTACTGTATTCTACTACACGGGCCCTGCTCACTGTATATAATCGTATCTGTAATTGTAGGCATTGTTAATGTATAAAAATTCTGGGTAATCAGCGGCTGTATTACGGTACTTACAAGCGCTCGGTAACAGAGAGGATGGATGAGGCAGGCCAGGAGGACGGGCGCTGGCTGCATGAGTCACTACATCACACGCCTGCGCAGCCCACTTTATGAATGAAGCAGGCGGCGTGGGCGTGTGACGTAGTGACTCATGCTGCCAGCACCCGTCCTCCCGGCCTGCCTCCTCCCTCCTCTCTGCCACCGAGCGCTTGTAAGTACCGTAATACAGGCGCTGATTACCCAGAATATTTATACATTAACAATGCCTACAATTACAGATACGATTATATACAGTGAGCGGGGCCTGAGTAGTAGAATACAGTCACTGCACGGGCCCCGCTGTCATTATAAAACCAGATGCAACCCCTACCCCTTGTATTGGGGGTGATTCACACTACAGGCACACTGTTATGGAAGGGATCTGTGCATGACAAATAGCATAAGATGCTATATACAGTAAGTGTCATCCACAGATCCTCATAATAGTGCCATCCAGAGACCCCAATAAAAGCCACCCACAGATCCCCCATAACAGTGTCAACCCACAGATCCCCCATTACAGTGTCAACCCACAGATCCCCCATTACAGTGTCACCCACAGATCCCCCATTACAGTGTCACCCACAGATCCCCCATTACAGTGTCACCCACAGATCCCCCATTACAGTGTCACCCACAGATCCCCCATTACAGTGTCACCCACAGATCCCCCATTACAGTGTCACCCACAGATCCCCCATTACAGTGTCACCCACAGATCCCCCATTAGTGTCAACCCACAGATCCCCCATTACAGTGTCACCCACAGATCCCCCATTACAGTGTCACCCACAGATCCCCCATTACAGTGTCACACACAGATCCCCCATTACAGTGTCACCCACAGATCCCCCATTACAGTGTCACCCACAGATCCCCCATTACAGTGTCACCCACAGATCCCCCATTACAGTGTCACCCACAGATCCCCCATTACAGTGTCACCCACAGATCCCCCATTACAGTGTCACCCACAGACCACCATTAGTTAAAAATCCACCAAAAGCACACCTTTTTGTTCAAAATATTTTTTTTCCTATTTTCCTCCTAAAAAACCTATGGGCAGGTGCGTCTTATAGGGCGAAAAATACAGTAACATTTGATTTTCCATCTCCATATTCATTTAATTCTTGTGAAACACCCAAAAGGTTAACAAAGTTTGTAAAATCAGTTTTGAATAACTTTCGTGGTATAGTTTCTGAAATGAGATCATTTATTGGCAATTTCTATGATAAAAACTTGTAAAAAAAAGTGACTTAACTTAATTAGTCCTTTCAAAAAAAAAAAGTAAACTTTCAGGAAAATCTAAAACTTGCATCAAAATTTCTAGTTCTATAACATCCTAAAAAAATAAAATTACATCTACATAATGATGCCATCATAAATATGAGGTATATCGTTCTCTTTTTAAAGCAGAGAATTTGACATTTAGAAAATTGAGATTTTTTCCAAAAATTGGGTAAATTTGGGATTTTTCTATAAATAAAAGGTGAAATATATAGACTCAAATTTATGACTGTCATGAAGTACAATGTGTCACGAGAAAATCTCAGAATGGCTTGGATAATTAAAAGTGTTCCAAAGTTATTGCCACAAAGTGTCGCATGTCAGATTTGCAAAAAATGGCCTGACCAGGAGGGCGAAAACTGGCCCGGGGTAGAAAAGGTTAAATATACTGGGGACCGGCAGAGTTCCAGCCAGAAAACAGTAAACATGCTGCGAATTGGCCAGACTAAAACTGTGGCATATTTGCCAAGTTGCAGCCCCATCTCCGCTGGTCCCCATTAAAGTTAATAGGGCTGGGCAGCAATGCTGGAACGCAGAGAGATTCAGCAGGCTCTTTCAGGGCTCCTAGCGGCTGCCCTCACTTGTCCCTCACATACTGTACAGTATATCACTATGTGTACCCTAAAAATTTGTGTTCACAGCCCTGCTATTTTCACACTGATAACAGTTGCTGGCGCCTGGCATACAGTTGATCAGTGGTTACAACAATTTTTTGTCCTATAACACACACTTTTTTCGTCTTATGTGACGAATGTTAATGAGCGCTTCCATTATGGAAGCACTTATTAGTACGGGAGGACCAGGAAGCAGTGAATGCAGCACTCCCCTGGCTCTGTACTCACCGCTTCCTGATCCTCAGCCGCTCGCTGTGACTGTGCACATCATAAGGATGTCGTCGCACTGTGACCTCATGCGCAGCTGGAAAGGCAGGAGCTGGATCCCCAGAGCGTCGGCTTCAGGAGCAAGAGAGGTAAGCTGATTTACTGCTTTTGTCTGATGTGAGGTCTGAAAAGGGGTCTTAACATTGGGAGTCTGAACAGAGGTCTTATTAACATGGGGGTCTGATCTGAAGTCTGATTGGGAGTCTTAACATTTGGAGTCCGATCTGAGGTGTCAATGGGGGTCTAATTAACATTAAAGGTTTGTTCTGAGGTCTGATTAACATTGGAAGACTGACTGGAACTTTCTCTTATTTTCCTCCTAGGTGCGTCTTATAGGGAGAAAAATAAAGTCTATTAGAAAAAAAAAAAATCCTATCACTGTACCTACACAATAGAAAAAAAAACAAGGCAGTAAGACTTAAGAATATGTATAGGTGTGTGTATATATATATATTTTATTCCTGTTTAGCAAAATTTTCTAATCATTAAAATTACCTTTCGTCACCGCTTCTTTAAATTTTTCCTTTGCTGAATTCACTTCTTTTGTTAGCTGCCTGTAACTCAACTTCAGTTTTTCTAATTCCGTTTTTGTTACCTAAAATAAAATGGGGGAAAAAGGAACATTAATGACATTTTATACGATTTTAGACAATTCTAGCGGCAATAATCGCTAACAAGCGTTTGTATGAAGGCTCGTTAGCGATGATCTTGCACTGTAATACTGGCGCTGATTGCCCGATGAACAAGAAACACTCGTTCAATCCAAATCTTTTGACTGGCTTAAAATGGTTTGCCAGCGGCAGATAGTGGTGTCTAAACTGCTGCGGGCAAACAACTGGACAGCATGGGGACGAACAATGGTATAATGCTGAGGAGGAGATCACTGCATGTAATAGCAGCTGTCTCCACCGCTTGCGAGCAGGTGATTGCCAAAAAGGAACGCTTCCTTCCTGGCAGAATCAGGCTGTCTAATACAGCCTTAAGGGGGTTATCCGACACTAATAAATGCTCCCCCATATGCCCGGGCACCTCACACTGATTCTAATTACCTGGCTCCCCGCGTCACTCCTGGTCCCAGGGGAGAGCTGCCAATAGCAAGGGGTGACAGGGGGAGAGCCTTCCTAGTATCGCGGGTGACGCTAGGGAGGCTAGCCCCCATCCACGCCTGCCATTGGCTGCTCCACCCAGACACCGGATGTTTTCATCTCCGCACAGGAAGAAGCAGCTGCGGTAGTGTGGGGCACAGGAGCGGTAAGCAGCTGCGGTAGAGCGGGGACCAGAAGCGGCACAGGAGCGGGGAGCCAGGTAAGTGGAATCCGTGTGAGGGACCCAGCATATGGGGGAGCATTTGTTAGTGTCGCATAACCCCTTTAAAGGGAGTCTGTCACCTCTATATGGCCGTATCCCCCTCCCCCAACTGGTTACCTCCCCTCTGTACCCTTACTGCAGACAGCTAGCAATTCATTCATAACTTCCTGTGGAAATGATAGAGGAATGGGACAACATAGAGTCATAAGAATAAATGCTCCAGAATTTTTATTACATGGGGAATGCATGAAGCTATTAAAACAGGCATGTATGGAGAGATGAAAGGTCCTCCTTAACGGGAGTCTGTCACCTCCATATACAGTGCTTACATTGCCCTATAGCACACCTATATATGAAAGTTATGGTACCTTTCTCTTTGGACTTGCAGAAGCTGGAAAAACGAACTTTGATTGATATGCAAATGAACACTCGCAAGTGCCCAGGGGCGGCGTTCACTGTGTTGGTGCCCAGGTTGCCCTGCCTTTTTTCATTGTTCCCCCGCCCCAGCCTCTGCATATGCCCGCCCTCCTATTCCCTTGAGTCATCCTAAGGTCCGGCCGAGATCCCGCGACTGTGCACTGCCTCGCTGGGCCGGAGAATGCGCACTGCAATGCCCATTGTTGGCACAGCATCGCTTTAACTACTGCGCATGCTCCGGCGAAAGTTAAAGCGATGCCGTGCCAACAATGGGCATTGCAGTGCGCATTCTCCGGCCCAGCGAGGCAGTGCACAGTCGCGGGATCTCGGCCGGACCTTAGGATGACGCAAGGGAATAGGAGGGCGGGCATATGCAGAGGCTGGGGAACAATGAAAAAAGGCAGGGCAGCCTGGGCACCAACACAGTGAACGCCGCCCCTGGGCACTTGCGAGTGCTCATTTGCATATCAATCAAAGTTAGTTTTTCAAGCTTCTGCAGGTACAAAGACAAAAGGTACCATTCCATTCATGTATAGGTGTGCTATAGGGCAATGTAAGCACTGTATATGGAGGTGACAGACTCCCGTTAAGGAGGACCTTTCATCTCTCCATACATGCCTGTTTTAATAGCTTCATGCATTCCCCATGTAATAAAAATTCTAGAGCATCTATTCTTATAGCTCTATGTTGTCCCATTCCTCTATCATTTCCACAGGAAGTTATGAATGGATTGCTAGCAGTCTGCAGTAAGGGTACAGAGGGGAGGTAACCAGTTGGGGGAGGGGGGTGCCTGCACAGTCTGAAAATGGCAGCACTGATTGGATAGTGACTCTGTGCAGGTACCAAGGGATGTCATGAGCATTTTGACCGCACAAGTGTTTTGCAAAAATCAATTCACAGCAGATGGTGCAAAGTGAAAACTGCAATTATTACACAGATAAAGCCATTTTACTACCCAATATGTTGTGCCCATTGTGTTGCCAGTGTGAAAAGTGAACCCTCTTATGCCAGGCTTTCTGATTTTAGAAACACCCTACATGTGGCCCTAATCTTTTGCCTAGACATACCATAGGGTTCAGGAGTAAAAGAGCCCGATGTGCAATTGAGGTTAATTGTGCTGACAACTGTAGAGACTCTGGGGTGAAATAATAAATAGACCCCCTGAGAAGTGACCCTTTATCGGAAACTACACCTCTCAAGGTATTTATTGAGGAGAGGAGTTTTGTAGACATTAATGAGCAGGGGACCATGCAAAATTAAAATTGAAAGTCTTACAGGCACAGATATGGCATTTTAGAGCCCAATATGTTGCGCCCAGCTTGTGCAATCTGAGACACACCATGCCCTTTAAATTGTTACAGGGGTTCTACTGGGTGCTGAAATGACATAAATTTGGGCTTAAACTGCTGTATAGGGACGCTGCATACATTCAGAAGGGAAAGATTTGGATGGATTCATTAAAAGGGTTGTCTGAGTTATATCTATATACGT
The DNA here is from genome assembly GCF_014858855.1 of Bufo gargarizans. Lineage (NCBI taxonomy): Eukaryota > Metazoa > Chordata > Amphibia > Anura > Bufonidae > Bufo > Bufo gargarizans. The sequence continues at coordinate 624,747,159 of NC_058080.1, forward strand.
TATGGTGGCTTATAACATTATTAAAAATACATTTGTAATTTACTCACATTACTTATTCTGTTGTGTTTCTGCACGGCCGATGCAGGTCACGTGACCCCTGATGACATCCACCAGGCTCCGGTAGGGACATCTTGTGTACAGGCTTCTCCCTGGCTCTGTACACGAAACGTCAGAGCCTTGTGTGGCCCCCATCCCCTCTCTCCTCTGGCTGCTGCGGTTCCTGTGAGGGATCGTGCATGCGCGATCCTTACCAGTGACGGCAGCCGCGCAGAAAGATTCAATGGTGTGCCCGCTCCCTCCCTGTGATAGTATCGAAGCTATATGACACCTACAGTAGGTGTCGTACAGCTTAGCTACACATAGCTGTCGTACAGCTTAGCTACACATAGCTGTCGTACAGCTTAGCTACACATAGCTGTCGTACAGCTTAGCTACACATAGCTGTCGTACAGCTTAGCTACACATAGCTGTCGTACAGCTTAGCTACACATAGCTGTCGTACAGCTTAGCTACACATAGCTGTCGTACAGCTTAGCTACACATAGCTGTCGTACAGCTTAGCTACACATAGCTGTCGTACAGCTTAGCTACACATAGCTGTCGTACAGCTTAGCTACACATAGCTGTCGTACAGCTTAGCTACACATAGCTGTCGTACAGCTTAGCTACACATAGCTGTCGTACAGCTTAGCTACACATAGCTGTCGTACAGCTTAGCTACACATAGCTGTCGTACAGCTTAGCTACACATAGCTGTCGTACAGCTTAGCTACACATAGCTGTCGTACAGCTTAGCTACACATAGCTGTCGTACAGCTTAGCTACACATAGCTGTCGTACAGCTTAGCTACACATAGCTGTCGTACAGCTTAGCTACACATAGCTGTCGTACAGCTTAGCTACACATAGCTGTCGTACAGCTTAGCTACACATAGCTGTCGTACAGCTTAGCTACACATAGCTGTCGTACAGCTTAGCTACACATAGCTGTCGTACAGCTTAGCTACACATAGCTGTCGTACAGCTTAGCTACACATAGCTGTCGTACAGCTTAGCTACACATAGCTGTCGTACAGCTTAGCTACACATAGCTGTCGTACAGCTTAGCTACACATAGCTGTCGTACAGCTTAGCTACACATAGCTGTCGTACAGCTTAGCTACACATAGCTGTCGTACAGCTTAGCTACACATAGCTGTCGTACAGCTTAGCTACACATAGCTGTCGTACAGCTTAGCTACACATAGCTGTCGTACAGCTTAGCTACACATAGCTGTCGTACAGCTTAGCTACACATAGCTGTCGTACAGCTTAGCTACACATAGCTGTCGTACAGCTTAGCTACACATAGCTGTCGTACAGCTTAGCTACACATAGCTGTCGTACAGCTTAGCTACACATAGCTGTCGTACAGCTTAGCTACACATAGCTGTCGTACAGCTTAGCTACACATAGCTGTCGTACAGCTTAGCTACACATAGCTGTCGTACAGCTTAGCTACATATAGCTGTCGTACAGCTTAGCTACACATAGCTGTCGTACAGCTTAGCTACATATAGCTGTCGTACAGCTTAGCTACATATAGCTGTCGTACAGCTTAGCTACATATAGCTGTCGCAGTTAGAAACATATAGCTGTCGCACAGCTTAGCTACATATAGCTATCGCACAGCTTAGATACATATAGCTGTCGCACAGCTTAGATACACATAGCTGTCGCACAGCTTAGATACACATAGCTGTCGCACAGCTTAGATACATATACAGTCAGGTCCATGAATATTGGGACATTGACACAATTCTAACATTTTTGGCTCTATACATCACCACAATGGATTTGAAATAAAACAAACAAGATGTGCTTTATCTGCAGACAGTCAGCTTTAATTTGAGGGTACCTACATCCAAATCAGGTGAACGGTGTAGGAATTACAACGGTTTGCATATGTGTCTCCCACTTGTTAAGAGACCAAAAGTAATGGGACAATTGGCTTCTCAGCTGTTCCATGGCCAGGTGTGTGTCATTTCCTCATTATCCCAATTACAAATGAGCAGATAAAAGGTCCAGAGTTCATTTCAAGTGTGCTATTTGCTTTTGGAATCTGTTGCCGACAACTCTCAAGATGAAATCCAAAGTGCGGTCACTATCAGTGAAGTAAGCAATCATTAGGCTGAAAAAACAAACCCATCAGAGGGATAGCAAAAACATTAGGCATGGCCAAAACAACTGTTTGGAACATTCTTAAAAAGAAGGAACGCATCGGTGAACTCCGCAACACCAAAAGACTATGGAAAACAACTGTGGTGGATGACCGAATAATTATTTCCCTGGTAAAGAAAACACCCTTCACAACAGTTGGTCAGATCAAGAACACTCTCCAGGGGGTAGGTGTATGTGTGTCAAAGTGAACAATCAAGAGAAGACTTCACCAGAGTGAATACAGAGGGTTCCCCACAAGATGTAAACCATTGGTGAGCCTCAAAAACAAGAAGGCCAGATTAGAGTTTGCCAAACGACATCTAAAAAAGCCTTCACAGTTCTGGAACAACATCCTATGGACAGATGTGACCAAGATCAACTTGTACCAGAGTGATGTGAAGAGAAGAGTATGGAGAAGAAAAGGAACTGCCTATGATCCTAAGCATGCCACCTCATCAGTGAAGAATGGTGGTGGTAGTGTCATGGCGTGGGCATGTATTGCCGCTAATGGAACTGGTTCTCTTGTATTTATTTATGATGTGACTGCTGACAAAAGCAGCCGGATGAATTCTGAAGTGTTTCGGGCAATATTATCTGCTCATATTCAGCCAAATGCTTTAGAACTCATTGGACGGCGCTTTCCAGTGCAGATGGACAATGACCCAAAGCATACTGCAAAAGCAACCAAAGAGTTTTTTAATTTAAGGGAAAGAAGTGGAATGTTATGCAATGGCTAAGTCAATCACCGGACCTGAATCCGATTGAGCATGCATTTCCCTTGCTGAAGACAAAACTGAAGGGAAAATGACCGCAAGAACAAGCAGGAACTGAAGACAGTTGCAGTAGAGGCCTGGCAGAGCATCACCAGGGATGATACCCAGCGTCTGGTGATGTCTATGCGTTAGAAACTTCAGGCTGTAATTGACTGCAAAGGATTTGAAACCAAGTATTAAAAAGTGAAAGTTAGATTTATGATAATTATTATGTCCCATTACTTTTGGTTCCTTAACCACCTCCGGACCGCCTAACGCACATGTGCGTTCCGGAGGTGGCAGGGCTGCGCACAGTCACGCATATACGCGTCATCTCGCGAGACGCGAGATGACGCGAGTATGCGCCCGCGCGTGCGCAGTTCGCGCCGGCATTTCTTTCAGGACCATTTCGTCAGCAACCTGCCAGCCAATGATCGTGGCTGGCAGGTTGCTGATTTTTAAAAAATCCAATCAAAGTGCCAGATAGCAGATCATATTTGTAAATATGATCTGTTATATGGCTGCCTGCTCCTCTGCTGGTTCTTTTCGTCGGTTGGATCCAGCAGAGGAGCAGGCTTCACAGTGAGTACACCAACACTACACTATAGCCCCTGATCACCCCCCTGAACCCCAATTAACCCTTTGATCACCTCTTTGATCACCCCCTGTCAATCACAAGTGAAAAGAAAAAAGTGATCAGTGCAAACTGTCACTTTTTTTTTTCACTGTTATTGACCGTTAGGTTTTAGGTATAGTTTAGGTCCCTTGGTTAGGTAGTTAGCGATCAGTTAGCGCCCAGCCCACCGCACCGCAGTCCGTGATTCGCTGATTAGCGTATCGCTAATCAGCATTTGTACTTTTATAGTATCTGAAAGTGATCAAAACTGATCACGGTCAGATCTATAATAGTACTAGTGTCACTTTAGCTCGCCCTCCACCCAAAACGCAGTGTTTGCCCGATCAGGCCTGATCGGTCGCCCACACGTGCGTTCGCCCACACCCGCCCCACCGCAGTGACAAAAAAAAAATTTTTTTTTGATCACTGCACATTCACTTTACACGCACTGCGGCGATAAAAAAATCAGTTTTGATATTTTTTATCAACCGCAGCGGCCTCCGGTACTTCGCTAGCCTCCCCTTTGTAAGACAGGCTTGCTTTTTTTTTCTTGGGTAGTCTCAGGGAATACCCCTAAATTTAGTTGCCCACATGTCAAACAGGGGGTATTCTTCTGAAGAGGCCTACAGGCTTCTGACCCAGTCGGATGAGGAGTGGGAACCCTCATCTGATGAATCCAGCGGGTCAGAATACGAACCTGTAGAAAGCAGTGGCTCTCTGACCCAAAGTTCGGACGAGGAGGCTGAGGTCCCTGATAGCACCAGGCGTACCCGGCCCCGTGTCGCTAGACCGCAGGTTGCGCAGGATCCGCTTCAAGAGCAGCAGAGTGGGGCTGGTGCTGTCGGATTACGTGGTGAGGCATACACCAGCAGCCCAGCCCTCCCTGGACCTAGTACCAGCACTGCCGTACAACCTGGTGAAGTAGCGAGCACCAGAAGGGCAGTTGAAGCTGGTACGGTGGCACGTGCAGTAGTGACCCCGTCGCAGCCACCGCAAAGACGTGCCCGTAGAGCCCCTAGAATCCCAGAGGTGCTGGCAAACCCTGATTGGCAGTCCCCAACTTCAGCCGCACCTGTAGTTTTCCCTTTCACTGCCCAGTCTGGAGTTCGGGTTGAGACGGCTCAGATCGGTTCGGCCCTGGGATTTTTTGAGCTGTTCTTGACTGCGGAGCTTTTAGACATAGTTGTGGCCGAAACAAACAGGTATGCCACACAATTTATCACCGCTAACCCGGGAAGCTTTTATGCCCAGCCTTTCCGGTGGAAACCAGTCCAAGTTTCCGAACTTAAAACTTTTCTGGGCCTCCTCCTCAACATGGGCCTGACAAAAAAACATGAATTGCGGTCATATTGGTCCACGAACCCGATTCATCACATGCCCATGTTCTCTGCTGCCATGTCCAGGGCACGTTTTGAGGCCATCCTGCGGTTCCTGCACTTTAGTGACAACACCGCCTCCCGTCCCAGGGGCCACCCTGCTTTTGACCGGCTCCACAAAATTCAGCCCCTCATAGACCATTTCAACCAGAAATTTGCAGATATTTATACCCCAGAGCAAAACATCTGCATAGACGAGTCCCTGATACATTTTACCGGGCGCCTTGGCTTCAAGCAATACATCCCAAGCAAGCGCGCCCGGTATGGGGTCAAATTGTATAAGCTCTGTGAAAGGGCCACAGGCTATACCCACAAATTTCGGGTCTATGAGGGAAAAGATCAGACCCTGGAGCCGGTCGGTTGCCCTGACTACCTGGGGAGCAGTGGGAAGACAGTTTGGGACTTGGTGTCACCCTTATTCGGCCAGGGGTACCATCTTTATGTGGACAATTTTTACACAAGTGTGGCCCTCTTTAGGCATTTGTTTCTAGAACGGATTGGCGCCTGTGGTACCGCGCGAACTAGTCGCGCGGGCTTCCCCCAACGGCTCGTTACCACCCGTCTTGCAAGGGGGCAGAGGGCCGCACTGTGTAACGAAGAACTGCTCGCGGTGAAATGGAGAGACAAGCGTGACGTTTACATGCTCTCCTCCATTCACGCAGACACGACAATACAAATTGAGCGAGCAACCCGTGTCATTGAAAAGCCCCTCTCAGTCCACGACTATAACCTCCACATGGGAGGGGTCGACTTCAATGACCAGATGTTGTCTCCGTATTTAGTTTCCCGACGCACCAGACGCTGGTATAAGAAGGTGTCTGTATATTTAATTCAATTGGCTCTGTACAATAGTTTTGTTCTCTACAGTAAGGCTGGGAGAACTGGATCCTTCCTCAAATTTCAGGAAGAGATCATTGAGAACCTCCTGTATCCAGGAGGTTCCGTGGCCCCAACCACCAGTGTAGTTAGCCGTCTACACGAGCGACATTTCCCCAATGTCGTTCCTGGTACCTCAACCCAACCGTCACCCCGAAAAAGATGTCGTGTCTGTAGCAGGAGTGGAATAAGGCGTGACACCCGCTATTTCTGTCCTGACTGTCCGGACCACCCTGCCCTATGCTTTGGAGAGTGTTTCCGGAAGTACCACTCACAGGTACACTATTAGCATAGGGATCATCTCACCAGGACAGGCACACAGGGCTATTAGGGCCCATTCACTCACTGCTGCTGCAAACGTCTCCTTTCACATGGGACAAAGTGCATAACGCACTTCGCCACATCTTTGGGCGATTTGCGCTTTGCACATTGACCCATGGGGAAGGAGAGGTTTGTTCTATAAAGGTAAAAAAACAAAAAAAAAACAAAAAAAAAAAACAGGTAAGCAAACAGGTTAATGTTTAGTTCCAAAAGTTAAAGTTACATGTTCTGTTCCAAAGTTAATAAAATTATTGCGTTGTGGCCTGTTTTTTTTTTTTTTTTTTTTTTTTGTCTTTTTACCTTCCAGGTGGACCAACCGATCTACTAGCTGCAGCACCAATGTGCATTCTGACAGAAGCATTGCGCTGCTGTCAGATTACACGCAAGTCGGTGTATGCGGCGCTGCAAGACGGGATTTTCTCCTCTGCAGTGACAGATACGTTTGCCGAGGCATACGAGCTGAGGAGGAGGCGGCGTTCCTATGCTTTGGCAAGCACTTTGTATGTATATATATATATATATATATATATATATATATATATATATATATATATATATTTTAAAAAAAAAATCCCGGCAATGATTTATTCATCCACATCGATTGATGCGAATGGAGAAATCTGGTTTGCCAGGGCATACGAGCTAAGTGGGTATGGATGTAGGGCGGAGCTCCTATGTCCTGGCAGACGCCTTTCCCCTCCATTTTTTTTTTTTTGGCAGAGATTTTTTCATCCACATTGATCGATGCGAATGAAGAAATCTGTGCCGTTCATTTTTTTCTTTCAGCCCAGAGGCTGAACGGAAAAAAAAAATCTCATTACCTGTATGCTCAATATAAGGAGAATAGCAGAAACTCCTAATGCTGGCCATACATGTAATGATTGCGGAGACCCTCAAATGGCAGGGCAGTACAAACACCCCACAACTGACCCCATTTTGGAAAGAAGACACCCCAAGGTATTTGCTGAGGGGCATATTGAGTCCATGAAAGATTGAAATTTTTGTCCTAAGTTAGCGGAAAGTGAGACTTTGTGAGAAAAAACAAAAAAAAATCAATTTCCGCTAACTTATGCGAAAAAAAAAAAATTTCTTTGAACTTGCCAGGCCCCTCATTGGATACCTTGGGGTGTCTTCTTTCCAAAGTGGGGTCACATGTGGGGTATTTATACTGCCCTGGCTTTTTAGGGGCCCTAAAGCGTGAGAAGAAGTCTGGGATCCAAATGTCTAAAAATGCCCTCCTAAAAGGAATTTGGGCCCCTTTGCGCATCTAGGCTGCAAAAAAGTGTGACACATCTGGTATCGCCGTACTCAGAAGAAGTTGGGGAATGTGTTTTGGGGTGTCATTTTACATATACCCATGCTGGGTGAGATAAATATCTTGGTCAAATGCCAACTTTGTATAAAAAAATGGGAAAAGTTGTCTTTTGCCAACATATTTCTCTCACCCAGCATGGGTATATGTAAAATGACACCCCAAAACACATTCCCCAACTTCTCCTGAGTACGGCGATACCAGCTGTGTCACACTTTTTTGATGCCAAGGTGGGCAAAGGGGCACATATTCCAAAGTGCACCTTTCGGATTTCACCGGTCATTTTTTACAGATTTTGATTGCAAAGTACTTCTCACACATATGGGCCCCTAAATTGCCAGGGCAGTATAACTACGCCACAAGTGACCCCATTTTGGAAAGAAGACACCCCAAGGTATTCCGTGAGGGGCATGGCGAGTTCCTAGAATTTTTTATTTTTTGTCGCAAGTTAGTGGAATATGAGACTTTGTAAGGAAAAAAGAGAAAAAAAAAAAATCATCATTTTCTGCTAACTTGTGACAAAAAATAAAAAATTCTAGGAACTCGCAGTGCCCCTCACGGAATACCTTAGGGTGTCTTCTTTCCAAAATGGGGTTACTTGTGGCGTAGTTATACTGCCCTGGCAATTTAGGGGCCCAAATGTGTGAGAAGTACCTTGCAATCAAAATGTGTAAAAAATGCCCTGCAAAATCCGAAAGGTGCACTTTGGAATATGTGCCCCTTTGCCCACCTTGGCAGCAAAAAAGTGTGACACATCTGGTATCGCCGTACTCAGGAGAAGTTGGGGAATGTGTTTTGGGGTGTCATTTTACATATACCCATGCTGGGTGAGAGAAATATCTTGGCAAACGACAACTTTTCCCATTTTTTTATACAAAGTTGGCATTTGACCAAGATATTTTTCTCACCCAGCATGGGTATATGTAAAATGACACCCCAAAACACATTCCCCAACTTCTCCTGAGTACGGCGATACCAGATGTGTGACACTTTTTGATGCCAAGGTGGGCAAAGGGGCGCATATGCCAAAGTGCACCTTTCGGATTTCACCGGTCATTTTTTACAGATTTTGATTGCAAAGTACTTCTCACACATATGGGCCCCTAAATTGCCAGGGCAGTATAACTACGCCACAAGTGACCCCATTTTGGAAAGAAGACACCCCAAGGTATTCCGTGAGGGGCATGGCGAGTTCCTAGAATTTTTAATTTTTTGTCGCAAGTTAGTGGAATATGAGACTTTGTAAGGAAAAAAGAGAAAAAAAAAAAAATCATCATTTTCTGCTAACTTGTGACAAAAAATAAAAAATTCTAGGAACTCGCAGTGCCCCTCACGGAATACCTTAGGGTGTCTTCTTTCCAAAATGGGGTCACTTGTGGCGTAGTTATACTGCCCTGGCAATTTAGGGGCCCAAATGTGTGAGAAGTACCTTGCAATCAAAATGTGTAAAAAATGCCCTGCAAAATCCGAAAGGTGCACTTTGGAATATGTGCCCCTTTGCCCACCTTGGCAGCAAAAAAGTGTCACACATCTGGTATTGTCGTACTCAGGAGAAGTTGGGGAATGTGTTTTGGGGTGTCATTTTACATATACCCATGCTGGGTGAGAAAAATATCTTGGTCAAATGCCAACTTTGTATAAAAAAATGGGAAAAGTTGTCGTTTGCCAAGATATTTCTCTCACCCAGCATGGGTATATGTAAAATGACACCCCAAAACACATTCCCCAACTTCTCCTGAGTACGGCGATACCACATGTGTGACACTTTTTTGCTGCCAAGGTGGGCAAAGGGGCGCATATTCCAAAGTGCACCTTTCGGATTTCACCGGTCATTTCTTACACATTTTGATTGCAAAGTTCTTCTCACACATTTGGGCCCCTAAATTGCCAGGGCAGTATAACTACGCCACAAGTGACCCCATTTTGGAAAGAAGACACCCCAAGGTATTCTGTGAGGGGCATGGTGAGTTCCTAGAATTTTTTATTTTTTGTCGCAAGTTAGTGGAATATGAGACTTTGTAAGAAAAAAATAAAATAAAAAAATCATCATAATTTTCCGCTAACTTGTGACAAAAAATAAAAAGTTCTATGAACTCACTATGCCCATCAGCGAATACCTTAGGGTGTCTACTTTCCGAAATGGGGTCATTTGTGGGGTAGTTATACTGTCTGGGCATTGTAGAACCTCAGGAAACATGACAGGTGCTCAGAAAATCAGAGCCGTTTCAAAAAGCGGAAATTCACATTTTTGTACCATAGTTTGTAAATGCTATAACTTTTACCCAAACCATTTTTTTTTTGCCCAAACTTTTTTTTTTATCAAAGACATGTAGAACTATAAATTTAGCGAAAAATTTATATATGGATGTCGTTTTTTTTGCAAAATTTCACAGCTGAAAGTGAAAAATGTCATTTTTTTGCAAAAAAATCGTTACATTTTGATTAATAACAAAAAAAGTAAAAATGTCAGCAGCAATAAAATACCACCAAATGAAAGCTCCATTAGTGAGAAGAAAAGGAGGTAAAATTCATTTGGGTGGTAAGTTGCATGACCGAGCGATAAACGGTGAAAGGAGTGTAGTGCCGAAGTGTAAAAAGTGGCCTGGTCATGAAGGGGGTTTCACCTAGCGGGGCTGAAGTGGTTAACAAGTGGGAGGCACATATGCAAACTGTTGTAATTCCTACACCGTTCACCTGATTTGGATGTAAATACCCTCAAATTAAAGCTGACAGTCTGCAGTTAAAGCACATCTTGTTCGTTTGATTTCAAATCCATTGTGGTGGTGTATAGAGCCAAAAATGTTAAAACTGTGTCGATGTCCCAATATTTATGGACCTGACATTTTTTTTTTATCAAAGACATGTAGAACTATAAATTTAGCGTTTTCATCGATGCTGGCGTGTACAGTAGGGGTCCGGCTGTCACTAACAGTCGGGTCCTTGTCATCAATCGAGTAGACGAAGCTCCTTCACCAGCCTGATCAGAGCGCAGGACATGTACGCCGCTGGGACTTAGGTCACGGTCTGCAGCGCCATACATCAACAGCCCTGGTATGCTATGGGTTAATCAGCTTCCCTATGCATTTACTGTTTTATAGTAGCATGCAAATTTCACTTCTGACATCAGCAACAGCCTGCACATTGCAAACAAAATATACATTTCCCACAAGGGTATCATCAAAACAAATGTATTGAAAGAAAACATAAGATATCTTAAAAAAATAAAAATAAAAAACAATCTAATACTTTTGCTTGGAGTTCTATATTATTTTTATTAATAGCCTTGATAAATTAGGGAAGCAAAACATTTTGCAGAAGTGACTAATAAGCTGCACAGGACCTCCAGGAAGGTCATTACCCTGCCAGACATATTTCCATGAACTAAATGAGACATTATAAATAGACAATGGCTTATATAATCTGCAGATCAACCCTCCATCCATGTACTATTAACCTTAATGAATTTTATTTGGCTTTTCGTTTTCCCACCTTTTTACACATCTCTCACATTTTATCAAACACCTAATTATAAAAGAAAACTGACCAGTCTTCAGGAAGATTAAAAAAGAGAGAAAGACCTGATTCCAAGAGCATACCTTGTACAACTCGGCCTCGATCTGCTGGTGAATGCTGTTGTAGCTCTTTTTCACTTGCTGCTTGTCTTTGATCATGACATTGAGGCGGTGTAGCGGTCCTGCGTTGAGCTCTTCTGCATGACTTTTCATGATCTTACTCAACTGCTCTGTCTGCTGAACCATGTGCAGCCATGACTACAAGTTAAGAAGAAAACAAATGCCAATGGTGGTGACCGCCAATCTATGAGCCAGAACGGAGTGCTAGAGGTGGCTGCCGTACACACAGTGCCCCAATGGGCTGATCTTTGTACAGCAAAACGTAAGGAACACACAAATCTTATTCATTTTGCTGTATGGAGTACCAATAATGTAAAAATAAATTAATTCATGAAACATAATAAGATGTAAACTTCTGCACAAAGCCTAAATCCACCAGTCATGAAAAGTAATTAGTTAGTAAATGGTATTAGATATAAGAACATGGCACCAGAAATGAAAGCTGGCTAAACCCTGGTTTTTATGGGGTATGTTCACAGAGCAAGGGCTCTTTCACACAAGCGGATGCCGTGCGTGGAATCCGCTGCATGAAAGACAGCCAAGTCCCGTACCGGACAGCAGAGACACGGAGCATTAACATGATTGATAATGCTCTGTGCCTCTCTGACCTTTTTACTACAAAAGCACAGTGAGATAAAGTGGTCACTGTGATTTTGTATTAAAAAGATCACAGACAGTCAAGAAGCATTATAAATCATGTTAATGCTCCGTGTCTCTGCTGTCCAGAGCAGGGCTTAGCTGTCTTTCACGCAGCAGATTCCACTTGTGTGAAAGAGCCCTAAGGACTCATGCACACGACTGTGGGGTCACCATGCCCACGACGAGTACCACAAATCCATGGTCTACAAAACACAGGCACTGGCCGTGTGCACTCAGCATCTCGATGTGGACCCACTGAATTCAATGGGTCCACGATCTGCAAGATGCGGGGAAAGATAGAGCAAGGACTATCTTTTGCAGCACGGAGGCACGGACCCGGAAGCCCGTGGAAATACACAGAAGTCCTTGAGTGGGCTTCCAGGTCCGTGCCTCTGCACTGCAAAAGACGGAACATGTCCTCTGTTTCTCTACATCCTGCAGGTCGCGGACCCATTAAAGCCAATGGGTCCGTACCGTTTGCGGTCCGCAACACGGGGATGGAAGCCCCACAGTTGTGCACAAGAGGCCTAAAATGGGTTACCATTCATGTTGGAGCTGAATGCTGGGTGGTTGCACTTATGCAGTAGCTAAACGTTTTTTGGAAAAAATGAAGGTGCAGATGTGCTACTCAGAGAACTGTGCCCCCTAAGCTTTCATTGACTTTGCTCAGCGTTTCAAGAGTGTGTAGTACCCATCCACAGAAAATATATGGGGACTGTACACCACAAACTCCAAAACCTGAGCTGAGCCGGTTAAAAACAAAGGGGCAGATCTTCTGCACCTTAATTTTTTCAATAAAACTTAAGTTACCCTTTAAAGTGGAAATACACCATCAGCAGCTGTCAGGCAACCACTTGTTCAGCAGGCAGCTACTCCTCCCGCTTTCACCATACATGATAAGTTTGGATAAGCGGGCACGTGTTCTCAGTGGGGAGGGTGAATAAGTCGCTGCCAGACAACTCTGTTGGCAGCTTACCTCCAATGAGAACAAAGGATTTTACATACTGAAACTCGACACACCTGTTTCTTCCGCCTCAATATGTAATGGCTGAACATCTAATACACTCTAGATGGTCAACTGATCACGCTGAAACAATTAGTCAAATGTGTATGGCCATCCTTAAAACAGTTTGCCTTCCACCCACCAACATCGAATGTGCCTCATCTTTGATCTGAAAAAGGTAGGTCATATGCTACCTACTCATTTAATATCCAAGAAGTCAAACTCCAGAAAGTATTTACAGTATATACTTAGATCTGCTAACAAAGCCACAAGACCTGGCCCCCATGCGGTTTCATTGAATTGAATTTGGATCACTATGAAACCCAGTCTTACCTTGGATACACAGCTGATGTAGTCAAGCTGAGGAGCACTTTCCTTATCAACTTGATTGCAAAGATTTTGTAGAGTAGAGGCATAATCCTTGTCGCTTTTAATTCTCAAAGCCATAAACTTTTTCACAGTTTCCAGGAGGCGCAGCTCCCAATCTTGAAGCTTTAGCAAAGCATCATGTGAAAATTTAAGATCCATGCCAAACCCCATCTTCACCAAGGCACTTAGAGGGTCTGGTCTTGACGGAGAAGTTTCTTTTGGTCAGCACATGCTCGGGCGTCTGAAAAAACAAACAAACCTCGGAGTCACCATGTGCTAGAACTAGAAGGGTTTTACTCATATCTAGTCCAAACAGGAGAAAGGTAGACAACATACAGATAAACAGAGGCACTGCTTTAGCTGCCTTTACACCTAGAGGCTCTGCTTTACACCTAGAAAAGAGCCTCTAGGTGTAAAGGCAACACCCCTATTGCTCCTAAGGGCTCATTTGCATATGTTAAAACTTCATCTTGCTCAGCAATGCAGGCACGTATGAACATGTGACCAACACAGATGCCTTCAGCTGCCAAGTGCTCATGCAACAGGCCAGCCAGTGTCATAGGTACAAATCTGCTGACAGATGCCCTTTAAACCTCATCTCTTGGACCAACTGAAACATCCCCAAAATACCTACTTTCATGGCCTGATTTCCACCATTGGCCACAAGTGTGCTGTAGCCACTGAATATACTTTGCCTTGCCTCCTCCACTTGGTTTGCACTGATCCTTATATACAATACATATCACCTTTCCCACCATGATTAACCTAATGTATTCAGAGACGCACGCCCAACGCTGGTAATTGCACAAATCCAAACTGCACTGAACAGTAACCTCACTCACTCCCATATCAGTGTGGGCGACTCCTAGGTTGTACTGTTTATTGCCGAAACCAGTCCAGTTCAGTAACTTCCCAGCAGACGTGAGAATTCAACCAGCCACCAAATACACAGTCGGAGACAAATGCAGCCTGCGCTGTGGCAATACACATTCTTATACATATACAGAAATGATGGCACTACCGAGGTCAACTAAAGGGTCCTCCTTTAGTTGACCTCGGTAGTGCCATCATTTCTGCAGTTTGAAAAAACCTACACATGTGAACATTTCCTTCACTAGGAAGAACATGTTAACTAAGGGTCCATTCACATGTCTGCAAAATGGGTCCGCATCCATTCCGCAATTTTGAGAAACAGGTGCGGACCCATTCATTTTCAATAAGGCCAGAATGTGCTGTCCTCATCCGCATTTGCCCTATTCTTGTCCGTAAAGGCATTTTCTGAGTGCCAGCGATGTGCGGTCCGCAAAATGCGGAACGCACATTGCCGGTGTCCACGTTTTTTGGGATCCGCAAAACACATATGGAAGTGTGAATGGACCCTTATATTTTAAAATAGTAAGACATGTAGAATTTCACCCACATGTACAGACAGAAAGCAGGCAGCAGAACACGGCTGCCACATTTCTAAAAATAGTAATCCATATTTCCAATTCAAATCATGAGTTAGTCACCACCTCATCACCCATCCCTAGAACATGTAGACCAGCAACATGAGATATAGATATGCTGCATCAGTTTCTAAACCAGGTAGGAAATAAAGTAAGAATTCCACAGGAACCAGGGTTCCACCGTGGTGTTAAGGCACAGAACTGACGGCCATGCAGGGAGTTCCCTAACCCATCTGACATACCGGGCTCTATCAATATACAGTCGTGGCCTAAAGTTTTGAGAATTACACAAATATTAGTTCTCACAAAGTTTGCTGCGAAACGGCTTTTAGATCTTTGTTTTAGTTGTTTTTATGTGATGTAGTGAAATATAATTACACGCACTTCATAAGTTTCAAAGGCTTTTATCAACAATTACATGACATTTATGCAAAGAGTCAGTATTTGCAGTGTTGACCCTATTTTTTCAGGACCTCTGCAATTCGACTGGGCATGCTCTCAATCAACTTCTAGGCCAATTCCTGACTGATAGCAACCCATTCTTTCATAATCACTTCTTGGAGTTTGTCAGAATTAGTGGGTTTTTGTTTGTCCACCCACCTATTGAGGATTGACCACAAGTTCTCAATGGGATTAAGATCTGGGGAGTTTCCAGGCCATGGACCCAAAATGTCAACGTTTTGGTCCCCGAGCCACTTAGTTATCACTTTTTCCTTATGGCACGGTGCTCCATCGTGCTGGAAAATTCATTGTTCTTCACCAAACAGTTGTTGGATTGTTGGAAGAAGTTGCTGTTGGAGGGTGTTTTGGTACCATTCGTTATTCATGGCTGTGTTTTTGGGCAAAATTGTGAGTGAGCCCAATCATTTGGATGAGAAGCAACCCCACACATGAATGGTATCAGGATGCTTTACTGTTGGCATGACACAGGACTGATGGTAG
The DNA here is from genome assembly GCF_014858855.1 of Bufo gargarizans. Lineage (NCBI taxonomy): Eukaryota > Metazoa > Chordata > Amphibia > Anura > Bufonidae > Bufo > Bufo gargarizans. The sequence continues at coordinate 624,762,644 of NC_058080.1, forward strand.
CGCTCACCTTTTCTTCTCTGGACAAGCCTTTTTCCCTGATGCCCCAAACAATCGGAAAGAGGCTTCATCGGAGAATATGACTTTGCCCCAGTCCTCAGCAGTCCATTCACCATATTTTCTGCAGAAGATCAATCTTTCCCTGATGTTTTTTTTGGCGAGAAGTGGCTTCTTTGCTGCCCTTCTTGACACCAGGCCATCTTCCAAAAGTCTTCGTCTAACTGTGCGTGCAGATGCGCTCACACCTGCCTGCTGCCATTCCTGAGCAAGCTCTGCACTGGTGGCACTCCGATCCCGCAGCTGAATCCTCTTTAGGAGACGATCCTGGCGGTTGCTGGACTTTCTTGGACGCCCTGAAGCCTTCTTAACAAGAATTGAACCTCTTTCCTTGAAGTTCTTGATGATCCTATAAATTGTTGATTAAGGTGCAATCTTAGTAGCCACAATATTCTTGCCTGTGAAGCCATTTTTATGCAACGCAATGATGGCGAGTTTCTTTGCAGGTCACAATGCAGGTCACCATGGTTAACAATGGAAGAACAATGATTTTAAGCGTCACCCTCCTTTTAACAGGTCAAGTCTGCCATTTTAACCCAATCAGCCTGATATAATGATCTCCAGCCTTGTGCTCGTCAACATTCTCACCTGAGTTACCAAGACGATTACTGAAATGATCTCAGCAGGTCCTTTAATGACAGCAATGAAATGCAGTGGAAAGGTTTTTTTGGGGATTAAGTTAATTTCCATGGCAAAGAAGGACTATGCAATTCATCTAATCACTCTTCATAACATTCTGGAGTATATGCAAACTGCTATTATAAAAACTTTACTTTTCCAATTTTCTATATTTATGTAATTCTCAAAACTTTTGGCCACGACTGTACAATCAATGTTTGCATGAACACTGAAGTTTATACCAGAGGACATGTCTAGTGTGGAAGCCACATAATGACACCAGAAACTATTAGGACACTAAACTGATGAAGTGTGGAGACTGTCAGATGTAAAGATATGTTCTACTTCACACCAGCATGTACATGTCAACATTATGCCCCCACAGGAACATCAATGTCAAGGGAAGAATAAGCGGTGTTGTAAAAGAAATTTAGAAATGTTCTAGATCAGGGATCAGCAACCTCCGGCACTCCAGCTGTGATGAAACTACAACTCCCAGCATGCTCCATTCACTTCTCTGGGAGTTCTGAGAACAGCCAAGGAGGTGTGCATGCTGGAAGTTGTAGTTTTGCCACAGCTGGAGTGCCGAAGGTTGCTGATCCCTGTTCTAGATAAACAGTGCATTCAGAAATTGGAATTTTCAAGAAAGTTAATAGTAAAACCTGAAGGGGATTTATTCATTATCATTTTTCTGATTAATGGATAGGATTATGTACATAGCATCCCCGCTGCATAGTATTGGTGCCTTATTATATGGCCTCCTTTGCTCTCTGGTTGTGGTGGCCCTTGTGCTTTATTTGAAGTATAACAGTCTCTACAGATCTTTTGTCACCACTAAATGGATAGCAATCTGCAAGCCCTATGTTATAGAGCAGGACGAGCTGAGCAGATTGATTTGCTGTATAGTTTTGTGAGGAAAGATTAGAAAAAGTTATAATTTATGCATTTAAAGCTCTGCTCTTTCTGAATGCAACCCCCCCCCCCCCCCCCCCCCGTAAACAACTGTAATTGACTGATCGTGATCTACTGTATGTATACAGAGTTACACAGAGAATGCCATCAATCACTGATAACATCTCCTCCATGTACAAGTGAAGTAAAAAAAAAAAGCTGAGATTTAAATTTATAAATTACAATTCCTATTGAATCTTTCCCAAAATTACTACATATTGATCTGCACAGTGCCTCCTGTCATATAACATGCTGCCCTCAGATTGTCCTGAAGGTTGCAAACATTTGCCACGTCCTGACCTCTCTTTTCTTGCTACTTAGACTTGTGCCTGACCCCTCATTAGACTCAGATATGAGCCTCTCAATGTCCCTGAAGCTTCTGCAGTTTTCAGACCACCATCCTGAAATCGAACCCTGATAACCCCAAATCACTCAACTGTATCCTTGACCCATCCCTGTCTGTGCTGTGTAGCTCAACAGCTGTCAAACACTGACAACTCCTGGGGCTGCAATTTAAGGGTCTAACGTAGATTTCTGAGCCAAACTGAGGAGTGAATGTGAGGCCAGAATCTCAAAAGCGTGTTAAGTCCGGGAAACTCATTCCATGTCACAGCCGCATTTCCTGGGCCACAAACACTGCTCCTCTGACCGTACTCACAGCATTATAATGACTTCTAATGCTGTGAATTCATGCCTGACTATGGGTCTTATGTGCTGTACTTACAGAGCATCTCCAAGACATTATGGACAAACTAACACTTCAGACCCTTTCAATTTTTTTGTTAAAGGAAAAACCAATATGCTGCATTGACACTGACAAATATTCAGACCCTTTCCTCAGTACAGTTCAATATTAATAGCCACTAGTCTTCTGATGCCACAAGGTTTACAAACATGTATTTAAGATTTTCTGCCATACTTCTCTGCAGATCCTCTCAAGCTCTGTCAGGTTGGATGGGGACAGTTGATGGACAATCATTTTCAGGTCTTTTCAAAGCTGTTCAATTGGGTTCAAGTCAGGGCTGTAGCTGGGCCACTCAAGGCAATTCACAGAGTTGTCCCTAAGCCACTCCTGTGTTATCCTGGCTCAGTGCTTGGGGTCATTTTCTTGTTGGAAGATAAACCGTTGGTCCAGTCTGAGGTCCATGGCACTCTGGATTAGGTTTTTATTAAGAATATATATCTCTGTTTTTTGCTCTATTCAGCTTTCTCTCAATTTCCCCAGTCATTAAAAACATCCCCACAGCATGATGCTGTCACCAAGAAGCTTCACTGTAGAGATAGTACTGAGCAGTACCTGGTTTCCTCCCAACATAACACATAAAATTGAGGCCATAACGTTCAGGCTTGATTTAATCAGACCACTGAATAATTTCTCATTTGTCTAAGGGTCCTCTAGCTGCTTTTTGCAAACTCCAGGGCTTTCATGAGTCTTTGACAGAGGAGAGGCTCCTTTCTGACCACTATGCCATAAAGTCCAGATTGGGAGACTGCTGCAGAGATGGTTGACCATCGGGAAGTTTCTCCCCCAAGTACTGAGTTTGGTAGGACAGCCAGTCCTAGGAAGTGTCCAGGTTGTTCCAAACTTATTCCAATAAAGAATTATAGAGGCCACTATACTCTTGAGAACTTTCAGTGTAAAAGAACGATTTTGTACCCTTCTCCTGATCTGTGCCTCCACACAATGCTGTCTCTGAGCTCTACAGGCAGTTCCTTCCTCCTCATGGCTTGGTTTTTGCTCTGATATAATTTATCAGCTGAGAGACCTTATTACGGGCTGCATCTTACCAAATCACGTCCAGCCAATTGAATTTACCATAGGGGGACGTCAAAGTGTAGAATATCTCCAAGATGATCAAGAGAAATGGGCTCCTAGAGCTAGAAGTCACATGTCATGGAAAAGGGTCTGAATATTTATGTCCATGCACATTTTAGTTTTCACTTCTCATTTTAGTCCTCACTTTTCATTATGGGCTATTGAATGCACATTGGTTATTATTATTGTTTCTTTTAACACAAGACACCGTAACAAAATGTGAAAAGGTCTGAAGACTTTCCGAATGCATTGTATGTTTACTGCACCATGACAAAAGCTACATATGTACAGACAAGTGTGTAAGCGAAAAAATATATCAGAAAATATTATAACTCATTTACATGAAAAGCAAATAAGCCAGTGCAACAGAACAGTGAAAATATTGTTTAAAGTATCATTGCTTTTGCATAAAACTTTCGACATGTAATAATGACAAGCCAGAAGTGTTGATGGGTGAGGTTTCAGATTCTCGGATGATTAGCTATTTGTCAGATGCAGTAAGTAGTTAAAGGCTACATGCCCAAATGTCAGTTAAAAACGGACACGGTAAGGTTTTCATGGTCATTTTGCATCAGTGTGTGCATCCATTTTCTGGCCGTGTGTCCGTTTTTCATGTCGTTTAAAAAAGGACACTAAAATTGATTAATTTGATTGGCAGTTATTTCGAGACCCACCGTTCTGAAAACACCCATAGGATGGTAGGCCCCCAGCTAAAATATTGTCCCCATAGTGTAGGATATATTTTTTTACTGCACCCAGCTTTAATAATGACCCTAATGTAGGCCCCAGCTTAAATCATTTTCCCCATAATGTAAATAATACCCCCACCTCATCCACTTGCTCGCGCTTCAGCAGTCTCTTTTCTCTTCAATGAACAGGACCTGCAATGTGCACGATGATGTCACCGCGTGCTCCCACGTGGTTACGTCATCACGCATATTGCAAGGCCTTCAGTAGGTCCTGTTTAGGGGAGAGAGAAGAGAGAAGAGACTGCTGTAGCAAGTTGATAACATAAGGTTTTGGGGTTTTCTTTAACCCCTAAATGGCCATACTGTTAAAGTGTACCCATTTTTAACGCCCGTTAGATGGATGCACTCCTGTCTAAGCGGCAGTTAAAAGCGCCTATTGATTTCAATGGGGTCCGTCTGGCCGTGGAAACACCAAAAAATAGGACATGTCCTCTTTTTGGACAGACGCTGTTCACTGGCCATTAAAAGAACGGTCATGTGAATAGCCCCATAAACTTTCATTGATGCTAAAAATGGCCGTGTGACGGCCATCATGCAACCATTTTTCACTGTCATGTGCATGAGGCCTAAGGATCACACAGCCTTCCCCATTAGACTGCACATCAATGTGTTTGGCAAAGAGAAGTGTAATAAGCTTTATGAAGTCAGGATGCATGCATGCACAGTGGCAATAACATGCTTTGCAGTGGTGCCATGATTTGTATATATACAGTCATGTCCATAAATATTGGGACATCAACACAATTCTAACATTTTTGGCTCTATACACCACCACAATGGATTTGAAATCAAACAAACAAGATGTGCTTTAACTGCAGACTGTCAGCTTTAATTTGAGGGTATTTACATCCAAATCAGGTGAACGGTGTAGGAATTACAACAGTTTGTATATGTGCCTCCCACGTGTTAAAGGACCAAAAGTAATGGGACAGAATAATCATAAATCAAACTTTCAGTTTTTAATACTTGGTTGCAAATCCTTTGCAGTCAATTACAGCCTGAAGTCTGATAGACATCCCTAGACGCTGGGTTTCATCCCTGGTGATGCTCTGCCAGGCCTCTTGTGCAACTGTCTTCAGTTCCTGCTTGTTCTTGGGGCATTTCTACTTCAGTTTTGTCTTCAGCAAGTGAAATGCATGCTCAATCGGATTCAGGTCAGGTGATTGACTTGGTTATTGCATAACATTTTACTTTTTTCCCTTGCTTTTGCAGTATTCTTTGGGTCATTGTCCATCTGCACTGTGAAGCTCTGTCCAATGAGTTCCGAAGCATTTGTCTGAATATGAGCAGATAATATTGCCCGAAACACTTCAGAATTTATTCTGCTGCTTTTGTCAGCAGTCACATCAACAATAAATAAAAGAGAACCAGTTCCACTGGCAGCCATACATGCCCACGCCATTACACTACCACCACCATGCTTTACTGATGAGGTGGTATGCTTAGGATCATGAGCAGTTCCTTCTCCATACTCTTCTCTTCCCATCACTCTGGTACAAGTTGATCTTGGTCTCATCTGTCCATAGGATGTTGTTCCAGAACTGTGAAGGCTTTTTTTAGATGTCGTTTGGCAAACTCTAATCTGGCCTTCCTGTTTTTGAGGCTCACCAATGGTTTACATCTTGTGGTGAACCCTTTGTATTCATTCTGGTGAAGTCTTCTCTTAATTGTTGACTTTGACACACATACACCTACCTCTTGGAGAGTGTTCTTGATCTGGCCAACTGTTGTGAAGGGTGTTTTCTTCACCAGGGAAATAATTATTCGGTCATCCACCACAGTTGTTTTCCGTGGTCTTCTGGTGTTGCTGAGCTCACCGATGCGTTCCTTCTTTTAAAGACTGTTCCAAACAGTTGTTTTGGCCACGCCTAATGTTTTTGCTATCTCTCTGATGGGTTTGTTTTGGGTTTTTTCAGCCTAATGATGGCTTGCTTCGCCGATAGTGACAGCTCTTTGGATCTCATCTTGAGAGTGGACCACAACAGATTCCAAATGCAAATAGCACACTTGAAATTCACTTTGGACCTTTTATCTCCTCATTGTATTTAGGATGAAGAAATAACACACACCTGGCCATGGAACAGCTGAGAAGCCAGTTGTCCCATTACTTTTGGTCCCTTAACAAGTGGGAGGCACATATGCAAATTGTTGTAATTCCTACACTGTTCACCTGATTTGGATGTAAATACCCTCAAGCTGACAGTCTGTTAAAGCTGACAGTCTGCAGTTAAAGCACATCTTGTTCGTTTTATTTCAAATCCATTGTGGTGGTGTATAGAGCCAAAAATGTCAGAATTGTGTCAATGTCTGACGTGAGACGCTAGGCCCCGCCCCTCCGCTCCCCCGGCATGCCGGCTGTTCCGTCTGCTCGTTCCCGCTTGCTTGCCTGCTAAGCCGCTATGCTGGGGCAGGCAGGGGGGACGTTACCACCGATATCGGAGATCTGATGCTGCCACCTGGTCTGTGAAAGAAGCGTAGAGGGGGATGGAGATGTCATGATCCGCAGGCGGTGTGGAAGATTACCCGACGCTGAGACCGGAGTATCGATACCTGGGTTTGTTGGTGACAGGAGGAGCCATTGCTACCCCCGGGAGGCAAGGAATGAGCCGCAGGTGCTGTGGAACAGTGGACTTGCGTTGGAGAAAGTCATGAGTTGCACATGTGTGCTAGTGCTTGCAACATTTGTTTTAAAGCTCTTGCGGGGATGTTGTTCTCCCCCTTTTAGAGTATGCTGGACTGTATAGGATTCTACTACGAGCTGTTGGTTTCAAACCTCATGCAGAGGATATAGGGGTGAGGATACTTTGACTACTGTGGACTCTGGGGTATAATCTCCGGTATATAGCACCTTATTTCTATCCTTGGAGGAATACTGGGAGGGATAGAGTAAAAAAAAAGAAGCACGAGTGAGAAGAAAAAAATAAAAATAAATAAATAACAACTAGGAGCGAATATACCGTGCTTATTAATGAGTATATTGCTCACCTGCCGGTTTATTGGCGCATAAGCCCTCATTTGTTACCTCCATTTTTTTTATTTTATTTTTTATTTTTGACCCCGAGACTCCTGCTCTAATCCTCTGAAGAAGTTCTTCCAAAAAGGGACTAACCTCATTTCTGCATCTATAATAACTCTTATACTAACTTTACTAAAAAAGGAAAAAGGAAAAAAAAAAAGAAAATAATTATCTGTGCTGCTCGTTGTTTTATGGGTTCCGGCCTGAGAGACATTGAGACTCTGAGATGATGGTCTGGTAGGGGGATATGCTGGGAGCGCCCCCTGATACTATCTTGCTACTGCTTGGATTTCTTGACTTGTTCGGCGGTCTGCTACTAACACTGTCTCTCTGCTATCAGTGTTGCGAGTTTGGCTGGACTGCTGAGATTGAAGCGGGCTGTATGGAGGTGGAGGGTGCAGTTGCTGGTGCAGTCGCCGGATTATGGTCAAATGTTAAGTACCTTTTTTTCCCTTTAGGAATGGATAACTCAACTAATATTTGACTTTGCTAAAATTTTCACCCTTAACCCTCCGCTAGATTAAACCTGGACTAACAGACTACTACTCCTATTCTTTTTTCCTCTATCTTATGTTGAAGACTTAGCAGACAAGTGGTTATTAACAAAGTTTTGTGTTTTTTTTATTTTTTATTTAACATTAGAGGCGACTTTCTGTGCTCTACGGAAAATAAGGACAGTATCTTTAATTTTGGACGTTTGTTTTTTGCTTTTTTTTGTTGTTCCTATTCCCCCCCCCCCCCCTTCCTCTTTTTTTTCAGGTGTTTTTTTTTCCTTTTTTTTACTCTGTTCATTTTGTTCTGGGTTCCAGTGACCTGTTGTGGGTGGGTTGACGGGAGGTGAGTAGGGGTGGGAGATAAGGAGACCTTAAAATGCCACCTAAGAAAGGTCCTACGGGGGGTAGCAGTAGGAGATCAGGTACGGGATTGGAGACCGGGCCCAAACAACAGGGTTTAAATAAATTTCTAGCGCCAAATTCGCCTGGATTTGGGTCCCCACAAAGGGAGAGAACGATAGAAGCTGGGTCTCATGATTTGATGCAGGATGGTGGGGCTTCGGGGGGAGGGGGGAAGAAGGGAGCATTAGCTGCATTCACAGAAAATGATGCAAAGACAATGAAAGATATACTTTGCACTGTCTCGAGGATGGAGAACCTAATGGGGAATATGGTGACCCAGATCGGGGCAGTGCAAATGGACGTTAGTGTAATACGGGTTGAGATGGAGAAGATAAGGCAGCGCTTACATGAGATGGAGGACAAGGTTCCCGTCTTGGAACATTCGGTACAGAAATTGGAGAAAGAGGTGGTTCTGTTAAAGGAAATGAATACTAGGATGGAACAAAAAATAATAAGTCAAGAGGATAGATCAAGGAGATCTAATATAAGATGCATAGGGATCCCAGAGCGCGTAGAAGGTGATAATTGTACCGAATATATGGAGAGATGGATAAGGGATAATTGTACGGAAGGTGTTTTATCTCCATTGTTTGCTATTGAAAGAGCGCATCGGGTCCCTACAAGAAAGAGGGTTCCAGGAGAATCTCCTAGACAGATATTGGTTAAATGTCTATTAGGCCGGGATCGAGATAGAATATTAACCGATGCAAGCACCTCCGAAAAGTACCAGATACAGGGTGTAAAGATAAGGCTATTTCCAGACTATTCTGCGCACACTAACGCCCACAGGAAAGAGTATATAGTTGTTAAGAAAAGATTAAGGGAAGCAGGTTTAAAATACAGTCTACTCTTTCCGGCAAAATTAAGGGTGGAATATAAAGGTAGGACTGTTTTTTTTCAGACTCCGGAGGAGGTTAGCGATTGGGCGGATGGGGAGGGCCTATGAGGCCGGGGGGATGCGGAGAGGGAAGGAGCTAGTATGCTAAGATATGGAGTCGCCCCGACTGCTGGACAGCAGGGAGGGGGGCTATCTGGGAGGGGGGTGTGGGTGGCATGAGGGAGAGGGAGACGTGTTGGGATTTCTTTTTCTTTTTTTTTTTTTTTTTTCTTCCCCCTCTGCTAGATGCTTAGGATTGTTTCGCTGAATACGAGGGGTTTAAGGGAGAGAGTGAAGAGGTATGCTATCCTTGAGTGGATGAAGGGGTTTCTGCCAGCCGTCATTTGCCTACAAGAGGCACATTTGGACAAGGAATCCCTAAGATGGTTGCAGAAGAGATGGATAGGGGAAAGTTACCATTCTGTATATACTACTTATTCAAGAGGGGTCTCAATTTTGATCCATAATAAAATAAAATTTGAATGTCTGATGTGTGAGGCCGAAGACTGTGGCAGATACCTCTTTCTATATTGTAATATAGAAGGGGTTAAAATGGTAATTGCAAATATCTATATTCCTCCACCGTATAAGTCAGATATTTTATATCAACTGTATGGATTCATGCTGGATAGACAGGAAGCTATAATGATTGCGATTGGAGACTATAATGCAGTAATGGATCCACTCAGGGATAGAGCCTCTAGCAGAGGGGGAAGAACACAAAAAGTAGATTTCTATAAATTAGCCCAGGAATTTAACTGGATTGACGTTTGGCGTCTCCAGAACCCGGATGAAAATATGTATTCCTGCTACTCCAAAACACACCAAACCTGGTCTAGAATAGATATGGCCCTGGAAAATAAAAAGCTGATGTTCTATAATAGGATTAAAATAAAGTATCTCCCCATGGCTTTATCAGATCATAATGCCGTGGTAATGGAACTAGATTTAAATAAAGAGAAGGCCTTATTACCGTTTAAGTTTAACTCCCATTGGTTACCAATGATCCCAGATAAAGAAAGTATAATGGAAGAATTAAAAAAATTTTTAGGGAGAATAACTACTCTGCAAGTAAGTTAATTGTTTGGGATACGGCTAAAGCATATTTAAGAGGATTGCTTTGTAAAAAAGTGAATCACTTAAAAAAAAATACCAGGGAAAAGGGGATTGCTTTGGAAAAAAAAGTTCAGGAATTAGCAATAACATGTATGAGATATCCCACTGACGATAACAAGAAAATATGGGAGGAAGAACAGGAAAAGTTAAAGGTATATCATATGGAGAGAAGTAGGAAAGAATTAATTTTTCAAGGGATCCGGTTGGCCACAGAGGGAGAAAAAGTTGGTAAAATCTTGGCAAATATAGCAAGAAATCAAAGAGAGAAAGCCTGGATAGGGGCGATCAAAGATAAAAGGGGTGAGATAATTAACACACCAGAAGGAGTTAAAGAAGTGTTTATAAAATATTTCCAGGAGGTATACAAGTCTAGGGTACAATACTCAAAACAAGAATTAGAGTTGTATTTAGATCAGATTCCTTTTAGGGAGATATCCCAGGCCCAAAAGATATTTTTAGAAAAATAAATATCAATTGTTGAAATAAATAAGGTCCTGGGGCAGGTAAAATCAGAAAAGGCACCAGGAAGTGACGGGCTCCCTTTTGAAATTTACAAAACCTTCTCCCAGGTGTTAGTACCAGAACTAAAAACAACATTGGATGAGGCTAAAAAAATTGGGGACCTACCAGACTCTATGAAAGAGGCAATTATAGCACTAATTCCAAAAAAGGGCAAAGAACAATTAGACCCGGGATCATATAGGCCAATATCACTTTTAAATACCGATGTTAAAATTTTGGCAAAAATTTTGGCCGATAGACTTTCAAGGGTGGTTAAGGGTATAATAAACCTAGATCAAACAGGTTTTATACCGGGTAGAACGATATACTCAAATATAAGAAGGTTTTATTTAAATATTGAAGCTAATAGAACAGAAGCGGGGGAGAAAGCAGTACTATCATTGGATGCCCAAAAGGCATTCGACTGTATTGAATGGGAATATTTATGGGCTGTATTAAAAAGGGTCGGTATAGGGGAAGGATTTATAAGATGGGTACAGCTAATATATCAGGATCCGCGGGCCAGAGTGATGGTGGATGGGAGCTTGTCCCTGCCCCTTGCCCTATATCGGGGCACTAGGCAGGGATGCCCTCTCTCTCCACTATTATTCGCCATTGCGATCGAACCTATGGCAAGTATAATAAGAAACGATAGGGAAATTAAAGGCTTTCACTATGATGGAGGGGAAGAAAAATTGTTAATGTACGCGGATGATATTTTATTATTTATGCACAATACTGGAGACCAGTTTAATAGAGTTATAGATATAATAGATAAGTTTGGTTGTTTTTCTGGATTAAATATTAATTGGGGGAAATCATATATGTTGATGTTGGGGGATGCACAACCACAGGGGTCTTTAAAGGTGCAGGTGTTGGGAAAACAAGAAAACTTTAAATATTTGGGGATACAAATCTCCGGAAACATAGGAGAATACGAAAAATTAAATGTACTTCCCCTAATAAAAGAACTTAGGGCCAAAATACATGTCTGGCGCAGATTACCAATTTCAATACAGGGTCGGGTAAACCTAATAAAAATGGTCTTTCTCCCCAAAATATTATATGTCCTTCAAAATGCCCCAGTCAGGTTGTCGCAGGATACCTTTAGATTGCTTGATAGGTTAATGGGAGACTTTCTTTGGAAAGGTAAGATTCCCAGAATAAAGAGAGAGATACTTCAGCTCCCAGTGAGAGAAGGTGGACTTGCAGTTCCGAATTGGTTTTTTTATTATATAATTACACAATATGGTCAAATAAAGAGTAGTTTGGATGGGTTAGTGGGTAGTCAGGTAGTAAATAGACTGGGATGGAAAGAAGAATGGAACTTTTTAGAGGTGCTGGAATCGGGTACACTGGGGGGAAATACAGGAAATAGAGTTTTAAATTTAACGGAATATATATGGGTAGAGATTAAAAAAATATTAGAGATTAAAGGGTTTTTGCAATACACACCTATATGGAAAAATATTCATCTTAAGGAACTGCAGGGGATTAAAATGTATATTGACTGGGAGAAAAAGGGGATGAAATACTTAAACCAGATATTCGAACAGGGTAAACTGAAAGACTTTAATATAATGGTTAGAGAGTTTGGTATACCGTATAAGGACATATATAAATACTTTCAGCTTAGGAATGCATTGAGGTCAGTTATGCAAGAGGATAAATACAAGATGGAAAGATCTGAGATATTACACAAATTTACTAATCTGGGTGAAAGAAGAGGAATAACGGCAAAAAGATATAAGATACTGATGGGGGGAAAAAAGAAACGGGTTACAATATTAGCTAAGAAAAAATGGGAGAATGAACTGGAATTCTTTACGGAAGAAAAATGGAATGATGCATTAAAGAATTATTCTCGAGTCTCAAACAGGGGTTTACATAAGATTTCACAATTTTTTATGGTTCATAGGTTGCATAGATCCCCATGGATATTGAAAAGAATGGGCGTTAGATCCTCGGATGAATGTGCAAAATGTGGGGGAGAGAGAGCTGATTTAATGCATTGCTTCTGGAGATGTCCCAGATTGTTTAGATATTGGACAGAAAAAACAGATACTATTTATCGAATTCTGAAGGTTCAAATATCAGAAGATCCGATGACGTGTATTCTGGGGGCAACCGAACATCTGGGTTTAAATAGAGATATAAAGTATGGTCCTTAGTAAGGTTTTATTTCAAGCTAGACTCTTAATACTTAAGAAATGGGTAGGGGCTGACCCTCCAACAGTTCGGCAGTGGAGAAAAGCAGTGGAGGACATGATTAAAGAAGAACGGGTGATGGAGGGCCATAGTAGAAAAGAAAAAAATACGGATGAAATATGGAAGAGCTGGTTATTTTAGGGCTGGATAGATAGGGTTTTTTTTTTGTTTTTTTTCTCTCTCTTTTCTGTTTTTTGTACAGGTCCTTCTAAAAAAATTAGCATATTGTGATAAAGTTCATTATTTTCTGTAATGTACTGATAAACATTAGACTTTCATATATTTTTGATTCATTACACACCAACTGAAGTAGTTCAAGCCTTTTATATATTTAATATTGATGATTTTGGCATACAGCTCATGAAAACCCAAATTTCCTATCTCAAAAAATTAGCATATTTCATCCGACCAATAAAAGAAAAGTGTTTTTAATACAAAAAAAGTCAACCTTCAAATAATTATGTTCAGTTATGCACTCAATACTTGGTTGGGAATCCTTTTGCAGAAATGACTGCTTCAATGCGGCGTGGCATGGAGGCAATCAGCCTGAGGCACTGCTGAGGTGTTATGGAGGCCCAGGATGCTTTGATAGCGGCCTTAAGCTCATCCAGAGTGTTGGGTCTTGCATCTCTCAACTTTCTCTTCCCAATATCCCACAGATTCTCTATGGGGTTCAGGTCGGGAGAGTTGGCAGGCCAATTGAGCACAGTAATACCATGGTCAGTAAACTATTTACCAGTGGTTTTGGCACTGTGAGCAGGTGCCAGGTCGTGCTGAAAAATGAAATCTTCATCTCCATAAAGCTTTTCAGCAGATGGAAGCATGAAGTGCTCCAAAATCTCCTAATAGCTAGCTGCATTGACCCTGCTCTTGATAAAACACAGTGGACCAACACCAGCAGCTGACATGGCACCCCAGACCGTCACTGACTGTGGGTACTTGACACTGGACTTCAGGCATTTTGGCATTTCCCTCTCCCTAGTCTTCCTCCAGACTCTGGCACCTTGATTTCCGAATGACATGCAACAGTCCAGTGCTGCTTCTCTGTAGCCCAGGTCAGGCGCTTCTGCCGCTGTTTCTGGTTCAAAAGTGGCTTGACCTGGGGAATGCGGCACCTGTAGCCCATTTCCTGCACACGCCTGTACACGGTGGCTCTGGATGTTTCTACTCCAGACTCAGTCCACTGCTTCCGCAGGTCCCCCAAGGTCTGGAATCGGTCCTTCTCCACAATCTTCCTCAGGGTTCGGTCACCTCTTCTCGTTGTGCAGCGTTTTCTGCCACACTTTTTCCTTCCCACAGACTTCCCACTGAGGTGCCTTGATACAGCACTCTGGGAACAGCCTATTCGTTCAGAAATTTCTTTCTGTGTCTTACCCTCTTGCTTGAGGGTGTCCATGATGGCCTTCTGGACAGCAGTCAGGTCGGCAGTCTTACCCATGATTGCGGTTTTGAGTAATGAACCAGGCTGGGAGTTTTTAAAAGCCTCAGGAATCTTTTGCAGGTGTTTAGAGTTAATTAGTTGATTCAGATGATTAGGTTAATAGCTCGTTTAGAGAACCTTTTCATGATATGCTAATTTTTTTAGATAGGAATTTTGGGTTTTCATGAGCTGTATGCCAAAATTATCAATATTAAAACAATAAAAGGCTTGAACTACTTCAGTTGGTGTGTAATGAATCTAAAATATATGAAAGTCTAATGTTTATCAGTACATTACAGAAAATAATGAACTTTATCACAATATGCTAATTTTTTTAGAAGGACCTGTATTACACGTCTCTCCCCCCCCCCCCCCCCCCCTCCCCTAGCTGGGAGGGAGGGAAATCGGGGAGTGAAAATATTTGGGTACATATAAAATAAGAATGGAATGTTTTTCTTTTCCTTTTTTTTCATCTTTTTCCGACGCCTCAAAAAAAAAAAAAAACGTAATTTCTATCCAATTTATAGATGATTGTTTTTGAGACGATGCCAATAAAAGGATATTTATAAAAGGTAAAAAGAGGAAGGAGGGAGGAAGAAAGGGAAAGGAAAAATAAATATTGCCATACATTGTCACTATAAATAGTACCATATACTGTCATTACAAATAGTGATGTACTTGGGAGGGGGGAGGGGGGAAGGGGGGGGGTTGGGGGGGTGGTAGGGGTAAAAAGCTAATGTGAATGATTACTGGAATGACCCGTTGGACGGTCTGATACTGTATATCTTATGTGTTTTTGTATAACAATAAAGAAATGTAAAAAAAAAAAAAAAAAAAAAAAAAAAAAAAACTGTCCCACAATATGGACCTGACTCTAACTTAATGGACTTTAAATGGTTATTCTTACGTCAGATACTGGGGCATATCGCTAGGATATGTCCCTCATGTCCGATAGCTGTGGGTCCCAACTCTGGGACCAGCATCTACACATAGAACGGAGCCAGCAAAGTCCCAGAGGGCGCACAGCGGAAGTGCGGTCGACCTCCTTTCATTCCTATGAGAGCGCCGAGAATAGTCAAGTGGCCCACTCATACCTTCTCAAGGCACCATTTAATATTGCATAAAATATAGTGGAAAGCTGGGGGAAAAAGTCCAAATGGGATGGAATTCTAAAGAAAAATGCAATTCTGCCATTCTCAGGTTCAGTACAATTACCTTAAAAAAAAAAAAAAAACATTCTTCTGGGGAAGAAAATATTCTGGGGAGGTAAAGGGATGAAAAATTGCAAATTGGCCCTTTTGATTTATTTTTATCCCCCGTTACAATAAATATTTTTATATTTTAACAGAACAGGAATTTTGGGATGTGGCAATACCTGCAAACTTTGTTTTTTATTTATTTTTAACCCGTAGAAGACCAGCGCCGTACATGTGATCGGGCGGGTGCAGGAGATGCGCCCGCCCGATTCGCGGTAGGTGTCCGGCAGTCACTGATAGCCGGACCCCTGCTGCACTCGCCGCCAACGGTGAAATGACCGATGCCGGCGCATTAATCCTTGATGTGCTGCAGTCAGTGCTAACCGCGGCAGATGCGATGTCCGTGCGGGAATCGGAGCTTCCATTGGGTCCCCGT
Organism: Bufo gargarizans; assembly: GCF_014858855.1. Lineage (NCBI taxonomy): Eukaryota > Metazoa > Chordata > Amphibia > Anura > Bufonidae > Bufo > Bufo gargarizans. The sequence continues at coordinate 624,778,498 of NC_058080.1, forward strand.
GCTGCTGTGACGGGGACCCTATGGCATGGAAGACAGCCTGTTGCCTTCCTTAGGCATCGTGGCTGCATTTTGTGACAGCCTGTGAGAACTAGCCCCCTGGATCTCACAAGCAAACAGACTGTAAGTGTATAATAGTCTGTAATACACTTAGATCCAATGCATCACAATACAGAAGTATTGTGATGCATTGTAAAGGGGATCAGACCCCCAAAAGTTGAAGTTTTACAAAAAAAATATTAAAGTTTCAAGTAAAAAAATAAAATAAATTGGTAAAAAATAGGGAAGAAAAGAAAAGTAGACAAATAAGGTATTGCCACGTCCGTATGAACTGGCTCAAAATCTAACATGACCTAACCCTTCAAATGAACACCGTCCCAAAAAAAAAAAACTGTGCTAAAAAAATTTTTGGGGGTCACCTTACATCACTTAAAGTGCAACACCAAGCAATCAAAAAGGTGAATGCCCCCAAAAATAGTACCGTTCTAACAGTCACCTCATCCCGCAAAAAATGATACCGTAAGACAACCGCCAAAAAAATAAAGATAAACTATGGCTGTCAGACTACAGAGACACAAACATTTTTTTTTTTTGGTTAAAAAATTCTGTTATTTTGTAAAAGTACATAAAAAGTATACATATTAGGCATCGCCGCATCCGTAACAACCTGCGCTATAAAAATACCACATGACCTAACCCCTCAGGTGAACACGGCAAAAAAAAAAATATATATATTATAAACACTGCTAAAAAAGCAATTTTTTTGTCACCTTACATCACAAAAAGTGTAAAAGCACCCAACATGGTAACAATCAAACCGTCATCTCATCCCACACAAAATGATACCCTAACTAAGACAATCGCCCCAAAACCGAAAAACTATGGCTCTCAGACTTTGGAGACACTAAAACATGAGTTTTTTTTGTTTAAAAAAATGATATCATTGTGTAAAACTTACATAAATAAAAAAATATTCGGCATCTATAAAAATATCACATGACATAACACCTAAATAAAAACTGTCAAAAAAGTCATTTTTTGTCACTTTAAATCACAAAAAGTGTAATAGCAAGCGATAGAAGAGTCATATACACCCTAAAATAGTACCAATCAAAGCGTCATCTCATCCTGAAAAAAAATGAGCCCATACACAAGACAGTCACTGCAAAAAAATAAAAAATACAAAAAGGCTTTCAGAATGTGGAGACACTAAAAAGTATTTTTTTTTCAAAAAAGCTTTATTATGTAAAACTGAAACAATATTTGGTATTGTTGCGTCAGTAACAACCTGCTCTAAAAAAATACCACATGATCTAACCCGTCAGATAAACACTGTAAATAACAAGAAAATAAAAACAGTGCAAAAACAGCTATTTATTTGCAACTCTGCCTCACAAAAAGTGTAATATAGAGCAAGCAAAAATCTTATGTACCCTTAGGCTGGGTTCACACCTGAGCGTTTTACAGCGCGTTCCTACGCGCTGTAAAACGCTCAACAAGGAGAAACCAATGATTCCCTATGGGAATGGTTCACACTTGGGCGTTTTACAGCGCGTACGATCGCACTGTAAAACGCCCGACGCTCCAAAAAGTACATGAGCGACTTTTGGGGCGTTTGTGGCCATAGGACACTGTAGTGAATCACACAAACGCGCGTCAAACGCGCGTTTACTATTACAAAAACGCGCATAAAAATGCGCGTCAAAAACGCGCGTTTGCGCAACGCTCAAGTGTGAACCCAGCCTACAATAATACCAACAAAATTGCCACCTTATCCCGTAGTTTCCAAAATGGGGTCACTTTTTTGGAGTTTCTACTCTATGGGTGCATCAGGGGGGCTTCAAATGGGACATGGGGTCAAAAAAAAACCAGTCCAGAAAAATCTGCCTTTAAAAAAACCATATGGCATTCCTTTACTTCTGCGCAATGCCGTGTGCCCGTACAGCAGTTTACGACCACATATGGGGTGTTTCTGTAAACTAAAGAGTCAGGGCAATAAATATTGAGTATTGTTTGGCTGTTAACCCTGAAAAAACTGGATTAAAATTGAAAATCTGCCCAAAAAGTAAAATTTAGAAATTTAATCTCTATTTTCCATTAATTCTTGTGGAACACCTAAAGGGTTAACACAGTTTGTAAAATCAGTTTTGAATACCTTGAGGGGTGTAGTTTCTAAAATGGGGTCATTTTTGGGTGGTTTCTATTATGTAAGCCTCACAAGGTGACTTCACACCTGAACTGGTCCTTTCAAGATTTGCTTCTAAAATTCTAAGCCTTCTAACGTCCCCAAAAAAGGAGATTTTTGTATAACTTTCCAGTAAAATCTCTTTCTCGCTCTTCATTAGGGGACACAGGAACTGTGGGTATAGCTATGTCCTCTAGGAGGCGTTGACACTAGTAAAAGCTGTTAGCTCCTCCCCTGGCAGCTATACCCCCTCCAGCCTGGAGAGAGAGCTTCAGTTTGTGAGAAGCAGTAGGAGAAGCAAGCTAACCAAGAAAAAACATGGAACACCAACCATGCCGAAGGACCCAACGGGGTTCAAACTAGCAACTGCCACAACTGTGGCCAAACAACAATACTGGGTGGGTGCTGTTTTCCCCAATGAAGAGAGAAAGAGATTTTACTGGTAAGTTATGCAAAAATCTCCTTTTCTCGCCCATATTCATTGGGGGACACAGAAACCGTGGGACGTCCGAAAGCAGTCCACAGGGAGGCAAAGGCCACAGACCCATGGAAGCCAAGAACTGTCACCTGCAAGACCACGCGGTCCAAGGTAGCGAACGCCGATGCATAAGTATGCACATGGTAAATTCTTGTGAATGTGTGTAAGGAGGACCAGTTAGCCGCCTTACGCAACTGAGCGGCCGAAGCGCGATTCCTCAGAGCCCAAGAAGCGCCCACCTCTGTGTGAAGTGAGCCGTGACACTTAAAGGGCGGAACCCTGCTTAGGGCGCGGTATGCTTCAGCAGTTGTAGACCTAATCCAACGTGGAACCGCCGCCTGGGAGGCCGCCAATCCCTAGCGAGGACCCTTCGGAAGACAATAAGGAGCTCCGTACGCCGGAAGAGACAGAAGGCTGCCAAATAAGATCGGAGCTCTGACAATGTCCAATAATGTAACTCCCTTCCGTAGGGTGTGAAGGGGAGGAACAGTTAAGAAAGGACAATTTCTTCATCAATATGGAAGTCAGAGACCACCTTCGTGAGAAGAAGGAATGGTCCAGAGAACCGCCTTATCCTTGTGAAGAACCAGGAAGGGTTTTCTGCAAGAGAGCCCCCCCCCCCCAACTCGGACACCCGTCTGATGGATGTGATAGCCACAAGAAGACTACCTTCTTGGACAGGAGCCGGCATGAGATCTCCTACAAGGGCTCAAGGGGAGAAGGCTGTAACGGTGAGAGAACCATATTCAGATCCCAAGGCGGTAAAGGACGGTACGGAGGAACCGTATGTGCCAACCCCTGAAGGAAGGTTTCCATGGACACCAGGGAACCAAAGTACGCTGGAAGCTGCCCCAGGATGGAAGCGTCAACACATGACCCATGAGGAGACTAAGGGTTAAACCAGGTCCAACCCTGATTGTAGAAAGGACAGGACCGTGGGGAGAGAAAAATAACGGAGTGAGGGGATGTCGTGGCTTTCACAGAACCCCAGGAAGGACCTCCGGGTCCTAATAGATCCTGGGCGATGCAGGCTCCCTGGCTTGAATCATAGTGCGGATGACGTCCGACAAAAACCCCCTCCATGTCAGAATGGCGGCTCCCATAGCCACACCGTCAAACAAAGACTTTAATGCTGATATATGACCGGACCCTATAAAGAAGGTAGTCTCTGAGTGGCAGTGACCAAGGGACGTCTCCTAAAAGGAGAACAAGGTCAACGTACCACACGCGACAGGGCCAATCCAGAGCGATCTTCCGTAGAAACCTGGGTAGGAGAGGAAGGGGAAAAAAACACGTAAGAAGGGAGAACTCCCGCCAAGAAAATATCAGGGCGTCCACGCCGCATGCTTCCGGAACTCTTGCATGGGAGAGAAAAGTGGAAAGCTTTTGTGTAGATACTGTTAGCACACCCGGACCCATGAAAGAAGTCCCAGTAGAAGGAGGGATGTGGAGGGCGCCACAGCCCACCAGTCGGAACCGGAGTGTGTCTGGAAATGGAAGGCAACCAAATGAATACCCCGTGCAAATGCAGATGAGGGAAGGTAGTAACGCTATGAACCATGAGCCAGAAGAGGAAAAGGACTAGAGAAGCATAGGCTAGGTCTAACTCCATTCCCCGTCTGAGACCGGCACTATACAGAGTAGCCAAAGAATAAGTGGCTGTGCAAAAAACACACCCGAGGAGGGAGCCAGGCAAGGGGAGTCACACTGTATTGCTAGCGCCATACCCCAGCAGAGGAGGGGGCCACCCGCAGAGGCCACCGAATTCAGCGCTAGAAGAATCCACCACCTGAAGAATGAGCTGCAGAAGAACAGACGTATGTAGTGTTAACGCAAATACCACTCCCACAGTAGTAGCCAGCGCTTGCCCGTGAGTGCAGAGCTGAGGGGGAGGCCTGAGACTAGCCATAGAAGCAACGTACCATACTGCCCGAGTTAAGTAGAGCTAATTTAAAAAACCCTACCTGGAAGGGCACTGAGCAGGAGCAACTGCCAAGCTAGCACTAGAGAGGGGGAGCCCCTAACTGAGGGGGGTGTCCCACTGCAGCGACTACGAACTCAAGCCTTAGCAAAAGAAAAAAGGCTGCACCTGTGGAGAATGCCAGCATAACCACTTCCCCAAGGAGGAGTGGTGACCGAGAATAAAGAGTCAGTGAAACACTCGACTCGCTGGAACGTACTCCCCAAATATGCGCAATGGTGCACGCACTACGCATTGATGCGGACAAAATTCATGACCGACAGGAACGGTGGAGGCCCATGGAGATGGGGGGAGTCTCTGGGACACATAATTGACTAGGCAACCCCCTGGAAAGACAGAGGATGAGCATGTTCAAAACCGCACCAAAGAAGGAAGGAATAACCACCGTATCGACTGGCAGCACAGTATACCACCAGATTAAGAGTACCGACTGTTGCCACACCCCCTGTGAAAGCGAAGGCACCTAGAGCCGTGGCGTAGACGAGTTGCAACATCCCAAGATGTTTAGTTATTACCCGCTAGTGGATCACTTGCGGAAGGGGAGAATGCAACAGGAAGCACGGTGAAGTCCAACACTCATGGAAAGGGATAGTGCGACAGTCAGGACCGTATGTAATGGTAGTGCAATTACTCTACTTATGGAAGGTGGAATGCATACGGCAAGTACTTAAGACAGTGGTAGGGAAAATACTCCACCTAGAAGGGGGGTTCAATACCCATGGTGGGAACTAGTGCATATGGCGAGTTCTGGACCCGAGGGAGTGAGTGTCATCGCGCCACCTATGGAAGGGGCTAATGCATATGGCAGGCACTGAACCCAGTGGAGATGCAATTCCACCACCTACAGAAGGGGGAATGTATACGCCCGGCACTGAAACCAGTGTACCGGTACGTAGTCCACCTATGGCAGGGGACAATGCATAAGGCAAGTACTGTATCCCAAAGTAGTGCAATTACTCCCCCATTGAAGGGGGCAATGCTTACAACAAGTACTGCCGGCCACCGTAGGCGTAATCCTGGGAGACTGCTTCGGATTCATGTCAGGGTCTGAATCAGTGAGGTATGTGTGGAGTGGGAATGTCAGAGGTCCGCTATTGAATTGCGCAGGCGGAGAATCATCAACCAAATGACCCGGAGGGTGGATTGGGAACGTCAGAGGTCCTCTATTGAATTGCGCTGGTGGAGAACTATCAACCAAACGAACCAGAGGGTGGATTGGGAAGTCAGAGGTCCTCTATCGAATTGCGCTGGTGGAGAACTATCAGCCAAACGACCCAGAGGGTGGATTGGGAATGTCAGAGGTCCTCCTTTGATTTTGCAGGTGGAGGATTGTCAGCCAACGGCACCGGAGGGCGTATAGGGAATCCTTCAGAGTCCCCTGTATTGCGCAGGTGTATAGAGAAGTATCAACCAAGCAGCCATGAAGGGCGGATTGGGACTATGAGAGGTCCTCCTGTGACCGGGACAGAGCACGGGCCCAGTCTGGTACTGCACAGTTATGCATAACCACTTTCCCAGAATGTGTGCTGAGGGGACCGGGCCTGTATTAAATGCTTTTTTTTTTTTTTTTTTTTTTTTTTTTTTTTTAATACTGGTTCTTAAAGGGTAAGGGTTACTTCAGTAAGTAACTGCACTGTATTTTAACTCCTTGAAGACCCAGGGCCGGCCAGGAAGGGTTAAAAGTGCAGTGAGCAGGGGCGGTGCTCAGCTGGCTCTGGGAGAGGGGAACAGCTAGGCGGGAGAAATTAACACACGGCCGCTGGGAGCACTGCCGGACGGCCCGGGGGAAAAGGGGGCTTAAGCGGTGTACCCGTCCCCGGGAGGAAACAGACACGGCCGGACCTAAGTAAGGGGGGATGCAGCAGAGGTAAAGTGCAACACTCCGGTCACCCCCGCAGCCGGATTCCCCCGTGCAGTAAAGGAACAATGCAGCGCACGAGGCGTCCGCGATTGTCTTGTCCTCTTAACCCTGTCGGCGCCCGCACCCGATAGGGTCGGAATATGGAGCCAGGTATTGGGGAGTGGGCCACGCGCTCCTCTTTCTCCTGCTGATTTATAGTGGTCTGTCACCCGCAGCGCCTGAGACCACGATACCTCCTTTCATATTAACCCCCAATTAGCCGTCCACCGGCCTAGAGGGGGAGTAAGAGGGACAGTTTTAGGGGTCTTGGAATGCCTCCACCTAAGATAATAAAGGCCCATGGCAGCATGTGCCTTGCTGTGTCCCCATGGGTTAACGCTGAGGGCAGGAGAAAAGGGAGGAGGGTTAAGGGCACCAGGGGAGAACCATGCCAAGAGGGAGATGGGGGAAGAGGTTAATATTCACCTAGTCCCATGTACTCACCTCATCTTCTGTTCTGCCGCCATCTTCACCCTTCTGCTGGTCCAGCAGGGTCACCCCCTCAGCTACTGGCACCGTAGTGGCAGGACGCTGGAATTGAGGGACTTGGATGGGTGTCCCCTTGGCTGGCAGGATGCAGGGGAGCAAGGCTGCCCTGGTCCACCTTGTCTTCTGTGGGGTTAGGCAGCAGTGCGGGTGACCGGGAACTGGCACAACTCGACCCCGGGAGAACAGGGAGACGAGGCGTCCACTGTTTTCCCCTCTGAAAAAGAAGGAAAAAAATAAACTACAATAAAAAATCTTCAGGAGATTCCCTACAGAGCAGGGAGGTCTTGCCTTCTATCGACACTAGAAAAAACTGAAGCTCTCTCTCCAGGCTGGAGGGGGTATAGCTGCCAGGGGAGGAGTGAACAGCTTTTACTAGTGTCAACGCCTCCTAGAGGACATAGCTATACCCACGGTTCCTGTGTCCCCCAATGAATATGGGCGAGAAAATAAAAAAGCATTCACAAAATTATCCAAAACATGAAGTAGACAAAAGTAGAGAAATTGAAATTTGCTAATTTTTCAAAACTTTTGGTAAATTTGACTTTTTTTATAAATTAAAATAAACATTTTTTTGACTCCATTTAACCACTGTCATTAAGTACAATATGTGACAAGAAAACAATCTCAGAATGGCCTGGATCAGTAAAAGTGGTTTAAAGTTATCACCACATAAAGTCATATGTTAGATTTTTTTTAAAAAAAAGGGTCCTTAAATGGGATGTCCGTGACCAGATTTTTTTATTTTTTATTTTTTTTAAAACAACACGTTTACTCACAATGTACACCTAAATAAAAGGTGCCTCCATATATTTTCAGCTATTTTTGCCACTTCTATGTGGCTCCAACAGTCCCCCACTCATTGTTTATATATCTGTTTATCTTTCCCTAACTTCCGGCTGCACTACCCTGTGGGTCCTGGGGCAGCGCAGCATCAGGTGGTAACTCCGCCCCTCTTCAATATTCACCTCCATTCATTCTAAAGTTCCTTGCCCGGTGACGTCGATGGACTGGAGAGGTGGGGCTTAGCCCAACGTCAGACAGCCTAGTTATCGCCATCCACTCTGCATAAATTACTTATGCTGCCAGTGACATCACCGGGCTCCCTGAGCAGCGGAAGAGGAAGCTTTGCTTGCCTGCAAGGGACCCAGTACGTCAATGAGGAGAAGAAACCAATAACTTCCGGCCAGGAATTTCAAAGATGAAAGCAGGGCTGCAGAAATCTGTGCCAAAGGTACTACATTCTTGTATGTAATGTGTATGCCACACTTGTACTATTAGAGCAATGTACCCAATCCCAGACAACCCCTTTAAGGGGAAAAATGGCAGAGTCCTGAAGGGGTTAATATGTGGAAAGGGGTGATTTTAATATTTTATTTTCTCTATAGATATTTTTTAAAACTTTTTTTTTTCTTTTTACACTTATTTCAAGTCCCCCCAGGGGACTTTAACACTTCTCTCATAGAATGTAATCAATTGCCACTGCAGTCTAATCGGAGATTCATTCTGTTCCTATGAAGCCCTGAAAGCGAATGGCACCATCAATCTTAGCTATTCAAGTGTGCTACGAAGAAAGAACGCTCAGATACTGTGGTTTCAAATGACCACACATACACATTATTGGGTTATAAGTAGCGGAATCAACAATTCCCTAACCTATTTTTTCTCATCCTGGACAAACTCTTTAAAGCGGGTTTTCTTGGACGAACATAATAATGACCTATCTATACAGTGGGTGTCTGATACCTGGCACTCTCCCTAATCAGCTGTCAGTGGCAGCTTTAGGAGATAAAACACCACAGCTCCATACCCTGTGTATTGGCCAATCTCTTACTCCCATTCACTTGAATAGGAACAATCGCTTCAGGACCCAAAGACTGCATGGTGTATGGCGCTATGGTGTTCTGTCTCCATACACCGGTTACTACCACAACTTGTAGCAGCCACTAATAGCTGGTCAGTGGTGGTGCATATTGTTGGAGCCCCACCATCTCATATCAATGACCTATCTATATGGATAGGTCATCAATATGTTAGTCCCAGAAAACCCCTTTAAGATAAAACAGGACTTTTAGGCACATTCTGTTCTTCTAGGTTTTGTAGCTTTTATGTTTGTTTCGCTTCATGGAAGAGAAATTGAGCTGCTGCTAAATATGGTTTTTGTGGTTCAATACTTAAGCAAGATTTCTGTTTCATAATGATCAACTAAAGCAAATCTGGACGTATGTATTTTGTACACATACTAAAAGAAGATTTTAGATGTTAAACAAAAATTACTAAACAAAAAGAAAATACAATAAAGCTGGTTTCAAACAGTTTTCGACTGGTGTTTTTCGGCTTTCGACTTCTGTGGCTTTTACCTTTTTTTCGAGGCAAGAACAGAACAGTTGCGCATTATCTGTGTAGGCGGCTCTCCTGGTTTGCGTTCACAATCACTGACCAAATCACTAAAGTGTTAACTAGGCCTTAAGCCGCTTTCACAGTGTCAGCGTTTGGTCAATGATTGCGAGCGAAAATAGGGTGCAAGTCCAAACAACGGGTGAAAATATTTCTATTATTGGTGTGTAGGCTTCACTCCTAGATGCATATTTTTAATGACACTTTGAGGCTACTTTCACATTTGCGTTCAGGGTTCCGCTTGCGATTTTCCTTTTGGAGGCTCTCACAAGCGGCCCCGAACGCATCCGTACGGCCCCAATGCATTCTGAGTGGATGCGGATCCGATCAGAATGCCTCAGTCTGCACCGTATGACCTCCGTTCCGCTCAGCAGGCGGACCCCCGAACGCAGCTTGCAGCATTCGGGTGTCCGCCTGGCCGTGTGGAGCCAAACAGATCCGTCCAGACTTACAATGCAAGTCAATGGGGACGGATCCGTTTGAAGTTGACACAATATGGTGCAATTTCAAACGGATCCGTCCCCCATTGACTTTCAATGCAAAGTCTGGACGGATCCGTCTGACTAACTTTCAGACTTAGAATTTTTTCTGAAAGATAATGCAGACGGATCCGTTCTGAACGGATCCCATCGTTTGCATTATAGGAGAGGATCCGTCTGTGCAGACACCAGATGGATCCGCTCCGAACGCAAGTGTGAAAGTAGCCCTACACTTTTTTTTATAGACATCTACAGAATAAGTGACATTAGAGGGGGTACATATTTCCCATTTTAATAATGAATAGATTAAAAAAAACGATAAAAAAGCATATAATAATACTTTTTTTTACAAAACAATATGCTATAAAAATGAAGTAAAAACACCATAAAAAAAATCACGTGCTTCTTGCGGTTTTTACACTGAAGGAAAGCCAAACCAAAATGTGTATGAAGAAAGCGTTAACGCAATATTTCTCTAAATGCAACGTAAGTGAAAGAGAAACCAAAGTCAACTTACATTTCACTACTCCACAGCAGCTGGATTTGAGTCCACGTCTAAATCCACTTATCTAGAGACTCTCTTGATTTATGCCACTTGCCTGTTTGAAAGAAAAGAAAAATCATGACTTCACAAAATACTTTAGTTCACGACAGTTATTTCCCTTAAATGGGGTTGTCAGGCCACCACAGAAATTTCAGTTATGGCCCCTTAACTTGGCTTATCCTAAAAGAGAAAGTAAAGGAGTACTAACCTGTTAACTAGCGCCCCTTTCCAGTGCTGAGGGTCCCATCCCTGTGGACCGAAAGTGAGAACAGCTGATCAATGGGGCGCAGGGTGTCGGACCCCCACCGGTTGCATATTGATGACCAATCCTGAGATTACGTCATCAATAACAGGAGAATGGAAAACCCTTTTAATATCGTTTAAAGGGAACCTGTCACCGGGATTTTGTGTATAGAGCTGAGGACATGGGTTGCTAGATGGCAGCTAGCACATCTGCAATATCCAGTCCCCATAGCTCTGTGTGCTTTTAGTGTGTAAAAATAAAATAAAAATAGGGTTTTAAACATATGCAAATTAACCTGATATGTGTCCTGTCCCTGAGAGGAGTCCAGCATGAAGGAGCCCAACACCGCCCCGCATCCTTAGAATCTTCTACTTGCTCCCCAACGTCAGAAAGCTAGAGCGCCGTAATCTTGCGATGCACGAGCTAGCGCATGCGCACTGTCCTCATAGTGTTCCTTCCCTGTGCTGGCATCAGCCTCAGGGAAGGAACTGCGCATGCGGTAGCTCGCACATCGTGAGATTACAGCGCTCTAGCTTTCTGTGACTAATACTACAGGAAGTCTCTGACTGACGACTACGGGAAGTCTCCGACAGACGACTACACCTACTGAGGTGATCGAACATGCTCAATTACATTCTTCAACTTCCACCTACCAACTATACTGTTAAAAGCCATGAAGCTGCTGCTGCTTCCCCCTGCACACGGATTAAAAAAAAAAAAAAAAAAAAAAAAAAAAAAAAAAAAAAAAAAAAAAGGGTGTCTGGGGGAAGCAGCCAATCGCACCCGTGATGCTAGGGAGGCTCGTCCCTGTCCCCGCCATTGGCTGCTCCCTCCCCGACACCAGATGTGGGGGGGGGTTCTTGAAATTGGATAACCCCTTTAATAATGGACACACTGTGAGGTACAAGAACAAGCCTTGTACCTCACATGGATCCAGAGTTCCGCCCATTCATTACTCTGCTAGCTTAGGGTGTGTCCTTTCCGCTGCAACTCGCACAGCTCAGCTCTTTCTCTATAACTGTCACAGCTTCTAACAGTAAAGTTGGCAGGTGGAAGGTAATTGAGCATGTGCGATTCAGATGGACGTGCACAATACTATACAGATTAACCCCTTCCCGACCGCCCCACGTAAAAAGTACCTTGGCAGTCAGGCAATTAAAAATGTCGCTGGCTCGCAAGGCACTAACACCACAGGTTGCCTGTTACTTAACATAGCAGGCACCCACGCCAAATATTGCCGGTCGCAGACATTTAAAGCTTTAGAGGCCTTGGTTAAATCTGATCACAGCATCCGAGCGTGTGAAAACCTGGAAGCATGCTCTTCCAGGTATGCTCCAGCCCACCCCAGCGCCGATCGGGAGAGTCGGAGCGTGTTCATTAGTAATTTCTATGGAACCCTCGCCAGTAGTAGGGCTTCGTAAAAACACAGGAAAATCCCCATAGCTTCCAATGCTAATGCACTGGCGTCTATGAGAAAAGCTATTCCCTATGGGAACTATAAAATTGAGTGCAACAAAAATGTTTTTATGAATAAAAAAAAATAATAATTCAAATCACCCCACCTTCCCCAAAATAAAAATAAAATAACATAAATTACACATCATATGTATTGCCACGTACAAAAACGCCTGTACTATTAAAACATAAAAAGTCTGAATGGCCGATTTGCCATTTTTGGCTTGATTCTCCTCCCACAAAAAAAAATGAGATAAAAAAATGTATCAAAAAGTCAAACGCACCCCAAATGATATCACTGAAAAGTACAGACCGGCACGCAAAAAATGAGCCCTCACACAGCTCCGTATACATAACTACAAAAAAGTTATAGGGGTCAGATTATGGCAAGTAAAAAAGTGGGGAGAAATGTCCGTACATCTTATAAAACGAATACTAGTGAGCGTTCACTAATATGTATTAGTCACTAGTAGAATTAGGAGCGGGGAGCAAAGCGCCGCAAGCGCAGGTAATACTTACCTTCCCTTGTCTCCGCCACGGCTCCTCTTCAGCTGTCACGCTCCCATCTTCCCGGCCTGTGCTGCACTGTCCTGACCCTATACAGCGTCAGGACGTAGTGCGCGTACTGTGACCTGACGCAGTGCAGGACAGGTAAGATGATATTTTATTTTAGTCTGATGGGGGTACTGATGGGCTAATCTGAGGCCTGATGGGGGTCTGATGAAAAATGTGTTTTCTTATTTTCCTACTCTAAAATCTGGGGTGCATCTTATAAAGGAAAAATAAGGTATATATTTTTTAAATAAAGTGGGGTTTTTTTCAGTATAAAAATGTGAGAAAAAAATATATTTATACACTCCCCTAAAGAATTATTAGGAACACCTGTTCTATTTCTCATTAATGCGATTATCTAGTCAACCAATCACATGGCAGTTGCTTCAATGCATGTAGGGTTGTGGTCCTGGTCAAGACAATCTCCTGAACTCCAAACTGAATGTCAGAATGGGAAAGAAAGGTGATTTAAGCAATTTTGAGCGTGGCATGGTTGTTGGTGCCAGACGGGCCTGTCTGAGTATTTCACAATCTGCTCAGTTACTGGGATTTTCATGCACAACCATTTCTAGGGTTTACAAAGAATGGTGTCAAAAGGGAAAAACATCCAGTCCTGTGTGCGAAAATGCCTTGTTGATACTAGAGGTCAGAGGAGAATGGGCAGACTGATTCAAGCTGATAGAAGAGCAACGTTGACTGAAATAACCACTTGTTACAACCGAGGTATGCAGCAAAGCATTTGTGAAGCCACAACACGCACAACCTTGAGGCGGATGGGCTACAACAGCAGAAGACCCCACCGGGTACCACTCATCTCCACTACAAATAGGAAAAAGAGGCTACAATTTGCACGAGCTCACCAAAATTGGACTGTTCAAGACTGGAAAAATGTTGCCTGGTCTGATGAGTCTCGATTTCTGTTGAGACATTCAAATGGTAGAGTCCAAATTTGGTGTAAACAGAATGAGAACATGTATCCATCATGCCTTGTTACCACTGTGCAGGCTGGTGGTGGTGGTGTAATGGTGTGGGGGATGTTTTCTGGGCACACTTTAGGCCCCTTAGTGCCAATTGGCCATCGTTTAAATGCAACGGGCTACCTGAGCATTGTTTCTGACCATGTCCATCCCTTCATGACCACCGTGTACCCATCCTCTGATGGCTACTTCCAGCAGGATAATGCACCATGTCACAAAGCTTGAATCATTTCAAATTGGTTTCTTGAACATGACAATGAGTTCACTGTACTAAAATGGCCCCTACAGTCACCAGATCTCAACCCAATAGAGCATCTTTGGGATGTGGTGGAACGGGAGCTTCGTGCCCTGGATGTGCATCCTTCAAATCTCCATCAACTGCAAGATGCTATCCTATCAATATAGGCCAACATTTCTAAAGAATGATATCAGCACCTTGTTGAATCAATGCCACGTAGAATTAAAGGGAACCTGTCACCTGGATTTTGGGTATAGAGCTGAGGACATGGGTTGCTAGATCACCACTAGCACATCCGCAATACCCAGTCCCCATAGCTCTGTGTGTTTTTATTGTGTAAAAAAAAACCGATTTGATACATATGCAAATGAACATAAAAGAGTCATATCTTACTTGTTTGACCAAAGAAGAGTCATATTTTCAAGCTCTGACTCATCTCAGGTTAATTTGCATATGTATCAAATCTGTTTTTATACACAATAAAAGCCCACAGAGCTATGGGGACTGGGTATTGCGGATGTGCTAGCGGCCATCTAGCAACCCATGTCCTCAGCTCTGTACCCAAAATCCCGGTGACAGGTTCCCTTTAAGGCAGTTCTGAAGGCAAAAGGGGGTCCAACACCGTATTAGTATGGTGTTCCTAATAATTTATCACCGGACTGGTGCTGATATATAAAAGTAACTATTCGGTTTTACCATATAGGGAACGCCATAAAATCAAAACAAAAAAAACTGTTGGGGGATTGCGGTTTTTTTTCCCAATTTCATTCCATTTGTAATTTTTTTCCCCGCTTTCCACCACATTGTATGCAACCGTAAATAGTGCCATTAGAAAATGCAGCTTGTCCTGCAAAAAATAAGCAAATATGGGGAGGAGCAGGGTTGCCAACTGTCCAGAAATCTCAGGACAGTGCACAATGGAAGAGGCAGCATAGACGGCCTGGAAGGTTATGCTATAAGCTACATAACGTACCTAGTTCATTCATTGCCTTGCATGCTTAAGCTGATATCTGGGCCGAGGAAAAACTTCAGACTGCTGGACACAAATCCTGTTTGTATTGTAGTCCTTTCTGCAAAGAGAGGAATGCAAGTGTCAGTAACATCCGCTCACTAAGCCTTGCTGCAGGCTACACACAACACAAGGAACTGATGAGAGATGCATGTGTGGAAAAAACAGATCAAGGCTGACATTTACAAAGAGGACTTCTGCAGTGATAACGTACTGGCGTCCTCAGAAGAAAAACACAGCGCGCACCGATTGTATAAGGGCTTATGTACATGGCCGACTATCATCAGTGTTAGAGATGAGCAAATTTCATGTTAGGAAATTTGTTCACGCGTCGTTTGGTGGTAAAAGCAGAATTCCGTTATGGATTCCGACTCCGTTACCACAGATTATAACGCAATTCTATGATGGAATGCATAACTGAATGCCTTTAGAGGCATTCCGTTATTCATTCCTAATAAAAGTCTAAGGCCTGGGGGCGTGGCCTGACTGTCATGGTGTGAGGACGCAAGTCGTTTCAGCTCCGCCACTATCCTGTGTTATCCTTATCGTCTGAGCATCTGACCGGAAGAAACACCCCTATGTGATTCGGGGCCTCGCGGTTTACCGGTACCCAGGCTTTCTGGACTGTAGCTGCTGCGGTCTCTGTCTGCGGGATACCTTTGTGTGCGGCCTGTGAGCGGAGCGGTTCCCTGTGCTACGGACCCCTCGGTGAGAGCGGGGGGAGTGGGGACGCTACAGGATTGTACTCACCGGCTCTGGCGATCGGGTGGCGTCTGGAGCGGCAGGTCGCGGTGGCTCCCGGGTCCTCTCCCTCCTTCCTTGCTGGTCTGCCGGCGGCTCCCCACGTGTCTGGTGGTGCGGGCGCCATCTTGCCGGTGACGCTGGGGACGGTCCTTTTCGCGCTCCTGGACTGGCGCGGGTCCCTTGTGCTCCTGGTGGCATCGGGTGCAGCGTGAGGCTTGCCTGTAGCTGTGGGACAAGTGCCCTCTGGTCCGAAGCTGACAATTGTTCTGGCGAAGTGGTGCAGCTGCTGTCCTGTTAACCCTGTGTGAGGGAGCTGATTAAAGGGCCAGTACGCCTATTGCCGGTGGAGGGCTGGTCACCTTATGGGCCGAAAAACGGGCACCTCGAGTACAGCTATTCCACCTAAATTAATGCTGGACAACATGAGCCAAACGGACGATCGGGAGGCTGGGACCTCCTCTGGGCACTCAGCAGTGGACCTTGCGAAAGTTATGGCGGCCATCACTACCTGCCAGACGGCGCTCACGGTTAAAATTGACCATGTCCAGGCTGATCTTACTCTCCTCAGACATGATATAGAGAAAATTAGAGAGAGAACAACCGAAGTGGAAAGGAGGGTGAGTGACGTGGAGGACAGGGTTCAGCGTGATGACTCTGCGATAAACGCTCTGCAGAATCAAGTCAAGACTCTGATGGCGAAGGTAGAAGACGCCGAGAACCGTAACAGACGGAATAATATCCGCATTATGGGGTTACCCGAAAGAGCAGAGGGGCCCTCTCCTGAGGAGTTTGTGGAGCGTCTTATAAAGCAACTCTTTGATCCGATAAATCTCTCAGGGACTTTTGCGGTGGAACGGGCCCACAGGATTCCCACTCGTCCCCTGCCTCCGGGAGCACCTTCTCGTCCTTTTATCTTCAAGGTCCTTAATTATAGAGACCGTGATGCTATCCTGGCTGCAGCTCGCCGACTGAAGGACATTCATTTTGACAACACCCGGATTTCCTTCTACCCGGACTTCTCTGCAGAGGTGCAGAAGCAACGTAGGCAGTTTACGGCGGTGAGGGCCCGACTAAGAGAAAAGGGACTTATGTATGCCATGATGTATCCGGCACGGCTTAGAGTGCAGGAGGGAGAGCAGGTGAAATTCTTTGCCACCCCTGAAGAGGCATCGGACTGGCTTGACCGCAGGGGCTGAGCGCTACATATCTGATGTTTTGGGGTGTCTCACCGTTTGTTTTCAGATGTTCGCAATATCAGTCGGAGCTGAATGTGTGATGGTTGAGGTTGCCTGCTGCATAGGTTCAGTTTACGGTTTACCTAGGGCAGTGGGGTTTAAAACGGGGTCTCGGTTTCCCCTTTTCTATTAACGAGGTAAATGGGGGGAGGGTTGTTAGGCTTGGATAAGTTGGGGGCATCTGGGCAGGGTGGGGGGCATTGCCTGTCGGTTCGGGCTTGTTTTGGGGCTCTGGTTCTAAGTTGGGGAAGATGGTATGACTGTGTGAGTGTATGGCTTGGGTGGTGCAGTTGCTTCTGGGGTTATTGCCTTAATAAGCCGCCATGATGTCGGTATGTCGATTTGTCTCTTGGAATGTCAGGGGTCTCAATGACAAGATTAAAAGATCACTGGTCTTTAATTTTCTGAGAATCCACAACCCGGACGTTCTGATATTGCAGGAGACACATTTACAGGGGCGGAAACTTTTGGCGTTAAAGAAGCCCTGGGTGGGCTCGGCATACCACGCTGTTTACAATTCTAGGGCCCGAGGAGTGTCCATTCTGGTAGCAAAGTCCCTTCCTTTCCGGTCATATTCTGTGTATACTGATGCGATGGGGCGCTTTGTGATTATCCATGCTGCAATCAGGGGCATTGATTATCTTGTGGTGGGTATTTATATTCCCCCTCCCTTTCGTAGGGAAATCTTGGATGAGATTATGAGGAGAGTAGCATCTATGCCTCCGGCGCCTCTGATTGCATTTGGGGATTACAACGCGACACTGGACCGGTCATTAGATCGGCTTCACCCTAGTGATGCCCATACTGACGCGTTAAGCTCCTGGGCGGATGTATTTGATTTAACAGAGGGTTGGAGGTACTTGCACCCGGGATTGCGCCAATATTCCTGTTATTCTGCCCCGCATGCAACGCTTTCACGGATAGACTTAGTTTTCCTTAGTAGAGATCTATTACCCGCTCTGGTGGTGGCTGACTATTTGCCACGAGGTATTTCTGACCATGCCCCCCTGTTGGTGGTTCTGAAGCAGCCCATTGCACCAGCTGGGAGAGTATGGAGGCTCAATAGTAAATGGCTGGAGGTCCTACCAGTTCTTTGGGCGGTACAGCGAGGTATAAAGGACTACTGGGATCTCAATGAGGGCTCAACTAACCCGTTGACAGAGTGGGATGCCTTTAAGGTGGTAATGAGGGGCACTCTGATTCAAGCAATAGCAACGTATAGGAAGGAGATAAGTGTTACTAGGACTAAGTTAGAGGGGGAGGTGGTAGAGAAAGAGCAGGCTTTTATTGCGAATCCAGATGGGGAAAATCGTAGGTTATGGGATGAGGCTCAGAGGAAACTTAGTCTACACTTGACAGAATATACCCAGAAGAAGCTATTGTATCAAAGGCGTTTATTATTTGCTGATGGGGATAAGAATGGGAGTGCCTTGGCATTCCTGGCTAGGACTGAGTCGCCTCAGACAGTGGTCCCGCACATCACTCCCGCGTGAGGGTATACCGGCCGGAGGACATCTGTGACCATTTTGTTCAATTTTCTGTATAGCTCCAAAATTGGGTTGTCCCCGGAAGAGATCCGGTCCTTCCTTCATACCATTCCCCTCACACCTGTTGCGAGGACGGATAGGAATTTTTTAGAGGCTGCTATTGATGTAGAAGAAATTAAGGCGGCGATTGGGGATATGGCAGTGGGGAAATCACCTGGTCCGGATGGGTTCCCAGTCGAATGGTACAGATTGGATGTTGAGATGCATTCTGCACGTCTATTGAAACTGTTCAATTATGCGTATGAGGCCGGTGGGTTGCCTTCATCCTTTGGAGAGGCTACCATTGTGGTGATTCATAAAGCTGGGAAGCCTCCGGACCACTGTGCGTCGTATAGACCTATTTCCCTACTGATAACTGATGCCAAAATCTTGGCTAAAATCTTGGCCAAGAGACTTAGTAGGGTAGTCTTATCTATTATTGATCCTGATCAATCTGGCTTTATGCCTGGGAAGACAACAGATATCAACCTTAGGAGATTATTTACGAACTTGCAGGTCAGGCATGATAATGCGGGTTCAAGAGCTCTGGCTTCTCTGGATAACGAGAAAGCTTTTGACTCGGTAGAGTGGCATTTTATCTGGGAAACAATGTCCCGCCTTAGCATCCCTCCCTCCTTTGTTCAGTGGGTTCAATTATTGTATCAGGCACCTACAGCGCGCATCAGAGTTAATGGCGTTCTTTCCCGACCTTTTAGGCTATTCAGGGGTACGAGGCAGGGCTGCCCCCTGTCCCCGTTGCTGTTCGCTTTGATAATGGAACCTCTTACGCAGTTGATCAATAATAGCTCTTTGATAGAAGGGTGGACGATAGCTGGGATACAAGAGAAAGTATCGCTATATGCGGATGACCTGTTGGTCTACTTAGCGGACCCTGGTCCCTCCTTAGAAACCCTGCTAGATGTGGTAAATGGGTATGGTAGATATTCAGGGCTACGAGTGAACTGGGCCAAATCTAGTCTGTGTATAGTGGACACGGAGGAGGGAGTGGATATCTCTCCGGTATCCCCCCTGAAGGTGGTAGATAGTTTCCTTTATTTGGGGATACATATACATAGAGATCCTCGGCAGTTCTGTCATCTAAACTTGAGGCCCACTATGGAATATGTCACGCGCAAGTTAGAGGCCTGGGAAAATCTCCCCTTGTCTTTAATAGGCAGGATTAACATCTTTAAAATGGTGTTGTTACCGAAACTATTATACGTATATAGAGCGGCTCCAGTGAGGGTCCCGAAGTCCCACTTTGATGCCTTAGACAAGGTTACGACCCGATTCTTATGGTGCCGTCGGGCCCCTAGGATAGCAAGGAAGACGTTGAAAGCCTCCTACTTACAGGGGGGTTTGCAACTTCCCGACCTATATGTTTATTATATTGCGACACGCCTGATGTACGCATCCTGGTGGATTAGAGCAGACCCCAACAATCCAGCGGTGGTGCTGGAGGCAGCGCTGGTTGGCTCTTATGAAGCTCTAACGAACTTGGTTTACAGGGGAGGGGGTGTTTTGGTCGAGGGGAGATACACGGAGTCTATGGTGACAGTTATAGAGGCCTGGGAGAGGTTTGTGGAGACTCATATGGATACTCAGGCAGGGATCATCTGGTCTCCATATATCCCACTATGGCGTAACAAGCACCTCCCTGAGCTTCTGCATTTGCCAGATTTTGAATTTTGGCCTAGGAAGGGGCTTAAGTACTTGACGCAGCTGTTCCGGGAGGGGGTCTTTCGCTCTTTTGAGAGTTTGCGGTCGGACTTCCTGTTGCCTCAGACGTGTTTTTATCGGTTCCTCCAACTGAGACATGCTTGTGATAAACAGTTCCACTCCTTGACCTTGAGCTTGGAGTGTGGTCCTCTAGAATCAATAGCTAGGAGGGCACAGCCATATAAACCGATTTCTTCCTTTTATGGTGAAATTATTAAGATGCAGGAATCTCCTATTAGACGATCATTTGTGAAGTGGTCGACGGATATCCCAGAGTTGGAGGACTCTCATTTGGAGGAATGGCGTCTGGGGTGGAGGAGGTCTGTCGTGAGCGCTCGAGATCAGCTTATTCAGGTCAAGTGGATGCATAGGGTGTATCTGACCCCGGTGCGTCTATACCAGATGCGTCAGATACCGAGTCCTGGGTGTGACAGGTGTGGGGGTGATAGCGGATCCTTTTTCCACATGGTCTGGTTGTGTCCATCTTTACAGGTGTACTGGAAAGGGGTGTGCAACTTCATTAGTGATAAATTGGGCCTACCAGGGATCTGCGATCCCATCGTATGTGTGTTGGGATTAGTTGTGGAGGCGACTCCATCCAAGTATACTAGAATACTGTTACGATTATTAATGTTCTATGGCAGGAAGAACATACTTTTGAACTGGAAACCTCCCAAGTGTCCCACGGTGAATCAGTGGGTGCAACTTATTAACAAGGATCTTCAGATGTACAAATTGACGTATGAAGCGAGAGGAGCCCCTGATCGGTTTGACAAAATCTGGGGTATATGGGTGCAAGCGGAGGGTACGGTTTGAGGTCCACGGTCGGTTGGGACTGCATCACCCAAGTGTGTGGCTGTGTGTGTGGTTGTGGAGTGAGTGAGTACGGACCTTTGTTCTCCTTTTCTTTTGTGACAACAGTGATGTACTGTAATTAATTACATTTGTATCTCGTACTGTTGTACATTTTTGTCATTGATAATTCTGTCTGGTCTTGCTTGCATGCGTGACTGGCAACTGGATCTGTTTTAACTTGAAAAATGTTAAATAAACGCTATTAAAAAAAAAAAAAGTCTAAGGCCTGCATAACAGATCAGTCCCGTTTCCGTTATTCGCTCATCTCTAATCAGTGTGTTACATGGCTTCATAAAACAATGTTCAAAATAATTTTGAGGTCCACATTGTACCTCTGGATGAGCCTAATTTCACATGGATAATGTAATTTTTTTCAAAAACTCCCTGAAACACAAGTAAGGACTCCAGCGGATCCAGAAAATACAGATGCGTGCATCCCGCAACTTTCACGGGATTCACTATAAAGAAGCATATTCTTGTCCGCAAAATAGACAAGAATAGGACAAATTCTATCATTTGCGGCCGGCCGCATGGATGCAGACAGATGACACCCGTGTGCCGCCCATTTTTTTTTTTTGTGGACCCGTAGAAATAAAAACCACAGTCATTGGCGGGAGGCCTAAAAATTATGACATGCTCATCACATACTTTATTACAGACATTTGTCTGGTTAATCTAAACGTGACAAAAGCAGGCACAAAAATTTAAATAAGACCACGATTAAGTGGCACACATGGACGCGCTTTCCATTTCTTGCGCCTGCTAAGTGAGCAAAACCCCCTTTAATGTCAGGTGTTGAAGTGTGATAACTGTCGGGATTTATACCATGTTATAGGGTATATATCATCATGGTCGAGTCACACTATGACTACTTCCTACTTTTGACGTCGGCAGCGGGTAGCTCATGAAGGTGTGTGATAGGCTGTCTGCACACATATCCCTCGTTGCTGTCATGACTAGTGATGAGCGAACTTGTGTTTTCAAGTTTGGCATTCGGGTTATCCAAGAATCCCGTTACGGATTGCGCTACCACGGACCATAACAGAATTCTATGACCGCATGCACCAAGGAAGCCTATAAGAGGCATTCCACCATAATAGAAGTCTATGCTGGCCACAGACTTCTATTATGACGGAATGCAATATGGAATGCCTCTCATTGGCTTCCATGGTGCATGCCGTCATATAATTCTGTTATGGTCCATGGTAGCGGAATCCATAACGGTATTCTTAGACAACCCAAACGCTAAACTTGAAAACACAAGTTCGCTCATCACTAGTCATGAGTAAAAGGGGTGATTTATCAGAGTTGTAAAAAGGGATGGATTATTGGCTTTCGGATGGTCACTGCACCTCTGCTAACAAAGTTACTGAGAAAATGAAAGCTTTTTCCACCAATGGAGTTATGGAATTGGACCTCCACTGATCGTCAAAGGGTTGTCTTCTCAGACGAGTCATGTTTTCTGCTTCATCGAACGGATAGACAATGATGTATTAGGTGAAAAAAAATAATAATCTGAGAACAAAGTTCAACAAAACACCCTGCACCCACTGCTGGAAGAACACAAGCTGGCAGTGGCAGCGTTATGGTGTGGGGAATGTCTTCATGGCATTTTCTGGGCCCACTCATCCATGTGGAGGGCACTCAGCTGATTTGGGTATGAATCCATCCTTGCAGATCACGTACACCCATACATGCTGGTTGTCTTCTCTGGGGTGGATGGGATCTTCCAGGAAGACAATGAGACATGTCACATGGCTAGAAATGTTTGACATTGGTTGGAAGAGCATGACCAAGACTTCAAGTACTACCCTGGCCCCCTAAATAACTTTAACCCAATTGGGACCACCTCAATAGTCATGTTTGCTCTATGGATCCTCCCCCACGCACCCCTCCAGCAGCTGTGGGATGCACTGCAGTCAACATGGCTCCAGATACCTGGGACAACCTACCAGGACCTTACCAAGTCACTCCCAGCCCGTCTAGCTGCTGTCAGTGCTGTACATGGCAGATTAGCTGGAGGTCATAATAATGTGACTCGAATGTGTTTTCTAAATCTAAAGGACGTTCATGTAGCAGAGCACATCTACTGTAAATTACTGCAACTACCATTCCAATGAGCTGATCTCATAGTCTTTGTCAACAAATCTATTCAGAAGCCATTCACACACAACTAGACCTGAAGCAGGAAAGAGGAGGCTGCAGCGTCAGGCCTCACTATTTCTCCCACAACACAGCTGTACGTAGACACAAAACAAGCGCTTGTTCTTCCTCACATCATCTGACAGAAACCAAGCGAAGCCATGAAACATTAACATTTAACCTTTCACATGATCTATTACCTCATAGCATGCGCTCAAGGCTACTATTACTATACTGTCATACCATTACTATGGCACTGGCAAAACAGACACAAAACCAATGGGGGAGATTTATCAAAACTGGTGT
The DNA here is from genome assembly GCF_014858855.1 of Bufo gargarizans. Taxonomy (NCBI): domain Eukaryota; kingdom Metazoa; phylum Chordata; class Amphibia; order Anura; family Bufonidae; genus Bufo; species Bufo gargarizans. The sequence continues at coordinate 624,801,947 of NC_058080.1, forward strand.
AAAGGAAAACTGACCTAGTTGTCCACAGAAACCAATCAGATACAACATTTCATTTTCCAAAGGAGCTCTAAAAAATATAAGGTGGAATCTGATTGGTTGCTATGGGCAACTAAACCAGTTTTCCTTTACACCAGTTTTTATTTATCTCCCTCACCGTCTACAAAAGTAGTAAACTGAATACTACATACTTAGTATACTGGTACCAATGGGGCACATTTACTAAGACCGGCATTTTACGCCGGTCTTAGTTCCCCCTTGCGCTGCCTTTAGATTCGTGTAATTTAGCACAAGGTGTTCTCCTAGACGTAAATTAGGCTCATCTGCGGCAGTCGTTGCGCCTGGTGTAAAAGTTAGTAAATTTGCCAGGGCTGGAGTCCCGGCCCCGATCCGTCCCTAGACACACCATAAAACCGGCCAAGTAAAAATTGTGGCATGGCCAGTTAGAAAAGGAGACTTGCGCCTATTTTACACCTATAAAAGTCTCAAGTCCCTTAATAAATGTGCCCAATATGTCCTTGGCTGCCTACTAATACCGAGACCACCATTCTAGATGTACTGGGTTGTATACTATTATACACCATTCACATGGGTCTCTGGAAAAACTTGAGTGAATCCTGTCAGCATTTCGGCATGGAGTACACATTTAAATTCTGACACCAGAGGTTGTGATAACGCCTGTAATCATGGACGCCTGTTCAGACCATTTTACTGCCTGGAAAAAGTCTGTAACGTACCAACATGCCTTGGACTTTTCCCTGCCATTCATCAGCGCAGCAATGCTGCCTTTGCCGGAAATAACCCATAGCAAAGTTCCGTACAGCAAATAGCTTTGTCACTGGTTGGTTTGGGTGGGTTTCCAGAGCGATTTAGTGCCCTGCAGCAGGAGACGCTGGCGGGAGCTGGAAGGAGGAGGGGCTAGCTCCCGGGGTTGATATAGTAAGGAGTGTCTGGCGCCCTGCCCAAGGAACCTGGCAAATATGGCAGCAGTGGAGCTGAAGACTACAGCCCGGACCTGCAGAACACGGCGACAGCAGCGTGTAATGTATCGATGTGTTTAATGTATGTAGTGTGATCATCACACACACTGCGCCGCGTACACCCCACACACACACACACACACACACTGCGCCGCGTACACCACACACACTGCGCCGCGTACACCACACACACACACTGCGCCGCGTACACCACACACACACACTGCGCCGCGTACACCACACACACACACTGCGCCGCGTACACCACACACACACACTGCGCCGCGTACACCACACACACACACTGCGCCGCGTACACCACACACACACACTGCGCCGCGTACACCACACACACACACTGCGCCGCGTACACCACACACACACACTGCGCCGCGTACACCACACACACACACTGCGCCGCGTACACCACACACACACACTGCGCCGCGTACACCACACACACACACTGCGCCGCGTACACCACACACACACACTGCGCCGCGTACACCACACACACACACTGCGCCGCGTACACCACACACACACACTGCGCCGCGTACACCACACACACACACTGCGCCGCGTACACCACACACACACACTGTGCCGCGTACACCACACACACACACTGTGCCGCGTACACCACACACACACACTGTGCCGCGTACACCACACACACACACTGTGCCGCGTACACCACACACACACACTGTGCCGCGTACACCACACACACACACTGTGCCGCGTACACCACACACACACACTGTGCCGCGTACACCACACACACACACTGTGCCGCGTACACCACACACACACACTGTGCCGCGTACACCACACACACACACTGTGCCGCGTACACCACACACACACACTGTGCCGCGTACACCACACACACACACTGTGCCGCGTACACCACACACACACACACTGCGCCGCGTACACCACACACACACACTGTGCCGCGTACACCACACACACACACTGCGCCGCGTACACCACACACACACACTGCGCCGCGTACACCACACACACACTGGGCCGCGTACACCACACACACACACTGCGCCGCGTACACCACACACACACACACTGCGCCGCGTACACCACACACACACACACACTGCGCCGCGTACACCACACACACACACACTGCGCCGAGTGGGTTTTTGTCATACGTTCAACATAGAACATACACAAAAAAAAAAGTATATGGTAACAGCTGCCATACGGTAGCATCCATCCATGAAGTTCCAACTGCGATGCAACAGAAAAAAAATATATATCTATCCAAGTTAGATTTTTGTGCAACTGTCTTGTCGCCGTCGCAGCATGTCACAGTGCAACACCATGGAGTATCATTATAAAAAAAACATTGGACGTCTTTTCAGCGACACATCGCCACGGCCTAAAAGATGTGCCCTCTGCTAAACACAGTCTCAGGTCCCATGTCAAGGCTTTGGAGTTACATAACATGCCAATTACATAAAAGCTAGATGAGTCTGTTCAACCTCCAGTTGCATCACCCGCCCATCTGCATCAACAGCACCCAGCCTACAGAGCGCTAACCCACACAGATCAACTACTCCAGCTTCCGCTGCTATACGGGCAGAGCACCATTTTTCCAATTTGATGGCAATAAAGCCCTTTGCAAGTTTTGATTTTTTTTAACATCTTCTTTGCAGCACCCTAAGCTTACGCCATCTATAAGATTTATAAACCTGCGGCATTGTCATTAGCTGCTGTGGGCAATTGCTCCAATATATAAGAACGGATGGAAGGGAATGAGTGCCCCCCAACTGGCAACACCCATCTTGACCTTTAGGGTCCTGCTACACAGCGATTTTGGGCAGGACAGGTGTTGCACGCCCATGTCGCTCCCAAGTATCGCGGTGTGGCGGGGCACCCATAGGAATGAATGAGGTCGCACTAAGACCTGCATCTTTCAACACGTAAATTGAAACAATTGCTGGATTTATTTATTTTTGCAATTCACAAGTTGCGGTCGCAGCAAACATGCGAGATGCACTACAACAACCCTATTCATTCCTATGGCAGCCATATGACAACTGTTTCGGCCAAAATGGCCGTGTAGAAGTCCCTTTATTTCACACTGCCTATAAGGAATAATAAAGAAACGGCGCAACATTGAGGCCGCAGAGCGAACGTCGATGACTTCTTCTCTTTTGGTGATGTCATCGGCGCAGGCGCACTGAGGGAGTGCTGAGGAGGCGAGCCCCCTTATCTCAGAGCGCCTGCGCCGAATCAACACAGGCGCGTGATTTTTTAAATGCTGACAGGGCCGGCCGGAAGAGGAGATCGCGGCTGGCCCTGTCAATCAACAAGAGGAGGGGGCGGTTTTCTGCGGCTACTACCAGCAAATAGACGCCCTACTTGCTGGTAGAAATGTATTAGCATATCATAAAAGTAAGTTTTTGGCTAAATCTACTGAACGAAAATTATTAATAACATAATGTATTACAATATGGGAGGATAGCCAGACAAGTATAAGTAGACCCAAAAAAAAAAAAAAATGCGTTTAGTGGGGTGACAGAAGCCCTTTAAATGGGTTGCTCTGAACCCGGACTTAAAGAGGACCTTTCACCGGATTAATTGAGATAAGTACCTGTACTTGGAGGGTACCCCCCCGCCGATGCTGCCACCCTGCCTGTTTTGTTAAAATAGCACTCCTACACCGCACTGTGCCCCCCCGTATTTTCCCCACTCAGTATGCAAATACTGAGCATCGGAGCAATGAGGAGGAGACGCAGTCTTTCTCTGTGGGGGCCTCCTTCTGCCCTGGCTGTAGCACTGTCCAATCGCATTGGAGAGCGTCACAGCCAGGGCAGAAGGGGACGCCCACAGAGAAAGACTGCGTCTCCTCCTCATTGCTCCGATGCTCAGTATTTGCATACTGAGTGGGGAAAATACCGGGGGGCACAGTGCGGTGTAGCAGTGCTATTTTATCAAAACAGGCAGGGTGGCAGCATCAGCGGGGGGTAGCCCACAAGTAAAGGTACTACTTATCTCAATTAATAAAATACGGTGAAAGGTCGTCTTTAGGCTCCTCTTCACTCATTTACCATGTGTGAGTGGAGCATCGAATCATTTGCTCTGATGATCCCCCTTACCCTGCATCGGGCAGGGGAAGGGCTTTTTCTTCAGCGCAAGGCAGGAGGGAGCATCGGAGCTCCACTCACATAAGGTAAATGAGTGAAGGAGAGCTTACATCTGGGTTCAGCTCTAAACCAGGACAACCTCTAACAGGCGATTGTTGGGAAGGAAGCGTTCCTTCCAGACAATCGCCTGCTTGTCAGTGAAGGAGACCACTGCATTTACATGCAGTGATCTACTCTACAGTATGGGGACGAGCGAAATGCTCTGATGCTTTTGAAATGCTCCAATGCTTTTTCTTCATCTCCGGGGACGTACCAGGCTATGCTAGACAGAGGCTTCCACCTAGCAGTGATCCTGGTAATGTCAACAGCACTAATGGGCGGTCTTTAGCGCCACCTATTAGGGCCAGTGACATCACTGCTAGGCGGAAGCCTCTGCCTAGCAGTGTAAAAAGGTAAAGAAATAGCCTGCGCAATTCATGACATGCTCCGAAGCTCAACTCAGAGGGGCTGAATGGGAGGAGAAGGTTATAGAGCTGCGGACGCACGGCTAGATCGCTGCTAGCATGTCCGCAAATATACTTGTCCTATAGCTCTGTGTGGTTTTATTGTGTTTAAAAAAATATTTTATACATATGGAAATGAGCCTGGTAAGGACCCCAAGGGGTTGTACTAACCTACTTGGAGCCCAGCCATGCCCCCTGTGAAGGAGCCCAGCACCACCTGCGTCCTCCGAATCTCCTCCTTGCTCACAGTTAGATCGCCGCAAGCTCGCGCATGCGCAGTTCCGGCATAGTGTTCCTTCCCTGTGCTGGCATCAGCCTCAGGGAAGGAACTGCGCATCACGAGATTACGGCGATCTAACTTTGTGAGCAAGGAGGAGATTCGGAGGACGCAGGCAGTGCTGGGCTCCTTCACAGGGGAACATGGCTGGGCTCCTTCACAGGGGAACATGGCTGGGCTCCAAGAAGGTTAGTACAGCCCTTTGGGCTCCTTACCAGGCTCATTTAGATCTATCGAAATCATTTTTTTTAAACACAATAAGTACAAGTACACAGAGCTATAGGACAGGTATATTGCGGACATGCTAGTGGAGATCTGGCCGTGCATGTCCGCATCTCTATAGGGTAAAAAAGAGGTGACAGATTGCCTTTAAAGTGGTTGGGCCACAACCATTTGTCACCTATCCACAGTATAGATCAGTAATGGCAAACCTTTTACAGACCGTGTGCCCAAACTGCAACACAAAACCGGAAAGTGCAAACACGGCAATTTAACCTGAATACGAACATAGTACAGTATATCCTCCATGTACTTTATCATGTAGCCATAATAGCTCTGAGTGCCGCCTCTGGCACCCGTGCCATAGGTTCGCCATCACTGGTATAGATGATGAAAGTATCACCATTGGGGGTCCAACCGCAGGGGACTCTCACTTATGATCCTCAAGTCTTATTTTTTAAAAGAGCAGTAGTGCACCATGTGACACTTGAAAGCTGCAGTTTGTCACCTATTCTGCCATTACAATGTGGATACTGAAAAACTGTATTGCTCCGTTTCATAAATCTGACACTATGCACATGGGCTTAGTCGTATCTCTGTTGGAAATGTGATCATATTTGATGGGAGCAATACAGAAATGATGGAAACCCAAGAGACCCCATAATAAGAGGAATCTGTCACTTAAAAAATGCAGTATAATCTGCAGGCAGCAACTTATGGTGGGTTTACATGGGGCGAGGGGTAGGCGATTCTTGGAAAGGAAGAGTTCCTTCCTCACAACTGGCTGCTCGTTCAGTGGGGGGGTGAAGCGCTGCACTTACATGCAGGGATCACCTCCACAGTACACTGCGCTCGCTCAGACAGCAGCACGGCTTGCAGGCGGTATTCTGAAATTCAGCAGACTGTAAATTTATAACTGACAATCTTGATGCAAGATGAGACTGTCATCCTCAATGATGGTTGTGCTTGTTCTTCTAGGAAACCTCCCACAATAGGATCTATCCTTTCCACTACCGCGGCAGGGATTTATCATGTAGAGAAAGTTAAAGGGGTTGTCGGGGACCACAGTCTTTTTAACTAACATTAGTATTCACCGTTAAATGTATCTGTAAGGCCCCCCTGAAAGTTCACAGCTTTTTTTTTTTTCCACTCCTCCGGGTCCCCAAAGCTGCGCTCGGTATTGTTTACATTGCAGCGCCCCCTCTATGTCATTTCCTGACGCACTGCCTTTTGGGTCCCACAAGGCAGTGCCACTCTGTAGACTGACATCTCAATCCCAACCATGGGAGGCGCGCCTGCAGGACATGGGAGGCGCGCCTGCAGGACATGGGAGGCGCGCCTGCAGGACATGGGAGGCGCGCCTGCAGGACATGGGAGGCGCGCCTGCAGGACATGGGAGGCGCGCCTGCAGGACATGGGAGGCGCGCCTGCAGGACATGGGAGGCGCGCCTGCAGGACATGGGAGGCGCGCCTGCAGGACATGGGAGGCGCGCCTGCAGGACATGGGAGGCGCGCCTGCAGGACATGGGAGGCGCGCCTGCAGGACATGGGAGGCGCGCCTGCAGGACATGGGAGGCGCGCCTGTAGGACATGGGAGGCGCGCCTGCAGGACATGGGAGGCGCGCCTGCAGGACATGGGAGGCGCGCCTGCAGGACATGGGAGGCGCGCCTGCAGGACATGGGAGGCGCGCCTGCAGGACATGGGAGGCGCGCCTGCAGGACATGGGAGGCGCGCCTGCAGGACATGCGACCCCATTGAGTGTACATGCAGATGAGAGGCTAAACATCAGCTTTCCCTGCCTCCAAATCAACCTCCTTCAGCCCAGAATAACGCCCCTCTGTGACCGGTGACATAACCGGTACAGGAGGGCATTCTATAGCGATGCCAGTTCCCTCCTATAAAACCGCCTCCTTGAGCGCTCCAGAACGCCTCTCTGTGTCGGTGACGTCATCGGGCTCTTTGCTAAGCGGAAGACGAGGCTTAGCACACCAGTAAGGAGCCCGACACGTCACCAGCTGATCAAAAAAAATAACTCTTCCGGTCCACAAATCCAGTCTAAGAAATGGGGGCATCAGAATAAAGAAATAAAAGGTGTAGAACCCACATATATGTAGGCCGTTAGTGAAATGAAGCACCAAACCAGGACAACTCCTTTAATACAAAGCACTTACTAAAGTATTGTTATTATCCATATTGCTTCCTTTACTGGCTAGCCTCATTTTTCCCATCACATTACACACTTAGGCCTCTTTCACACGAGCGTGGCGTGTGAGGGCCCGATAAGATGCGGGTGCGTTGAGGTAAAATGTGCGAGTGCAAAGCATTTTAATGCGTTTTGCACCCGCGTGAGAAAAATCGCCATGTTTGGTACCCAGACCCAAACCTGGACTTCATCACTGAAGTTCAGGTTTGGGATCAGTGTTGTGTAGATTTTATTATTTTCCCTTATAACATGGTTATAAGGGAAAATAATAGCATTCTGAATACAGAATGCAAAGTAAATTAGGGATTGAGGGGTTTAAAAAAATATATAAAAAAAAAATAAGTTAACTTACCTGCTCCATAGATGCCGGTCTCTGTTCTATCTTCAGGACCTGGCAAAAGACCTGTGGTGACGTCACTATGGTCCAATCACATGGTTCATCACCATGGTGAGGGACCATGTGATTGGATCATGTGATGTAACGTCGCCACAGGTCCTTACCTGGCAGCTCAACATGACAGAAGACGACAGAGATCCGCAACTACGCGATCAAGTGGACTCGGTGAGTTGTTGTTTTTTTTTGTTTGTTTTTAACCCCTCCATCACTATTTTACTTTGCATTCTGTATTCAGAATGCTATTATTTTCCCTTATAACCATGTTATAAGGGAAAATAATACATATCGGGTCCCCAGCCCGATCGTCTCCTAGCAACCATGCGTGAAAATCGCACCGCATCTGCACTTGCTTGCGATTTTCACACAGCCTCATTCACTACTATGGGGCCTGCGTTGCGTGAAAAACACACAATATAGAGCATGCTGCGATTTTCACACAATGCACAAGTGATGCGTGAAAATCACAGCTCATGTGCACAGCCCCTGACCCATAGAAATGAATGGGTCAGGATTCAGTGCGGGTGCAATGCGTTCAACTCACGCATCGCATCCGCGTGGAATACTCGCCCGTGTAAAAGGGGCCTTATCGGTTACGACCACCTTTCAATACAGCATCGGTGGTTGTGCTTGCGCAGTAAAGGAAAATGCGCTTAGCCTATGTGCGTTCCTGTGGTCCCAGCCACCAGAGAGGCCAATGCTTTTTTCTATAGTGTGCTATCACGGCCACCGATGCTGGATAGCAGGGTGGACGTAACCATGGAAACAAGCAGTGTTTAATGTGATGGAAAAATGAATCCAACCAGCAAAAGAGGCAATATGGATAATAACAATACATTAGTAAGTGCCTTGTATAACTTCTTCTACATGATAAATGGCAGTACCTGAAGTGAGACGACCCCTTTAATCTCCACTACTAGGCAGTGTAATATTTGGGGATATCGTTCACACTTGAGAGGGGGTAACACTCGATGTCTATCACGTTTTATAAGATGACTGAAGTCATGAAGTGCAGAATTAGCAATGTTGTATACCAGACGGCCTCTCTTATGTTGGGTGCACCACTCGTCAGCAGACATGCAGAATTAGGCCTCATGCACACGACCGTTGTTTTGGTCCGCATCCGAGACCCAGCTTTTGCGGCTCAGATGCAGACCCATTCATTTCAATTGGGCCGCAAAAGATGCGGACAGCACTGCGTGTGCGGTCCGCATCCGTTGCTTCGCTTCGTGGTTTGCAAAAGAAAAATATATATAACCTGTCCTATTCTTGTCCATTTGGCAGACAAGAATAGGCAGTTATATCAATGGCTGTCCGCGCCGTTCTGCAAATTGTGGAACGCACACAGACGCCATCCTTGTTTGACGAATGCGCAATTTGCGGACCGCAAAACATACAACGGTCGTGTGCATCAGGCCTTAGAGAACACCTAAATGGCGCAATCAAAGTACAAAAAGACACCCGTCAGGGCTCATGCACACGACCGTTGTTTTTGTCCGCATTTGTTTGTGGTTCGGATGCGGACCCATTCACTTCAATGGGGTTTCAAAAGATGCCCAAGGCACACCATGGACCTGTAATAATGGAAATGACGACGCCAGTGTGTGTGGATGGAGAAATAGTTGTAGAATACAGGACACACACTCCCAATATCATCACCCGAGATAACGTAAGGGTACGTTCACACAGGGTAAGAAACCCAACCTGTATCTGCCATGGAACCCACAGCAGCGGTCCTAGGCTGACCCTGGAAGTGTAGTTTGTCCAACCACGGATTTTCCCCATTCAATGAGGCTCAACCACGGGCCACGTGTGCCCGTGGACATGTCCCTTATCATTACGGATTTCAATACCATTGGAAGGATTGAGACGCAGATTTTTACACCCAAAATCCATGTGAAATATAAGCGGTGTGAGCGTCCTGGGTCTAGTCCGGTACTGAAGTACATGGCAGGGGCTAGCGCCCATAGAGCACCTGTAGGGGGGCATCGTTCACATCAGTCGTCAGCATGGCGGTCACGTCCCCCACAATGTATATGGAGTCTTGTGCCTGCAATGGTTTACCCTGGGTCACTGACCGCACCCCAATGACAGATGTGTGGGTGCCCCTGCCACTATGGTGCCAGCTTTACAGACTGATACAAAGTGAAGAACGTCCTCTCCTTCTGTACCCAGAATGTACAGGGGGCAGAGGACTGGCACACCGGGCATACACTACAGGACATCACAGGCTGCACTGCATCCCTGTCCCGGGCCGCTGACTCCAGCTTCTCCACACACACCGCCGTATTCCCGGCACCTCCCTCCGCGCCCCACCGGCATCCTGCAGGAGCACTTCCCACCTCCTTATCCCACCGCCCAGAGCCTTCCGGTACCTGCAGCCCAGTCCACCGCCCGGAACCTCCGCCAACACCGACAACAGGGATCCCGACAGGCAGCGCGTCACCGAACCACAGCGTCACGGCGCCAGCCAATGGAGCAACGGGATAGAGGAGGAGACCGGAGCCCTGACAGCCAATCAGAACGCGCGGAGGAAGTCATTCAGAGTCCAGCGAGGAAGGGATGGAATGGCCTGGTCATGTGACCACGGCGGCTGCCGCGGGATGCGCATTATTTTCCTGCTTCCAGCGGGCTCAGTGCTGTACTGCGGTACCGCTGCTGTGTGCATACGTGTCTGGGATGTGTGTATCGTGACTTGGAGTTCATAGGGAATTCCGCTAAAGCTTGTGTGCACGGCAGTTGCCAGTAAACAGTGACACGGTGCCGTCAGGCCGGCTACTTATCCTATTGTATAATAGGTTCTTACATGACATACGAATAAATCTATTTAATACTGGAAAACAGCAAATAGTTTTTAGTTTTTTTTTTTCATTGTTGCGTTTTTTTTTCACTGTTGTGACAAATGTGTCAAACCGTATAATCATCTTTTGTTTAAATATATATTTTTTTACTTTTATGTTCTGTCACAGGAATCAGCAACCTTCAGCACTAGTGTTCAGCGAAGCGAGCTACAGCTGTTTCATCCGAAATCGCTTTGTTCAAAACTTCGGTATAATACTGTACGGACTAGTCGGAACCGAAGCCAAGTCCGGTTGCAAGTTTACTAAACATTTACAAAAAATTTGGACAAATTAGCAAATTTACAAATTTCTATTTCCCTAATTTTATAATAGATAGTAATAACTCCTAAAATAGTGATTACGTTACCTTCCCCATATGTCTACTTCATGTTTGGATCACTTTGTGAATGCCATTTTATTGTTTGGGGACGTTAGAAGGCTTAGAAGCAAGTCTTGAAATTTTTCAGAAAATTTCCAAAACCAACTTTTTAAGGACCAGTTCAGGTTTGAAGTCGCTTTGTGAGGCTTACATAATAGAAACCACCCAAAAACGACCCCCATTTTAGAAACTACACCCCCTTAAGGTATTCAAAACTGATTTTATAAACTTTCTTAACCCTTTAGGTGTTCTATAAGAATTAATAGAAAATGGAGATGACATTTTTGAATTTCACTTTTTTGACAGATTTTCAATTTTTTCCAGTAACAAAGCAAGGGTTAACAGCCAAACAAAACTCAATATTTATTGCCCTGATTGTGTAGTTTACAGAAACACCTCCTATATGGTCGTAAACTGCTGTACGGGCACATCGCAGGGGGCAGATGGAAAGGAACGCCATATGGTTTTTGGAAGGCAGATTTCACTGGGATAATTTTAAGCTGCCATGTCACAGTTGAAGACCCCCTGATGCACCCCTAGAGTAGAAACTACCAAAAAGTTACCCCATTTTGGAAACTACGCCCCTCATGGTATTCAAAACTGATTTTACAAACGTTGTTAACCCTTTTAGTGTACCACAAGAATTAATGGAAAATAGAGATGAAATTTTAGAATTTCACTTTTTTGGCATATTTTTCATTTTAATCAATTTTTTCCAGTTACAAAGCAAGAGTTAACAGCAAAAAAAACTCAATATTTATTGCCCTGATTCTGTAGTTTACAGAAACACCCCATATGTGGTTGTAAACTGCTGTACGGGCACACAGCATTACACAGAAGGAAAGAAACTCTATATGGTTGTTGGAAGGCAGATTTTACTGGGATAATTTTAAGCTGCCATGTCACATTTGAAGACCCCTTGATGCACCCCTAAAGTAGAAACTCCAAAAAAAGACCCCATTTTGGAAACTACAGGATAAGATGGCAGTTTTGTAGGTACTATTTTAGGGAACATGTGATTTTTGGTTGCTCTATATTACACTTTTTGTGAGGCAAAGTAACAAAAGATAGCTTTTTTGGCACAGTTTTTATTTTTTGTTATTTACAATGTTTATCTGACAGGTTAGATCATGTGGTAGTTTTATAGAGCAGGTTGTTACGGATGCGCCAATGCCAAATATGACTACTTTTTTGGTTGTTTCAGTTTTAGATAATAAAGCATTTTTGAAAAAAAATATTTTTTTTAGTGTCTCCATATTCTAAGAGCCATATTTTTTTTTTTTTTTTAGTGACTTATGTAGGGGCTCGTTTTTTTCGGTATGAGATGACTGTTTGATTGGTACTATTTTAGGGTGCGTATGACTCTTTGATCTCTTGCTATTACACTTTTTGTGATTATAAGGTGACAAAAAAATTGCTTTTTTGACACACTTTTTTTTTACGGTGTTCACCTGAGGGATTAGGTCATGTGATATTTTTATACAGCAGGTTCTTACGGATGCGGCGATACCGAATATGTATACTTTTTTTTATTTATTTATGTTTTACACAATGACAGCATTTTTGAATTTAAAAAAAATCATGTTTTAGTGTCTCCATATTCTGAGAGCCATAGTTTTTTTAGTTTTTGGGCGATTGTCTTAGGTAGGGTATCATTTTTGCGGGATGAAGTGACGGTTTGATTGGCATTATTTTTTGGGCAATTGTCTTAGGCAGGATCTAATTTTTTGCAGGATGAGATGACGGTTTGATTGGTATGATTTTGGGGTGCGTCTGACTTTTATATCACTTGCTATTACACTTTTTGTGATGTAAGCTTTTTTTGCACCATTTTTTTTTTTTTTTTACGGTGTTCGCTTGAGGGGGTTAGGTTATGTGGTAATTTTATAGAGCAGGTTGTTATGGACACGGCAATACCTAATTTGGCAAAAAATCATTTGCAAGAATACAGCGGCTCACCCCCTCACCGTATGGCCACTGAGGAAGGGGTGTTAGACCCTGAAACGGGTCTGGCATACAGAGTGAGCGTGGACAAAAGAAAAAGGAAGCCTGGAACCAAAAGAAATAAAGTAAGAAAATCTGCTTGAATCCAAAAGCTGGAAGAGTAATCCAAAAGCTGGAAGAGCAGTCGCCAAACAGTGACATCATTAAAGCGTCTACTCGGTCCCCCGGACAACCAGGTTACGTGGGACGCCACGTACGGCCAGCACATCACGTAGCACGCTGTGAGTGCACGGCCGCCTGGATACAACGCTGCGGAGAGCAGTGAAGAGGGGTAAGACCGCGCTCGTTTGCGAGCATTACAGACCCTATGAAGCAATCATAAGTTATATATAATCAATAGCACTGTGGAGTGAACACTTTGGATTTAGCTGACACTTGGTACCAGTTGTGTCTCTTACACGCTACGGAATCCAGCGCAGCATAAACATTGTGCACTGTGGTTTCGGTATACGAGCAGTATCCACGTTTATCCACGTATATTTATAGGACATTGCTGGCACGCTGTTGTATACACAGAATTTTGGGACTTCAATACACCCATAAGAATTCCTCCCTATTGTAGTTTCACATCATTTGCATAGGTATATGTGTGTCTACATGTATGTTTTTATATATTTTTTAGGGGTTTGTTTTTAGACTAATAAAGTTCATTATTCGTTACTATCTTGTGTTTCCCTTCTGAGTGTGCCCCTTCAAAAAAAAAAAAAAAACACATGTTTTAGTGTCTCCATATTCTTCCATAGTTTAACTTTTTGGGCGATTGTCTTAGGTAGGGTATCATTTTTGCCGGATCAAATGACGGTTTGATTGGCACTATTTTGGGGTGCATATGACTTTATGATCGCTTGCTATTACACTTTTTGTGATGTAAGTTGACCAAAAAATGGCTTTTTAGACAGCTGAAGGTTGCTGATCCCCATCTATCACAACACATCACGTTTTCCCCTGACAGGGATGAGCCACGTGACTACTACGCCTGATAATACCATTAGTCCGTGTTCACATGTTACATGACCACAAATCTCCGCAGTATGGTTGACATGCAGATTTTGCACCATGTAGTAATAATCCTTATAGGGCACCAACATATTCGGCAGCTCTTTGGGAAGGAACAAGCTAGTAAAATGAACAAACAAAAAGAGAAAGCTCCCTGTCCGTAAAGGTATGTGGAAAAAACTTTCAATTTGAGGGGTATGTGAGGAGTGACACATAGTGACCAGCCCCTCGTCTAACCAGCATGGTGCCATATGAGCAATTAAAAAACACTTAAATAAATAAATACACGTGACCCTGTTATGGTAAAATAATGGCCGCAGTCCTTTATTAAGGGTCGATTTACAAACTATTAAAATTCTTAAATAATTGAATAATTAAAATTCATAAATAATCATTAAATTCAGTACTTCCACAACTGTCCCCCCAGCAAAGCTGGGTGACTAACCCCCCTCTAATACTGGAGCGCGACTTAAAACGTGGGGAGGGGGGGGGGGACGACGACGACATCTTCTCTCTTCCAGTGTTGACTGAAGGACAACCTCTGGACCTGCTGACAGCTTGTATAAATAGTAAAATTTTCCACCTCTGGAACTTCAGCAGCCAATCATAGATGGGCAGAACACAGGTACCCAGCAACAGGTAGGCAACCCACTGACCAATCACCTCTTGTTATTAGAATTACCTCAGGTGAATATGGCAAAACTACCTATAAAGTAAAAGGCGGGAAAGGGGAGAGAGAGACAAAATGGAAAACAATTCATATACAATGGCACCTTTCCATATGCTCAGTGTCACCATGGAGGTGACTTCGGCATACGCCTACGTGCCCACTTTCAGGAATATTTCACAAGGCCGTATTCAGACATCTGTAGTAATAATCGTCCCATTTGTATTTCATCCTATAGGAAGGACACAGCGGGCAACACAATCCTGCTGGCTACTTCGTGCCATCCTTCACATGTCGTGCGCAATATCCCCGGGGGGGGGGGGAAATGATCCGAACCAGGCTCAATTGCACGGATGTTTGCACTTTTAAAAATGAGTCTAACAAAGTCAGAAGGAGATTGGAGCAAAGGCTTTACCCCTCAGAATTACTAACTGGTCAGAGGAACTTGGCGCTATCACTAATAGCGCCAAGTGATTTTCCGTAATAGCAAACGTTTGAGATCCAATGTAGGTGATCTGTCCGGTGGTGATACATTATGTTCTCGACCGCTTACAGTGAAGAGTGCAAAGACATCTGTCACATAATTAAAAAAAACACCTCCTTGTTCTGAGCTTTGACAAGGATTGGTCAAGATTCATACAGGGCGATATTAATGTGTAGAACGACGTGCCCCAACATTAGGAAATCTCCTCAGCCCCAGCCTTTATGTTGAACGTACCAGGCTGCAGCCAACCTGGCTATCCAATAAAGGCAATTTTAAATGCGGACGTATGCATATGTTGTGGGCACATGGAAGTAAGCAATATTTTTACATCTATGGTGAATAAAAGACAATTTGCAATCAAGACATATTTGAATTGCAATACCAAGTATGTCATTTATTTAATCACATGTCAATTTTGCTTGCTTCAATACGTGGGTTGCGCAACAAATGCATAAAAAAAATCTGGATTAGAAAACATATATCCGACATACCACATTACAGTATAAAACAAGGAACGTTTCCGCTCTTAGTTTGCATTTTGCCTTGGAACATGGAGGCGTGTGGCGAAACCAACCTCGCCACTGGGTTTTGGAGAGGGCTGTTTAAAAGCCTCTTGCCTCAGGATTATGGCCCATAGTAACTTTAAAGGAGAAGACAGACCGGCCGCACAGCTTAAATCTGTCTGTGGAATTGTATTTTATGTTATTATGCTTTCGGTTAAATTGTATGTTATGTGAGGGTACCCAGATAGCTAATATTATTGTACTCGTGTATTCTGAGTGCCAGTCACCTAATGATATGCACTCAGACTTGAGCTATCTGGGGATATGTTAAATGTCTGTATTGTGCCATTGTGTGTTTAAATGGTGATGTCTGTCCTGTTGTCTCCACATGTGTATTGGTGATCTCCCTTTGTCCTGAGAGATAATTGGATTGCCTTCGGTTGTCTCTGGGACAGAGAGGAGGAAACCATGACGCATTGTGGGGTTATGTTGTATCTGTCCTATGTCGCAGTCTCCCTTCTGGTCCTCTGGGGGCGTGAACGATTGGTTGCTGTATTTACATTGTGTGTGTTGAAAATTACTGATTGGTTGTATTTCAAAACCCTGTGGGCGGACCTGTATTTGCAACAACTGTAATAAAAATCAGGTTGGGTGTGCCAGCACGTCAGACCACTGCTAGACCCTCAAGACGGAGCCTTGTCTCGTTATTGGGGGGATTCCCTGTATGCTGTTGGAGACTGATTGCCAGGAGTGTAAGCTGACTGTACGCTTTTCCTGTTCGTCTGACTGACAGCTATTTGCGAGGTTCCAGTTTGGAGTGCTATTTTGTATCCAGTTCGGGAGGTTGGTGTTCTGCAGTAGCTGTGCCTGTCTCCCGGAAAGGGGCATATCGCCTAAACGGATCTTAACCCCTTGTCTGCAGAAACAGTGCCGTTACAAGGCGATTCCTCAGCATTGAGTGTGGTTGGAATTATTATTCACTGTGCTGGGCGGCTTTTACAGTCCCCGATCCTGCCAAGCCGGCGCAGGCGCAGCAGGAGACGCTGGCATTGAATAAGGGACGCAGGCGCACTGCGAGTCTCCTGCTGCATTGAACTCACTTGTACCTTCTGCGCGTGCGCCGGATAACTTGCCCGGCACCCTCACTCGCAGTGCGCCTGCGTCCCTTATTCAATGCCAGCGTCTCCTGCTGCGCCTGCGCCGGCTCAGGAGGATCGGGGACTGTAAAAGCCGCCCAACGCAGTGAATAATAATGAGCTGGACGGCGTTAGGAAGCGACAGTTGGGGCGCGGCTGGGCACAAAGGTAGGAGTAAAAACGCCCCTTGGGCATAAAGAAATGTGAAAAAACGCCCCTTGGGCATAAAGGAAGGTGATTGACAGATGATTATAAAGTTGTTTTTACATGGTTTAAAATGCGGACAGGGGGTACTCTTATGTGATTGGAATACACTTTAATAGACCTGTGACTGCATAGGAATAACTAAATATGGTTTATCGGGCCTGTCAGTGTCCCTTTAAACATTTTCCAAGGGACATTTATCATATCTTCTCCACCATTTGCGACATCTCCTGATCCTCACCACTATTAGAAGTGGAGTGAAAAGTAGGTCAGGATTTCACATTAGAACACCTTTAAAAGGGTTTTCCAAGATTTTATAACTGATGACCTATCCTCAGGACACATATGTGATGCAACTTAATAAATTAGATTTAGGCTACATTCACACGTCAGTATTTTTCTATATCCAGAATTTCGGTCCGTTTTTTGCGGATCCGTTGTTCCTGAAAATGTTTCTGTATGTCATCCGTTTTTTGCGGATCCGCAAAAAAACGGAAACATGTATAAATTTCACAAAGCAAATAAAGTTGTTTGGATTTCTTTGAAAAAGAATAAAAAAAAAAAAAGTGAATAAGTGATTTCTGTGGGCAGGATTTAATTTCCAGGAACGGATTCCGCATAAAACGGATAACATACGTAATGACATACGAATGTCTTCCGTTTTTTGCCGAACCATTGACTTTGTATTGTACCAGGATTCGATTTTTGCGGAAAAGAATAGGACAAGTTTTATATTTAATCGGACATGCGGAACGGAACAACGGAAACGGACAGCACACATTGTGTTGTCCGATTTTTTCCAGGACCCATTGAAAATGAATGGGTCCAGAACTGGTCCTGATCTGTTCCGCAAAAAACAGAACAGATCAGGAAAGAAAAAAACGGATGTGTGAATGGACCCTTAAAGAGGTTTTGTGGGACTAAGGCCTCATGCACACGACAGTATTTTTTCACGGTCCGCAAAACGGGGTTCCGTGATCCGTGTCCGTTTTTTCTTCCGTGTGTCGTCCTTGATTTTTGGAGGATCACCAGACCAGAAAGGTGATAAAAAAAAATCTAAGTCAAGTTTGCCTTGAAAATGATAGGAAAAAAACACGGAGCACGGACGCGGATGACAATCTTGTGTGCCTCCGTGTTTTTTCACGGACCCATTGACTTGAATGGTTCCGCAAACCGTTGTCAGTCAAAAAAATAGGACAGGTCATATTTTTTTGACGGACAGGAAACACGGATCACGGACGTGGGGGACAAACGGTGCATTTTCCGAGTTTTCAACGGACCCATTGAAAGTCAATGGGTCCGCAGAAAATCACGGAAAACGAAACAACGGACACGGATGCACACAACGGTCGCGTGCATGAGGCCTAATACTGATAACCTCTGGATAGGTCGTCAGTATCTGATCATTGAGGGGTCTGACAGCCTGGACCCCCTTTAATCAGCTGTTTGAGAAGGCAGCTGCGTTTCTGTGTGCTCTGCGGCCTTCTCCGTGTACAGCGCCGTACATTGTATAGAAGCTTTGCTTGGTATCGCAGCTCAACCCCATTTACTTCTATGGGGCAGAGTTGCACCTAGGCCCTGTGACCGATGAACTTGACGACACACGGCCTAGGAAGAGCTGGAGAAGGCCGTGGCACTACTGCAAGTGCCACTGCCTTCTCAAACAGCCGATCAGTGGGGTCGGTGTCAGACCTCCACCGATCAGATACTGTTGACCTATGCAGAGGGTAGGTCATCAGTTATAAAGTCTCATTTATGAAGTCGCATCACATAGGATGTGCACAGGGCCGGTGCTACCATAAGGCAGACCAAGCGGCTGCCTTAGGGCGCACCCTGGGGGAGGGTGGAAAAATGTGACATGGAGGGGGAGAAATGTGACATGGAGGGCTGATGTGACATAGGGGGGGGGGGGGTGATTTGACATGGAGGAGGAGAAATGTGACATGGGGGCATGATGGCTGACATGGGGACATGATGGCTGACATGGGGGGCTAATGGCTGACATGGCGGAATGATGGCTGACATGGGGGTCTGATCTGAGGTCTGATTAACATTGGGGGTCTGATTGGGGCTGTGAGCTGAGGTCTAATTAACATTGGGGGTCTGATTGCTGGTCTGACCTGAGGTGGGCGCCCCCCCTCGCAGGTGAGCTGCGAGGGGGGTGCCAAAATGTAGTTTCGCTTGTGTTGGCAAAAATCCTTGCACCGGCCCTGGATGTGCACCACACATATTATTACTGGGCGCCATTTCATAAATTTGGCTCAACCTCGCAAAGTAAAGACAGACTTAAAACTGACACCAAAACCACTACACATGATAAAGTGACCCCTCTTTCCATATTGATATATGAGCCCTTATTTGAGACGAATTGAACATCTCTCTTTCTTTCTCGCCTATGACAGCACCCCTGGAGAGACTGCCTCCACCTCCTCAGGACAGGAACCAGAACCGCGTTTTTAAAGGAGGGATTATCCCCTCTATCTCCAGTTCTGTTTCCTGTCCTAAGGGGCAGGAGGAAATCGGATCTGCTGAAGTTAGCAACGAGAGCTGCTGGGACCCCAGCTATTGATACAGTGTGTAGAAGGTTACCCCGTGCGGTTTAAGTTCTCCTCCGGGAGCCGCTGCAAAAGTCTGGGCTCCCTTCTCTATCGTTACCCCTTCCATCTGCCTTCCCGGTTCCTGAGACGGTCCTGACCTTACTGGGCTCCTGCGAACCTCTGCGGCCGTGTTCGCATGTTTGGCCGCCGTCCCGCGCCTTTACTTCCGGGTTGCTGCGGTGGAAGATATGCTTTGGACCGGAAGGGGAGGGATGCCAGTGTCACGGTCCTTCCTGTGTGAGGTGAGAAGATCGGATAGACTTGCTGCACATGAGGCCATCTGACAGGTTTCCCTATATGTATGTTGTTTGGCAGGATCTCACCTCTCCTCAGGTGCCGCTCGTTATCAGTGATGAGGCTCTTTTTAGATCCACCTCAGACTGCTAACCATGAGGTTGATAGTTTCTGCTTGGAGTTGCTAGTGCTGGTTTGTCTTGGATCCTGCTTCTCCATTCATCTCTAAGCTAAGTACTTGTTGCCTTCACTGTTTCTTATTATCTGGAATGTGTTGTTTCTAGGCCTCAGGGAAACGCAAGTTCCTTCATTCTGGAAGGAACCAGCTGTCTCATCCCCTGCTACCTATCCTAGGGCTTGTCAGTTTTAGCAGGGCTTTAGGTATCCGGTGTATGAGTATTTCCACCATCAGGATCTGCTCATACTGGCAGGAGTTAAGGAAAAGCCTAGGGATTACTAGGAGGTCACCATCCCTCTTCCTTAGCTTTGGAGGCCTAGATTGTTGTCCATTCGTTGTGGTGTGTATTTGGTGTTTTCCCTTCCCCTTAACCTGTGACAGCCGGCTGCACGCACCGAGGAGAAAAGCCCACCCAGCTCACTGACACACTGGGTGAGAATAGTATGTACAGTACCTCCATTCAGGCTTGTTGGCTGTGTGGTACATGGAGCAGGCTCAGCACGCCGAACCCACTGAGACCACCAGTGATATATCGGTACCAGGGTGAGGTAAGAGGGGTTTCACCACAGCATGAATATTATTTATATGCTCATGGGGTCATTTTTGTTGCTTAGGTATCAAAGGAGTCTTACAGGAAGACTTCCAGGGTAAAGGAGCAGAGATGTGGGGTATGTAAGAAGAAGCTCCCTTCTGCCTGGGCAAAACCCCTATGACAAGCATGTATCAGCAAGTTAATGTAGGAGGAAACTCAGTCTTTAATGGGCAGCATTAAAAAAATGATACGTGAAGAATTCAGAGAGTCAGTTAGCGGTTTGATAAAGCACCCGGAACTTCTGCTGCTGCTAAAGACTCCCCCTCCAGTGACAGTGAGATACTTTCGGGTCTGGAGGAAGGAGAGTAGGGGGGTCATCAGACGATTCTTCTGAAGACGAGGCCGCAGGGAGACAATTTTTTCATGTAGAGAACACTAGCTCCCTAGTAAAAGGCAGTTAGGGCTACGATGGGGTTGGAGGATCAGAAGCCACAGCATTAAGTCCAGGATTCAATGTTTGAAGGGTTAGGCCCCAAGAAGAGGAAGATATTTGATGTGCATAAGAATATTCAAGAAGGTGATTGCCAGAGAATGGAAAAGACCAGATCGGAAATTCTTCATTCCCTCTTCAGTGAAGCGGAAGTATCTGTTCGATGAGGAATTGTCTGCTCCTTGGGATAGAGCCCCAAAGCTAGATGCACCTGTAGCAAAAATGTTCAAAAAGGCCGCGCTCCCCTTTGATGACATGGGTTCACTCAAGGAACCAATGGACAGAAGGGCAGAGGTTTATTTAAAAAAAAATAATAATTGGGACGACTCTGCGGCAACTTTTAGACCTGCCATTGCCGCTACATCTGTTGCCAGATCCCCGAATGTGTGGATATGGGAGCTAGAGGAGCACATTAAAGGGGGTACCCCTAGGCAGCAATTACCTTCTTCCTTCCCTATTATAAACAATGCCTTGGATTTTTTAGCTGACACTTCTGCGGATACCTTAAGATTTTCAGCTAGGGTCTCTGCTTTATCCAACTCTGGGGCTGGAACAGAGACGCCAGTTCCAAGGCAAAATTGTGCGCTATCCCTTGTCAGGGAGAATTCTTGTTTGGGCCTGTTCTTGATGATTTATTAGAAAAGGCCTCAGACAAGAAGAAAGGCTTTCCCTCTGATAGTCAGCCACCCAAAAGATCTTTCTGTCCCAGATTTAACAAAGGGTCCTTTAAGGGGAAAGAAAGAGCAAGACAGTTTGCAGGTCCAAGTAAGAAGAATAGAGGATTTCTTTTTTACGTGCCGGATGCCTCAAAAAAGCAGTCCCAATGAAGCCAGGGCACCTGTTGGGGGGGTCATCTATCCCTCTTTGTACACTGATGGCAGAGCATCTACAACAGCCCCTGGATAAAGTTGGTAATAGGGGAGGGCCTAAAACTACAGAGTGTTTCAGTAGGAAAATTTGTAATCACAGATTTCCGGTCAGATCCCACAAAACATTCTGCCATCGTTTCAGAGGTTTTTTCCCTGATAGAGAGAAAAAAAGTGCTAGTAAGTGTCGCAGAGCAGGAATTGAAAGAGGGGTTTTATTTGACTCTTTTTGGTAAAAAAAAATAAATAAAAAAATTGACTCTTTTCGGACGATAATAAACTTGAAGTGTTTGAACCACTTTTTGCAGTACGAGAGATGTCGTATGGAGTCCATCAAATCGGTAGTGAACAATCTTTACCCAGACTGCTTCCTGTCCACAGTAGACCTGAGAAATGCATACTATGTCCCCATTTATCCCAGCCACCAGAGAGTTCTGAGAGTAGCGGTCCAGTTAGAGAAGAAAATTCAGCGTCTTCAGTTCCGAGCATTACCCTTCGGGCTCTCTCAGGCGCCGAGGGTCTTTACAAAGATTATTTCAGAAATGATGGCCCACGTCAGGGAGCAGGACATCATCATTATACCATACCTGGACGATTTTCTGCTGGTGGCCCGGTCGGATCAGATTCTCCTGGTTCAGATTGCCTGGTTGAGGGAAGTTCTAGAGAGGCTGGGATGGGTGATAAACCTTCATTCGTCTCCGTCACTCACCATAAGAGGCCATTTCGGTGCTGGGTCTCATGACATCCACTATTCCAGGAATGGAATAGGCCCAGTACTATTTAAGGTCTCTTCAGCTACAGATCCTGCAGCACTGGGATGGGAGTTTCCCTCTCTAGATATGGAGATGTCTCGGTCCTCCCAGACCCTAGATTCCTTGGGCTGGTGGATAGATTTAAAGAACTTAGAGAGGGGAGTTCTTTGGACAAGGGAGGCGGTTCTCCCCTTAACCACGGATGTGAGCCCTTCCAGTTGGGGAGCCCATGTGGAGTCCCTGCTGTTGCAGGGCAATTGGGACAGCAGGACTCTTTCCCAGTCGCACAATTTCAGGGAGTTGGATACAATCAGGATATCCTTGATACAGAGTCTTCTGGTCATCAAGGGCAGAAACGTAAAGGTTTATTCGGACAACACGACAGCAGTGGCCTAAAACAACCGACAGGGAGGGACAAGAGCTCAGGGCCTAATGTCTCTTCATCTAAAAAGGTTCAGACAATGTGAAAGCAGACTACCTCAGTCATCATCAGCTATACCAGGGAGAGTGCTCCCTAGATCAGGGGATTTTCAACCAAGTAGCAGCTTTGTGGAGGTACTCCAGAGATAGATCTCCTTGCCACCAAGTCAAACATAAAAGTAGAGTTCATCTTTTCTTTTTATCCGGAGGAACATCTGAGAGCGGTGGATGCTCTGGCCCAGTTTTGGAAACAGGGTCTTCTGTATGCCTTTCCCCCACTAAAGCTGCTTCCAAGGGTCCTGAAGAAGATCAGAGAGGAGGAGGCCACGGTAATAGTAATAGCTTCCTTTTGGCCGAGAAGGGTGTGGTTTTCCTGGCTCCGCAACATCAATGGCAACACCTTGGGTACTTCCAGAATCACAGGAGATCTCAGGGTCCAGTTTTTTACCTAGAGGTGAGAAATCTGCACCTGGTTGTTGAAAGTGAGATTTTAAAGAAAATAGGTATTTCTGAGGAAGTAGACACTCTGTTGGCCAGTTGGAAAAATGTCACTTCCGAGATCTACCTTAGGGTTTGGAGGACCTTTTTCAGATTCGCCCAAAAACCTGTGGATGTACTAGAAATGCCCAACTTCCCGCTCATGTTAGATTTCCTACAAGAGGGGTGGAAGAAAGAACTTAGGGTTAGGGTTAGCACTTTGAAGGTCCAGATTTCAGCCTTAAGCGCCTTGTTTGAATTTAAGTTACCGGATCACCGCTGGATTAAAAGATTTGTAACAGCAGTGTCTAAATTATCTCCGGTATGTAAAAATAGAGTTCTCCCTGGGATTTAAACTTGGTCCTCTCTGCTCTCACTTCTGACCCTTTCGAACCGATCAATAAAATCTCCCCGAAGTTGCTCACCCTTAAGCTTGCCTTCCTTCTGTCCATTACCTCAGCTAGAAGGGTCAGTGAGATCGCTGCCCTCTCGGTTGACCCTCCCTATTTGGTGATCCTGGAGGATCGGGTAGTGATCTTGCCTGATCCTTCTCTTAACGTTGTCATCGTTCTCAGGAGATAGTGTTACCTTCCTTCTGTGCTTTGCCCAAGAATAAGAAGGCGTCGGAATTCCACAGTTTGGATGTTAGGTGTATCTTGCATTATGTACAGGTCACTCAGCCTTGGAGATCCTCCTCACGTCTGTTAATTTTGTTTCAGGAAGCAAGAAAAGGATAGTCAGCCTCCTCTCAGACTATTGCTAGGTGGATTAGACAGGCCATTTCCTTAGCCTACTCTTCTAAGGGAGTTATTCCGCCCCCGCGGGTTGGAGCTCATTCTACGAGATCAGTATCCACATCATTGGCAGAGAGCTTCAGCCTCTAAAGAGCAGATCTGTAAAGCAGCTACATGGAGCTCTCCACATACATTTGTTAGGTACTATAGACTACAGTTACTTTCTAATGGTCTTTCATTTGGTTGTAAAGTACATCAGGCTGTGGTCCCATCCTAGAAAAAAAAAATATGTCTTGCCTGTTCTCCAGGGGTCCTGTCATAGGCGAGAAAAAAAATGATTAGATTACACTTAATTATATGCAATTACAAAAGTATTCAGATCCAGGTACTGGTTTGAAAACTGGAGAATATTTTTCGTGGGACAACCCTTTTAAAAGGGACCTACCATCTTACTTCCCAATACTTCCCAACTGAAATCACCAGTCCACCACCTCCTTGCTGAAGTTGCAGTCTTGTAGGAACAGGGAGGCCATTCACCAGCCACCCAGAACTGCATCCAACAGGACCATACAGTGTAGCAAGGCATTTATCAGTGATTAAAACTGCTTTAAAATGAGTCTTCATGTATTCTGAGCCCACTTCACTTGTCTCTGTGAGCTTTGGTTAGCTGTGACCGAATTACAGGTTTATGCGTATCTGCCAGCCTATAGAGGATCCTCCACTGTCTGGCAAATACTTCAAATACCTGTTCCCTGCTCATCTGACATTTTTACAGCTGCCCTTTTAATAAGATTAATTTCACAGAATCTTTCCTTACCCAGCCTTTATAAGATCAGATTTGCCTGTGCTGTGAGCTGTGAAATTAAATTAGTCATGGAAAAAACCTGCAAGTGGCCCCATGTTGTCGGTGAGTCCATATTGACAAAGGGTGGGGACAACACAAGTAGGCAGGGACAACAGTAGGCGGGTTCAGCAATACCGTTGTGCAGCACGAAATTCCACCCCAGCAGAACCAAATAGCACAGCATAAAATACTGCCCTATCACCATACTGGGGAGGGTGAATTCAGGAGGGCACCTGCAGCTGCTGGCCATATGCATAAGTACCTGATTCTCTTAGCATTAAAGGGGTAATCCCATCTTAGACATTGGTATTTTGCTAGGATACGCACCCATTGTCTCACAGGTGCGGGTCCCACCTCTGGGACCTGCACCTATCTGTGAAACGAAGCCGGTAATGTGGTGGCAAGTCCGGCCACCACCAATCATTCCTATTGGCCTGCCGAAAATAGCAGAGCAGCGCACTCCGCTATTTTCGCATAGAAATGAATGGGAGCGCACTGTGCTTGCACGGCCTTCACTTTATTCACTTCTATGGGGTCGATGAGAATAGCCGAGCCAGCGCTTGGCTATTTTCGGTGGCCCCATAGAAATGAATGGAGGGGAGCTGTGCATGGGCAGTGCGCCCTCCTTCACTTTGCTGGCTGGCTTTATGAGATGGGTGCGGGTCCCTCCTAGCCATATGCCCCCATTGTCTGAGATGAAAAAAACCCTTTAATTAATGCTGAAAACATCAGATCATTATGTACCAGGCCAGCTGGCGTGAGGAGAGCTCGAGCGGCCCCCTGGGCATTGGCCCACCAGGATTTTTTCCTGTAGAGTCTATGGCAAGTGCTCCCATGGCTGTGGATCACATACTGTATTTTTATAGTGCAATGATCTCTCTTCAGTTTTCATGGAATATCAATTATTTTCATGCCTTTTTCTAGACATTGAACTGTTTCATGCTTTTCATCTTCAGAAAGGTCTTTCTTCCTCCTCATTTTGCATGAGAACTGTAAGCTCAATAAGGTGGAACAATCTCTTTAAAGGGATTCTGTCACCAGGTTTCACCCCTGTCAGCTAAACATATGCTGATGTTCAGGGCCTCATCAAGATTCCTAATGTGGGCTTTTAAATGTGATCCGTAGCCTTATTTTGCTAAAAAACAGGTTTTACTAACCTGTCACTCAAAGAAATAAGGTGCCCAAGGGGATGTCAAGGGATGCAAGGTGCCGGCCGCACCCACCGCCGTTCGTGCCCAGCGCCGCCTTTCCAGACTTCTGCACCGCCTCCTAATCCTCTGTGCCGCCTCTCGCTCTCCCTCCCTCCTCCTCCTGCTGTAAGATTTTGCGCGTGCGCACAGGGCTCTGAGAGGCTGGCACCAGGGTGAAGGTCATACCTGGGTTGAGCGAAGTGCCGGCCCATGCGCACTTCGCTTTAAGAAGTCAAATCGAGAAGTCCGCACGGGCGCATCAGGCAGAGCCCTGTGCGCACGCACGAGATCTTACAGCAGGAGGAGGGGGGGAGGGAGAGTGAGAGGCGGCACAGAGGATTAGGAGGCGGTGCAGAAGTCTGGAAAGGCGGCGCTGGGCACGAACAGCGGTGGGTGCGGCCGGCACCTTGCATCCCTCGACATCCCCTTAAGCACCTTATTTCTTTGAGTGACAGGTTAGTAAAACCTGTTTTTTAGCAAAATAAGGCTATGGATCACATTTAGAAGCCCACATTAGGAATCCTGATGAGGCCCTGAACATCAGCATATGTTTAGCTGACAGGGGTGAAACCTGATGACAGAATCCCTTTAGCCACCTCAGCACCCCTAGCCTTAGCACCCTTAAAGGGACACTGACAGGGCCAATAAGCATATTGAGGTATACAGTCATGTGAAAAAATTAGGACACCCTTTGAAAGCATGTGGTTTTTTGTAACATTTTTAATAAAAGGTTATTTCATCTCCGTTTCAACAATACAGAGAGATTAAAGTAATCCAACTAAACAAAGAAAACTGAAGAAAAGTCTTTTCAAGATCTTCTGTAAATGTCATTCTACAAAAATGCCTATTCTAACTGAGGAAAAAGATAGGACACCCTCACATGTATTCCCTCTTAAATTGGCTCAGATCTCACACAGGTATATCACACCAGGTGCACATAATTAGTAGATCGTTACTCTGCATGTTGAATGAGGCTTGCCCTATTTAAACCTCAGACATTTAGTTTGGTGTGCTCCTGACTGTTGAAGTGAGAGTGAGCACCATGGTGAGAGCAAAAGAGCTGTCAGAGGACTTCAGAAAAAAGATTGTAGCAGCCAGAGGCGTACATAGGAATCACTGGGCCCCATAGCAAAAATCTGAATTGGGCCCCTTAACCCCGCCCACTACCCACCATGGCCCCTCCCACTTCCTGACTTTGCTCCTCCCATGCCACACCCCCATTAAATAAATTTATACATGACCTACAGAAACTGTTAGGGGTTTCCTGGGGGTGACCTGTCACATGGGATATCTGCTGCAGCCTGCAGGTCTCCTTATTTGGGGTGCCATGTTAGGCTACTTTCACACTTGCGTTCGGGTCTCCGCTTGTGAGTTCCGTTTGAAGGTTCTCACAAGCGGCACCGAACGGATCCGTCCAGCCCTAATGCATTCTGAGTGGATGCGGATCCGCTCAGAATGCATCAGTATGGCTCCATCTGTCCTCCGCTCCACTCAGCAGGCGGACACCTGAACGCTGCTTGCAGCGTTCGGGTGTCCGCCTGGCCGTGCGGAGGCAAACGGATCCGTCCAGACTTACAATGTAAGTCAATGGGGACGGATCCGTTTGAAGTTGACACAGTATGGCTCAATTTTCAAACGGATCCATACCCCATTGACTTTCAATGTAAAGTCAAAACGGATCCGTTTGCACTATCATGAACAAAAAAAAAATATGTTTTTTTTTTTTGTTCATGTTAATGCAAACGGATCCGTTCTGAACGGATCTAAGCGTTTGCATTATAGGTGCGGATCCGTCTGTGCAGACACCAGACGGATCCGCTCTGAACGCAAGTGTGAAAGTAGCCTTAAAGGGAATCTGTCACTAGCAATTTACCCCCAATTTTTTTTTCGTGAATCCATGTTTAACAGAGTACCTGTTTTCCATCTGTCTTGTTCTTTTGATTGCGAGTCTTGTAATTTCTTCAAAAAATCGATTCTTATGATATGCAAATGAAGCTGTAAGGAGCCCAGAGGGGCGTTATTCTTTCTCCACTGTGCCCAGGAACGCCCCTCTGAAGTGCCGTGCCCGCCTAAGTTTGAAAACTAATAACGCCTCCAAGTTCATCTAAATCGCCTCCCAGAGGCACGGCTAAGTGCCGCTCTGCGGCAAACACCCCGATCCTCCTCTCGCCGGCATCCCAAATCCCGCGCAGGCGTAGTGCCGTCAGTCATCTTATCATAGCGCAGGCAATCGCCGGCACTGCGCCTGCGCGGGATTTGGGATGCCAGCGAGAGGAGGATCGGATTTGGGAGGCGATTTAGATGAACTTGGAGGCGTTATTAGTTTTCAAATTTAGCCGGGCACGGCACTTCAGAGGGGCGTTCCTGGGCACCGTGGAGAAAGAATAACGCCCCTCTGGGCTCCTTACAGCGTCATTTACATATCATAAGAATCGATTTTTTGAAGAAATGACAAGACTCACAATCAAAGGAACAAGACAGATGGAAAAAAGGTACTCATGGATCCATGTTTAATAAAGTACCTTTTTTCCATCTGTGTTCTTCTTTTCCATGTCAGTCTTGTCCTTTCTTCTAAAAATCGATTCTTAGGATAAGCAAATGACGCTGTAAGGACTGGAGCCCAGAGGGGCGGTTTTCTTTCTCCACGGTGCCCCTCTGATTAGTGCCGTGCCCGCCTAAATATGAAAACTACTAACGCCTCCATGTTTAGCTGAATCGCCTCCCAGAGGCGCGGCTAAGTCCTCAACACCCGCCCCCCTCCTCAGCGCCGCGGTCTGCAAACACCCGATCCTCCTCTCGTCGGCGTCCCAAATCCCGCGCAGGCGCAGTGCCGGCGATTGCCTGCGCTCTGATAATACGGCTGAGGGCAACAGCTTCAACATCGTCACTGGGCTCGGCGCATGCCCAGTGACGATGTTGAAGCTGTTGCCCTCAGCCGTATTATCAGAGCGCAGGCGCAGGCAATCGCCGGCACTGCGCCTGCGCGGGATTTGGGACGCCGACGAGAGGAGGATCGGGTGTTTGCAGACCGCGCTGAGGAGGGGGGCGGGTGTCTAGGGCCTTAGCCGCGCCTCTGGGAGGCGATTCAGCTAAACATGGGGGGGGCCCTGGGGAGAAAAGCAGCCGCATAGCCGGCTACAGGTCATGAGTGGGCGGGGCCTTATCTGCGCTACGGGCCCCCCAGTGCCGCGGGCCCCATAGCAGTGGCGTGGTCTGCCTCTATGGGCGGTACGCCACTGGTAGCAGCCTATGAGTCTGGGAAGGGATTTAAAAAGATCTCAAAAGATTTTGAAATCAGCCATTCCACTGTCCGGAAGATAGTCTACAAGTGGAGGGCTTTCAAAACAACTGCCAACATGCCCAGGACTGGTCGCCCCAGCAAGTTCACCCCAAGAGCAGACCGCAAGATGCTAAAAGAGGTCTCCAAAAACCCTAAAGTGTCATCTCGAGAACTACAGCAGGCTCTGGCTACTGTTGATGTAGAAGTACATGCCTCTACAATCAGAAAGAGACTGTACAAGTTTAACTTGCATGGGAGGTGTGCAAGGAGGAAACCTTTGCTTTCCAAGAGAAACATCGAGGCCAGACTGACATTTGCCAGAGATAAAGTTGACAAAGACCAGGACTTCTGGAATAATGTTCTTTGGACAGATGAGTCCAAAATTGAATTATTTGGACACAACAGCAGAGGACATGTTTGGCGTAAACCAAACACAGCATTCCAAGAAAAGAACCTCATACCAACTGTGAAGCATGGAGGTGGAAGTGTCATGGTTTGGGGCTGCTTTGCTGCAGCAGGACCTGGTCAGCTCACCATCATAGAATCCACGATGAATTCTACTGTGTATCAGAAGGTGCTTGAAGAACATGTGAGACCATCAGTTAGAAAATTAAAGCTGAAGCGGAACTGGACCATGCAACATGACAATGACCCAAAACATACTAGTAAATCAACCAAAGATTGGCTGAAAAAGAAGAAATGGAGAGTCCTGGAATGGCCAAGTCAAAGTCCAGATTTGAATCCCATTGAGATGCTGTGGGGTGACTTGAAAAGGGCTGTACGTGCAAGAAACCCCTCAAACATCTCACAGCTGAAAAAGTTCTGCATTGAGGAGTGGGGTAAAATTTCCTCAGACCGATGTCGAAGACTGGTAGATGGCTACAAGAACCGTCTCACTGCAGTTATTTCAGCCAAAGGAGGTAACACTCGCTATTAGGGGCAAGGGTGTCCTATCTTTTTCCTCAGTTAGAATAGGCATTTTTGTAGAATGACATTTACAGAAGATCTTGAAAAGACTTTTCTTCAGTTTTCTTTGTTTAGTTGGATTACTTTAATCTCTCTGTATTGTTGAAACGGAGATGAAATAACCTTTTATTAAAAATGTTACAAAAAACCACATGCTTTCAAAGGGTGTCCTAATTTTTTCACATGACTGTATATATGGCAGTACAGGTCTTATAATGGGTATTACAATCATATAAGTATCCCCCCTGTCCACCTTATACATACAGTAAACTTTAAGTTTTATAACCTGCTCCAACGGTCTTCAATCTGCCCAAGGGGCGGCGTTTCACCTCTCTTGCGCCCAGCCAGCCTCCCCCAACTGCCGCTTTGAAGCGCCGCCCAGCTCATGAATATTCAGTTTGCTGGGCGGCTTCTGCGGTCCCCGCTCTGAAGCGCTGCGCTGAACAGTGCCCTGCGCATGCGCCGGATCTTGTGAAGTCGGGGACAGTAAGCACCGCCCAGCGAAGTGCTTATTGGCCCTGTCAGTGTCCCTTTAATGACCAGACCACTTTTTACAATTCTGCACTACACTACTTTCACTGTTTATTGCTTGGTCATGCAACTTACCACTCAAGTGAATTTTACCTCCTTTTCTTCTCACTAATAGAGCTTTCATTTGGTGGCATTTCATTGCTGCTGACATTTTTACTTTTTTTGTTAATAATCAAAATGTACAGATTTTTTTTGCAAGAAAATGACATTTTTCACTTTCAGTTGTAAAATTTTTCAAATAAAACGACATTTCTATATAAATTTTTATCTAAATTGATTGTTCTACATGTCTTTGATAAAAAAAAATGCAATAAGTGTATATTTATTGGTTTGCGCAAAAGTTATAGCATTTACAAACTATGGTACAAAAATGTGAATTTCCGCATTTTGAAGCAGCTCTGACTTTCTGAGCACCTGTCATGTTTCCTGAGGTTCTACAATGCCCAGACAGTAGAAACACCCCTCAAATTACCCCATTTTGGAAAGTAGACACCCTAAGGTATTCGCTGATGGGCAGAGTGAGTTCATAGAAGTTTGTATTTTTTGTCACAAGTTAGCGGAAAATTAAGTCAACTTTTCACATTTTTTATACAAAGTTGTCATTTTAGAGAGATATTTCGCTCACCCAGCATGGGTATATGTAAAAACACATTCCCCAACTTCTCCTGAGTACGGCGATACCACGTGACACTTTTTTGCAGCCTAGGGGCGCAAATTCATTTTAGGAGGGCATTTTTAGACATTTGGATTCCAGACTTCTCACGCTATACTAATACACCACATGTGACCCCATTTTGGAAAGAAGACCCCCCCCAAGGTATTTCGTGATGGGCATAGTGAGTTCATGGAAGTTTTTATTATTTGTCACAAGTTAGTGGAATATGAGACTTTGTAAGGAAAAAAAAAAAAAAAAAAAACATCATTTTCCGCTAACTTGTAACAAAAAAAATAAATAAAAATTCCATGAATTCACTATGCCCATCTGCGAATACCTTAGGGTGTCTTCTTTCCAAAATGGGGTGTTTGTACTGTCCTGGTATTTCAGGGTCTCCACAATCATTACATGTATGGCCAGCATTAGGAATTTCTGCTATTCTCCTTATATTGAGCATACAGGTAATGAGATATTTTTTTTTCCGTTCAGCCTCTGGGCTGAAAAAAATAAAATGAACGGCACAGATTTCTTTATTCGCATCGATCAATGTGGATGAAAAAAATCTCTGCAAAAAAAAAGGAGGGGAAGGCATCTGCCAGGACATAGGAGCTCCGCCCAACATCCATACCCACTTAGCTCGTATGCCCTGGCAAACCCGATTTCTCCATTCACATCAATCGATGTGGATGAATAAATCATTGCTGTTTTTTTTTTTTATATACAAAGTGTTTGCCAAAGCATATGAACACCACCGCCCCCTCAGCTCATAAGCCTTGGCAAACATATCTTTTTTACTGCAGAGGAGAAATCTCGTCTTGCAGCGCCGCATACACCGACTTTTGTGTAATCTGACAGCAGCGCAATGCTTCTGTCAGAATGCACATCAGTGCTGCAGCTAGTCGATCAGTTGATCCACCTAGAAGGTAAAAAACAAAAAACAAAAAACCAGGCCGCAATGCAATAAATTTATTAACACAAACTTTATAATAACATTTGAACAGAACATTAACTTTTATGAACTTTTGAAACAGAAAATTAACTTTTTAATTAATTAACTTACGGTGATTTTTTTTTTTGTTTTGCTTTTTTTTACCTTTTATAGGACAAACCTCTCCTTCCCGATGGGACAATGTGCAAAGCGCAAATCGCCCAGAGATGTGGCGAAGTACATTATGCACTTTGTCCCAGGTGAAAGGAGAGGTTTGCAGCAGCTCTGTGTGAATGGGCCCTAATAGCCCTGTGTGCCTGTCCTGTGAGATGCAATCCCTATGCTAAGTGTACCTGTGTGTGGTACTTCCGGAAACACTCCCCTAAGCATAGGGCAGGTTGGTCAGGGCAATCAGGACAGAAATAGCAGGTGTCACGCCTTATTCCACTCCTGCTACAGACACATTTTTTTCGGGGTGGCGGTTGGGTTGAGGTACCAGCAACGACACTGGGGAAATGTCGCTCGTGTAGACGGCTCACTACACTGGTGGTTGGGGCCAGGGAACCTCCTGGATACAGGAGGTTCTCGATGATCTCTTCCTGAAATTTGAGGAAGGATCTTGTTCTTCCAGCCTTACTGTAGAGAACAAAACTATTATATACAGCCAATTGAATCAAATATACAGACACCTTCTTATACCAGCGTCTGGTTCTGCGGGAAAGTAAATAAGGAGCCAACATCTGGTCATTGAAGTCCACCCCTCCCATGAGCAAATTATAGTCGTGGACACACAGGGGCTTTTCAATGAATACTGGTTGCTCGTTCAATTTGGATTGTCGTGTCTGCGTGAATGGAGGAGAGCATGTAAAAGTCACGCTTGTCTCTCCATTTCAACGTGAGCAGTTCTTCGTTACACAATGCAGCCCTCTCCCCCCTTGCAAGACGGGTGGTAACGAGCCGTTGGGGGAAGCCCCGGCGACTAGGTCGTGCGGTGCCACAGCAGCCAATCTGTTCTAAAAACAAAAGCCTGAAGAGGGGCACACTTGTGTAAAAATTGTCCACATTAAGATGGTACCCCTTGCCAAATAAGGGTGACACCAAGTCCCAGACTGTCTTCCCACTGCTCCCCAGGTAGTCAGGGCAGCCGACCGGCTCCAGGGTCTGATCTATACCCTCATAGACACGAAATTTGTGCTTATGGCCTGCGGCCCTTTCACAGAGCTTATATAATTTGACCCCATACCGGGCACGCTTGCTTGGGATGTATTGTTTGAAGCCAAGGCGCCCGGTAAAATGTATAAGGGACTCATCTACGCAGATGTTTTGCTCAGGGGTATACAAATCTGCAAATTTTGTGTTAAAGTGGTCTATGAGGGGCTGAATTTTGTGTAGCCGGTCAAAAGCTGGGTGGCCTCTGGGACGAGAGGTGCTGTTGTCACTAAAGTGCAGGAAACGCAGGATGGTCTCAAATTGTGTCCTGGACATGGCAGCAGAAAACATGGGCATGTGACGAATTGGGTTCGTGGACCAATATGACCGCAATTCATGCTTTTTGGTTAGGCCATGTTGAGGAGAAGGCCCAGAAAAGTTTTAATTTCGGACGGGTTTCCACCGGAAAGACTGGGCATAAAAGCTTCCCGGGTTGGCGGCTATAAATTGAGTGGCATATCGATTTGTTTCTGCCACGACTAAGTCCAACAGCTCCGCAGTCAAGAACAGCTAAAAAAAAACAGTGCCGATCCGTTCTGTCTCAACCCAAACTCCAGACTGGGCGTTAAAAGGGGGAACTACTGGTGCAGCTGAAGTTGGGGGCTGCCAATCAGGGTTTGCCAGCACCTCAGGGACTCTACTGGCACGTCTGTGTGGTTGCATCGACGGGGGAACTAATGCACGTGCCACCGTACCAGCTTCAACTGCCCTTCTGGTGCTCGCCACTTCACCATGTTGTACGGCAGTGCTGGTACTAGGTATAGGATGGGTTGCGCTGCTGGTGTATGCCTCACCACGTAATCCGGCCAGCCCCACTCTGCTGCCCTTGAAGCGGATCCTGCGCAACCTGTGGTCTAGCAACACAGGGCCGGGTACGCCTGGTGGTATCAGGGACCTCAACCTCCTCGTCCAAACTTTGGGTCAGAGAGCCACTGCTTTCTACAGGTTCGTATTCTGACCCGCTGGATTCGTCAGACGAGGGTTCCCATTCCTCATCCGACTGGGTCAGAAGCCTGTAGGCCTCTTCAGAAAAATAACCCTTATTTGCCATTTGGACAACTAAAAATTTAGGGGGTATTCCCTGAGACTACCCAAGAAAAAAAAAGCAAGCCTGTCTTACAAATGGGAGGCTAGCGAAGTACCGCCGCAGCGCTTGTAAAGTGATTGTGCAGTGATAAAAAAAAAAAAATTGTCACTGCGGCGGGGCAGGCGTAGGTGAACGCACGTGCGGGCGACCAATCATTTCGGTGGAGGGCGAGCTAAGGTGAACTAATACTATTATAGAGCTGACTGATCAGTTCTGATCACTTACAGATACTATAAAAGTACAAATGCTCATAAGCAATACGCTAATCAGCGAATCAGCGACTGCGGTGTGGTGGGCTGGGCGCTAACCGACGCAAACTGCCTAACAAAGGGGCCTAAACTATCCTAAACCTAACCGTCAATACTAGTGAAAAAAATAAATAAAAAGTGACAGTTTACACTGATCACTTTTTTCCCTTTCACTAGGTGATTGACAGGGGCGATCAAGGGGTTAAGTGGGGTGATGGGGGGTGATCTGGGGGCTAAGTGTACAGTTTGGTGTACCCAGAGGAGCACAGAAGCCATTTAACATTTATATTTATAAATATAAGGTGTTAAATGGCTTCCGATTCGTTTTTTTGAAAATCACCAGCCTGCCAGCGATGATCATTGGCTGGCAGGCTGGTGACAAAATACTTCTTTAACTTTTGCCGACCCGCAATGCGCATGCGCGGGCCGGCTCTGCCCGAAATCTTGCGTCTCGCGAGAGGACGCGCCGGCGCGTCCAGGAGGAATAGCACGGCTGCCGCCAGGACGCGATCCTGCGTGCTGCGGTCCTGTAGTGGTTAAAAAGCTTTAATTTTCAGTTTATTTTTTTTCGTTCACAAAGCCGTATAAGGGCATGTTTTTAGCAGGGCAAGTTAAGGCTACTTTAACACTCGCGTTTTGGCTGTCCGTTTGCGAGATCCGTTCAAGGCTTTCAAAAGTGGTCCAAAATGGATCAGTTTTGCTCTAATGCACGGGTGTCAAACACAAGGCCCGCGGGCCGAATCCTGCCCGCCAGACCTAGTCATGTGGCCCGCGTAGCAGACAGTGTTTGTCCGACCGAGAGTGCTGTGAGACAGACTCCGATCGCATAATAGGCTTAGCTGCTGTCACTCACTGCAGCAGCGGGGCCGGGTGATCAGCTGAGCGCAGCCAGCGCTCCTCCCGAGCCTCCCCGAGTCCCTCCCCTCCCTCCTCTAGTCTACACAATCACTACAGTACAGTGTAACAGTGAATGATGCCAGGCAGCGCAGCTGCTCACTCACTGTGTTCAATCAATCTCCGGTCTCCAGTCTTCGCTCCTCCTTGCTCCTCCTCGCTCCTCCCCTGCCGCCCAGACTAGTCCCTCCCTCCTTCTTTCTGATAAGGAAGTCAGGTCCACACAGGAAGTGACATCAGAGAGAGAGACAGGGAGGGAGAATTTAAATCATTCTTCTCCTCTCCAGTCCAGCTCCAGCGCCCAAGTAGTGCCCAGCCCAGTGCCCACTGTGCCCTGCCTGCAGACAGTGCAGCAGTGGTTTTTCAACCTGACACCAGATAATCACTTCTAAAAAGGTATAAATATAAAACATTTGAAGTGTAATGTAACAGTGTCACCCCACTAAAGTCTTTTATTTATTTTTTTGGCTACTTATAATCCTTAACTGCGATTTATCAATACATAATGTTATTTATCATTTTGGTTCAGTAGATTCTCCTAAAAACGTACTTTTATCATATGCAAATTACCTGTCTACCAGCGAGCAGGGCGGTTACTTGCTGGTAGCAGCCGCATCCTCCTGTCATATAGACGCCCCCTCCTCATGTTGATTGACAGGGCAGCGAGCACTCTTGTTCTCTGGCTCGCCCTGTCTGCATTGAAAATCTGGCGCCTGCGCCGTACCTGTCACGTCATCGGCGCAGGCGCATTGAGGATGGAGCGGCCGAGCGAGCGTCCTCCTCTCAGTGCGCCTGCGCCGACTGAAGACAGGTACGGCGCAGGTGCCAGATTTTGAATGCAGACAGGGCAAGCCAGAGAACAAGCGCGTTCGCTGCCCTGTCAATCAACATGAGGAGGGGGCGTCTCCATGACAGGAGGATGCGGCTGCTACCAGCAAGTAACCGCCCTACTCGCTGGTAGACAGGTAATTTGCATATGATAAAGTGATAGGAAGTGATAATAAATCGCATAAGGAGCGCTGTGTATTACCGGTACTTACAACTACAAGCGCTCGCCAAGAGGAGGGAGGAGGCAGGCTGGGAGCTGGCAGTGTGAGTCATACGTCACGCGCCTGCGCCGCCCACTTTATGAATGAAGCAGGCGGCGTGGGCACATGACGTATGACTCACGCTGCCAGCGCCCGTCCTCCCGGCCTGCCTCCTGCCTCCTCTCGGCGAGCGCTTGTAGTTGTAAGTACCGGTAATACACAGCGCTCCTTATGCGATTATATACATACGATTGTACAGTGAGCGGGGCCCGTGTAGTAGAATACAGTCACTGCACGGGCCCCGCTGTCATTATAAAAGAAGATGCCGGCCCCCGGCCCTTTGAGGGTGACCAAACTGCTGATGCGGCCCCCGATGAATTTGAGTTTGACACCCCTGCTCTAATGCATTCTGAATGGAAAAGGAGCCGCTCAGAATGCATCAGTTTGGCTCAGTTCCGTCTCCATTCCACTCTGGAGGCGGACGCCTGCAGCGTTTTGCTGTCCGCTTGACAAAACTGAGCCAAATGGATCCGTCCTGGCACACAATGTAAGTCAATGGGGATGGATCTGTTTTCTCTGACACAATAGAAAATGGATCCGTCTCCCATTGACTTTCAATGGAGTTCATGACTGATCCATCTTGGCTAGGTTACAGATAATACAACTGAATATATCCGTCATGAACGAATCAGTTTGTATTATTGTAACGGGTCCATTTTTGCAGATAAGAGATAAGACTTGTAATGTTACTTACTACAAAATTTGTTTTGTAGCTCACAGGATTGTCTAGCAGCAGTATACAATATACCCAATGTCATTAAAGGCTCCTTTACACTGCCTAAACTTGTGCAGATTATCGGTCGATTTAAATGTGCCCCTAATTACTTAATGAACTTGCAAAACGCTCATTTATCCAGTAATATATCATTGGTGTGGACACCTAAATCATCACTTGCCGGCAGCAGATTGTGCCGTCTAATCACGTTCTCCTCCCCACAAACAATGACTCTCTATGGGGATGGGCGATCGTTCCTCCCCATACTGTAGAGGAGATTGCTGCATATAAATGCTGTAGTCAACTCCACTAACAAGTAGGCGGCTATTGGGAAGAAACACTTCCTTCCTGTAAATCATGTGCTTAATTGAGCAGTATGGCAATGTGGTTA
Source organism: Bufo gargarizans (assembly GCF_014858855.1). Taxonomy (NCBI): domain Eukaryota; kingdom Metazoa; phylum Chordata; class Amphibia; order Anura; family Bufonidae; genus Bufo; species Bufo gargarizans. The sequence continues at coordinate 624,840,156 of NC_058080.1, forward strand.
CCAACCAGGAAACATTGTGCACCCCTGACCTAGAGGCTCTGCTCTCTCTGCAACTACCACACCTTCTTCACTTTGACAGGGCCAGGCAGTGAAAACATCTTTACACCTGTCTCTGTTAAAGTGTAGGGGGTGCAAAGTGAAATGGGAAGGAATGATCGCTACTGCATTTACCACTATGCAGCTGAACAGGAAAAGAAGCGCACACATCCAGTCAGCAACCAAGCAGAGAAAATTGTAGCCTGTGCAAGTGCAGCAGAGGTGGCAGCATTGGCAGAAGAAGGGGTGGGTAAGTATTAAAGGGGTCATCCGCATTTTTCTTACTAATGATTTATCCTTTGGAAAGGTCATCAGCATCTGATTGGTGGCGGTCCTACACCTGAGACCTCCACCGATCAGCTGTTTAAGAGGGCAGCAGCTCACACAGAAGAGCCGTGTCCTTCTCGCTGCTTCCTGCAGGCCAGTGTGGTCGCAACTATAGGTCACGGGCCTAGGCCACAAACTATCGTTTGGATAAGTCATCAGATGCTGATCTCATTAGATGCTTTGGATAAGTCATCAGATGCTGATCTCATTAGATGCTTTGGATAAGTCATCAGATGCTGATGACTTATCCAAAGAATAGATCAGTAAGAAAAAGGCGGATAGCACGTTTAACAAACACGATCCTACTTCAACAGGTCCAAAGAATGCTTGTATTGTCATAATGTCCAGACACCCCCTTTAAATATGCAAACATACACCAAAATAAATTATGAAATTATGTTCCCAATTTTCTGTTGATCATTCTGGTTGGCATGGCATTTTTTTATTTATTTTTTTTGTATTTTCTTACTTATTATTTTCTATTTTTGCCACAAAATATGCCCCCCAAGAGGTCTTTAAAAGTCACTGGGGGGAGGGGGGGGACACTGACAGGTTTTTTTTCTTACATTTTGCACGATTTCTCTTGTAACTGGAGCATTCCAAGTAGGCCGCAGACAGGGCTGTTCAGAGTCTGCTAAGAGCTTGCTGCTCTGCTTCCAATACACCTGACGATCACATGATTGATGGGTCCAATAATGGAAGCAACATAGCAGCTTCCTCTGTTCACCACATAAGGCCTCATGCTCACAGCCGTTGCCCAGCCGTTCCCTGCATTGCCATGCAACATCCGTACAGATTCTGCAGACGGATCCTGACCCATTCAACTTGAATGGTCCATGATCCGTCCACACCGCAAAAAAATATAGAACACGTAGTGCTTCAGTGGGGTTCCATGCTTTCGTTCCGCACCACACCTTCCGGGTTGCGGACCCATTATAGTGTATGGGTCAGCATCCGTGATGCAGTGAGCACATGGTCGGTGCCCGCATATTGCAGACCCACTCTTTGCAGGCCGCAGTAAGGGCACGGCTGGGTAACGGTCGTGTGCATGAGGCCTAATGCTTATTGAGCACTATGCACAGAGCACAGGACAAGGCAGAAGCAGTAATAAACCACTTCTATTTTGACCTCAAGACAGCCCGGGACCCGACCTGCTCCTCTTACACTGCAGGAGCTATAATCCAGCGCTGTACGGCACTGCAATCAGAAACACAGCTGATCGCACAGGCAGACTGTTAGCTGTGGACAGGGTTGTACACCCCTGATCTAGGGTATTCATGTCGGAGTAAGTCATGAAATCATGGCTTGCTGCTCTGTAATATTCAACAACGTAAAGTGCGGTGGAGTAAGTCTGTACTATATAAAAATGATTACTATTATTATTACTGTATAGATGAAGCTTATTTTTAGTTTTGATTTGTGAACTGACTTTTTAGCCCCATGTGTTTCTGCTTTCTACAGTATATCTGTTAGTCATGCAGGATTACTACATACCTTCACAGTTCCTCTTCAGTATTTTTAGTTTTAGAGGCTTAGGAGGTCATTTACAAACTGATATATGGCATATATCTGTCGCAGATTGTTCTACGACATTTCCCTGCTCACGCCAGGTCTAAAAAACGGGGCATGGCGGGGAAGGGGGCAGGCCGCCAGGCCCGACCCATTTATCATTCTCTACTCTTGCTTTAGGCGTAAACATTTTTCTAAATCTAAGCCAGCAAGGAAGCTGCCTGGCATAGATTTAGACCGGCGGTGGATGAGCTGAAGTTATGTAGAGGCCGGGCCTTTACATAACTTCAGCTGATCCAGTGCAGGGGTCTAAAGTGAGTGTTTTATGACTAATGTGTGTTTTGTATCCTATGAATAATTAAAGAGCTGGTTAAAGTGTAACTGACGTTTAATTTTTTTATACCCTAATGGTATAGTACACCCTGCTGTATAAATGTTCTTGTGCTTTAAAATGTAATCATTTTCAGTTTCACCTCATAAGACCAGAATGACAGCTCAAGTCCAAAGTCCAAGCAACCCCCCCCGTCAGTGTGGAGGACAATGAGGGAGGAAAGATAGTAAAAATATATAGAAATGTGGCAACACACCAGCCCGGCACCCCCATAGAAATGCCTATTCTTGTCCGCAAGCTGCAGTGTGCTGTCCGCATCCATTCCGTCCCCATAGAGAATGAATGGGTCCGCACCCGTTCCGCAAAATTGCAGAACAGATGCGGAACCATTTTGCGGACGTGTGAATGGAGCCTTAAGAAGATGCTGAAATAGAGGCACAGAGAAATAGGGTTGCTAAGGGCTGAATACAGACATCAGAAAGGTAAAATTAAGTGGAAAAAAAAAAGCTTCATGAATATCTTCTCATCAGCATCACATATGTTAGGAATTTCATTTTTGGTAGTGAAATGGCAGTTACACTTTAAATACATTGTATAAGCCTTCCCTTGAAGCCATATGGCTCTGTTTTGTCTTCCTTCCCTCACATGTTTTATTATGAAAAGTTTTGGAGCTTGCAGAAATCAGTTTGCATGTTGTAGATACAACCGTATTCACATTTACAATACAGAGCTGGTTTTGTTTTGCAGAAAGTTCTACATCATATGTGCCTGGTGTAAATACCCTAAGTACCGCTCTGCACTATTATCATACTTGCCAACTCTCCTGGAATGTTCAGCACAAAAATTAGGGAGATCTCCTAAACTCCTGGTAAAAGAGGGAAATCTCCCATTAAACTCATCTGGCCAGAATCCTATCCTCCTCTTTAGGCCCCGGCCCCTTACCCACGAACGTGTGCTGCCCGTGCTGCGGACCGCAAATTGGGGTTCGCAATGCATGGGCACCGACTGTAGGCCAGCCACATGCGAATCACGACCCCATCCACTTGAATGGGGTCCGCGATCTGTCCGTTCCGCAAAAAGATTGGACAAGTTCTATGTTTTTGCGGAACGTAACCACAGAACGGAACACAACAGAAGCACTCCGTAGTGCTTCCGTAGGGTTCCGTTCCATGGATCCGTTTTGCATCTCCGTGATTGCGGACCCATTCAAGATAGATGTGCAGGTAGCGAAGGTAAATAAAAAGACCTCCCTACCATTTGAAGATTCTTCCCTAGTGCAGGATCCGATGGAAAGAAAAGTCGATAGTCTCCTACGTAGGGCCTGGGAAGCAACTATGTACAGTATTAAGACCAACATTATGGCAACTTCGGTGGCGAGATCTATGTACCTGAGGTTAAACGAGACAGATTAGACAGATTTGCTGCAAAGGATGCAGCACTTTCTAATTCCGCTAGAAGGGCCTTATGGATGAAGTCGTGGTCAGGCGACAAGGCTTCTAAAACGAAGTTCTGCTCCATCGCTTTTTCTGGACAAAATCATGGAAAAAGTGACGTTTAAGAAAAAAGGGTTTCATTAAGAGAAACCTCAAAGGAAAAACTTTTCCTTTTGTCCCTATGGGGATAGAGACAGACCCTACAGGGGAAAAGGAAAGACAGGTAGGTGGAGCCACCCAAAAAGGTGGTCGAGGTGGTGGGTTCCCCTTTAATCCCTAAAATAAGACCAGCGATAAACAATGACGCCAGGATTGGGGGAAGACTAAGGCCTCTTTCACACGGGCGTCAGTTTTTTTTGCCCGGATAAGAGCCGGGTGCGTTGCGGGAAAATGCGCGATTTTCCCGCGCGAGTGCAAAACATTGTCATGCGTTGCACTCGCGTGAGAAAAATCGCGCATGTTTGGTACCCAAACCCGAACTTCTTCATAGAAGTTCGGGCTTGGGATTGATGTTCTGAAGATTGTATTATTTTCCCTTATAACATGGTTATAAGGGAAAATAATAGCATTCTGAATACAGAATGCATAGTAAACCAGCGCTAGAGGGGTTAAAAAAAAATAAAATTTAACTCGCCTTAGTCCACTTGATCGCGAAGCTGGCATCTCCTTGTGTCTCCTCTGCGCTGATCGGCTGAACAGGACCTGGGATGAGCTGCTCCATTAAATACAGGTTAAGGACCTTCGATGACGTCACTCCGGTCATCACATGATCTTTTACCATGGTTATTCACCATGGTAAAAGACCATGTGATGACCGGAGTGACGTCATCGAAGGTCCTTAACCTGTATTTAATGGAGCAGCTCACCCCAGGTCCTGTTCAGTGCAGAGGATACAGAAGGAGATGCCAGCTTCGCGATCAAGTGGACTAAGGCGAGTTAAATTTTTTTTATTTATTTTTTAACCCCTCTAGCGCTGGTTTACTATGCATTCTGTATTCAGAATGCTATTATTTTCCCTTATAACCATGTTATAAGGGAAAATAATAATGATCGGGTGTCACGACTGTGACTGATCCAGACAGGTCTGGGAGAAGGTCGCAGCGACTTGCTACTCGCGATAGCTTGTGAGTTTGCTCTGTGGTTCAGGGTATGTCATCAGGGTTTGCCTTGTGAACCTTTTTGTCCTGACTGGGAGTTTGTAGGCATCCTTCTCAGGTGAGTCCTGTCTGCCACTCCCAGCTACTATATTAGTTTCAGTTTCACTTGCAGTCATTGCCAGATATAGTCCTTACTTCCAGTGTTATTCTGACCTTTGAAGGAGATCGTTTGATGGTATTGCTGTGGAGCTCTTGTCTGGCGTGGACTGTCGTTATTGGGATCACCTTCTCTGCACGTGACTGGATAAGTCTATTTTCTGTTATAGATTGTTTGTTTGTTGCTGTCTTCCCCTGTTGTTCTCCTAGACGTGAGTGATGGTGACTAATGCTCCCATCTGCCTCTCCCCAGTCTAGTCTTGCTAGGGTGACTGAGGGTTTAGGCATCCTGCTTGCCGCACGGGTTCACACCCCGTCTAGGGTATCAGGGCAGACAGGTGCCAGCTTAGGGTTAGTCAGGGGTGGCCGTTCTATCTCCCATCCATAGATAAGGGTCCCCCTTACCCTCCGTCTGGTACGACACGACTGCTGCTGGGATAGCGGTCGTGACATCGGGTCTCCATCCCGATCGTCTCCTAGCAACCGTGTGTGCAAATCGCATGGCATCCGTACTTGCTTGCGGATGCCATCCGATTTTCACACACCCCATTCATTTCTATGGGGCCTGCGTCACGTCGAAATCGGACAATATAGAGCATGCTGCAACTTCAACTGAACGCACAAGTGATGCGTTAAAAACAACGCTCATGTGCACAGCCCCATAGTAATGAATGGGTCAGGATTTAGTGCGGGTGCCATACGTTCGCCGCACGGATCGCACCCGCACGGAAAACTCGCCCGTGTGAAAGGGGCCTAAGAGGTTTATTATCTCAGTGGGAGGAAATTACCTCAAATCCATGGGTCTTAGAGATAGTGGCCAAAGGATACAAGATAAAGTTTTCCTCTCTTTCCCCAAAGAAATTCGAGATCACATCTCCATCATCCATACTACTAAGAGAAAGACTCTGGAAACGGGTCCTGGAAATGTTAAATCTGGGGGCTATTACACAAGTTCCCCTCTCAAGAGAAGCAGGGTTTCTACTCCACTCTGTTCTTAGTGGCCAAAACAGACGGGACGTTCAGGACAATAAATCTAAAAGAGCTGAACAAGAACATCCTGTACAGAAAATTCAAGATTGAGTCCTTGGCGTCAACAATTCCGTTGATAAGTCAGAATGCGTTAATGTGCACGGTAGATCTGAAGGACGCATATTACCATGTACAAATCAGACAGCAGTCTCAAAAATTCTTAAGATGCGCGCTAAGAGACAATACAGGAAAGGTTCATAATTTTCAGTTCGCAGCCCTCCCCTTCAGTATTTCAGCAGCCCCCAGAGTTTTCACCAAACTAGTAGCTCATCTAAGGAACCAGGGTCTAATGATAATACCATACCTAGATGACTTCCTATTACTGGCGAACTCTGGGGAAAAGATAAAAAGAGACCTAAAATCCTTTCTAGCCTTACTAAAGGATTTGGGATGCATTGTAAATTAAAAAAAAAAAATCATGCCTTCTTCCCCAAACAAAAATAAAATTTTTAGGAATTCTCCTGGATTTTACAAAATAATCCTCCTTCCTTCCAGAAGAAAAGATAGTAGATCTAAGAGGGAAAGTCCAAAGGTTCCGAAAAAGGAATCTATACTCCAGAGAGGCGATGAGCATTTTAGGGGTATTAACATTGTGCATAGTGTCAGTCCCCTGGGCTCAGTTCCACTTAAGGACCCTTCAGCTATGGTTACTGAGATGTTGGGACAAGAGACAGACTTCCTTAGATACCACATCATGTAAAATTATTCCTCATATGGTGGTCCCAGTCAAAGAACCTAGTAAAGAGAGTGGCCTGGCAGAAGACTCAGTTTATTCAGATCCAAACAGACGCCAGCAAAACAGGATGGCGTTCAAATATAGAAGGAAGACCTTTTCAATGTCTTTGGCCGGAAGTTATATCAAATCAGTCGTCAAACTACAAGGAATTAAGAGCTGTATGGGAGACAATAAAAGCTGCATCGGATCTCATAAAAGGGACATCACGTAAAATTCTTATCCGACAACGTGACAGCGGTATCCTGCTTAAGGCAACAAGGTGAAACAAAATCACAACTAATGAAGCTTGTCTGTGAAAATATTTTCTTGGGCTGAAGAAAACTTAAAATCTATATATCGGCAGTACATTTAAAAGGCTCCCAGAATCAGGTGGCGGATTTTTAAGCCGAAAAACCCTAGACCAGGGAGAATGGTAACTGAATCCAGAGACATTCAGCCTCATAGTGGAGAGATGAGGCTCTCCAGTCATAGACCTATTTGCCTCAGGGTTAAACGCAAAAGTAAAAATATTCTGCTGCCTAAACCCAAGAAACAAACCGTGAGCAGTAGATGCTTTCTCCCTGACTTGGGATTGGATGCTGGCCTACGCATTTCCCCCGTTTCAATTAATCCCAAAAGTAATTCAGAAGGTTATCCACGACAGACCCAAACAAAGTTGGGTCTCTATCCTAAAAAATTTTGCTGTGTCAGATCCGTGGTTACTCCCTCTCAGAAAATATGTAATGTCTCAGGGTCCAGTAATGCACCCACGCCCAGAATTTTTCAAGCCTAGATCCTTAATCAGAAATTTTAAGAAGCCAGGGGTTGTCAGAGAAGTTCATTTCCACTCTAAAAGCCAGTAGAAAGCAGATGACTTCTGCGATTTAGCAAAAAATAGGATAGATAGATCAATCACCTTCAAATATACAGTAGATTTTAGATTTAGGTCTGCGTCCTTCGACCCTGAAGGTGCAGGTTTCAGCCCTAAGTGCCTTCTTTGACTCAGATCTAGCTGAGCACAGGTGGATTAGGAGATTTTTCAGGGCCGCTTGCTGTTTAAGACTTTTTGTTAGACCTAGAATCCCAACTTGGGATCTAAACATAGTACTAAAGGGTCTAACAAAAAGCCCTTTTGAGTAGTGATGGATCCATTGCTTTGTCATCTTTATGTTGTTATCAGTAAACTATTTTTATATACTGTTATATATGTATTATATATATGTATAAGTATCTGCAAGGATTGTGTGTTGCTCCTGGGTTATATGAAGGACTAGAGGAGGTGTAATTATACACAGAATAATCGGGTTGTATGGGAAACAAGTGCAACATGCTAGGAATAGAATAGAAGGGATGGAAAACTTAGATAAACATAAATCTCCACTTTCCAAGAAGCAAAAATCCCCGCTTCAGCAGCCAAGAAAGAATTACTAGTGCACAAATAGTCCCACAACATGGACAGTGACATACCACATGTATTCTTCGAATTTGCGATCTCCATTCATTATTTTTTTCAATGCGAAATATCGGCAATAAAGTTTTCACGTATGCACATGCGCAAATGCATTATACAGTACCCAAATGCACTATAAAGAAAGTATATTGGTATATAACACCCCACTTCAATCAGCTTTTTGGGGGAGCGACTGGTATATCACACCAGTAGAAATTATTTGTTCCAATAACGCTTGTCCCTCTATATACCTTCAGTATCGCAGCAGAACCGCACACAACTGCCGCACAATAATATACTTTCTAATATAGAAAGTATATTATAACATTGTACACGGAAGGCAATCCATTAGAATATACATAAAGATAAAACGTAACCTTTAATAATGTTACTATGAAGGTCAATTCACACGTCCGTAAGTGTTTTGCGTATCAGCGAAACACGGACACCGGCAATGTGCATTCCGCAATTTGTGGACCGCACATCGCCGGCACTATAATAGAAAATGCCTAACCTTTTTGCAATTGTGGACAAGAATAGGACTGGATCTTATTAAATATGGGGCAAGTCAGTCTAATAGTAACTGATTCTGGAATATCATGTTATTAGTAACTACATATATGAAAATTGAAATTAGGGTCTAAGTGTGACAGTTATCCTTTAAACATTGAAGAGGGTGGGGGGCGGGGGCAATTTAACCTTTCTCAGTTTTTCTGCACCAACAGAGGTCAGGGGTCAATCTCCTATCTTGCAATCATGATGGTGTCACAGGAAGTACGGGGAAGGAAAGACAACCAAACGGAACCACAACTAAACAACAGACTAGGCCCCAAACCTAGGGAAATAAGAGGTCACCTCCTAGCAATCCCCGATACTATCCCTAAGCTGCTAACATGTGCAAATCTCAAAGGTAGAAATGCACATGCAGAGGAACCTGAGACTGCTGCAACACTGCACCAAACCCTCAGCTTAGGGAACAGAGAAAAAGGCAACCGGCTCCTTCCAAAACTGAAGGAGCTAGTGTCTCCCTGAGGCCTAGTCAGAACAGACACCAAGAAAAGGGAAAAGTACTTAGCTCGAGATGGAACTGAAACAGGAGAACCACCACACATGCAGAGCACTCCAAAGAAGAACTATCAGCCTCAGGGAAACAAGTGAGAGGCGCAACATATAAAGAGCCACCTGACTGATAATGAGCAGCATCTACGAAGGGGTGGAAACCTGTCAGCAACAATGAAAACAAGAGAGATCTGTCAGATAGACTCCTAAATCTTCCGTCTATCTGAACTTCTAAGATCTCTCCCAGGGCCGGCAGTGACAGGTGGATTCATGGATTCAGCTTTATATAACATATATATATATATATATATATATATATACATATATATATATATGTTATATAAAACTGAGTGTGTGTGTGTGTGTGTGTGTGTGTGTGTGTATGTCTGCTAAAGGAATCCGCACTGTCGCATTTACAATCACGAAATTTGGCACACAGGTACATCAGGTGTTCATGAAGGTTTTAGACCAGGTCTCAGCTCTCTAGAATGTACCGTTCTTAAGATATATAAAAAAAAAATGCATTAGCCAATATACGCTTGGTCACATGACCCTCATCAGCTCTCTCCCGTTAGCCTCCACATACACAGTTTTACTCCAGGTTTCCATAACAACCCAGCCATTTCTCTTCACTGCTGTAGGTGAGCTTTAAAGGAAATCTGTCATCAGGATAATTGCTATTGAAGTAAAGCTATGGCCTAATAGCACTTAGTACCTTATTTCAAAATGTGCCTTTGTTCCAGAAATAGATGTTTTTATCCTCTGAAAATCCAGTTTATTTGGTATGCAAATTAGCCAGTAAGGTTCCCAGAGGGGCGTCACTCTTGCAGGAAAGAGTCCAGACACGCCCGCTGACACAATGTGTCCACCCTCAAAAGACAAACTTAAAAACCCAACCCCAGGTTCGGCTAAGCCACGCCCCTGATCTGGTTTGGCCAAGCTCTCTCACACTCCTCAGCCGACGGGGATTGAAAAAATGAAGGTAAAAATAAATAAATCAACTTCTAGGTCCTGCTAAACCACACCCCCATCTGGTTAGGCCATGCCCCCTCCCACTTCTCAGCCGACAGGGATTGAAAAATGAAGTTTAAAATCAACTGTCAGCTGCAGGGGTGGGAGGGTGACTTTCTCCCTGTAGCTCACACTCAGACAGCACAGTGCTTCTGTCTTAGAGTGAGCTGTTCGAAAGGACATGCCCCTGATCTGGTGAGGCCAAGCCCCCTCACACTCCTCAGCCAAAGGGGATTGAAAAAATTAAGGTAAAAAAGCAACTTCTAGGTCCCGCTAAACCACGCCCCGATCTGGTTAGACCATGCCCCCTCCCACTCCTCAGCAGACAGGGATTGAAAAAAATTAACTTAAAAATTAACTTCTGTCAGATGCAGGGGTGGGAGGGACGGTGACTTTCTTCCTGCAGCTCACACTCAGACTGCACAGTGCTGCTGTCTGAGAGTGAGCTGTTCAAAAGGACATCCTTGTGTCCATCCAGGCCCTGCTCCAGACGAAGGACAGGGAGTCTGAAAGCCGGACTGTCCGGCCTAAAACTGGACCTCTGGCCACCCTAGGGGATGGTCCGCTATGGAGGTCAGTGTTAACGGGCAGATTGCTGTAAAGGCCACTGTTAAGGGGGCAGGCCCCTGTGGAGGTCACTGTCAAGGGGGTGGTGTGCTGTAAAACTCACTGTTAAAGGGAAAGGCTGCTGTAAAGGTCAAAGTTAAAGGGGTTATACGAGTTATTTTTTTGTTCTTTCTATGTTCCTAACTAGGCAAATGTAACAGCTTTCCAATTCACTCACTTTATCTCCAGTGTCTGGTTTCTCAGATTTCACTGAGGGTCACGTGAGCTGTGATGTCAGCTTCTCTCCCTGCTCTGATAAAGGTCGATTACAGGCTTGTAAACAAGACATCACTGTGCTGGCCATGCCCCCCCTTCACTGACGTCTACTCTCTGCTAGGATTCTTCCGATTAATACTTTTTATTAATTTTTAAAAGAAGAAACATACATGATTATGAATAAAAAAATAAAAAAAAAAACGGCTACACAGTCAGCGCTTTACATAGCCACATTGGCAGCACCAACTTAGCCGAAATCAATACAGCAATAAATACACGACAAACGAAATAGACTAAAGACATACAGTGCAGTCATTAGACACCATTTACACAGGTATCATCTTGTACTACAGGCCATCATTCTACATACTGAGCATATTGGTCAAGGGATGGTACTGCGAGCGGAGAAGACCTCCAAAGGCCCCATTCCCTCTCAAACCTCATTGATGCGTCTCCAGCTCCCGCCAACACACGCTCATGTATATAAGTGGAATTTAGCCTATGAATAATCTCCGTTAAAGGGACACTGACAGGGCCAATAAGCATATTGAGATATACAGGGAGTGCAGAATTATTAGGCAAGTTGTATTTTTGAGGATTAATTTTATTATTGAACAACAACCATGTTCTCAATGAACCCAAAAAACTCATTAATATCAAAGCTGAATATTTTTGGAATTAGTTTTTAGTTTGTTTTTAGTTTTAGCTATTTTAGGGGGATATCTGTGTGTGCAGGTGACTATTACTGTGCATAATTATTAGGCAACTTAACAAAAAACAAATATATACCCATTTCAATTATTTATTTTTACCAGTGAAACCAATATAACATCTCAACATTCACAAATATACATTTCTGACATTCAAAAACAAAACAAAAACAAATCAGTGACCAATATAGCCACCTTTCTTTGCAAGGACACTCAAAAGCCTGCCATCCATGGATTCTGTCAGTGTTTTGATCTGTTCACCATCAACATTGCGTGCAGCAGCAACCACAGCCTCCCAGACACTGTTCAGAGAGGTGTACTGTTTTCCCTCCTTGTAAATCTCACATTTGATGATGGACCACAGGTTCTCAATGGGGTTCAGATCAGGTGAACAAGGAGGCCATGTCATTAGATTTTCTTCTTTTATACCCTTTCTTGCCAGCCACGTTGTGGAGTACTTGGACGCGTGTGATGGAGCATTGTCCTGCATGAAAATCATGTTTTTCTTACCTTGCAGACTTCTTCCTGTACCACTGCTTGAAGAAGGTGTCTTCCAGAAACTGGCAGTAGGACTGGGAGTTGAGCTTGACTCCATCCTCAACCCAAAAAGGCCCCACAAGCTCATCTTTGATGATAAATGAAAAAAGGCGGCTGGCACTCACTATGTGGTTTCACATCAAACAACAATTTATTATAATCACTATACCGTTAATATAACAATGAAATACATATAATATAAAAATGGTAATTAAAAAATCCCCTAAAAAATAAATAATAAAATGCAAAGTATCTTATTATATTGGATCATAAACCGCACCAAAAATGAATAAAGTCTCTGTTGGAGAATAAATAATTCTTTGCCTGTTTGGGCAGTAATGTCCAATTTGATACCAATGCCGTCACTTTAAATGCAAAATGTAGCCCAGTCCACAAGCTGTATGAAATGCTGTTGGGGAGTAGTATCACTCACTTTATATTTCTCTTTCACAGTTCGTATAACAATCTTGTCACTTCCAATTTGAGATATATGATCGGTTTCTAGGGTAAATGTTGTAGCTTACCCTCCCAGACGAATCTCCGGCCGTCTGTTTGTGCTGCTTCTGCTCGCTCTCGGCGTCTCCGCTCTCCGGCGTTTGTCACGTGATGTACCGGAGTTATCGCGGGATTTGAGTGTTTCAGTCCGAAGATCTGATGAGAGCTGCAGAGTAGGTAAAAAATGGCTACTGAGGAAGAGGACTGAAGTCCTCGAAACGCGTTTAGCGTTATATCCCTGCCAACAACAAGCTTTTTACAAGCTTTCTACATGATCGACGATATTTGAATTACCTTCTACAAGTGGAGCGCTCCATTTTTTACCTACTCTGCAGCTCTCATCAGATCTTCGGACTGAAACACTCAAATCCCGCGATAACTCCGGTACATCACGTGACAAACGCCGGAGAGCGGAGACGCCGAGAGCGAGCAGAAGCAGCACAAACAGACGGCTGGAGATTCGTCTGGGAGGGTAAGCTACAACATTTACCCTAGAAACCGATCATATATCTCAAATTGGAAGTGACAAGATTGTTATACGAACTGTGAAAGAGAAATATAAAGTGAGTGATACTACTCCCCAACAGCATTTCATACAGCTTGTGGACTGGGCTACATTTTGCATTTAAAGTGACGGCATTGGTATCAAATTGGACATTACTGCCCAAACAGGCAAAGAATTATTTATTCTCCAACAGAGACTTTATTCATTTTTGGTGCGGTTTATGATCCAATATAATAAGATACTTTGCATTTTATTATTTATTTTTTAGGGGATTTTTTAATTACCATTTTTATATTATATGTATTTCATTGTTATATTAACGGTATAGTGATTATAATAAATTGTTGTTTGATGTGAAACCACATAGTGAGTGCCAGCCGCCTTTTTTCATTTATTCTATTTTCTTGGACTGTTAGAGTGAGCAGTCTTTCGGCTAGAGCACCCCTACCTTACTGAGGAGGGTGGTGAGCTATCCACATACCTTTGCAGTTTTCATCTTTGATGATACCAGCCCAAACCAGTACTCCACCTCCACCTTGCTGGCGTCTGAGTCGGACTGGAGCTCTCTGCCCTTTACCAATCCAGCCACGGGCCCATCCATCTGGCCCATCAAGACTCACTCTCATTTCATCAGTCCATAAAACCTTAGAAAAATCAGTCTTGAGATATTTCTTGGCCCAGTCTTGACGTTTCAGCTTGTGTGTCTTGTTCAGTGGTGGTCGTCTTTCAGCCTTTCTTACCTTGGCCATGTCTCTGAGTATTGCACACCTTGTGCTTTTGGGCACTCCAGTGATGTTGCAGCTCTGAAATATGGCCAAACTGGTGGCAAGTGGCATCTTGGCAGCTGCACGCTTGACTTTTCTCAGTTCATGGGCAGTTATTTTGCGCCTTGGTTTTTCCACACGCCTCTTGCGACCCTGTTGACTATTTTGAATGAAACGCTTGATTGTTCGATGATCACGCTTCAGAAGCTTTGCAATTTTAAGAGTGCTGCATCCCTCTGCAAGATATCTCACTATTTTTGACTTTTCTGAAGCCTGTCAAGTCCTTCTTTTGACCCATTTTGCCAAAGGAAAGGAAGTTGCCTAATAATTATGCACACCTGATATAGGGTGTTGATGTCATTAGACCACACCCCTTCTCATTACAGAGATGCACATCACCTAATATGCTTAATTGGTAGTAGGCTTTCGAGCCTATACAGCTTGGAGTAAGACAACATGCATAAAGAGGATGATGTGGTCAAAATACTCATTTGCCTAATAATTCTGCACGTAGTGTATATATGTCAGTACAGGTCTTATAATGGGTATTACAATCATCTAAGTATCCCCCCTGTCCACATTATACATACAGTAAACTTTAAGTTTTATAACCTGCTCCAACGGTCTTCAATCTGCCCAAGGGGCGGCGTTTCACCTCTCTTGCGCCCAGCCAGCCTCCCCAACTGCCGCTTTGAAGCACCGCCCAGCTCATTAATATTCAGTTTGCTGGGCGGCTTCTGCGGTCCCCGCTCTGAAGCGCTTCGCTTAATAGTGCCCGGCGCATGCACCGGATCTTGTTAAGTCCAGTACAGTAAGCGCCGCCCAGCTCATCAATATTCACTTCGCTGGGCGGCGCTTACTGTCCCCGACTTCACAAGATCCGGCGCATGCGCAGGGCACTGTTCAGCGAAGCGCTTCAGAGCAGGGACCGCAGAAGCCGCCCAGCAAACTGAATATTCATGAGCTGGGCGGCGCTTCAAAGCGGCAGTTGGGGAGGCTGGCTGGGCGCAAGAAGAGGTGAAATGCCGCCCCTTGGGCAGATTGAAGACCGTTGGAGCAGGTTATAAAACTTAAAGTTTACTGTATGTATAAGGTGGACAGGGGGGATACTTATATGATTGTAATACCCATTATAAGACCTGTAGTGCCATATATATACACCTCAATATGCTTATTGGCCCTGTCAGTGTCCCTTTAAGCTAGGAACATTCCGTGATTTCCAATTTTGGGCTATGGCCAATTTGGTTGAAAGAAAAAGGTGTCCCAGCACCACCCTCCCCTCACAAGGTATCCTAACCAAATCGATCCATAAAAGGGCCAATGAGGGGGATGGCAGGAGCTGGAGACCCAGCAAATCTGAAGCAAGAAAAAACATAGCATTCCATATATCCTGTAACATAGGACAGGACCACAAGATATGGTATAGCGTACCTCTCTGTCCACATCCCCTCCAACATAAATATGAAGAATCAGGAAAAATATGACTCAGGCGGTCAGGGGTATAATACCACCTTAGTATGGTTTTCATCAAGGACTCATAATGCAGAGCACATTGAATATTTTTTGAAATAAAGGAATAGACCGAGGACCACTGCTCATCAGAGAACATTAGCCCCAAGTCTTTTTCCCCCAAGTAAGCAATGGAGTCGTTTTAACGAATGATCCTTTATCCCTCAGCATCATATACAAAGGCTGCAATCGTGTGCCTTGTGGCGGGGCGAGCGACCAAAATTTAAACACTTCCTGGTTACACATAAGATTGAACGGGGAATTAGCAGTCAGAAAATGTCTAATACACAAGTATTCGTAAAAATCTGTGTGTGGAATCAAAAATAGTCTATGAAGATGCTCAAAGGAGCAAAGGATATCTGAGGTAAATAACTTGGAGAGGAGGTCTAATCCGCTCAACGCCCAAGACGAAACCGAAATGTTTGGGATAAGATAATTGAGTACCGTTATAGGGGTATAGGGTGGAAAAGATCCGGGCTCCCGGGTACATATTTTATGAAACTGAGACCAATTTTCCAATGCCATAGATACTATTGTCGGGACAGGTGGTCGGTTGAATGTCAGGTGAAGGGCTGCCAGTAAAAGGGTTTTTAAGCTACTATCAGGGGATAACGTTGTTTCTATATGTACCCACTGTTTAGCATAATTATCCACCCACCATTCCTTAGTTGTGATATTTGCGAGGCCAAAAAGTACTCGTAAATATTCGGAAGGCCCAGCCCGCCCTGAGATTTAGCTCTCTGCATTATTGTAGTTGCTATTCTGGGTCTGTGCCGTTTCCAAATCAGTGCATTAATTAGCTGAGTACACTTAAAAAAAGCTAGGATTCTTAACCCCTTCAGCTGCAGCAGCTCTGCAGGCAGTGAGGAGACAATGCTGGGCTCTGGAGCTGACATACTAGAGAGAGCATTGCACAGGAAGGTAGGGGGAAGATCCTGTGTGTATTAGCAGTGTCATTATACAGCTGGGACTTGTAGTCTTATACATACAACATGCTGCAGAGTCTCCCAGCAGGCAGACATGTCACTCAGGGCAGCTCTTGTATTTACTCTCTTAGCAGAGCAGGGGGAGGGGCAGAGCTTGTTTTTATTGCATGTAAACAAAGGGCCAGAAAAGAACCAGGGAAATGAGGATATTATATATATATATATATATATATATATATATATATATATTATATATTATATATATTTTTTTTTCCATAAAACTTGCTTAGCTCAATTATATATATCAGATTTTCAGTGCTATATTATATTTTCTCATAACTCAGACAACCCCTTTAAGGGGGTGGGCTGCTGTGGAGGTCCAATTTTAAGGGACGGGGCAGTGTGGGGTGGGGGGCTGTGGAGGTCACTGTTATGGTGGATAGTGTTGATATCTTTTAACGACACACACAAACATTAAATTAAATTGATTAAATATACCTGAGCGAAGCCAGGTTCTTCAGCTATATATATATATATATATGGGTTAGCTCTTCTCCAGGGGTCATTCTCACGGGTTACTTCACCAGACACGGATATACTGTCCAAACTTTGCATTTATTATGCAACACCAGCAACAACAAACAATAACACAAAACAAATACCTGCCAGGCTGGGCTCTAACCCTGGGTTCACACCTAAGCGTTCCTCAAACGCGCGTTTTACGCGCGTTTTTGTCGCGCGTTTTTATGCGCGTTTTTTGTAATAGTAAACGCGCGTTTGACGCGCGTTTGTGTCATTGACTGCAGTGTCCTATGGCCACAAACGCGCGTCAAAACGCCCCAAAGAAGCTCAAGTACTTGTTTGAGCGTCGGGCGTTTTACAGCGCGTTCGTACGCGCTGTAAAACGCCCAGGTGTGAACCCTTCCCATAGGGAAGCATTGGTTTTCATGTCTTAAGCGTTTTACAGCGCGTTTGAACGCGCTGTAAAACGCTCAGGTGTGAACCCAGGGTAAGGGCTCTTTCACACCTGCGTTCTTTTCTTCCGGTATAGAGTTCCGTCGTCGGGGCTCTATGCCGGAAGAATCTTGATCACTTTTATCCTAATGCATTCTGAATGGAGTGAAATCCGTTCAGGATGCATCAGGATGTCTTCAGTTCCAGAACGGAACATTTTTGGGCCGGAGAAAATACTGCAGCATGCTGCGCTTTTTGCTCCGGCCAAAAATCCTGAAGACTTGCCGCAAGGCCGGATCTGGAATGAATCCCCATTGAAAGGCATTGATCCGGATCCGGCCTTAAGCTAAACGTCATTTCAGCGCATTGCCGGATGCGACGTTTAGCTTTTTCTCAATGGTTACCATGGCTGCCGGGACGCTAAAGTCCTGGCAGCCATGGTAAAGTGTAGCGGGGAGCGGGGGAGCAGCATACTTACCATCCGTGCGGCTCCCAGGGCGCCCCAAGCGCATGGATCACATGGCACGTCATCCATGCGCATGGGGCGTTCTGACGTCACTCTGGAGCGCCCCGGGAGCCGCGCAGACTGTAAGTATACCGCTCCCGCTTTAATAGCGTCCTGGGTGCCATAGTAACACTGAACGTCTTCAAAATGCTTTCAGTACACTTGCGTTTTTCCGGATCCGGCGTGTAATTCCGGCAAGTGGAGTTCACGCCGGATCCAAACAACGCAAGTGTGAAAGAGGCCTTACTAAACATAGTGCAGAATCCCTGACTCACCTATAGAATGCTGTTCAGACACAGTCATAACCTGCAGCTTTCTCAGCTAGCCCAGCAGCCTCCAGGCTGTAGCAAACACAAGTCCCTTTGGGGGATTGTGGTCCAGAAGTCCTCCCGACTCTGACCTTGTGGCCCTTGTACCGCAGGCGTCACTTAGCCTCGTGGTCCCCCAGCCTAACCCACCTGAGACCACACAGATAGCACCTCCAGGCCTCTGTCTACAGGTAACACACTCCCCCCTTGCTGGCACTCTGGGAGGTGCTTTATGCCAGGCTGAGTACCTCCAGCTGGTCTCACCTGTGGTGGAATATGGGCGTGGACCGCACTATCCACCCCTTCCTTGCCTCCAACCTGCGTGAGACCTGTCACTGTCTCACAATATGTTTAGACATATGCACTCAAATACGCATACAAATCATGGCCAGGTGATAACTGATGATATACTACATTTATAACAGTTCTCAATGGAATCATGACATCGGGTAAATGTTTCCATGAAATAGCATGTCTTATTTTTCCTGAACTTCAGATACTTCAAAACAATCTCTGCAATGTGTATTTTCCACCTGGTGCCACAGATCTTCCCAAATGTCCATGTATAAATGTCCTTTAAGATAATTGAGTAAGACACATACATTTAAAATTTTGGCTGTTCACACCCGCTTGGCATGTGAGGCAGATCTGATTATAGAGTAGCAACTTGTCTAAACATGATGTATGAGATAAACGTCTGCATGATAAATAAGTAATGTCTCTCTGTAGAATAGCTAGACAGATGGGACGCTTATCACTCCCAGTCTGTGTGGTGGAGGTTGTTGGAGTTTATGCTGTTGGGGTGGTATAGCAGATTGCTTCAGTTCTCTCAGACTGGTTGTTCCATTCATTGTCAACATTCTAATTATTGCTGATGGTCACTGTAATTTCCTGATTTATGGTCACATTATAAACTGTGCCAAATGTTTTCATTTCTTCTCCTAAATGGCGAATTTCTGTTAGTATAGCTACTTGTAAAATAAATAACACAGATACACGCCACTTACACGACTGACATTATTCAGACCACCAGCTAATATCCAGAGTTAAAGCCTTGTGCAGCATGGACAGCAGCTAGATGTGCTGGGAGTGACTCAATAAGGTCCTGGTAGGTTGTCACAGGTATCTGGAGCCATTATGACTGCAGTGCATCCCACAGCAACTGGAGACTGCATGGAGGAGGATCCATAGAGCAAACACAATTATCGAAGTGGTCCCACAGATGTTCAATTGGGTTCAAGTCTAAGGACTTAGGGAACCAAGGCAGAACTTGGAAGTCTTGGCCATGCTCTTCCAACAAATGTCAGAAATTTCTTGCTGTGTGGCCTGTCATATTATCTTTCTGTATGGGTGTACATGATCTGCAAGAATAGATTCATACCTTCCACATGGATGAGTGAGCCAAGAAACGAAAACCTACCCCAGACCAAGATGCTGATGTCACTTGGGGGAACCAGTGAACCCTAAATTCAACCCTCACCTCTGTCCCTGCCTAGTTGCATATGTGCCCTAAGTGGCGGGCCACAACTGGTCGACAGTCCCTGCTTATTTATGTGCTGGGGCTTACCAGGGAATAGCAGAGGGAAAAACAATAAACAAAGCAACAGGCAGGCACCCAAATACCGAGAAAAACCTAGAACCAAAGTACTCAGAGTCAAACGTACCAGATCAAAACCAATAGAGAACAATGAAGCCAAATCCGAAAGCAGATCACTAAACAATACCAAGCCAAGGTCCAAATACATCAGGCAGAAGTGAGTCCAAGAACCAAGCCAGGGTTGAACCAGGAGATGCAGAAAAGCCAAATCAGAATCCAAGAATCGGGGTCAAAAGGAGTAATCAAAGTCAAAAGGCAAGCGATCAGAACACAATCCACAGGACTGGTGGGGTATGAAGAACTATTCACAGCCAATCTGTGACCAGCAGATTGCCCGTTTAAATACCCCACACTTCCTGGTCATATAATGCACTTTGTGGTCACGTGACACGTCCGGCGTCATGTGACCTATAACAGAACACCTGACGTGGGAGATCAGGCTGTGTTCCTGGCAACCGAACGCCGGCAGGTAAGCAGAGAATTGCGTTTGCCAGTGCTGGTAGGGACAGCTACCAGCAGCAGCTTGTTCTCTTCCAGCAATAGTTGCAGGGTGTTTGTTCTTTGAGGTCTCTTACCTGACACGCCAATGTCCATCCGTTGAAGTAGGAAATGTAATTCTTCAAAAAAGGTAACCCTTTGCCAATCAGCAGAGGTCAGACTTTTTTGCTGATGCAACTTTATTAGCAGAAGTGCAGTGACCATCTGTCTTCTTTGGAGCCCCTTACCCTGTATATCATGTAGAGTAGAGGCCCAAAACCATAGCCATACCCTTCTTGTGAAAACTCTGATCCTCCTGTCCTGAGAAAGGCTTATTTTGTATTTTTATACAAATAAGGTTTTTGTGTACCAGGATCTCTCCGTTTGGCGCACATGGATTTCCCTGTGTTATTGATACTATATTTTAAATCTTTGGGACTGTCAATCAAACAAAAAGGCATTATGGTGGAGACATGGTGCCCTAGACAGGGAGACCCCACCCAAACTATGTTGTACTGAAAACCTTATTTGCATAAAAATAAAATGAAGCATTTCTCAGGATAAGGCTACATTCACACGACCGTATGTGTTTTGCGGTCCGCATGGCATCTGTTTTTTTGCAGATCCATTGTAACAATGCCTATCCTTGTCCGCAAAACGGACAAGAATAGGACATGTTCTATTTTTTTTTGCGGGAACAGACATACGGATGCAGATAGCACACGGTGTGCTGTCCTCATATTTTGTGGACCCATTGAAATGAATGGGACCTCATCCAATCCACAAAAAAAACGTAACTGACTCGGAAACAAAATATGTTTGTGTGAATGTAGCCTTAGAGGAACAGATTTTCACAAGAAAGATATGGTTATGTTTAGGGGCTCTTGCTCTAGATCAGTGGCATGCCTAGGGTGTTTGGCACCGGAGGCGGGTCCTGTCTCTGGCACCTCCATTCCCCCAATACATAAAAAATTTGTGCCACCTCACAATAGCATTGCCCTCATTGTATACACTTCATAATAGTTATGTACAGATATGTGTCCCCTAATAAAATTCACATTGTGCCCCCTTTAAAGTACTTATCCCTTCATTGTGCCTCTTTCACAGTAGTAATGCCCTATCTGTGCCCCCTTCACAGTGGTAATACGCTCTTTGTGCCCACTCACAGTAGTTATAGCCTCTCTGTGCCCCCTTCACAGTAGTAATGTACTCTGTGGCCCCTTTACAGTAGTAATGCCCATTGTGCCTCCTTCAATGTAGTAATACCCATTGTGCCCCCTTCACAGTAGTAATGCCCACTCTGTGCCCCATTATAGTTATGTCCCCTCACAGTAGTTATGCCCTCTCTGTGCCCCCTTCACATTAGTAATGCACTCTGGGCCCCCTTCACAATAGTAATGCCCATTGTGCCCTCTTCATAGAAGTAATGACCACTGTGCCCCCTTCAAAGTAGTAATGCCCACTATGCCCCATAACAGTTATGCCCCTTCACAGTACTAATGCCCTCTGTGCCCCTTCACAGTAGTAATGCCCATTGTGCACCCTTCACAGTAGTAATTCCCATTGTGCCCCATCACAGTAGTAATGCCCATTGTGCCCCCTTCATAGTAGTAAATCCCTCTGTGCCCTCTTTATAGTAATAATGCCCTCTGTGCCCCCTTTGTAGTAGTAATGCCCTCTCCTCTGTTCCCCCTTTTTAGTAAAAATGCCCTCTTTGCCCCCTTTATGGTAGAAATTCCCTCTGTGCGCCTTTATAGTAGCAATACCCTCTCCTCTGTGCCACCTTTGTAGTAGTAATGCCCTCTGTGCCCCTTTTATGATAGGAATGCCCTATGTGCGCCTTTATAGTAGTAATGCCCTCTCCTCTGTGCCCCCTTTGTAGTAGTAATGCCCTCTGTGCTCCCTTTATGGTAACAATGCCCTCTGTGCACCTTTATAGTAGCAATGACCTCTCATCTGTGCCCCCTTTGTAGTAGTAATGCCCTCTCCTCTGTGCACCCTTTGTAGTAGTAATGCCCTCTCCTCTGTGCCCCCTTTGTAGTAGTAATGCTCTTTCTGTGCTTCCTCTGCAGCCTGCGTGGGTGGAGCTAAGCCAGATTCCCAGCTGCAGGCTCCTCCCATGCAGGCTCCTCCCACACAGGCTGCCAGTGCGATCTGTGCCTGCAGGCTGAATGGTGCAGCAGGGATAAGTCTCCCTGCTTCACCATTCTGTGCGCTGCCGGCCTGAAGAAGAGAAGGAGTCAGTCAGTGACTGACAGGACCACAGCTCCCAGCGCTCCAGCAATGATCACTTCCATTTTTCATTTGCAGCTGTTCCAGATCCCTAAACCACCTTCCGTCCCTGTCCCTTTCCCTTCCTGACCCCCTTTTCTTTTTTTTTTTTTTTTTACAGACGCCATTTGGTCCGTGAGCTTTTTTTGGTATTTTTCTTTTACAATTTTCCAGCTCTGCACCACTTTTTCTGCGTGCGAGCTGTGACCGCCAAGTGCTGTTCTGTGCATACCTGCCTGATCAACACCTGGGGATTATTCTTTGCGCTTTTTTTTTTTCACATCTGTGTTCGCTTTTTAAAGGGATTCTGTCACCTCGTTTTAGGTTATAGAGATGCAGACATGCATGGCTAGATCGCCGCTAGCATGTCCGCAATATACCTGTCCTATAGGGCTGTGTCCTTTTATTTTGTTTAAAAAAATGATTTTAGAGATATGTAAATGAGCCTTGTAAGGTGCCCAGGGGGCTATACTAACCTTCTTGGTGCCCAGCCACGCCTCCTGTGAAGGATCCCAGCACCGTCTGCGTCCGCCGAATCTCCTCCTTTCTTCACAGCTAGATTGCCGTAATCTCGAGATGCGCGAGCTCACGCATGCGCAGTGCCGGTATAGTGTTCCTTCCCTGTGCTGGCATCAGCCTCAGGGAAGGAACTGCGCATGCGCGAGCTCGCTCATCGTGGGATTACGGCAATCTAACTGTGAAGAAATGAGGAGATTCAGAGGACGCAGGCGGTGCTGGGCTCCTTCACAGGGGGGCGTGGCTGGGCACCAAGAAGGTTAGTAAATCATTTTTTAAACAAAATAAAAGCACACAGCCCTATAGGACAGATATATTGCGGACATGCTAGTGGCGATCTAGCCGTGCATGTCCGCAGCTCTATAACCGAAAACGAGGTGACAGAATCCCTTTAAAACAGTAGTAGATATATAAGGTCTCATTGAGTGGGCCGAAACGTTGCCTGAAAAATAAATTGGGTCATCACCTTTTCACCTGAAGTTGGAGTGCTGCCTCGTTTTTTTGGATTGTTTTGAATTTATTATATATATATATATTTATTTCAGTTAGTGTCAGTTTAGATTTTTGCACGAACGCATCGGCGTGCGTGCATTTTGCGGAGCACCAATCAGTAGTGTGCTTATTTGCATCTGCACATTTTTTTTTTTTTTACATTTGTTTTTGTGAAAAGAGAACTGCAGTTAGTGGTAGTTATATATATATATATATATATATTTCAGTTAGTGACAGTTTAGAATTCTGCGTACGTGCATTTTGCAAACACTGAGCACCAATCAGTAGTGCCCATTACTGATCGCATCTGCTCAGTTTGCATTGCAATTTTTTTTTTTTGTGCTGCAAAGACTTTTTTTTTTTCACTTTTTTTTTCTTCTAAATTTACCTTCAAATTAATTACAAGCCCCTTCACATGTGAAAACATAACATACACACCCCTCACAATAAATAAAGGTTTACACATTTCACACATCACACCCCAATAAAATAAAAATGTACCATTCATCCCAAAGAGTATACTCAGCTGAAGAGGCATACGCCACGCTTGCCTCCGATACTGAGTCTGCCAGTGAAGGAGAAGAGGATGCCACTTTCCTCTAACCCCTCATCATCATCATTATCCGCTGATAAAGGACCCTCTAGAAGGTGCCCCAGGGTAGCAGAGGAGGTAGCCCCCCAGAGTGACCCCATATGGACCCCACCCCCTGACAAATATCAGCCCCAAATTCCTGAGTTTGTAGGCAACTCAGGAATTCAGATAAATTGTGCGGGCTTCACTGAAACAGATTTTTTTTTATATATTCTTCTCTGAAGATTTTGTAAATTTGATGGTGGCCCAAACCAATTTATACGCCCAATAATTTTTTTGATCAGAACCCTACATCGCCATATTCTAGACCCCTAGATTGGACCCCAGTAACTGCAGCAGAGTGGCAGCAGAGAAGTTTTGGGAACTCCTGCTGCATATGGGTGTTGTAAAAAAAATATATGTTAGTGTAACATTTGCAAAGGCGAAGGCGCATTTGGTCTCCCATCAGCTGCAGACCTGCTGCTTAGCTTCAGGAGCGAGGATCTATGTTTGGCATCTTTCGCAGGGCGGCTTTGCTAGCTGGGAGGCTCCCTGCTCCTAGGTCTGCCTTGCACGCCGAACTGATCACTCGGTGCTCGACTTGTCTGTCTGTCAGTTATGTGACGCTGGCCACGTCACATGACCCTCACTCCCCACTATAAATACAGACGGCCTGCTGGCTACAGGTTGCCTGTGATTTTCGTCTCTAGGGCTGTGTGTACTATTATTATTGCTTCCTACTTGATCTCTGGTATTGACCTTGTTTGTTTCCTGACCTTGCTTTGCCCGCTCCCTTGGTACCTACTCTATCTGCCTTGGCTGTCTGTTCCTCTCTTTCTCTGTTCGCTCTGCTCTACACTTACGTAGGTCAGGGACCGTCGCCCAGTTGCGCCCCGTCACCTAGGGCGGGTGGTACAAGTAGGCAGGGACAGGGTTGAGGGTGGCAGTTTCGGGATGCACTACCCTCTCTACCTTTCTCTTACCCGTGACAGTTAGACAATATTGGAGTTGGGACATTTTCTACCAGACTCCAATTTAAAGTAACACCATGACCCGAAAGCGATTTGAGTCAATTAGGAAATTCCTACACTACAATGACAATTCACAGTGCCCACCCCAAAACGACCCAACATTTGACCGTCTGTTCAAAGTTAGGCCTGTCATTGACCACTTTAACCCCAAATTTGCTGATGTGTACAACCCAGATAAAAATGTCAGTGTAGATGAGTCCCTATTACTCTTCAAAGGGAGCATTAGATTCCGCCAGTACCTGCCTAACAAACGGGCAAGGTATGGCATAAAAATATACCCACAAAGAGTGGCTTTGGGTACACCCACAAGTTCCGTATTTATGAAGGGAAATATTCCCGAATAGAACCCCCAGAATGCCCCCCCATCCTAGGAGTTAGTGGGAAAAGCATGTCGGTCTTACTGCACCCACTGTTGGATAAAGGTTACCACCTCTATGTGGATAACTATTATACCAGCATACCCCTATTCATGTCCCTAACTGCCAGAGGTACTGTGGCTTGCTGCACAGTACTCAAAAATCAGAGAGGCCTCCCTAGATCCCTGGTAGGGCAACTACTGAGAATGGGTGAAAGTAGGGCTCTCCTCCATGAGAACATGCTGGTGGTTAAGTACAAGGACAAAAGGGATGTCCTTGTACTGACAACCACTCACACCAATGCCAGCTCCCCTGCTCCTGTACGAGGTACCACAACCCCTACCCCTAAACTAGCTTGTATCGTGGACTACAACAGGCAGATCAACTTCTGAAGCCCTACAATGCCACACGAAAAACGAAAGTGTGGTACGAATAGCTGGCCGTACACATTGTAAAGATGGCAATGCGTATGTGCTATTTCAATCTGCAGGCCACACAGGAACTTTCCTTCAGTTCCAAGAGGTGGTTATCAAGGCCCTAATTTTTCAAAGCCAGGCTGGGGAGGGTCCCAGTACTCCAGGAAGTCATAGTGCCCGTGTTGTACCAGGGCAACATTTTCCAGGTCAAGTCCCCCAGACAGCAAGGTAGGGAAGGGCCCAAAAAAGACAGGGTGTGTTACAAAAGGGGAATAAGGAAAGACACCATTTACCACTGCGAAACCTGCCCTGAAAATCCTGGCCTGTGCATGGAAGAGTTTTTTTAAAATATACCACTCATCCATGGAGTATTAACTTAATTTTATACATGATGTACCCTGTAGTTTTACCACCTTATATCTCCTAAAATCCATGTCTGCCAATTCAGGCCAGGCAAATTCACATTTAGCTGTTTGCCTGCTGTGCGCCCATACAGCAGGCTACAAGCACATATGGGGTGTTTCCTTAATGGGGAGAAAATGGGGAACATAAACTGGGTTGCATTTTCTCCTTTAACCCCTTGTGAAAGTGAAAAATTTGGGGTCTGCTAGTAATTTTTTATTTTTACAAATGTGTGCTTTAAAATGCTTAAACAAGTGTTTCTGCCTTCTGTGAGACACCTGTTTGCTTAAAAGTACCCTTTCCACACTTAAAATATTTGTACGGGGGTGCTCTTTCCAAAATGGGGTCACTTCTTTCTGTTTTGAATTTCTGGGGACCTCAGGAGTCTTTGAAATGCGACATGGCACCTAAAATCCATGTCTGTTTATTCAAGCCTGCAAAAACCATATTTTGCACTTTGCCTCTAGAGCTCTGCTGTGCACCCATACAGCAGGCTACAATCACATATGGGGTGTTTTCTGAATCGGGAGAAAATGGGGAACATATACTGGGGTGCATTTTCTCCTTTAACCCCTTGTGGGGAAAAAATTGGGCTCTGCTAGTAATTATATATTTTTTCACAAATGTGTGCTTTGAAATCTTTTAACAAGTGTTTCTGCCTTCTGTGAGACACCTGTTTGAAAATACCCTTTCTAACACTTAAAATGTTCGTACGGGGATGCTCTTTCCAAAATGAGGTCACTTCTTGGTGTTTTTAATTTCTGGGGACCTCAGAAATCTTTAAAATGCAACGGCACCTAAAATCAATGTCTGCCAATTTAGGTCAGCAAAACCCATATTTTGCTGTTTGACTCTAGAGCCCTGCTGTGCGCCCATACATCATATTTTGAGCACAATGTATTCGGGGGAAAATGGGGAACAAAATGTGGGGTGCATTTTGTCCTGTTACCCCTTGTGAAAGTGAAAATGTGGGTGTAAATCAACTTTTTCTGGAAAAAATTGAAATTTTTCCTTTTCACAGCCAAGTGTTTCCTAATTCTGTGAAACGCCTGATGGGACAAAGTGCTCACTATACACCTTGAAATATTCCTTGATGGGTGTAGTTTCTGGAATTGGGTCCCTTTTTGGGGGATTTCCACTGTAGGGCCACCTCAGGGTGACTTCATATGCGACATAGCTCCCAATTACCATTCCAGCTATATCCGCTCTCCAAAATCCATATTTTGCTGTTTGATTCTAGAGCCCTGCTGTGCGCCCATACATCATGTTTTGAGCACATATGGGGTGTTGCCGTATTCAGGGGGGAAAAGGGGAACAAAATGTGGGGTGCATTTTGTCCTGTCACCCCTTGTGAAAGTGAAAATGTGAGTGTAAAGCAACTTTTTCTGGAAAAAAATTGTCATTTTTCCTTTTCACAGCCAAGTGTTTCCTAATTATGTGAAACGCCTGATGGGACAAAGTGCTCACTATACACCTTCAAATATTCCTTCAGGGGTGTAGTTTCCAGAATGGGGTCACTGTTTGGGGGTTTCCACTGTAGGGCCACCTCAGGGTGTCTTCATATGCGAGACCTCCCACTTACCATTCCAGCTAAATCGACTCTCCAAAAGGCATATAGTGCTCCTTCCACTCTGAAGCCTGCTGTGCGCCCATACATCAGTTTTTGAGCACACATGGGGTGTTTCTGTAAACTCCAGATTCAGGGTAATAGATTTTGAGTTCTGTTTGGCTGTTAACCCTTGATGTGTTGCAGAAAAATTCGATTAAAATTAAAAATCTTCTAAAAATAATTGAAATTTAATTCCCATTTTTCTTAAATTCTCTTGGGGCACCTAAAGGGTTAACAATGTTTGTAAAATCAGTTTTAAATAACTTCATAACTGAACTGGTCCTGAAAAAAGTTAGGTTTTGGAAATTTTCTTAAAAATTTTAAGATTTGCTTCTAAACTTCTAAGCCTTCTAACGTCCCCAAAAAATAAAATATAATTTTCAAAATGATCCAAACATCAAGTAGACTTATGTGAAATGTAAAGTAATAACTATTTTTGTAGGTATTACTATTTATTCTAAAAGTACAGAAAGTTTTTTTTTGCAATTTTTTTCAAATTTTTTGTACATTTGGGATCTTTTCATAAATAAAGGTGAAATATATTGGCTCAAATTTATGAGTATCATGAAGTACAATATGTGACGAGAAAACAATCTCAGAATGGCCTGGATAAGTAAAAGCATTTTAAAGTTATCTCCACATAAAGTGACACATGTCAGATTTGCTAAAAGTGGCCTGGTCCTTAAGGTGAAAAATGGCAGGGTCCTTAAGGGGTTAAACTAGTTAAAGAGATTATCCAACCCCTATAATGACCCCTCTAATGCCTGGGCATCTTATATAGGTTATACTTACCCAGCTCCCCGGAACCTGCATCGCTCCTGATCCCTGCATTGCCACCACTGCATCTCCCCGTTGCGCGGAAGAAAACATGTGGCGATGGGGAAGGGGGGAGGGGAGGAGCCAATAGCAGGCTGAGACGGGGCTGAGACTCCCTAGCATGGACAGACATTTTTTGGAATTTGGATTGGAAAACCATAATGAATAATAAAGATTATAAGTAGTTGTCGGGTGGTAATAATTCAATTAAGAATTATTAATTATGGTCATAAAAATAATTAACCATAAAAAATTAAATTTATAAAATTTGTCATAAAATCTTAAAATCATGACCTGGTGAATTGTAGACAACCTAATTGATACAATTCACATCTGAGTCCGACTATTTCCTCAGATAAATAAGTTCTTTTTGACGTGAGATGAGGTTAATGATAAACATGTAGTTCTGCATTATACAATAATACACAGGTTTTATAAAAATATGCAGATTTATTGGTTACAAGGTTATAAACATATATAAGTGAATAAACACAATGATACATGCAAATGAATATATATAGCGTTAATATAAAGCATTACAAGCTTAACAATACATGTGAGTGGAAATAACTTGTCACTTTATAACCAAGCTATTATTAGGCTAGGATATCAAAATAGGAACATAAGTTATAAACATTACTTCTGTTCAGAGAAAGCCTCTTGATATCAGGATGGGTATGTCTAATCCTAGACATCAATATGGAATGCTAAATACATTCCACCCCCCTCTAACCAACTACACATCACATGACTTCAGGCATGGGCAAATCCATCCAAGGATATAACTTAGAAGAGATAACTGTATTATTCCACCCCATCCTGGACTATTTTCACACATATAACTTTGGTAAGACTATTAAGACAAATAACAGGGATCTAGGATCTTTCCTAGACCATATCTTAAATGGGAAGGATTTGAAATAAGTCTTTCCTGTGGGAATTCATCATTTAGCTTGGCGAAGAATGTTCTATCAATATATATATATATATACAGGGAGTGCAGAATTATTAGGCAAGTTGTATTTTTGAGGATTAATTTTATTATTGAACAACAACCATGTTCTCAATGAACCCAAAAAACTCATTAATATCAAAGCTGAATATTTTTGGAAGTAGTTTTTAGTTTGTTTTTAGTTTTAGCTATTTTAGGGGGATATCTGTGTGTGCAGGTGACTATTACTGTGCATAATTATTAGGCAACTTAACAAAAAACAAATATATACCCATTTCAATTATTTATTTTTACCAGTGAAACCAATATAACATCTCAACATTCACAAATATACATTTCTGACATTCAAAAACAAAACAAAAACAAATCAGTGACCAATATAGCCACCTTTCTTTGCAAGGACACTCAAAAGCCTGCCATCCATGGATTCTGTCAGTGTTTTGATCTGTTCACCATCAACATTGCGTGCAGCAGCAACCACAGCCTCCCAGACACTGTTCAGAGAGGTGTACTGTTTTCCCTCCTTGTAAATCTCACATTTGATGATGGACCACAGGTTCTCAATGGGGTTCAGATCAGGTGAACAAGGAGGCCATGTCATTAGATTTTCTTCTTTTATACCCTTTCTTGCCAGCCACGCTGTGGAGTACTTGGACGCGTGTGATGGAGCATTGTCCTGCATGAAAATCATGTTTTTCTTGAAGGATGCAGACTTCTTCCTGTACCACTGCTTGAAGAAGGTGTCTTCCAGAAACTGGCAGTAGGACTGGGAGTTGAGCTTGACTCCATCCTCAACCCGAAAAGGCCCCACAAGCTCATCTTTGATGATACCAGCCCAAACCAGTACTCCACCTCCACCTTGCTGGCGTCTGAGTCGGACTGGAGCTCTCTGCCCTTTACCAATCCAGCCATGGGCCCATCCATCTGGCCCATCAAGACTCACTCTCATTTCATCAGTCCATAAAACCTTAGAAAAATCAGTCTTGAGATATTTCTTGGCCCAGTCTTGACGTTTCAGCTTGTGTGTCTTGTTCAGTGGTGGTCGTCTTTCAGCCTTTCTTACCTTGGCCATGTCTCTGAGTATTGCACACCTTGTGCTTTTGGGCACTCCAGCAGTGCAGTTTCTAGGTAAAATTTCTCTCAGGGCGAGAGTCAAAAAAACTCCCCCCCCCCCCCCTCACAACTGCTCGATGAAATAAGTGTCTCCCTATTGTAAAAAATGTGGAACCACATTGCACGGACGGTCACAGTGACCCACTGTCCCATAGACTCAGGCTCTCACTCACAGCAGGCTTCTTTCTCAGCACTGCTCCGGGCGGGCGGTAACAGGCAGGCAGTGCGGGCGGCGGTGCTCCCCTCACTCACTGTACGTCACGCAGTGCGTGAGGTACAGTGAGTGAGCGCCGCCGCCCGCACTGCCTGCCTGTGGGGGGACATTATTTTTAATAAGGATCACTATGGACATTATTTAGAATGGAGGCTGCTGTGGATGTCATTATAACTGTATAATGTCTGATAGGCCTAGTCCTGAGTTATATTACCCTGCCCTGTATAATAATGTACCCTGATACCCCTTAGTTATATTACTCCAGCGGGGTAATATAACTAAGGGGTATCAGGGATGGGTACATTATTATACAGGGCATGGGCAGGGTAATATAACTCAGCTCAGGACTAGGCCTATCAGACATTATACAGTTATAATGAGTAATGACACCAACAGCAGCCTCCATTCTAAATAATGTCCATAGTGATCCTTATTAAACTTAATGTCCCCCACAGTGACAGTGGCCCCCATTTTCATGTCTCCCACAGTGGCCCCCCCATTGTAATTAATTCCCCCATTGTAATTAATGCCCCCCCATTGTAATAACCCCCATCCCCCCATTGTAATTAATGCCCCCCCAGACCATCACTCGCCTCACAGCAGGCATCAGCACTGCTCAGGGGCTCAGGGCGGGCGGTAACAGGCAGGCAGTGCGGCGCTCACTCAGTCACTGTATGTCACGCGCCTGCGCCGCCTAGTGGGAGGATCAGGCGCGTGACGTCAGTAAGTCTGACCAGGGCCGGTGCAAGGATTTTTGCCGCCCTAGGCAAGATAAAAATTGGCACCCCCGCCCCCTCCTTATCAGATCCGGAATTGCGGACCCGGATCCGCAATTCCGATCCTTAAAAAAATAGTACATGTCCTATTCTTGTCCCCAATAACGGACAAGAATAGGCATATCTCTTAGTGCCGGCAATGTGCGGTCCGCAAAATATAGTATTAATAACTAAACAATTAAATAATACACATATTGCATTGTCTACTTACCACCAGGACAATTAGATGATCTGGTCTCTGGCTGCAGTCTGGCTCTTGGTCTGGCTCTGCGGACTCCCTTGTCACTCTCTTTCCCCCTCTCCCTTGTCACTCTCTTCTCCCCCCCTCCCTTGTCACTCTCTTCTCCCCCCCCTCCCTTTGTCACACTCTCTTCTCCCCCCTACCCTGTCACTCTCTTCTCCCCCCCTCCCTTGTCATCTCTTCTCTCCCCCCCTCCCTTGTCACTCTCTTCTCCCCCCCCCCCCCCACCCCAATCCCTTGTCACTCCTCTTCTCCCCCACCTCCCTTGTCACTCTCCTTCTCCCCCCCTCCCTTGTCACTCTCTTCTCCCCCCCATCCCTTGCACTCTTTCCCCCCCTCCCTTGTCACTCTCTTCTCCCCCCCTCCCTTGTCACTCCTTCTCCCCCCCTCCCTTGTCACTCCTCTTCTCCCCCTCCTTGTCACTCTCTTCTCCCCCCTCCCTTGTCACTCTCTTCATCCCCCCTGTCACTCAAATTCTACTCCCCCCCACCCCCCTTGTCACTCTCATTCTACTCCCCCCACCCCCCTTGTCACTCTCATTCTACTACTCTCCCCCCCTTGTCACTCTCCGTCTACTACTCCCCCCACCCCCCTTGTCACTCTCATTCTACTACTTCCCCCCCCCCTTGTCACTCTCAGTCTACTACTCCCCCCCTTGTCACTCTCAGTCTACTACTACCCCCCCCCCCTTGTCACTCTCAGTCTACTACTCCCCCCCCCCCCCTTGTCACTCTCAGTCTACTACTCCCCCCCTTGTCACTCTGTCTCTTCTACTCCTCCCCCTTGTCAATGTTACCTCTAATGTAGGTGGTCTAGCTCTGTTCGCTCCGCGGTACAGGAGCTCTTGTTTCCTGTACCCGGCTGACAGGAAGTGCTCACTTAGTGTGCACTTCCTTTCAGTCCGGCCGGGTACAGGAAACAAAAGCTCCTGTACCCCGGGCCGGACCGAACAGAGCTCGGCCACGCTACATTAACAACTCAGTCTGCAGCGCAGGCAGGCTGCGCAGCACTGAGCCGGCCGCTCAGGAGGCTCAGCATGAGGGGCGCCGCCGGCCGGCCGCCCGATCCTTTACTTTCATAACCCAATTTTTTATTTTTTTTTGTACCTCAACGGGCGCCCCCTGCTTCTGACAGCGCCCCGGGCGGCCGCCCGTCCCGCCCGCCCCTAGAAACGGCCCTGCACTCCAGTGATGTTGCAGCTCTGAAATATGGCCAAACTGGTGGCAAGTGGCATCTTGGCAGCTGCACGCTTGACTTTTCTCAGTTCATGGGCAGTTATTTTGCGCCTTGGTTTTTCCACACGCTTCTTGCGACCCTGTTGACTATTTTGAATGAAACGCTTGATTGTTCGATGTTCACGCTTCAGAAGCTTTGCCATTTTAAGAGTGCTGCATCCCTCTGCAAGATATCTCACTATTTTTGACTTTTCTGAGCCTGTCAAGTCCTTCTTTTGACCCATTTTGCCAAAGGAAAGGAA
Source organism: Bufo gargarizans (assembly GCF_014858855.1). Classification (NCBI taxonomy): domain Eukaryota; kingdom Metazoa; phylum Chordata; class Amphibia; order Anura; family Bufonidae; genus Bufo; species Bufo gargarizans. Next base: position 624,873,671 of record NC_058080.1, read on the forward strand.
GTTGCCTAATAATTATGCACACCTGATATAGGGTGTTGATGTCATTAGACCACACGCCTTCTCATTACAGAGATGCACATCACCTAATATGCTTAATTGGTAGTAGGCTTTCGAGCCTATACAGCTTGGAGTAAGACAACATGCATAAAGAGGATGATGTGGTCAAAATACTAATTTGCCTAATAATTCTGCACTCCCTGTATATACAGGTCCTTCTAAAAAAAATTAGCATATTGTGATAAAGTTCATTATTTTCTGTAATGTACTGATAAACATTAGACTTTCATAGATTTTAGGTTCATTACACACCAACTGAAGTAGTTCAAGCCTTTTATTGTTTTAATATTGATGATTTTGGCATACAGCTCATGTAAACCCAAATTTCCTATCTAAAAAAATTAGCATATTTCATCCGACCAATAAAAGAAAAGTGTTTTTAATACAAAAAAAGTCAACCTTCAAATAATTATGTTCAGTTATGCACTCAATACTTGGTCGGGAATCCTTTTGCAGAAATGACTGCTTCAATGCGGCGTGGCATGGAGGCAATCAGCCTGTGGCACTGCTGAGGTGTTATGGAGGCCCAGGATGCTTCGATAGCGGCCTTAAGCTCATCCAGAGTGTTGGGTCTTGCGTCTCTCAACTTTCTCTTCCCAATATCCTGCAGATTCTCTATGGGGTTCAAGTCAGGAGAGTTGGCAGGCCAATTGAGCACAGTAATACCATGGTCAGTAAACCATTTACCAGTGGTTTTGGCAGTGTGAGCAGGTGCCAGGTCGTGCTGAAAAATGAAATCTTCATCTCCATAAAGCTTTTCAGCAGATGGACCATGGCTTTTATCTTGATAGACCCCTCTAAAGAGCTTAACTTCTCTTTCCTCTCTTTCTCCTCTCCTCTTTCTTGTGTGTGTCCTTTCTCCCCCATGTGTATAGTTTATGATCACAAACTTATCAGTTAGACACACCTTCCTAGTTTGGAACTTTCCAATCATTGTCGGATGGGTGTGACTATTGATAAGAAATATGACATCATAATCTTACCCAGAATGCACTTTTGCTACTATTGTAATGTCACCTACTCATACCTAGGTGGCACTGCTGTGTAAGCTATTTGCATCATAGTATAAAGGGTTCACTTTTGTAAGTCTGAATAAACGTATTATATACATTTGACCTTAAAAACTTTAATTCAAAGCTATAGGGATTAATTCTGACACTTGTAGCAATTAGAGACAGACCTCTAGGCGTCTCTCTGAATGTTTATCACACTGTTGATTTAATGAATCATATATAACTTGAATGGCCTTGTTTTCTCACAGAGATATCAGTACCTCCTCTCATACCAAAGATGTGAATAATTGTTACAAAAACACATCTTCACAGACACTCTTTTAGAGACGAATATTCTCCTAATGAGAAATATATATAATATACTGGATACATGTCTTCATAACATATAACAATATAATATATTGTAATATATGCTAAGGACTAAGGCTCATTAAATGAATACATGAATATTATATATTTTGCTTCATTAATAAATGCCTAATTGTATAGGTAATTATCACCAGCTGCATAGAGCTTATCTTTATCTCTTGTCATAAATTTAAAAGTAGACAAGGAGGCCTCTTCTCAGACTGGTACATTCATGAGAAGAATAACACTAAAAAGCAGAAACCTTTGTACGACCTTACTTTGGCCTACTCAAGACATACAAAATAGTAAATATAGTCGAGCATGGCTCTTAAAGGCAATGAACATTCATCTTGACTAGAATGAATTGGATATCAATGCATTTACCTATGAAAAGGCACAACATAGTATAGGTCTATACCTCAAGAATTAAGGTGAGCGAAGCTGGCCCCCCTTCAATAAGCACAAACAAAAACTCCAGTGTGTTTCTTTAGTGCTACGTTTGTGCTGTTTTGTGCCGCAAAAATTAACATTTGTGCTGCTTTTATTTTAAAGATAATAGCAACTGTTTGTTTCAACATGATGACATCACCAGCCCCCCTACAACAGCAAAAAGACATGAAACTTGCTGGTTGGTTAGTGCTACGTTTGTGCTGCTTTGTGCCGTTTAAATCTCCATTCTACCTCATTTCGTTTTCGAGTTATTAACCATTTATTGAAAGGTCTCCAAAGGTCACCTAGCCCCCCATCACAGCCAAAAGACACGAAACTGGGCTGGTTGGTTAGTGCTACGTTTGTGCTGGTTTGTGCTGTAGAAATTAACATTTGTGCTGGTTTTATTTGTAAGATAATAGCAATTGTTTTGTTGTTGTTTTTTTAAAGATGATGCCATATAAGATGATGCCATATTAGATTGCCATAGCACTAGCATTGGAATATATGAGAAAATTGCATATTTCCTATGGAGCTCTATTACAGGCTATGGCTTCATAGGAAATATGATGCAGCAGCCTGGGTTTCATTCATAGAGACCCAGGCAGCTGCAGGTAGGCTTCTGCTCCCCTATTGGCCAGACGGGAGAGTCAGAGCGCAAACCGAAAGTGAAAATATTAACATTATTATGCTATTAAAACATTATGGATATTGCAAAAAGCAAAAGTCCTGACTATCCAGATGTGTTTGATTACTTTTGTTGTGTTTATTAGTACCCCTAACACCCTGGTGGAGGCAGTTATTCCTTGCTATACTCAATACTCAGCTTAGATTGTCTTTTGCTAATGCTCCTCCTCTTTCCTCGGCTCTGTAAGCGCTGCACACAGCACCCTGGTGGGTGGAAGGCAGTAATACAGCTTAAGTAACTGCATACTAGATATTTTGACTGCTACCTGAGAGAATACAGGGTAAATCAAGGTAATTGAAGTTTAACCCTCTTTTGCTTTTGTTGTGTTTCTCAGTGATGCAACCATGTTAATAAAATGTGTTCTGGTTCTGTGTTAGTCAGAATTGAAAGTCCGTGTAGCAACTGTAAGAGAATGTCTGGAGTGGTAGTGGATGGAAGATACGTACCACCGGGGGTCGTGGCCCTGGTGGAGTAAGAGCAGGGTGGGTGTCTGTTCCCCACGGACCACCACGGGTGGACGGGTTTCAGTTGTTGGTGTCAGTCTACACTGATCCTGGCAGGTTGGTTATCTCTGGCCTTAGTTGGGTAGGGAAGGAGTTAATCCTTCACTATGCTTGCTGGGTGTGGTCTGCCTGCTACACCCAGGGCTGTGAATATAGGTTTGATGCTCACTGACTGTGGGGCTGCTGATGAAGTGTGGTCTCCTGTCTCACTGCAGGAAGCTGTATGGGAGGCTGATCGCTCGGTCGGGCTGAGCGCTGTAGTCCGCTTGTCTACCAAGGACTGCCCAATTGCTGCAGGCTCAGCGAAGGACCAAAAGAAGGGATCCTGTGGCCGGAGCCAATCCCTTGTCCAGGCCGACACGTGGCCTGTCTAACTTGCATGAACTTGGACAAACCCACCCCATGACAAGGTGTAGTACTGACCACGGATGTGAGAGACTGTGTGAACAGGCACCAAGACGCCTGCAGCGTTTGGGGATCCTTTGTGGGAGGTGGGGTTTATGGACATTGCTGTTGTGTTGAATTGCACAGTTTTGATGTGATGCACTGGAGTGAATAAAAGAGCACGGTTTGGACACAAAGCCTGTCTCCTGAGCCTCTATACTGCCACCGCTACCATCTGCCTACCAGAGCAAACCCCCACAATTGGTGGCTTCAGCGGGCAAACGGCAGTGAGGCTGAAAATTGTGCTGTTTGGACTGTATGTCATATATTAAGCCAGCAAGTTTTGTGGCTCCAGATAAGATGGAGGAGGCTATTAGACACTTGGTGCAAAGTAATGAGGAGGCTACTCGGAGACATGAGGAAGCCCTGAGAGACCAGCGGCAGTTGAATAGTCTACTGGCCCAGCAACTGGCGACTATGCAGGAGTCCATGCGTGTGTTACAACAACAAGCCGTCCCGGGGGGGACCGCAATCCTACCTGCTGCCCGGGATAAGGTGCGCTCAGCGTTAAGAAAGATGGGCCCCGAGGATGATATCGAGGCGTTCCTGATGGTCTTCGAACGCACTGCGGAACAGGAAAGGTTACCGGCAGAACAGTGGGCCGAAGTAGTGGCGCCATTTTTAGTGGGTGACGCACAAAAGGCCTACTTCGACCTCAGTCAGGAGGAAGCCAAGAGCTATGAGAGGCTGAAGGGGGAGGTGTTGGCTCGTCTTGGGGTTAATACCTATGTGCGTGCACATCGAGTCTACCAGTGGGCTTTCTCAGAGTCCCGGCCTGCTCGGTCCCAGGCCTATGACCTGTTACACCTCGTAAAAAAATGGCTGCAGCCTGAGACATTGAGCCCCTCGCAGATGGTGGAACGTGTGGTGGTGGATCGTTTGGTGCGTACCCTCCCAAGAGCAATACAGCGCTGGGTGGGACAAGGTGATCCAGGCACCCTGGATCAAGTTGTTGGCCTAGTCGAGAGATACATGGCAACCCAGGACTTGGTCCGAGAGTCTGCCTTCCTGCAAAAGCCGCGTTCACTCTCCCTGCCACAAAGGGGACCTGAGAAGGGGGCTCAACCGCTTAAGGGGGGGGAGGTGATTTCCACTCCTGGGAGGCCAAACCTGGGGAGACGAGAGGCCCCGGGGATTAGATGTTGGCACTGTCAGGGCCTGGGACACATTGCTGCCAACTGCCCGAGGGCGGCAGAGCCCATGGACTGCGGGTTCGCACGCCGGTCCTCCTTTTTCGGCCAGCCGGTGTATGTTGCTGCTTCACTGCTATCCACTGATACACCTCCGTTGTGTGCCATCTCTATTAATGGACACCCAGTTAAGGCATTGCTAGACTCGGGGAGCTTAGTGACCCTCGTGCACGAGTCCCTGGTGGCCAGTCGCGGCCCAGGCAAGCAAACCATCAGGATTGTGTGCATTCATGGGGACCAGCGAGAATATCCTACAACCTGTGTGACCTTGTCTACCCTCGGAAGGGAGATACAGCAGGTGGTTGGGGTGGGGCGACAAATCCCTTACGCTGCCATCCTAGGTAGGGATTGTCCCCTGTTTTGGTCTCTCTGGGAGGGACGGGGTGCAGAGCCGGTGCCCGTTGATCCTGAAGAGGGGCTACCAGCTGTAGGGGTCACCAATAAGGAGGAAGAGTGTCAACCCGATAGCTTGTACCTAGAAGGTTTGGCTGGTGAGCCGGTGACAGCCCCATCTGTTCCAGAACTAGAAGTATCCCGAGACACATTCGGGACCGCCCAGCTCCAGGATCCTACATTGTCACGGGCCAGAGAAGGGGTGACTGTCATCAATGGAGTGGCTCAGCACCCGGGAGCCGACTCGGAATTTCCCCACCTGGCCTGTAACCAGGACCTACTGTACCGGGTCGACAAAGTCCGGCAAGAGGTAATAGAACAGTTGGTGGTACCCCAGCCATACCGCCGCATGGTATTAGACCTAGCGCATACTCATGTGTTAGGAGGACATCTGGGGGTCCAGAAAACTCAGGAACGTATACTGCAGCGTTTCTATTGGCCGGGGATATATGAGGAAGTCAGGAGGTTTTGCCAGTCCTGTCCAGAGTGTCAGAAGACCAGCCCCCAGCCTCATTATCGTAGTCCCCTGGTGCCCATGCCCATTATTGAAGTACCTTTCGAAAGGGTCGCAATGGACCTGGTAGGCCCCATTAACAAGTCAGCCAGAGGCCACCAACATATCCTGGTTATAGTAGACTACGCTACTCGCTACCCTGAGGCGATACCCCTGCGCCACACGTCAGCCAAGCTGATAGCCAAGGAGCTGATGGGGATGTTCTCCCGGGTGGGGATCCCAAAGGAGATATTGACGGACCAAGGGACCCCTTTCATGTCCAAAGTGATGAGGGAGCTCTGCAAAATATTAAATATTAAGCACTTGCGTACTTCCGTCTATCACCCCCAAACTGACGGGCTGGTGGAACGCTTTAATAAGACCCTAAAGTCCATGCTCAAGAGAGCGGTGGCAAAAGATGGAAAGGACTGGGACCTCTTGCTGCCCTATGTGTTATTTGCGGTGCGAGAAGTGCCCCAGGCGTCCACGGGGTTCTCACCGTTTGAGCTGTTATATGGTAGGCATCCCCGAGGCCTGTTGGATATCGCTAAAGAGGCATGGGAGCAACAGCCTACCCCTCACAAAAGCATAGTCGAGCACATTGAGAAGATGCAGGACCGGATAGGAACAGTTCTGCCCATAGTCCGTGAACATATGGAAGCGGCACAGCTGGCCCAGAGCCGCGTGTACAACCGGGCCGCCCAGGTAAGGACGTTTAACCCGGGCGACCGAGTGTTAGTACTAGTGCCCACCGTAGACAGCAAATTCCTGGCCAGGTGGCAAGGACCATATGAGATAAGAGAGAAGTTAGGCCCCGTGAATTACAGGGTATACCAGCCAGGAAGGCGGAAGCCTGAGCAGGTGTACCACGTTAATTTACTTAAAGCCTGGAAAGATAGAGAAAGTCTCCTTGGGGATGACCCGCGCTTTGTCTTGGCTGCAGAGAACGTCCCCGGCCCTACAGTGGTACCAGAGGACACCCCTGCAGTAAAGATAGGTAGCGGTTTGTCGACTAAGCAGACTCAAGAAGTGAAGGCGTTCATTAGCAGGAATAAAGACGTGTTCTCTGACCTTCCGGGACGTACCAATCTCGTCCAACATGACATTGTCACCGAGCCCCAGGAAAAGGTCCGTTTACGACCGTACCGGGTACCGGAGGCTCGGCGACAAGCCATTTCAGAGGAAGTAAAGTTTATGCTGAAGTTAGGGGTCATTGAGGAGTCTAGAAGCGAGTGGGCTAGCCCGATCGTTCTTATCCCAAAGCCCTGACGGATCATTACGTTTTTGTAATGATTTCCGGAAACTAAACGAGATTTCAAAGTTTGATGCCTATCCCATGCCGCGAGTAGATGAGTTAATAGAGCGAATGGGTAAAGCCAGGTATTTCTCGGTGATAGATCTCACAAAAGGGTACTGGCAGGTACCTTTAACAGAGACGGCAAAAGAGAAGACCGCCTTTGTCACGCCGGAGGGGCTGTTCCATTATAGAGTGTTGCCCTTCGGGTTGCACGGTGCTCCAGCCACGTTTCAACGGCTGATGGATATCGTCCTCAGACCACATCTCCGGTATGCCTCAGCATATTTAGATGATATAATCATATTTAGCCAGGACTGGGAAAGTCACTTGTCGAAGGTTCAAGCAGTGATAGACTCGCTCAGGAAGGCAGGATTGACCGCCAACCCAAAAAAGTGCTCAGTGGGCCTGGAGGAAGCGTGGTATTTGGGTTATGTCATTGGACGCGGAGTCGTTAAGCCCCAAATAAATAAGATCGAGGCGATCCGAAATTGGCCTACACCCCTTACGACCAGGCAACTGCGGTCATTTTTAGGGATGGTAGGGTATTATATGCGGTTCATCCCACATTTCGCCACTATAGCTGCCCCGTTGACAGGACTCCTGAAAGGTAGGAAGTCGGTAATGGTTCGCTGGGATGAGCAGGCGGAAGAGGCGTTCTCCCGTTTGAAGTCGGCCCTATGTGGGTCCCCAGTTCTGGTGACGCCCGACTTCGGACGGGAGTTTATAGTCCAGACGGACGCCTCTGGAGTAGGCCTCGGGGCGGTACTCTCCCAGGAAATCAATGGTGAAGAACACCCCGTTGGTTTCCTGAGCCGCAAGCTCACCCCAGCGGAAACCCGGTACAGCGTGGTAGAAAGAGAATGCCTCGCCATCAAGTGGGCACTTGAATCTCTCAGGTATTACCTGTTGGGGAGAAGGTTCCGTCTGGTGACTGACCACTCCCCTCTCCGGTGGATGAGCCAGGCTAAGGAGGGGAGCGCTCGGGTCACCAGATGGTTCTTATCCCTCCAGAATTTTAAATTCAGGGTTGAGCACAGGGCAGGTCGTCTGCAAGGGAACGCTGATGCCCTGTCCCGGGTACACTGCTATATGTGTGTTCACCCTGATAGGATTGAACAGGGTCGTCAAGCCTTCAGGGGTGAACAAAGGGGGGGGATATGTAAGAGAATGTCTGGAGTGGTAGTGGATGGAAGATACGTACCACCGGGGGTCGTGGCCCTGGTGGAGTAAGAGCAGGGTGGGTGTCTGTTCCCCACGGACCACCACGGGTGGACGGGTTTCAGTTGTTGGTGTCAGTCTACACTGATCCTGGCAGGTTGGTTATCTCTGGCCTTAGTTGGGTAGGGAAGGAGTTAATCCTTCACTATGCTTGCTGGGTGTGGTCTGCCTGCTACACCCAGGGCTGTGAATATATAGGTTTGATGCTCACTGACTGTGGGGCTGCTGATGAAGTGTGGTCTCCTGTCTCACTGCAGGAAGCTGTATGGGAGGCTGATCGCTCGGTCGGGCTGAGCGCTGTAGTCCGCTTGTCTACCAAGGACTGCCCAATTGCTGCAGGCTCAGCGAAGGACCAAAAGAAGGGATCCTGTGGCCAGAGCCAATCCCTTGTCCAGGCCGACACGTGGCCTGTCTAACTTGCATGAACTTGGACAAACCCACCCCATGACAAGGTGTAGTACTGACCACGGATGTGAGAGACTGTGTGAACAGGAACCAAGACGCCTGCAGCGTTTGGGGATCCTTTGTGGGAGGTGGGGTTTATGGACATTGCTGTTGTGTTGAATTGCACAGTTTTGATGTGATGCACTGGAGTGAATAAAAGAGCACGGTTTGGACACAAAGCCTGTCTCCTGAGCCTCTATACTGCCACCGCTACCATCTGCCTACCAGAGCAAACCCCCACACAACATATAGAAATCCAGGGGTGGACATACCGCCTGTGCAGCCGGTTCTGCTGCACAGGGGCTCTCCAGCTCAGCTGTTTTTGCGTCCATAGGACACACAGACAGCTGATTGTAATGGTGAAGCAGGGCCGCTTCACCGTTCATTACTTCATCCAGCATATGGAAGGGGCCCCCTGGCAACCTGTGTCTCACTATCTAACTTTAGTCTGTATCTAGGATGCGCTGCCTCCTGGTGTGGACACTAGGGCAGCATCATGAGGAGTTTTAAATGAGCTCAGCCAGGCCTGTGCTTGAGCCACTTCACTGTGTCGGTGGGTAGCTCCGCCTCCCGTCTAGCCGGCAATTAGGAGGATGCAAGTGATGACTGGAATCTGCCTGTGTGCCCACTGTCCCAGCCTGATGCTGAACTTGACTTGGTATTAGGGATGAGCGAACCCGAACTGTATAGTTCAGGTTCGTACCGAATTTTGGGGTGTCCGTGACACGGACCCGAACATTTTCGTAAAAGTCTGGGTTTGGGTTCGGTGTTCGCTTTCTTGCCGCTTTTTGAAAGGCTGCAAAGCAGCCAATCAACAAGCGGCATACTACTTGCCCAAAGAGGCCATCACAGCCATGCCTACTATTGGCATGGCTGTGATTGGCCAGTGCAGCATGTGACCCAGCCTCTATTTAAGCTGGAGTCACGTAGCTCCGCCCGTCACTCTGCTCTGAACAGTGTAGGGAGAGGATGCAGCTGCTGCTGTTAGGGCGAGATTAGGCACTAGACAGGGATTTACTCAGCAAAAACACTTAATGAAGTGATCGATCTACAGCTGTGAATCATTGATCTTCTGCTATTCAATTGCTCACTGTTTTTAGGCTGCCTAGAGCGTTTTTCAGTCACTTTTTTCTGGGGTGATCGGTGGCCATTTTGTGTCTTGTGGTGCGCCAGCACAAGCTGCCACCAAGTCCATTTAACCATCAATAGTGTGGTTTTTTTTTTTGCTATATCCTACATCAGGGGCTTGGCTGTGCTTGCTATTTTATTGAGGGGTGAAATACAATTGCCAAAATAGCAGTACCCTAAATCTGGTGTTTGAGCTGTGGCTAGCCAATTGTAATACTGTCTGCTGTCTGGCAAAGGATATATTTTTGTTCTGGGTTGAAATATAATTCCCAACTTAGCAATTCCCTAAATCAGTGGTTTCTGCTGTATCAGGCCAAGTTTAAATCGATCCATAAAAGGGTATATTAGATTAAAGGTGCTGATAGGGTCATCCTCAATAACTTCACACGCTACCGTGCATTTCCAAGTCTAATTCTGTCTGTAAACGTATACCTGTCATCCAGCGCCTAAATACTAGGCCTACAATTTATATTCAGCTAAATCTGTCGTTACTGCTGTGCCTGTATTAGTGTAATAGGGTACCTAAATAGATAGCCAGATAGTGTTAGGTGTCTGTAAAAAAAGGCCTGAATTTGAATTCAGTACATTGGGCCAAATAATTGTTTTCTTATTGTGGTGAACGGTAACAATGAGGAAAACATCTAGTAAGGGACGCGGACATGGTCGTGGTGGTGTTAGTGGACCCTCTGGTGCTGGGAGAGGACGTGGCCGTTCTGCCACAGCCACACGTCCTAGTGTACCAACTACCTCAGGTCCCAGTAGCCGCCAGAATTTACAGCGATATTTGGTGGGGCCCAATGCCGTTCTAAGAATGGTAAGGCCTGAGCAGGTACAGGCATTAGTCAATTGGGTGGCCGACAGTGGATCCAGCACGTTCACATTATCTCCCACCCAGTCTTCTGCAGAAAGCGCACAGATGGCGCTGAAAACCAAGCCCATCAGTCTGTCACATCACCCCCATGCATATCAGGGAAACTGTCTGAGCCTCAAGTTATGCAGCAGTCTCTTATGCTGTTTGAAGACTCTTCTGGCAGGGTTTCCCAAGGGCATCCACCTAGCCCTTCCCCAGCGGTGGAAGACATAGAATGCACTGACGCACAACCACTTATGTTTCCTGATGATGAGGACATGGGAATACCACCTCAGCACATCTCTGATGATGACAAAACACAGGTGCCAACTGCTGCGTCTTTCTCCAGTGTGCAGACTGAACAGGAGGTCAGGGAGGAAGACTGGGTGGAAGACGAAGCAGGGGACGATGAGGTCCTAGACCCCACATGGAATGAAGGTCGTGCCACTGACTTTCACAGTTCGGAGGAAGAGGCAGTGGTGAGACCGAGCCAACAGCGTAGCAAAAGAGGGAGCAGTGGGCAAAAGCAGAACACCCGCCGCCAAGAGACTCCGCCTGCTACTGACCGCCGCCATCTGGGACTAAGCACCCCAAAGGCAGCTTCAAGGAGTTCCCTGGCATGGTACTTCTTCAAACAATGTGCTGACGACAAGACCCGAGTGGTTTGCACGCTGTGCCATCAGAGCCTGAAGCGGGGCATTAACGTTCTGAACCTTAGCACAACCTGCATGACCAGGCACCTGCATGCAAAGCATGAACTGCAGTGGAGTAAACACCTTAAAAACAAGGAACTCACTCAGGCACCCCCTGCTACCTCTTCTGCTGCTGCCGCCTCGGCCTCTTCTGCTGCTGCCGCCGCCTCGGCCTCTTCCTTCGCCTCTGGAGGAACGTTGGCACCTGCCGCCCAGCAAACAGAGGATGTAACACCACCACCTCTGTCACCAAGCATCTCAACCATGTCACACGGCAGCGTTCAGCTCTCCATCTCACAAACATTTGAGAGAAAGCGTAAATTCCCACCTAGCCACCTTCGATCTCTGGCCCTGAATGCATTTCTAAACTACTGGCCTATGAAATGCTGTCATTCAGGCTGGTGGACACAGACAGCTTCAAACAGCTCATGTCGCTTGCTGTCCCACAGTATGTTGTTCCCAGCCGCCACTACTTCTCCAAGAGAGCAGTGCCTTCCCTGCACAACCAAGTATCCGATAAAATCAAGTGTTCACTGCACAACGCCATCTGTGGCAAGGTCCACCTAACCACAGATACGTGGACCAGTAAGCACGGCCAGGGACGCTATATCTCCCTAACTGCACACTGGGTAAATGTAGTGGCGGCTGGGCCCCAGGCGGAGAGCTGTTTGGCGCACGTCCTACCGCCACCAAGGATCGCAGGGCAGCATTTTTTGCCTCCTGTTGCCTCCTCCTCCTACTCGGCTTCCTCCTCCTCTTCTTCCACCTGCTCATCCAGTCAGCCACACACCTTCACCACCAACTTCAGCACAGCCCGGGGTAAACGTCAGCAGGCCATTCTGAAACTCATATGTTTGGGGGACAGTCCCCACACCGCACAAGAGTTGTGGCGGGGTATAGAACAACAGACCGACGAGTGTTTGCTGCTGGTGAGCCTCCAGCCCGGCCTGGAGGTGTGTGATAATGGGCGAAATCTCGTTGCAGCTCTGGGACTAGCCGGTTTGACGCACATCCCTTGCCTGGCGCATGTGCTGAATTTGGTGGTGCAGAAGTTCATGTCAGAGCCTCTGCATAAAGTGCGGGCCGTCTGTTCGCGCTTCCGGCGTTCACATCCTGCCGCTGCTCGCCTGTCTGTGCTACAGCGTAACTTGGGCCTTCCCGCTCACCGCCTCATATGCGACGTGCCCACCAGATGGAACTCCACCTTGCACATGCTGGACAGAATGTGCGAGCAGCAGCAGGCCATAGTGGAGTTTCAGCTGCAGCACGCACGGGTCAGTCGCACTGCGGAACAGCACCACTTCACCACCAATGACTGGGCCTCCATGCGAGACCTGTGTGCCCTGTTGCACTGTTTCGAGTAGTCCACCAACATGGCCAGTGGCAATGACGCCGTTATCAGCGTTACAATACCACTTCTATGTCTCCTTGAGAAAACACTTAGGGCGATGATGGAAGAGGAGGTGGCCCAGGAGGAGGAGGAGGAGGAGGAAGAGGGGTAATTTTTAGCACTTTCAGGCCAGTCTCTTCGAAGTGACTCAGAGGGAGTTTTTTTGCAACAGCAGAGGCCAGGTACAAATGTGGCCAGCCAGGGCCCACTACTGGAGGACGAGGAGGACGAGGATGAGGAGGAGGTGGAGGAGGATGAGGATGAAGCATGGTCACAGCGGGGTGGCATCCAACGCAGCTCGGGCCCATCACTGGTGCGTGGCTGGGGGGAAACGCAGGACGATGACGATATGCCTCCCACAGAGGACAGCTTGTCCTTACCTCTGGGCAGCCTGGCACACATGAGCGACTACATGCTGCAGTGCCTGCGCAACGACAGCAGAGTTGCCCACATTTTAACGTGTGCGGACTACTGGGTTGCCACCCTGCTGGATCTACAGTACAAAGACAATGTGCCCACCTTACTTCCTGCACTGGAGCGTGATAGGAAGATGCGCGAGTACAAGCGCACATTGGTAGACGCGCTAGTGAGAGCATTCCCAAATGTCACAGGGGAACAAGTAGAAGCCCAAGGCGAAGGCAGAGGAGAAGCAAGAGGTCGCCAACGCAGCTGTGTCACGGCCAGCTCCTCTGAGGGCAGGGTTAGCATGGCAGAGATTTGGAAAAGTTTGTCAACACGCCACAGCTAACTGCACCACCACCTGATACGGAACGTGTTAGCAGGAGGCAACATTTCACTAACATGGTGGAACAGTACGTGTGCACACCCCTCCACGTACTGACTGATGGTCCGGCCCCATTCAACTTCTGGGTCTCCAAATTGTCCACGTGGCCAGAGCTAGCCTTTTATGCCTTGGAGGTGCTGGCCTGCCCGGCGGCCAGCGTTTTGTCTGAACGTGTATTCAGCACGGCAGGGGGCGTCATTGCAGACAAACGCAGCCGCCTGTCTACAGCCAATGTGGACAAGCTGACGTTCATAAAAATGAACCAGGCATGGATCCCACAGGACCTGTCCATCCCTTGTGCAGATTAGACATTAACTACCTCCCCTTAACCATATATTATTGTACTCCAGGGCACTTCCTCATTCAATCCTTTTTTTATTTTCATTTTACCATTATATTGCGGGGAAACCCAAAGTTGAATGAACCTCTCCTCTGTCTGGGTGCCGGGGCCTAAAAATATCTGACAGTGGCCTGTTCCAGTGTTGGGTGACATGAAGCCTGATTCTCTGCTATGACATGAAGCCTGATTCTCTGCTATGACATGAAGCCTGATTCTCTGCTATGACATGAAGCCTGATTCTCTGCTATGACATGAAGCCCGATTCTCTGCTATGGGACCATTCTCCTCTGTCTGGGTGCCAGGGCCAAAATATCTGACAATGGCCTGTTCCAGTGGTGGGTGACGTGAAGCCTGATTCTCTGCTATGACATAAAGCCTGATTCTCTGCAATGGGACCTCTCTCCTCTGTCTGGGTGCCGGGGTCTAAATATCTGACAGTGGCCTGTTCCAGTGGTGGGTGACATGAAGCCTGATTCTCTGCTATGGGACCTCTCTCCAATTGATATTGGTTAATTTTTATTTATTTTATTTTTATTTTTATTCATTTCCCTATCCACATTTGTTTGCAGGGGATTTAACTACATTTTGCTGCCTTTTGCAGCCCTCTAGCCCTTTCCTGGGCTGTTTTACAGCCTTTTTAGTGCCGAAACGTTTGGGTCCCCATTGACTTCAATGGGGTTCGGGTTCGGGACGAAGTTCGGGTCGGGTTCGGATCCCGAACCCGAACATTTCCGGGAAGTTCGGCCGAACTTCTCAAACCCGAACATCCAGGTGTTCGCTCAACTCTAGACAGCACCTTTGGATTGACAGTGACATAGGACTCTGGGCAGCTTGTGAAACACGAAGCAGAGGTTCACAAGAAAGATTTCTTGAAGCAGAACTCTCTTAATTTCCAGCCTACCTTGAATTAAATGAGAACAGGTTCACTTTAAAAGCTGTTGTTGCATTTTGCCAACCAGCTACCAGAAGCTCTCTAGGCCGTTACATAGCCTACTGTAAAATGTCTGATTACGCATGGGAAAAATATTATGATTTGACAAATGGTATGGCAGTGGTAAATTCACATACCAAGATCTGCCCCCATACTGTTCTGTACACAAGAGGTAGCTGCTTGTAGTCCACAATAGAAGACACCAGCACTGGACAATATGTGCCAGAAGTAAAGCACTTTTTATTAAATTGACACATACATCTAACAGCCAACATTTCGGGGCCATGCAGGGTCCCTTCTTTTGGCCAACATAGTGACGGTCACTATGTCGCCCAGAAGAAGGGACCCTGTATGGCCCCCAAATGTTGGCTGTTTGACGGACACAGCGCCATCCATGTTGTCACTTCAAGCACCAACCTCTTACTCAAGGTCTGTACACTGTATGGAGTGCTGATGACTTTGTATTATTAGCTGCTTGTAGTTCCAAGTTACTATTTGTTAAGCGTAGGTAGCAAAGGTTTTAGCTTGAGATAATCTACTTTTTTATGCACTTCCCATGGACAAGTGCAGTTACCGTTTAATGAAGACTGCGAAAAAATCAGGACTTAATATGGATATCTCTATGTTTGGGTTTATTTGTTCTTTATTTGTCATTGATTTTCATGAAAACTTTATGATCTTTAGTTTATAAAATGATTTGTAGAATAAAAATGTTTGAGACACATTTTACTATTCTACTCCTTGATAGTTAGTATTTATTTTTTTGGCTGGAGCTATAATCATTCTTACTTCAAGTGATGTCAGTCCACATTAACTTGTCTTACTACCTGTGTAAAGTTAGTCTGCTTCAGCCCTGTTAATGGAGTTCAGAAAAATAAGCAGCACAAATGATCATTTTTACAGCACAAATGCAGCACTAACCAACCAGCCCGGTTTTGCTATTATCTTACAAATAAAACCAGCACAAATGTTAATTTCTACAGCACAAACCAGCACAAACGTAGCACTAACCAACCAGCCCAGTTTCGTGTCTTTTGGCTGTGATGGGGGGCTGGGTGACCTTTGGTGACCTTTCAATAAATGGTTAATAACTCGAAAACGAAAGGAGGTAGAATGGAGATTTAAACGGCACAAACCAGCACAAACGTAGCACTAACCAACCAGCAAGTTTCATGTCTTTTTGCTGTTGTAGGGGGGCTGGTGATGTCATCATGTTGAAACAAACAGTTGCTATTATCTTTAAAATAAAAGCAGCACAAATGTTAATTTTTGTGGCACAAAACAGCACAAACGTAGCACTAAAGAAACACACTGGAGTTTTTGTTTGTGCTGTTTGAAGGGGGGCCAGCTTCGCTCACCTCAAGAATTATTACCAGTATTAACTGGAAACTGTGAAATAACAATAATGATTACCCCAAAAAAAACTAAAAACTGGTCAAGTACCACCAGCCTCAAAAAAATAACAGATATATCTATTCTTTTTTATCACGAACACAGGAAAAAAAATGTCTATTTTGACAGACTGTCCTGGAATTTCTGGATAGTTGGCAATCCTAGAAAGATCCATGTACACTCATTGAAAAAATGAATAAATATGATGTACGGATGGTTAAATAGATAAACCACGTTAAGTTAATAACTTTACTGCTCCATTGGATAAAAATATGAACCTCCTCTCTAAAGGTAGAAATAATTAGACCAATACAGCACAGGTGTTAAGTGTTTTATTTACTGAGTTATATACATGATATTTGTACAATTCACTTTGATACTGCTGATGTATAACATACGAAAGCTTATGTACAAAGTATGTCAATATAATTGGCTTTGTGTGTTCAATAAAGCGAATTAAAAAAATGCAATAAAGATCCTTGTTTTTTGGAAAAAAATAAAAATAAATATGATGTACGGTATCAAGGAGTTGATTGGATTTAACTTTCTATGTGTGAATGTAATGATGATGTATGTAAGTGGTTACAATATTAGAGCGGAAAGATTAGTTTATTGGGGAAAGCTGTACAATTGAAAGTAGGCTCTAGTACCCTGTTAGGCCTCCTCTACCCTGGATACAACATGAGATACGGTTGGGCATGGAGGCATAAAAGTTCTGTACGGTATCCTGTGCCACATTTGCCCACATATGTTGCAGCTTGGCCTGTAGATCCTGCACTCTCAAAGGTTGCAGAAGCTGGTGTCCCATCTGGTCCAATAATTGCATGTTAAATCTGGTGACTGGACAGGCCAAGGAAGTGTTACATTCTGGCAGAGACCACCCTTGCTGTGTGTGGTTGACCATTATACTGCTGACAAATGCCAGTTAGAAACTCAAATGCAGCTGGGCTATTAGTGTCCCTCATGTCACTACTAGGGATGACCGACTCTCGTATGCAATGGCTCTCCAGATCATCACACTAACAGTTGGGGCAATGTGTTGCTCCACAGCAAAGACAGGATTGAAGTACTCACCATGAGGCCTCCATACTCAGCCATGGGATCACAAACAGAACCTGGATTAGTAGCTGAAGGAGATACGGTTCCAGTCCATAGCAGCCCAGATTTCTCGTTCATGACACCACTGCAAATGAAGGGGATGATGGCTGGCTGCTAATAGCAAGACATGTAATGGGCACCATGACACCAAATTTCCTTCTTCTAAGTGGTACGGGCAGAGACAGGGATGTGTCTAAAGGTGCCACTGGTGTCTTGATAGTGGACAATTAAACTGTGGGACCTACTCGTGCTTGTTGGCGGATCCAGTGATCTTTTCTACTGGTAGTCTGCCTGGGCTGTCCTGAGCCTGTTTGCCGTCTGTGCATGCCCTCACATAATCACTGCCCCCCACAGAGGCATGTCTAATAGTCAACAATCTCTCACTACCCAAAAGTAGCCTCCAAGAGCTTTTTTTTCTAGGGTGGCGGGGAAAGCAGTTTTATGCCCTCTTGTGGCAAGACCCCAGTATTATGACTTATTTCACCTCTTGCAAAAGTGGCTACTGCCTGATGTGCTGAGTCCCACGGCTATGTTGGATCAACTATTAGCTGTTATGTTTTGGAGGGCTTTGCCACCCCCTCTCCAGCACTGGATTGGCCAGGTGTCACCTGGCAATGCCCTGGAGATGGTGGACATGGTGGAACGCTATAAGGCAACTAAGAATCTAAAGGGGGTCTTTTGGGAGGGGGGCAGTCAAACCCACGGAAATCTCCACCCCAGGCCTGGAGATTTGAGCCGATGAAACCCACCCGGTATGTATCCACTATGGGCCTGGCTCCATTAGTCTGCTGGCAGTGTCAGGAGCATGGCCATGTAAGGGCTGACTGTCCTTATCGGGTTGAGCCCATGACACTAATTGTGGTTACCGTCAGTCGCTATATGCCAGGAAACTGTGCAACAGGTACCCCAGAATCTCTAGACCACTTGTGCCAGGTGGAAGTGGGAGACACTCAAGCAGAAGCGTTGCTGGACTCAGGAAGCCTAATGACCCTAGAAAGAACTACCCTAGTGCGGTCCACTGAGTATACTGGCCGGAAAGTCGGAGTGATGTGCATCCATGGAGACTTAAAAGACTACCCCACCGCGCTGGTGTCTTTAACCAATGTAGCCAGCAGGCAGACCCACCAGGTGGCAGTCGCCACACTTCTACACTACGAACTCATAATAGGGAGAAACTTTCCGGGCTTCCCGGCCCTATGGCCAGTTGTGAGAGTTACTGATACCCGTGAGTCAGGGGTAAACCCAGGAGGTTGGCTTTGTTTGAGGTATGCCAGAACCCTGAGAACCTGAGGCGAAGGGCCAGCGGTAGGGGTGACCACCACTTCGGTGGAAGAGGGGGAGACAACCCCGCTGAGTGTAATGGTGGGAGACGTGGAGGACTTGCCACCGAGTCCTGAGTTGGCAGACCTCAATGTCACGAGAGGCAGACGGTGGGCATCTTGTTCCCTGCGCCGCCGTCGGCCCCTGATCTTGCGGCAGCCAGGACATTCAGTTCTCCTGGCTGCGCTCTCCTGTCTGCAGCGTCCCGGTTGCCATGGTGATGGGGGAGGCGGGACCTTCAGCTGCACTCCTCCTGCAGGAGCGGCCGACGCTCCCCGTCGCCATGGGGACCAGCTGGGGCTGAGCGCTGAGCTAGGCACTCGGCTACTGTCAGGGAGGAGGGATCATGTGACGCTGGCCACGTCACATGACCCCTTCCCTCCACTATTTAAACAGGCAACCTGCTGGCCACAGGTTGCCTGTGATTTTCGTCCCTTAAGCTTGTATCGCAGTGGACACTGTCTACGGAAAAAGTACACTGGATATCACAGATATTTTTATGCTGCGCACACATTAGATAGGAGATGTAGCGCAGAAAATGTTGCTGTCTGCAGCGGCCAAACAATTGCAAGCTATTTAATGCAGGTTGCTCTAAAAATATATATTGCTGCCAGATACAACTATAGTCCTTAAAAGGATCCTTTGGTCTCTAACAAGTTTTAGCAATTTAGTGCAGGTTGCACTAAAAATATATATTGCTGCCACATACAATAGTCCTTAAAAGGACTTTTGGGTCTATAAGGGTGGGTTCACACTAGCAGTTAGGGATTCTGTTATGGCTTTCCATTATAACATGGTTATAACGGAAAATAACAGAATGCCCAGACAGAATGCAAAATGGAAGCCTTTAAAAGGCATTCTGTTTGCTTTCCATCTTAATAGAAGTCTATGAGAAAGCATAACGGATCAGTCTGGGTCCCGTTATGCAAGACGAAAAACAAAGTCCTGTCGACAGTACTTACCTGCACGTTTATTGGCTGCGTAGCAGCCAACAAACGTGCAGGTAGGAGACTCGAGCATCGCGCTCGAGCACACGCAGTATTCGGCCGAACACTGCGATGTGCCGAGCATCACGATGCTCGAGTAAAATTAGTGTTCAGCAGAGCATGCTCGCCCAACACTATTACTGATAAACTTTGATTAACTCATTCTGGGGGGGATGGGGAAAAACAAAAAATACTGCCACTGAGTTTTTACGGTTAAATTTTGCAGCATTAATTTTCAGCATAAATAACATGATAATTTTATTCTCTGGGTCAGTACGATTATAGTGATAAAGTATGTATAGCTTTATTAAGGTTTACTGTTTTTGCACAATAAAACCTACTTTTTTATAAATAAATAAAAATAACCCTATACCCATAACTTTTTATTTTTCCTTCTACAGAACTGTGTGAGGGCTTGATTTTTGTGGGATAACTTGTAGTTTTCATTAGTATCATTTTGGGGTACATAACACTTTCTGATCACTTTTTACTTTTATGAATAAGCAAAAAATTCAGTTTTTTTTCTTACGGCGTTCATATCGTGCAATAAATTACCCCATAATTGTGTAGTGCGGGTCATTACCCACATGATGATCCCAAATATGCAGAGGAAATTTTATTTTTGAAATTTTTTCAATGCAGAAAAGGTGTATTTTTTAATTGTCAATTTTTATTAATTTACAATGTACTAGTCCCATTTTTGCTTATTATGCAGTACAGTGTAATATACTGTCAGTATTATCCTGACAGGCATCAGGCTTTGTGTCTGGCCATAATTAAGGGAAACCCTGGTGGCCCTCATTAGGTCCCCGGCTGCTATACTTAGACAACAGTACCCCACGATCTTGATTGCAGTGGTGCTGAAGCCTGAGAGATGGAGCCCCTTCCCTCTTAGATGCCACAGTCACTATTGAAGTGGCATCTAAGGAGATAAACGGCTCAGATTCGCAAAAAGATAGAACATGTCCTATCTTTTTGCGGAATGGCTGGTTCCCGGACCCATTAAAGTGAATGGATCCGCGATCTGCTGTGGCTTCGCCACGGACGGTGTTCGTGCATTGTGGCCCGCATTTTGCAGGCCACAGCACGACCACGGGGCGCACACGTTCGTGTGCAGGAGGCCTTATACCTTATGTCTGTGGAGGTTCCAATCCTCGTTTCTGCTCGTAATCACTGATGGAAATCACTTACCAAACACTGATCTGTGAATTAGCCTACATGCACACTAACATTTGTGTTTTGCGGTCCGCAGTTCCAGAAAGTGTTTTTTCTGGTTCTGCTCAGTATATTAGAGCCTGCTTTGTATATTATTTCAGTATTTGATGCAATTTGGATGTTAGAAATGTCTGTATTCAGATACGTTTTGCATTACTTTGTAAAAGTAAACTATTTAAGTGTATAGATATGCAAGAAAATGGATCTTTCACACAATGAACTACAAAGGTGGCTGCACGCGGTACAGATTTGTCTGTAGAAAATTTACAAGAAAACTGCACCAAAACTGCTCAAAAAAGTAAATAAAGCCGAGCTATTTATTGTGGGGTTTATTATTATTTTTACTGCAATCAGGAAATATGACAAAGTATTCATTCATTACATCAACGTAATAAAATTGCCAATGGCAATAATGCGTATTGTAGATAAATCCTGATCCTTTTATCCATTTTTTCACATTTCTCCCCCCTACTCTCCCCCCCCCCCCCCATCCTTTGAACTCTAACCAACTCAAACATATCCCCTAAGGCTACTTTCACACTGGCGTTTTGGCTTTCCAAAGCTGTCCAAAACGGATCAGTTTTGCCCTAATGCATTCTGAATGGAAAAGCATCCGCTCAGAATGCATCAGTTTGCCTCCGATCAGTCCCCATTCCGCTTTGGTGTCTGTCTGACGAAAATGAGCCAAACGGATCCGTCCTGACACACAATGTAAGTCAACGGGGACTGATCTGTTTTCTATGACACAATCTGGCACAATAGAAAACAGATCCATCCCTCATTGACTTTCAATGGTGTTCAATACGGATCAGTTTTGGCTATTTAAAGATAATACTAACTGATCAGTTCTGAACGGATGCATGCGGTTGTATTATCTGAACGGATCCGTCTGTGCAGATCCATGATGGATCCGCACCAAACGTGAGTGTGAACGTAGCCTTAGTTCCATGTAGAACGGTTTTCTTTTTCCCAATGTCTTATCTTATTAGAAGAGTTCCTGTCCTCCTAAGCTGCCAGTTTATCATACTCGTGTTTTGGCTTTCCGTTTGTGAGATCCAGTCATGGGCTCTCACAAGCGGTCCAAAACGGATCAGTTTTGCCCTAATGTATCCTAAATGGAAAAGGATCCGATCAGAATGCATCAGTTTGCCTCCGATCAGTCTCCATTCTGCTCTGGAGGCGGACACCAAAATGCTGCCTGCAGCTTCCTTCCATCTGACCAAACTGAGCCAAACGGATCCGTCTTGGCACACAATGTAAGTCAATGGGGACGGATCCGTTTTCTCTGACACAATCTGGCACAATAAAAAATTTATCCGTCTCCTATTGACTTTCAATGGAGTTCATGACGGGTCCGTCTTGGCTATGTTACAGATAATACAAACGGATCCATTCATGATGGATCAGCCCAAAAAGTAAGTGTGAAAGTATTCTTACCTAGCTTTCCTCCAATTTGGGCTTCTAGATACCACCTGGTTTTATTAAAATGAAGCAATTAGTGCAGCACGCCAGATCTGCAGGATATTGCGAAGTGAGGTCACGGTTATGGGCAATCGAGGGTTACTCACTGTTTGGAGGAGAACCCTGGGCAGGCATGCGGCAGTGAAGGAGAGGTAGACACAAGTTCCTCTGGGGCACTCTCTGTATGTAGGGACCAGACCTGATGGTGGATGAGGTGCCCTGGATGTTGCAGGTATTTTGAGTGCCTGAGGCAAGGTCCCTTTAAGGATCGTGACGCCAGTGCCTGTAACGGTGGCACACCGATTTATAGGAGTAGTAATTGAGGTACACAGCTGGTATGGTAAACCAAACGTTGCTTTACTTGGAAAACAGTCCAAAACTTTATACAGACAGTTGATTATGATGCAGTCCCTTGAATCATATAATTCACCAGCAGGTTTACTTCACAATATGGCAGGTATTAGTCTTGCAAGATACTTGGAGGGTATACAGTTAATGCTTCACAGTCAAGGCTGCTCTATCCCCTCAGCTATTCTAGCTGCCTGGATCCCAAGGCCAGGATGCCTAAATGCTGGCTTTCATCCTTGGTATTAAATCTTCCTCCCGTATTGACCCTTGCTTCTATCTTAAAGTACCTCTGCCTCTCAGCTTACTTCTCTGAGCTGGTTGTACTGTTCCTGTTGTGAGGGAAGCTGCAGGTTTTCTCCCAGGAGGTAAATCCGTCTTCTGGGGTGACTCTACTGAGTTAAGCTTAGACTCAGGAGCTTCAGGCTGACTAGGCTACACTTCTAGCCACCTGGAATGAACTAACTCTTCCCTGTCTGGGCCTACCTATATATACTTAGGGCTCTCTAGCTCCCTCTAACGTCTGGGAGGTTAAACTACACCCTGACAGGCCTGACACCCAGATAACACAGGGAAATGCACATTAAACATCAAGTTAATGCAATAGACATATTAACCCTTGTGTAGTGCCCACCTTTACCTAGTGGGACACTACATTAGTTCTCGAGTCTCTACCTCTGACAATGTTGATTCAATAAACTTTCAAATTTTTTATAAACTTGCCTATTGTCTTACCTATGTTCCTTTCCATCTCCAGTCTTTCCATATAACGCACTTGTTTCATGGTCCCTAGAACTTCCTTCCATGTAGGAATCTCATTTTTTAACCATTGTCCCAAAATAGATTTATTGATGGACATAAGCAACATGTGTACTCCTCCCTCAGACACCCCTATTCCCGCTTCCTCTATTTGGTATAAATTGAAAGAAGCATTGTTGTGGATTGAGCGCCACCTTTACCCCCATACTGACTTAATATATTCAGTGGCTTGTGTCCATAATGGCTGTAAGTTCAGACAGTCCCACAGACTATGTAAAAGTGCACATTTGGGGCATTGTCTCAAATAGTGAGCTGGGGCGTCTCTATACGATAGATCAAAAGCAAAATTTGCTTTGTGCATTATGCGCAGTTGAGTTTCCCTCCATTGTTCGTTAATTTTTTTAGACAGGTCTCTATCATTAAGTTCTCTTTCCCAGCTGGTAAAGACCCCTTTAACTAGACCTATTGTCTGTGTACTATGAATTCTATGGTATATATCTGATAGAGCGATCATGGATTTATCTATGCCTAATATTGCTTCGAACCATGTCAGCCTGTCTGTTTCACCCAACTTTTCAGACTGTGATCTACAGTAAGATCTTATCTGCTAATGAGAAGTTAATGAGAAGTTGTCAATTCGTATTTGGTTCAGAATTCATCCCAGGGAATCAGATTCTGTCTTGTGCTATCCATAATATCTCACAATTTATTTATTCCCTTCCTTTTCTATTCTTTGTACATTTTATTATCTCTTCCCTGGGGAAAGGATAGTAGTGACCATAAGGACATTTGTGGTGATAGGTAAATTGGAAGCCTATAGATCTTCCTTATAGCTTTCCAGGCCATAATTGTGTCCCTCAGGAGTATAGATCTTTTAATCTGGGTTGGAATGTCTCTGAGATCCCAAGGATTTGCTAGTTCCTGTTCTAACTGGCCAGCTGAATAATACAAGGTCTCCCATATCCAATCTTTAGCATGTCTAAACAAAGCTGCCAAGTTATAATGTTTTACATTTGGTAATTGAAGACCCCCTTCCCATTTCAACATAGTTAATTTTTAATACGCTATACAAGGTCTTTTCTTCTTCCACAGAGAAGTACCGTGAATGCTGATTGTATTTTCCTGATAAACCTATGCTTTGGTAATAGTGGAATTGTTTGCAAGAGGTATAATAACCTCGAGAAACTTATCATTTTTAAAAGTTGTGCTCTCCCACTTAAAGATAAAGGCAAATCTTTCCACCTTTCCAACACCTTCTCAATCTGCTGGATTAATGGAGGGTAGTTGAGTGAATAAAGTGAGGCCAAGGACCGCCCTATCTTAATCCTTAAACATATTGTTGTATAGTCACCTTCTTCTCAGGGTGTAAAAATAAAATCGGACTTTTTGACATATTTATCTTGTATCCTGTTACCGAGCCATAGTAGAGAAGATTGTCTAAAATCATTTTTAGATGCTCATCTAGGGATTTCATATAGATCAAAAGGTCATCAGAAAAAGAGGCCACTTTAATCTCTTTCCTCCCTACCTTATTCCCTTCATATATGTCAGTTTGTATTAAAAGTTGGGCTAGGGGTTCCAGAGCCATATTGAACAGAAGAGGGGACAGCGGGCATCCTTGCTTAGTTCCCTTTTTGAGTTCTATTACACTGGACAAGAAACTTGGTATATATACTCTTGCTTGAGGTTCTTCATATAGCGCCTTGAAGTAATTACGAAAGTCACCTATAAGGCCCATGTTATCTAATACTTCTTTGAGCAAAATCCAACTAACATTATCAAAAGCTTTTTCAGTGTCTAGAGCTAAAAGTGCCGGGTTGTCTTTTTGGTTTCTTCCTCTCTGCCCATCCTGTGCTGCTAAAACCCTTCTATTTATTGTGTTTTATGTAGTTTTTTTGTGCAGATTTGATGTGGATTTTCTGCAGATCTCATACTTTTATTGAAAAGGGCAAACAGCAGGTCAATCTCTGCACCTAAGAAAAAAACAAAGGGGCTTGTTTATTAAGACCAGCGTTTTAGACTCTTTGACTTCCAAAAAGTTGTGAGGTATGCATAACAGCAATGATATATTTATGAAATCATACAAATACACTTAGATGATTAATATTATTTAATCCTTAACCACCTCAGCTCCCCTAGCTTAAAACACCCTGAATGACCAGACCACTTTTTACAATTCTGCACTACACTACTTTCACAGTTTATCGCTCGGTCATGCAACTCACCACCCAAATTAATTTTACCTCCTTTTCTTCTCACTAATAGAGCTTTCATTTGGTGGTATTTCATTGCTGCTGACATTTTTTGTTATTAATCGAAATTTAACTAAATTTTTGCTAAAAAATGACATTTTTCACTTTCAGTTGTAAAAATTTTCAAAAAAACGACATCTATATATAAATGTTTCTCAAAATTTATTGTTCTACATGTCTTTGATAAAAAAGAAAATGTTTGGGTAAAAAAAAATGGTTTGGGTAAAAGTTATAGCGTTTACAAACTATGGTACAAAAATGTGAATTTCCGCTTTTTGAAGCAGCTCTGACTTTCTGAGCACCTGTCATGTTTCCTAAGGTTCTATGTCGGGTGTAATAATTCAATTAAGAATTATTAATTATGGTCATAAAAATTATTAATCATAAAAAAATTAATTTTTAAAATTTGTCATAAATTCTTAAAATCATGACCTGGTGAATCGTAGACAACCTAATTGATACAATTCACATCTGAGTCCGACTATTTCCTCAGATAAATAAGTTCTTTTTGACGTGAGATGACGTTAATGATAAAACATGTAGTTCTGCATTATACAATAATACACAGGTTTATAAAAATATGCAGATTTATTGGTTACAATACAAGGTTATAAACATATATAAGTAAATAAACACAATGATACATGCAAATGAATATATATAGCGTTAATATAGAGCATTACAAGCTTATCAATACATGTGAGTGGAAATAACTTGTCACATTATAACTAAGCTATTATTAGGTTGGGATATCAAAGTAGGAACATAAGTTATACGTATATATATTACTTTTGTTCAGAGGAAACCTCATGATATCAGGATGGGCATGTCTAATCCTAGACATCAATATGGAATGCTAAATACATTCCTCCCCCCTCTAACCAACTACACATCACATGACTTCAGGCATGGGCAAATCCATTCAAGGATATAGCTTAGAAGAGATAACTGTATCCTTCCGCCCCATCCTGGACTATTTTCACATATATAACTTTGGTAAGACTATTAAGACAAATGACAGGGATATATGATCTTTGCTAGATCATATCTTAATTGGAAAGGACTTGAAATAAGTCTTTCCTGTGGGAAACCATCACTTAGCTTGGCGAACAATGTTCTATCAATATATATATATCTAAGCAATTATTTACTGCTTTGCTAGATTATGAGTCTTGATTCTTCTGCAGGTAGAATGAAGTCTCACAATATCCTAAAACTACATCTCAATATGGAGATGATCAATTAATTTAATTATGTATTTATTCGCCAATCTAGATGGTATAATTTCACCCACACTATCAAATTAGTCTTAATAAAATGAAATATCATTTTCTGTATCTCTTACCAAGTCCTAGTAGAAATCTCACTTCTGCTCCTAGGAAAGCTGGGTGGTCCATCATAGCACATCTCACCATGGCTTCCATCTTGATAGACCCCTCTAGACAGCTTTACTTCTCTTTCCTCTCTTTCTTGTGTGTGTCTCCCTCCTCTGTCCGTCCCATACCATCTTTTTATCCTATCTTAGAAAGGGCTTGGCCAAGTTTTATCATTAACTAGTGACCTCACTTTATAATCAATATAACCTCCCTCTAGTATTTTACCCTAACACTAGATGGCACTAGTATTCCCTACAAAAATTAATCACTCGCTTATTTCTCTTATCTAATATACTAGCAATAAATGTTATCTAAGGTTTCAGACAAAACCTTGAGAAGATCTTGAAGAGACAATGAGTTTTATACTTGGTCAACTAACTTGTGTATCCTTAAGTCTTTTGACCAGACTTGATTAAATCAAGATAAATAGGGCTATCTCAATTCATTGTTCTTGGAGGAGACAGGGTTTGTTCATGATCACCTGTGTCCACATTTCTCCATTCCAGGAAATAAATAATTAATTTGTGTGTTACACTGAGACAGATTTTAAACATGACAGAGGAGTTTATACCTCATTTCTAATCTTACAATTGAATATATCTATGAGGACTATACTCTTATATATATACTATATATTCAGCACACCTATTAAAATTGATTATATAAAATCAATCTACTCCTATATTGATTAATATAAAAACCACAAAGAAAGATTAGAGTCTTTCTATTTACTAAAATCATCAGAATTCAAATACATTGTCTTATCTAGGCCTTCTCAAGACATACAAAATTGTAACTATAGTGGAGCATGGCTCTTAAAGGTAATGAACATCCATCTTGACTAAAAATGAATTGGATATCAATGTATTTACCTATGAAAAGGCACGACATCTACAATGCCCAGACAGTAGAAAAACCCCACAAATGACCCCATTTCGGAAAGTAGACACCCTAAGGTATTCGCTGATGGGCATAGTGAGTTCATAGAACTTTTTATTTTTTGTCACAAGTTAGCGGAAAATGCAGATTTTTGTAAAAAAAAATTCCCTTACAAAGTCTCATATTCCACTAACTTGTGACAAAAAATAAAAACTTCCATGAACTCACTATGCCCATCACGAAATGCCTTGGGGTGTCTTTCCAAAATGGGGTCACTTGTAGGATAGTTATACTACCCTGGCATTTTAGGGGCCCTAATGTGTTAGAAGTAATTTGAAATCAAAATGTGTAAAAAATGCCCTGTGAAATCCTAAAGGTGCTCTTTGGAATGTGGGCCCACCTAGGCTGCAAAAAAGTGTCACACATGTGGTATCGCCGTACTCAGGAGAAGTTGGGCAATGTGTTTTGGGGTGTCATTTTACATATACCCATGCTGGGTGAGAGAAATATCTTGGTCAAATGCCAACTTTGTATTAAAAAAATGGGAAAAGTTGTCTTTTGCTGAGATATTTCTCTCACCCAGCATGGGTATATGTAAAAAGACACCCCAAAACACATTGCCCTACTTCTTCTGAGAACAGCGATACCACATGTGTGACACTTTTTTTCAGCCTAGGTGGGCAAAGGGGCCCACATTCCAAAGAGCACCTTCAGGATTTCACAGGGCATTTTTTACACATTTTGATTTCAAACTACTTCTCACACATTAGGGCCCCTAAAATGCCAGGGCAGTATAACTACCCCACAAGTGACCCCATTTTGGAAAGAAGACACCTCAAGGTATTTCGTGATGGGCATAGTGAGTTCATGAAAGTTTTTATTTTTTGTCACAAGTTAGTGGAATATGAGACTTTGTAAGAAAAAAAATCATCATTTTCCGCTAACTTGTGACAAAAAATAAAAAATTCTAGGAACTCGCCATGCCCCTCACGGAATGCCCTGGGGTGTCTTCTTTCCAAAATGGGGTCACTTGTGGGGAAGTTATACTGCCCTGGCATTTTAGAGGCCCTAATGCGTGAGAAGTACAAACCGGATTCCAAAAAAGTTGGGACACTAAACAAATTGTGAATAAAAACTGAATGCAATGATGTGGAGATGGCAAATGTCAATATTTTATTTGTAATAGAACGTAGATGACATACCAAACATTTAATCCGAGTAAATGTATCATTTTAAAGGAAAAATACGTTGATTCAAATTTTCACGGTGTCAACAAATCCCCTAAAAGTTGGGACAAGTAGCAATAAGAGGCTGGAAAATGTAAATTTGAGCATAACAAAGAGCTGGAAGACCAATTAACACTAATTAGGTCAATTGGCAACATGATTGGGCGCATCTCAGAGTGGCAGTGTCTCTCAGAAGCCAAGATGGGTAGAGGATCACCAATTCCCACAATGTTGCGCAGAAAGATAGTGGAGCAATATCAGAAAGGTGTTACCCAGCGAAAAATTGCAAAGACTTTGCATCTATCATCATCAACTGTGCATAACATCATCCGAAGATTCAGAGAATCTGGAACAATCTCTGTGCGTAAGGGTCAAGGCCGTAAAACCATACTGGATGGGCCCTTAAACGACACTGCACCACAAACAGGAATGCTACTGTAAAGGAAATCACAGAATGGGCTCAGGAATAGTTCCAGAAACCAATGTCAGTGAACACAATCCACCGTGCCATCCGCCGTTGCCAGCTGAAACTCTACAGTGCAAAGAAGAAGCCATTTCTAAGCAAGATCCCCAAGCTCAGGCGTTTTCACTGGGCCAGGGATCATTTAAAATGGAGTGTGCCAAAATGGAAGACTGTTCTGTGGTCAGACGAGTCACGATTCGAAGTTCTTTTTGGAAATCTGGGACGCCATGTCATTCGGACCAAAGAGGACAAGGACAACCCAAGTTGTTATCAACGCTCAGTTCAGAAGCCTGCATCTCTGATGGTATGGGGTTGCATGAGTGCGTGTGGCATGGGCAGCTTGCATGTCTGGAAAGGCACCATCAATGCAGAAAAATATATTCAGGTTCTAGAACAACATATGCTCCCATCCAGACGTCATCTCTTTCAGGGAAGATTCTGCATTTTTCAACAAGATAATGCCAGACCACATTCTGCATCAATCACAACATCATGGCTGCGTAGGAGAAGGATCTGGGTACTGAAATGGCCAGTCTGCAGTCCAGATCTTTCACCTATAGAGAACATTTGGCGCATCATAAAGAGGAAGGTGCAACAAAGAAGGCCCAAGACGATTGAACAGTTAGAGGCCTGTATTAGACAAGAATGGGAGAGCATTCCTATTTCTAAACTTGAGAAACTGGTCTCCTCGGTCCCCAGACATCTGTTGAGTGTTGTAAGAAGAAGGGGAGATGCCAGACAGTGGTGAAAATGGCCTTGTCCCAATTTTTTGGGGATTTGTTGACACCATAAAATTCTGATTCAACATATTTTTCCCTTAAAATGGTACATTTTCTCAGTTTAAACTTTTGTTCCGTGATTTATGTTCTATTCTGAATAAAATATTAGAAGTTGGCACCTCCACATCATTGCATTCAGTTTTTATTCACGATTTGTATAGTGTCCCAACTTTTTGGGAATCCGGTTTGTAGTTTGAAATCAAAATGTATAAAAAATGCCCTGTGAAATCCTAAAGGTGCTCTTTGGAATGTGGGCACCTTTGCCCACCTAGGCTGCAAAAAAGTGTCACACATGTGGTATTGCCGTACTCAGAAGAAGTAGGGCAATGTGTTTTGGGCTGTCTTTTTACATATACCCATGCTGAGTGAGAGAAATAGCTCGGCAAAAGACAACTTTTCCAATTTTTTTTATACAAAGTTGGCATTTGACCAAGATATTTATCTCACCCAGCATGGGTATATGTAAAATGACACCCCAAAACACATTTCCTAACTTCTCCTGAGTACGGCGATACCACATGTGTGACACTTTTTTGCAGCCTAGATGCGCAAAGGGGCCCAAATTCCTTTTAGGAGGGCATTTTTAGACATTTGGATCCCAGACTTCTTCTCACGCTTTAGGGCCCCTAAAATGCCAGGGCAGTATAAATACCCCACATGTGACCGCATTTTGTAAAGAAGACACCCCAAGGTATTCAATGAGGGGCATGGCGAGTTCATAGAAAAAAAATATTTTTTGGGCACAAGTTAGCGGAAATTGATTTTTTTTTGTTTTTTCTCACAAAGTCTCCGTTTCCGCTAACTTGAGTCCATGAAAGATTTAAATTTTTGTCCCAATATGCCCCTCAGCAAATACCTTGGGGTGTCTTCTTTCCAAAATAGGGTCATTTGTGGGGTGTTTGTACTGCCCACAGCAGCCAATCTGTTCTAGGAACAAATGCCTGAAGAGGGGCACCCTTGTGTAGAAATTGTCCACATAAAGATGGTACCCCTTGCCAAATAAGGGTGACACCAAGTCCCAGACTGTCTTCCCACTGCTCCCCAGGTAGTCAGGGCAACCGACCGGCTCCAGGGTCTGATCTTTACCCTCATAGATCCGAAATTTGTGGGTATAGCCTGTGGCCCTTTCACAGAGCTTATACAATTTGACCCCATGCATTGTTTGAAGCCAAGGCGCCCGGTAAAATGTATAAGGGACTCGTCTATGCAGATGTTTTGCTCAGGGGTATACAAATCTGCAAATTTGTTGTTGAAGTGGTCTATGAGGGGCCGAAGTTTGTGGAGGTGGTGTTGTCGCTAAAGTGCAGGAAACGCAGGATGGTCTCAAATCGTGTCCTGGACATGGCAGCAGAGAACATGGACATGTGATGAATTGGGTTTGTGGACCAATATGACCGCAATTCATGCTTTTTTGTTAGGCCCATGTTAAGGAGAAGGCCCAGAAAAGTTTTAATTTTGGAAACTTGGACGGGTTTCCACCGGAAAGACTGGGCATAAAAGCTTCCCGGGTTGGCGGCTATAAATTGAGTGGCATATCGATTTGTTTCTGCCACAACTAAGTCCAACAGCTCCGCAGTCAAGAACAGCTCAAAAAACCCCAGTGCCGAACCGATCTGAGCTGTCTCAACCCGAACTCCAGACTGGGCGGTGAAAGGGGGAACTACTGGTGTGGCTGAAGTTGGGGGCTGCCAATCAGGGTTTGCCAGCACCTCAGGGACTCTAGGGGCTCTGTGCGGTGGCTTAGGCTACTTTCACACTAGCGTTCGATCGGATCCGTTCTGAACGGATCCGATCGTAATAATGCAGACGGAGGCTCCGTTCAGAACGGATCCGTCTGCATTATATTAGCAAAAAAAAAGCTAAGTGTGAAAATAGCCTCGGACGGATCCGTCCAGACTTTCAATGTAAAGTCAATGGGGGACGGATCCGCCTGAAGATTGAGCCATATTGTGGCATCTTCAAACGGATCCGTCCCCATTGACTTACATTGTAAGTCTGGACGGATCCGCACGGATCCGCACGCCTCCGCACGGCCAGGCGGACACCCGAACGCTGCAAGCAGCGTTCAGCTGTCCGCCTGTCCGTGCGGAGGCGAGCGGAGCGGAGGCTGAACGCCGCCAGACTGATGCAGTCTGAGCGGATCCGCTCCATTCAGACTGCATCAGGGCTGGACGGCTGCGTTCGGGTCCGCTCGTGAGCTCCTTCAAACGGAGCTCACGAGCGGACCAGCGAACGCTAGTGTGAAAGGAGCCTTAGACAGGGGAACTACTGCACGTGCCACCGTACCAGTTTTAACTGTCCTTCTGGTGCTCGCCACTTCACCATGTTGTACGGCAGTGCTGGTACTAGGTCCAGGATGGGCTGCGCTGTTGGTGTATGCCTCACCACGTAATCCGACAGCGCCAGCCCCACTCTGCTGCCCTTGAAGCGGATCCTGTGGTCTAGCAACACGGGGCCGGGTACGCCTGGTGGTATCAGGGACCTCAACCTCCTCGTCCGAACTTTGGGTCAGACTGCCACTGCTTTCTACAGGTTCATATTCTGACCCGCTGGATTCGTCAGATGAGGGTTCCCATTCCTCATCCGACTGGGTCAGAAGCCTGTAGGCCTCTTCAGAAGAATACCCCTTATTTGCCATTTGGACTACTAAATTTAGGGGGTATTCCCTGAGACTACCCAAGAAAAAAAGCAAGCCTGTCTTACAAATGGGAGGCTAGCGAAATACCGGAGGCCGCTGTGATTGATAAAAAATATCAAAACTGATTTTTGTGCAGTGATCAAAAAATAATAATTTTTTTGTCACTGCGGCGGGGCGGGCGTAGGTGTATGTGCGACCGATCAGGCCCGATCGGGCAAACACTGCGCTTTGGGTGGAGGGCGAGCTAAGGTGACACTAATACTATTATAGATCCGACTGTGATCAGTTCTGATCACTTACAGATACTATAAAAGTACAAATGCTGATTAGCGATACGCTAATCAGCGAATGAGTGACTGCGGTGCGGTGGGCTGGGCGCTAAACGATTGCTAACTACCTAACCAAGGGGCCTAAACTATCCTAAAAATATCAGTCAATGCCAGTGGGAAAAAAAAGTGACAGTTTACACTGATCACTTTTTTCCCTTTCAATGGGTGATTGATAGGGGTGATCAAGGGGTTAATTGGGGTGATGGGGGGTGATCTGGGGGCTAAGTGTTTTGTCTTGTGCACTTACAGTGATCTGTGCTCCTCTCCTGAAACCAACCGACGAAAAGGACCAGCAGAGGAGCACAGCAGCCATCTAACACATATTTTTAAATATAATGTGTTAACTGGCTTCTGATTAGATTTTTTGAAAATCCTCAGCCTGCCAGCCACGATCATTGGCTGGCAGGCTGATGACGAAATTGTGATTTAACTTTTGCCAGCCCGCGATGCGCATGCGCGGGCCGGCTCTGACCGAAATCTCGCATCTCGCGAGATGACGCGCTGGCGCGTCCAGGAGGAATTACAGGGCCGCCGCAAAGACGCATCCGTGCGTGCGGCGGTCCTGAGTCGGTTAAGCACCAAAAACATTTCTTCTATCCATGCTCTATTTTGCCTTTCTTCAGTAACAGTTTATGCCAGTCATCTCCAGTATATGACACGCCAACATGTTTGATCACTGCAAATTCGAATACATTTGAATTTGCTTCATGTTGCTCTTGAACATTTCAGATAAGTTGTGATAAATTGACTACAAATTCAAATGATTTCCAAAGTTCTCTGTAACTTATATAGAGTCACTGTATAGCTTTTCCAATATAGAACCGTCTACAGCATAAAATCACATATACAACATTATTATATTTACAGCTTATAAATGATCATATTTTTCGGACTATAAGACACACTTTCCCCCCAATAAATAGGGGAAAAGTGGCAGTACATCCTATAGTCTGAACGCTAAAGCTGCGCTGGCAGTACTCACCTTCCCTGATCTCTTTTTGGGTCCTGCTGTGGTCTCCTGACTGCGCACAGCAACATGACGTAGTGCATGTAGGTGTGCACTATGACCTGACGTGCACCGTGGGTCCCAGAAGAAGTGATGGAGCGTCCTGGAACTGCTGCGCCGTCTGGAGCTAGCGTGGTAAATTCATTATTATTGTATATTTTTTTGTAATGTCTTATCTGAGGTCTGATAGCGGCTGGGGGGGGGTCTGATCTGAGGCTGAGTTGGGTTGATGGTGCGATATGAGGCTGATGGGGGCTCGGGGGTCCGATCTGAAGCTGATTGGAGCTGGGGGTCCGATTTGAGGCTGATTGGTGGTCTGATCTTAGGATGATGGTGGCTGGGAAGGTCTGATCTGAGGATGATGGAGGCTGGGGGGTCTGATGGGTGGCTGATGAAGGTTAAGAGGTCTGATGTGAGGCTGATGGAGCTTGGGCGTCTGATTTTGAGGTCTGATGAAGAATGGGGGTCTTATCTGAGGTCTGATGAAGAATGAGAATCTGATTTGGTGGTCTGCTCTGAGGTCTGATGGAAAATGTTGTTTTTCTTTCTTATTTTCCTGTTCAAATCCTAGGTCTGTCTTATAATCCAAAAAATATGGTAATTCACTTTATGAAAACCTCTTCCTACACAGCTTGAGACAAAATTTTCAGTTGTGGACTACATTTACGAAAGGAGCAATGGCCACATTTAAAGTTTCCTTTTGAACCAGACTTCTCTAACCAATTGGTGCTGCTACTACACATTCTACTTCTTACCAAAGCAAATTTAAAAATATTGATCCATCTAAGCATACAAGCTTTCTAACTGCAACTTCTTTTAGGACAGTCTAAGATCTATTATGCCAATTTAAGATTATAGATCTTATTACAGGGCTAGAGCATTAAAGGGGTATTCCCATCAAGAATATTGGTGGCATGTCAGGAGGATATGCCATCAATGTCAGATATGTGCAGGTTTCACTTCTGGGAACCACTTTAGAACGGCCCCCAAAGTAAACAGAGAGCACCCATATATATGCAACTATCATCCCTTAACCAGTATGGGAGTTCCGAAAATACCTTAGTGCTGGCTCAGCTATTTTCGGTGGTACAATAGTGTTGAATAAAGAGGCGGCCAAGATTGC
The DNA here is from genome assembly GCF_014858855.1 of Bufo gargarizans. NCBI lineage: Eukaryota > Metazoa > Chordata > Amphibia > Anura > Bufonidae > Bufo > Bufo gargarizans. The sequence continues at coordinate 624,908,950 of NC_058080.1, forward strand.
ATGGTCTGCTCTCCATTCGCCGCAGTGGGACGCCCATACTGATTAATAGAAAGCACAATGCACATGCCCGGTACGTTGTCCTTCATTTTAAGGGCTTCATTCTCTAGTTAGAAGCAGGTCCCAATCGTGGGACCCATACCTATCTGACGCTTATCATAGCGATAGGTCATCAATGTCCCTAATAAATCACTGCTCTCTTTTATTTATGGGTTTTATATAAAAATTCCATGTGATTTAGCCTATTTACTCATTCCATTGTTTCATTCAATGATTTTAGAGGGTAACCCATACACTATAGTAGTGTACTACTCATAGTAGTTGGACACAGTTATTATCATTATTGATAATCCTTCTAAATTGTCCATATGGAATTGCCTTTTTATATGATGAGGATGCTAGTGTCATGGAACCATGAACCAGACGTACAACAAGAGATAAGTGGAAAATAAGAAGGTTTTATTGAAGAGCAAGCCGTAAGCAAAGTCCGAACGGATGGCTAAACCGAAGCAGGGTCTTGCGGAGACAGAGGTCAGGAACCAGAAGGGTAGTCAGACGAAGCCAGGAACAGGAACCAACGGGGTAGTCAGACGAAGCCGGAATCAGGAACCAACGGGGTAGTCAGACGAAGCCGGAATCAGGAACCAACGGGGTAGTCAGACGAGGCCAGGATCAGGAACCAGAAGCAGCAGCAGTCTTGGAAGCATGTGAACACAGGAGGACCAAGCAAGGAACTGAAGCCACAGACCTCCTATATATATGAGCTGGGCATCCAGCTCCTCCCAGTGGGAAGGAGGAGCCGCAGGGTGGGAGGCTACAAGAAAACCCAGAAACCAAGATGGCCGCCAGCACATGTCAAACGAAGGGAACAGCAAGGAGGTAAGACCATGACAGTACCTCCCCCTCAAGGGCCCCTCCTCCGCGGAGTAAGGAACGGTTTCTGAGGGAAGCGTGCGTGGAAGGCTCGGAGCAAAGCAGGAGCATGGACATCTGCGGAGGGAACCCAGGAACGCTCCTCTGGACCATAACCACGCCAATGGACCAAAAACTGCACCCGGCCGCGGACCAGGCGTGAGTCCAGGATATTGCTCACCTCATACTCCTCACGATTGCCCACTTGGACCGGACGAGGCCGAGGAATCGAGGAAGTGAAACGATTACACACCAGTGGCTTCAACAGGGAGACATGAAACACGTTGGAGATCCGCATGCCAGGAGGAAGCGCAAGGGCATAGGCTACCGGGTTTACCCTGCGAAGCACTCGGAAGGGACCAACAAAGCGAGGCGCCAGCTTGGGAGTGGGCACTCGAAGGTTGAGGTTGCGGGTGGACAACCATACGCGGTCTCCGACCTGGTAGGAAGGAGCGGGCGCTCGTCTGCGATCAGCCTGGAGTTTCTGGCGCTGCGCAGAGACCTCAAGGGACCTCTGGATCTGTACCCAAGAAGCACGTAGGACGGAAAGGTGATCCTCCACAGCCGGAATATCCTGGGGAGAGAATACCTCCGGTAACACGGCAGGTTGGAACCCATAATTGGCCATGAAGGGAGACGTCCCAGAGGAAGAGTTCACCGCCGTGTTCCTGGCAAACTCAGCCCAAGGCAGGAGGTCAACCCAATTGTCTTGGTGATCGGAGACATAGCAACGAAGGAATTGCTCCAAGGCCTGATTGGATCGTTCTGCGGCCCCATTGGACTGAGGGTGGTAGGCCGAGGAGAAAGAGAGATGAATCCCCAACTGGGAGCAAAAGGCGCGCCAGAACCTGGACACAAACTGACTCCCCCGATCCGACACAATCTCCTTGGGCAAACCGTGCAACCGGTTGACCTCCCTGGCAAAAATCGAGGCCAACTCTTGTGCAGAGGGTAACTTCTTGAGAGGAACACAGTGGCACATTTTGGAAAACCGATCCACAATCATGAGAATGACCGTATGGCCTCGGGATGCAGGGAGGTCCACAATGAAATCCATCCCCAGGTGTGACCATGGACGCTCCCCGGTGGCTATGGGTTGCAAAAGGCCCAACGGAAGGTGCCGGGGGGACTTACTCTGGGCACAAACGGAGCATGCCGCTACATATGCGGCGATGTCGGAACGTAGAGAAGGCCACCAGAACAGACGTGAAACCGCCCAGGACAGCTGATTCTTTCCAGGGTGCCCCGCGGCCTTGGAGTTATGGTAGGTTCGCAACAACCGAGTGCGCAACTCCTCAGGCACAAAACATCTGCCGTTGGGTCTCCCAGAGGGAGCACCAGATTGAGCCGCCAAAATCTGCTCACCCAGAGGAGAAGTCAGGCTGGTGCGAATAGCGGCCAGGATCTGATTCGGGGGTATGACCGTAGTCGAAATCGACTCCTCCCCGGACAGCTCGGAGTACTGCCGTGATAAGGCATCCGCTCTGATGTTCTTGGAGCCGGGTAGGTAGGAGACCACGTAATTAAAACGTGACAAGAACAGAGCCCATCTGGCCTGACGTGGTGTCAATCTCTTGGCCTCAGAGAGGTAGGTCAGATTCTTGTGGTCCGTCAGGATGAGAACCGGAACCACCGAGCCCTCGAGCAAGTGCCTCCATTCTTTAAGGGCCTGCACGATGGCCAATAACTCCCTGTCACCAATCTGATAGTTGCACTCCGCGGAAGACAGTTTCCGGGAGTAAAACCCACAAGGAAGCAGAGGACCCTCTGGTGTTCTACGCTGAGACAGGAGGGCGCCTACTCCCGTCTCAGACGCGTCCACCTCGAGGACAAAAGGCAACCCAGGGTTGGGATGCGACAGAATCGGAGCCGACACAAAGGCGGACTTTAGAGCCTCAAAAGCTCGGATGGCCTCGAGCGGCCAGACCTGAGGATTACTGCCCTTCCTGGTCAGATCCGTGAGAGGCTTGGCTAGCATGGAAAAGTCCCTGATGAACTTCCGATAATAATTGGCGAAGCCCAAAAAGCGCTGCAGGGCACGAAGCCCACTGGGCTGGGGCCACTGTAAGACAGCCGAAACCTTCTCAGGATCCATGGAGAACCCCTCAGCGGAAATGATGTAACCTAAGAAGGTTACCTGGGATCGGTGAAATTCGCATTTCTCCAGCTTACCGAACAGCTTGTTCTCTCGTAAGCGTTGCAACACTCGTCTGACATCCAGAATGTGGGCCTCCATGGATGCAGAATATACCAAGATGTCATCCAAATAGACCACCACACACTGCTGCAACAGGTCACGGAAAACATCGTTGATGAATTCCTGGAAGACTGCGGGCGCATTGCACAACCCAAAGGGCATAACCAAGGATTCATAATGACCGGTCCTGGTGTTAAACGCGGTCTTCCACTCATCGCCCGCCTTGATCCTTACCAGGTTATATGCCGCCCTCAGGTCGAGTTTGGTAAAGACCGTGGCCCCTTTGAGGCGATCGAACAGCTCGGAAATCAAGGGTATCGGGTAAGCGTTCTTGATCGTGATGCGATTGAGACCCCTGTAATCGATGCAAGGCCTCAACTCGCCGCCCTTCTTTTTCACAAAGAAAAATCCAGCCCCTGCCGGGGACGAGGATTTGCGAATGTGTCCGCTTGAAAGCGCCTCCCTCACGTACTCCTCCATGGCCTCATTCTCCGCTACCGACAGTGGATAGACTTTGCCACGAGGAGGAACGGCACCGGATTGTAACTCTATGGCACAATCGTATGGGCGGTGCGGAGGTAGGGCAACCGCGCGCACCTTATCGAATACATCCCGGTACTCTTCGTATTCAGGAGGCAACAGAGAGTCCGAGGAAGTACACAGCAACTTGACAGGCCCATGGATGCAACTAGCCCCACACTGCGGTGACCACGAGAGGATCTCGACCGATCTCCAATCGAAAGTCGGATTATGCTTCTGGAGCCAGGGGTACCCCAAGACCACCGAGTAGTGTGGAGACGAAATAACCTGGAGACAGACCGACTCTCTGTGAACGGCACCAATGGCTATCCCCACTGGAAGGGTCTCATGAGTCACGTGTGGCGGCAGAAGGGGTCTGCCGTCTATCGCCTCAAGAGCCAGTGGGGAACCTCGAGGCTGCAGAGGAATGGAATTGGCGGCAACGAACACTCTATCAATGAACAAACCACCAGCACCAGAGTCCACCAACGCCTGGGTCGTCACCGAGCCCCCGACGCAGGAGAGGACATCCGTGATCAGTGGTTTGTCAACACGGGAAACCGGGGACGAGGAGACTCCACCCAAGATCTGCCCCCGACAGGACCTCAGGTGCGAGCGTTCTCCCGGACGGTTCGGACATGCCAACCGAAAATGCCCACCGAGACCACAGTACATGCATCGGCCCTCGCGTCTCCGGAGTACCCTCTCCCCCCCAGACAGGCGAGCAAACCCCAGCTGCATGGGTTCACCCCCAGACAAGTCATCCCCAGGAGGCGTGGGAGGAGAGGGAGGCACGGGTGGGACAGCAAACGTAGGCGCCAATCTGTTAGGAGACCTCCGCAGGCTCTCCTTAAAGGAAGGTCTCTCCCTGAGTCTGGTGTCAATCAAAATCAGGAAAGAAATAAGAGACTCGAGCTCCACTGGTAGGTCCTTAGCTGCAACCTCATCCTTCAAGGCATCCGAGAGACCATGAGAGAAAGCAGCGACCAGAGCCTCATTATTCCAGCCCACCTCTGCTGCCAGGGTACGAAACTCAATGGCGTATTCAGCTACGGATCGTGAACCCTGTCTGATGGACATAAGGAGCTTCGCAGCAGAGGCAGCACGAGCCGGCACATCGAATACCTTCCGAAGAGAAGCAACAAAACCGGAAAACTCGGCAACCACCGGATTGTTGTTCTCCCATAAAGGGCTGGCCCAGGCCAAGGCCTTGTCCGAGAGCAGCGAGATCAAGAAGCCCACCCTTGATCTCTCAGTAGGAAAGGCATGTGGCAGCAACTCAAAGTAAATGCCCACCTGGTTAAGGAAACCTCGGCACTGAGTTGGCTCTCCCCCAAAGCGCTGTGGAAGGGGGGCAGAACCGGTCATACCCTGAAACACCACAGGCGCAGCAACAGGTGTCAGGGTAGACTCTGGCGCAACAACCGGAGCGGCAGTAGGAGCGGGCCCAGGAGCGACAACCGACCCATCGGCAACGGAAGCTAAATGAGCCGTGCGTTCAAGCAGGGTTTGCAACGCCACAGCGAACCGACCCAACAGGTGATCCTGCTGATCAAGTCTGGCAACCAGCGTAGGTAGCGAGGGTGGCCCTGTACCGTCAGAATTCATGGCTTGGTCCTAATGTCATGGAACCATGAACCAGACGTACAACAAGAGATAAGTGGAAAATAAGAAGGTTTTATTGAAGAGCAAGCCGTAAGCAAAGTCCGAACGGATGGCTAAACCGAAGCAGGGTCTTGCGGAGACAGAGGTCAGGAACCAGAAGGGTAGTCAGACGAAGCCAGGAACAGGAACCAACGGGGTAGTCAGACGAAGCCGGAATCAGGAACCAACGGGGTAGTCAGACGAAGCCGGAATCAGGAACCAACGGGGTAGTCAGACGAGGCCAGGATCAGGAACCAGAAGCAGCAGCAGTCTTGGAAGCATGTGAACACAGGAGGACCAAGCAAGGAACTGAAGCCACAGACCTCCTATATATATGAGCTGGGCATCCAGCTCCTCCCAGTGGGAAGGAGGAGCCGCAGGGTGGGAGGCTACAAGAAAACCCAGAAACCAAGATGGCCGCCAGCACATGTCAAACGAAGGGAACAGCAAGGAGGTAAGACCATGACAGCTAGCTTGAATAATGCAGAATCAGTTGTGGTAGTTTTTCTATATCCTATAATTGTAACAGCACTATTTTCTATGGTACAATGCAAAATCCTCAATCTACCCAGGATCTGGACAAGATGATAAAGATATTGTCAACGTAACTGAAAAACCTTCTCACCTTCTACAGTATGTAAGGCAGGGATGTCAAACTCGTGGCCCTCCAGCTGTTGCAAAACTACAACTCCCATCATGTCTGGGCATACTACAGCTATCAGGGAATGATGGGAGTTGTAGTTTTGCAACATCTGGAGGGCCATGAGTTTGACATCCATGATGTAAGGGATCTACAAAATAAACTAATTTTCATAAGTACTTGCGACAGGTGTACCCATCACAGTATCAAGCCATATTGTCACAACCAGACAGCTGAGAAGCTCTGACAGAAGCCTTTCAGAACCTCCTCCTTGAGTTTTCTTTGTTGTGGTGTTCAGTTCCTCATCTCGTTAGCCTCTCTCAGCTGTCATGTAGTTGGACTGATTGCTTCCCTTTAAATTCCTCCCCATAATGCATTACTGGGCGGCTTATACTTCTTCCTGGAGTGTGTGTGCATGCTGATCCTATTTCCCAGTCTGCTACTAAGTTAAGTGCTGTACATTTATCTGTCATTTTCTGTTTGCTGGATCCCAGGTGACCCTGACTCCCTCCGTGTCTGGTGTAGGGAGCCGGTGGTCGTGTCCCCTCACTATTGTAGGGTGTTCAGGTGTTATATAGTCGAGGTACGTGGATATGCAACCATCCACCTTTGGGATTTTTGCATAGGCTGAGCAGCCAGGGAAAGTGCCAGGTCTTGTGCAGGGGTCTCCCTTTTGGTTCCTTAGCTTTGGATCCAGTGAGTCATATATGCATGTTGCATTGTCTTGTTTCCTGTACACCGTCCGTGACACATATATTCATCCACAGAAAGCTGTTTCAGGGTGTTAGCCCCTCTTCAGTAAGGAATAGGATTCTAGCTCGCTTAGTGGGATACCTTAGATGCAGCTTAGCTTGAGGTACTGGTCCTACTTAAGGAGACCTGACATTAATAGAAGCGTCATGGATTTTATGTTGGCGACTCATGCACACCTCTGTCCCACTCTCTCGGGTGGGCATGGGTGCTGCTTCACTCACCCTCTGCTGTGTTCTCCAGTGCCTCAGACACACTGAGCCCCCACATCTTACTTGCTATGGGTCTAGCCACTGGGATCTTCTGCTTCTTCCGTTCCTGCAGGCCGCTGCCTGAGATTGCCAGCTAGGCCTCTCCAAATAGCCCATAGGATGTTCATAGTCCCTGTCTCTTAAAGAGGCAGTGTGCACATTCTAATTTTCTCCAGCCAATGGCCGGTCACCTCAGAGTACTTAATGCGCCTTTCCCTGTGAGAAGTTACCTGAGCAATAGGTTTACTAGCCTGCTAGGTCCTGTGACGTTACACTATTTCTGCTTGTCTGCCCACTGTACTGACCACTGCCTGATAACTGGATTTTGACCCTCTACCGCCTGACCTGACCTGTGCCTGATCTCCATATTGACCCCACACTGCTTGCCCTAACTGCAGACCATTTACTGTATTACACAAACTCTGCCTGCTCTGACCTCAACCTGTCCCTGACTATTTGCCTGACCTATTGGTGTTCTGCACTGGTGTCTCTGATCCCCGTAGGTCATCTGTCAACTACACAGAGACTACTCTGGTAGCAGCCTGGTGGTTCCCGTGCATCAAAGTCCAGATACCTGTTTAGAGTTTATATAGTAAGTACCAGGGGACTGCCAGGATAACACCCTTAGGTTTAGCCCAAAGTATGGCCCTAAAATTAAATGACATGATGTAATGCAGATTTATAATTTTTTATTGTTTTATTTAAAATGTGTTTGCTTACTTAAAATACATATCAATTCATATTCATATGCAGAAGACTGCCATTAATATAAAGTGACACATTTAAAGAGGAGCCACAGCAAAAAGGAAATTCTTACAGCTTACATAAACACATGCTGCACTTTTGTAGATGCAATTCTATGGCAAAACCATTCTATATTAAAACTCCTCTTTGGTGGAATGAATGTAAAATACAAATTCCCTTTTCCAGCAGGAAACACCATCTTTTCTAGTCATGAGAGAGTTTGGTCTCAGGAAGTGAATCACAATTCATAGGAAATAAACAAAAATATCTCTATAGTAGAAGGCCTGCTATGAATGGATAAAGCTAAAGTAGATAGCAACAGCAAACACACAATGGTCATTGTTATATGAACTATACATTCCTGTTCAATATCTTACCTGCCCAGGACACCCAAAAGATACACAAAATCATCACCAAAATGTTAAAACTGAATAGTTTTATCACAATGACAGAAAAGGTTAAAAAGAATAAAAATGGTCAGTCATAGCAGGACAAAATTTCTTTTTTCAAATTCTTTGCTAATTATCATTTTAGGTGTTAAAAGGCAGCAGATTTGTACCTATGAAAATGGCTGATGTGTTACATGTGCGCTTGGCAGCTGAAGGCATCTGTGTTGGTTCGATGTTCATATGTGTCCGAATTGCCGAGAAAAATGATGTTTTAATATATGCAAATGAACGTCTAGGAGCAACGGGGGCGTTGCCCTTATACCTAGAGGCTCTGCTCTCTCTGCAACTATCGCACCCTCTCCACTTTGATTGCCAGAACCAGACATGATAACCTCTACACTGCCTGGCCCTGTCAATCAAAGTGGAGAGGGCCAAGAGAGCTGAGCCTTCTGGGTGTAACAGCAATGCCCCATTGCTCCTAGAGGCTAATTTGCATATATTAAAAAAACATCAGGCACATATGAACATGGGACCAACCGATGCCTTCAGCTGCCAAGATCACAAGTAACAGGTCAGCCAGTTTTATAGGTTCAAATCTACTGACAGATGCCCTGTAATATAACAAATACTGTATATTAAGAACAGGATATACGGTAAACTCCTAAAAATACAGTAATATCCGAATAATTACAGATGAAATTCAACACAATTAAGAACAACATTTGGGGCTACTTTCACATAAGCATTAATATTTTCCGGTATTGAGATCCGTCATAGGGCCTCAATACCGGAAAATAACACTTCCGTTTTGTCCCCATTAATTGTCAATGGGGACAAAACGTAACTGAACAGAACGGAATGATCCAAAATACATTCTGTTCCGTTCTCATACCGGAGAGCAAACCACAGCATGCTGCGGTTTGCTTTCCGTCCTGGGATGTGGAGCAAAACAAATCCGTCATAACCCACAATGCAAGTCAATGGGGACGGATTTGTTCCCTCTGACACAATCTGACATAATAGAAAACAAATCCGTCCCCCATTGACTTTCAATAGAGTTCATGATCTGTCTTGGCAATGTTAAAGATAATACAACCGGATCCGCTCATAACAGATGCAGATGGTTGTATTATCAGTAACGGAAGCGTTTTTGCTGAATCCTGCCGGATCCAGTAAAAATGCTAGTGTGAAAGTAGCCTAGGCCTTTTAAAAGAAATCTGTCACCATAACAATGCAGTGCAATCTGCAGGCACCATGTTATAGAACAGGAGGAGCGGAGCAGATAACTCTGCATAGCTAAGCATAGAGTTCAGTCACTCATTCACTCGATCAGTAAGTAGGATCGCCCCCATGACTCCTAAATATTGAAAGAGCAGAGGTTTACATGAGTAAATTACAAGTTTATCTGAATCGTTTCACATCAATCTATAATTTATATTAATCTACTCAGCTTCTCCTGCTCCATAAAATGCTGCCTGCATATTGCACTGCATTTTCATGGTGACAGGTAGTGTTGAGTGAAGCGAGCTTCGGATGCTTCTACATTTCAGGGTCTGATCCCGGCTTCATTGTAGTACAATACATGCTGTAGCTTCATACTGAGCCTGGGGGCTGGGTCTCACAGGCTTCTGTACATGGCAGACCCCGAGGGCTTTGCAAGGCCTGGTATTGCCACGGCAGCCATGGGCCCCCTGTCACCACAGCGCAGGGGGGCTGATGGAGAGGCAGAGGGAACCCTCGTATATGCCGCTGTCAGCGTTGATCATGGCATATAAGGGGTTAATCCGCCAGCATCAGCATTTTCAGCGGTGTCGGCAGATAGAGCAGGTGCCTGGCTATCAGTCATAACCAGAACCCTGCATTGATCAAGTGCGCACTGTTCGTGTGCCCGCCCAATCATCATGACGAACTAGTACATCAAAGGCCGGCAAGTCACTTCCCACCATGATGTACTAGTACGTCAAGGGTCGTTGAGGGGTTAAGTATGCGCTTGTAACATAAAGTCAGACATTTTCCGTTGTTATCTAGCATATTATACTCTTTATATTTATTAGACAAACCGTAGGTTCCTATACTGCATGAATATGAACATTATATAAAAGTGAAGAGAGGGATACAGACATCCAAGAAACCTCCTAGTAGTTTGTGCTTATATTTTTCTGGGTTTCCAAAAACCAGCAACTAGACAACACTTGGGATCCTCACTTACTTAGATCCCATGCTTCGCTCTGGTTTTCTGGCTGGGCTCTGTTTACCCGGCTGCGGTGGTGACATCACATCGACAACCCCTTTATGACCATTAATACAGTTAGCCTACAGTCTAAACCCGGCTAAATACATTTCAAAAGAAATCAATCATCAGGGAATTTCCTTTTGCTTAGGCTACTTTCACACTAGGTTTGTCCGGCAGGCTGTTCTCATGCTGCGGTATTTGTCCTTCCGCCTCTCGGCATGTTTGACGTGCTGCGGCCGGACCTCTGGCCCACCCCCCTTATAGTGATTGGGGCCGGGCCAGACTTCCAGCTGCACACATGTGCAAGCGTTAGTACGAAAGTAATCAAATGTGAAAGTAGCTTTTATCAAATAAGATATGTCAGTATCATGGCAACTGCACCATTTTTTGCGACAGTTAGTCAATTTTTGTGACATTGGGTGTTACTCGCCACTTTTCAAAGTGCTATATGTTTAAGAGGTGAAAGTGAGATTAGACCTGGATTATGGCTCATTTACTATGTGCGACTTTTGGAAAAGTCGCAAAAGAGTCACAACCTACGCCAGGCAAACCCCTTGTGTACTTTTACACATAATGGTGTAAACCATATTGCATTCATTCCAAGTATATTAGTAAGGTGCATGAGCTCATACATATGGGGCAGGCACACAAAGGCACAGACTTATAACTGACACAAAAACAACCGCAAATGATAAATGTGCCTCAATATGTTTTGTGGAGTTTTTTTTTCTAAACTTGAATGTTAAAAAAAAATTGTTTTCACATTTTTCTCTTTGATTAGTAGAGATCACTTTTCAGCAGTTATATCATTATCATCCCATGTAGATTCACAATGAAAGGTAATACCTATATGATAAAACTGGAGGCAGATAGCACAAGATCCACCATTGACGATAAGGTATGGACACAGCTCACCTCTTCCCCCTCCCTGCTCAGTGACCTCTACACATGGCTCCAAGCATGCCCACTATCATCTATAGAGGTAATTTCCTGATTGTAATTTTGTACGCCCATTCCTGAAACTGTTTTCACAGCTTAAATGGAACCTGTCACCAGTTTTATGGGGTCCTAACTAAGGGCAACATAAATAAGTGACTGATTCTCTTAGCAAAATGCTGGGTGACTTTCTTTAATTGACCCAGTCAATCTGCCAACATCTTGTATTGAAAAGCTCCAGCTGATAATGATGAGTCATGAATATTCATGAGCTCCTGACTCTCCCCGCCCATCTGCTGCTGAATGACAGTTTTTCTCCATATGAATCAGCAGCAGTTGGCCAGAGGAGTGGCTATAGCTCTGAATTAAATATACGCTGGACTCAATGACATCACGCTGGACTCAAATCAGCTCATTAGCATGCGGCATTTTTGTGTGTATATTATGAGGTAACCATCTGTCACACCAGTAAGTGAATACATCTAAGGCACATTTAGTAGTTAATGATTGTATATAATTAGTTAGATTATAATCAAATATCCACATGACAGGTTCCCTTTAAGGCCTCATGCACACGACCGGTGTTCTGGTCCGCATCCGAGCCGCAGTTTTTGCGTCTCGGGTGAAGACCCATTCACTTCAATGGGGCCGCAAAAGATGCGGACAGGACTCCGTGTGCTGTCCGCATCCGTTGCTCCGTTCCGTGGCCCCACAAAAAAAATATAACCTGTCCTATTTTTGTCCATTTTGCGGACAACAATAGGCATTTCTACAATGGGCCACCTGTTCCGTTCCGCAAATTGTGGAAGGCACACGTGTGGCTTCCGTGTTTTGCGGATCCGCAATTGGCGGACCGCAAAAAAACGGAACAGTCGTGTGCATGAGGCCTAACACTAAAAATCTGCCATATCTGATTGTGCTTCACATGTTAAGTGCATTTTACGGAAAAAAAGTAAACTATAGCTACATTTCCCTAACCTTTTCAAGACAAAGGGTTACTCAATAACTAAACCCCTTTGTCTACAGATGCCCTGGCATCACAGGTCACTCTATATACAGTATGTCATCTTTCTATTCTCCGTGCTCTGCTCATCCTACTATTATACTACTATTACACATTTATTGGATGGTTTATATGAGAAGAAAGTGCACAATTTCTTTCTATAAATCAAGTTCAAGTCCAGTATTAGAAAAGTCAGAATTAGCATAGAAAGCAATTTTTCTTCTTCCTTTTTCTGGTTTCCTCATTTTTATGTCTGAAAATAAATTTAGTTTTCCTGAAAGCAAAAAAGAGAATTGTGCAAATCGGTTACTGCTTTGATTCACTTTTCAGATGGGGGAAAATCCCAGCAATTAGAATGACTGTGGTAAATATAGCTTTCCCATCGTTATTTTTAGAGTTAGAACTGGACATGGCCAAACCTAACCTGTTTCCCACCCTCTGCTTCCTAGCTTCTCTTGTACACTTGAAAAATAAAATGTAATAAAACAATTTTTGATAATTCTTTACCATTAAAACCAGGGTGACAGAATGTACTTCTCTATGTATAACATCTCCCAGTGTTTATGGCGGCTGTCTAGACGTTCACTGTGGATTATATTTCAGAGAACTGCATGGACCTTTTTGGTATGGAATAAGTGTGCACAGCGTCTTATTCTAAACATTTACAGATGAATGTCACATTGCTTCATAATAATTAAGATTGCACTGTACAGAACAGGTGCAATGAATATAGCTTATGGAATTTATAAAATTAGCTGACTGCCTTCAAAGTGTATAGGATGGACCCAGCACTCACATTATTTTGATAGGTGGTCATCCCAACTGTTGGAACCCAGCCAATTAAACATTTATTTCATATCCTATGGACACAGCATTAAAGGGGTTTTGTGAGACCTTTATACTGATGACCTATACTCAGGTATACACTGGTGCTCGCAGTAGCTCTGCCACCTTCTTGCAGCTTCCCAAGCACAGCGCCATACTGTTTTACAGTGGTTGTGTTTGGTGTCGCAGCTAAGCCCCCTTCACTTCAATGGAGCTGAGCTGCACCTAGGCCATGTCACGAGGAACCACAAGTGATGGTGCCTCCTCAAACAGCTGATCGGCAGCGTGCTGGATCCCCACTGATCAGATACTGATGATCTATCCAGAGGACCCTAGAGCAGCACAGGAACCTAGGCCCAGACCCAACTTCAAATTTACCTTGCCTATCCATAAGCTGCCCCTACTCTTCAGTGAAACACACGTGTGAGATTTGTCTATAGTAGTTATGGTATAATATTACACTGCTGGGTGTCAACTCTGACAGGGTATATGTATATCTAATGCTTTGTTCCAAATGCCTGATAACAAGGAACAGTAGCCCTCTATGCTGACCATAGTTGGAGCTGCCATCCTCAAAAGGGCGAACCCAGATCAGAGCAGGAACCTGAACCCTGACATAATCTCAAATGCGCCCTGCCTATCCATAAGCTGCCAATGCTCTGCACCTTTTGCTGGTATTTCAACCTAATAAGTCCATCAAGTTAAACCACGTGATAGGCGGGAATGTGAATGCTTAGTTTCATTCTAAAAGTCATTGCCCTGCCCTCTATAGGGCTCTATTCCAGCTCTCAGTCAAACATACATCCAGAGGAGTGAGCAAACGCTTCAATACGTCCTGTCTTCACTGTCTCTGCAGGTACTGTGCCTTCAGATAGATCCGGCCTCCTGTATGACATGACAGCGGAGACCTGGGGGTGGAAGAATATTCTACCTTCTACATTATGTTGTTCAGTATTGTTTGCTATACATTTAATCATACTCCTCTGTTGAGGAACAGGTGTAAGTCAATGGGGTCGGTCAGTATCCATCATGTTAACAGTTGTCTTGCATATTGATTAATTCAAGGAAGTAATGATAAACTACATAAGATAATCTGGCAAAGTTTTAGTCCTAGAATCAAATTTTTCCTGAAATTCAGATTGAAGTAAATTCATTTGGCTTAGATTCACTAAATCTTCTATTCACTCAACACTAAATACAAGGTTAGATTTATAAATAGTAATAATAATAAATAAATCATAAATAAATGGATAGCATGAAATTTAATAAAGTACACATAAATAATGCCTGTGGTAAGCACTGGTCTAATACAATGGCAGCCAGACTAATATTAAACACATGGCCATTCAATAAATATTGGATACATGTAGGGTAACTATTAAGTGTAATACAGTAGGAGCCCTGATACCTGCTGAAATAGAGCTACAACTGCTGGAACAGAAGTATTAATGGCTGTATATTAGGTACTGTTATACAGGCATTGTAAAATCAGTACACTAGTATAAAATTACAAAAGCACGCTGGAAGCCATCATTCTCAACAAATGATTCAAATAGGGTATTCCATCCCCATTCTCTCAGCAGTAGCATCAGGATTTGGTTTCACCTCTTCAGGCAAGACAAAGCAAACCTAATAAGTTTGAACATTATAACAGGGTATGACCCCAAACAGCTCACTGGAGCAGGTGTACTAAAGACAGGTGTTTCAGAAGTTTCAAAGTTTTTTGCAATTATTTTTTTCCTTTGTACTCTAGAAAAACAGTCCTTGTGGCTGAGCTTTGGTTGGTATGTGTTCCTTCTTCTTCTCTCTGTCTTACAGACATTGCTACTTCTTGGAGCTGAGCCTGTAGATTGGTTGCAAGTGGTCTTTGCTTCTGCAAGGCAGATTAGTGGAAAGAAATTGTGATGCAGCATTTGAGGATACTGAATCCTGTTATTTAGAGTTCTTAGGGAAGCAGCATGTTAGACTCACTGGTAAGAAGCCCCAATGTGGAATCATGTTTTTTTTTTTCTGTAATGGTATCATTCAGAATTCATCTTTCCATCAATAACAGCAAGCCGTTCTGGCCAAGATTCAGCAAAACAGGCCAAGCCATGATACTATCAAAACCATGTTTCACAGGTGGGATGAGGTTTTTATGCCCCTGATGGTGGACTCATGAACATTAACATTGGCTAGTGTGAGAAAGTCCTTTAGTCACTTACAGGTTACCTTGGGTTCCTCTGGGTGAGCTCTTTGTTGATCAACCATTCCTGGGGAGACTAATGATGGCCTTGAATTTTCTACACAGTTTGGATTGATGGAGTCCAAACTCTTTAGATATGGGTTTGTAATGTTTTACAGCCGGATGTGCATCAACATCTCTTCTTTAGAGGTCCTCAGAAATCTCCTTTGTTTGTGCTATGATTCTCTTCCACAAATGTGTAGTGAAGATCAGACTTTGATAGATCCATGTTCTTTAAATAAAACACACCTGATTGTAATCCCATTGATTGAAAACAACTAACTCTAATTTCACCTTCAAATTATTTGCTAATCCTAAAGGTTTGCTTATGGTGCTTTTTGTACTTTGTTGTCGAACTGGCATTTGGACCTAGAGATGAGCGAATCAAAGTTAACAAGAATGTACTCACAGTGCAGCAGCCATTTTAGGAAAAAATGTGATTCGTTACCAAGAAGTGTGAGGAATTTTGGATTTGATGCAATTGCGGACAAGAATAGGCATTTTCTATTAAGTGCCGCCGATGTGCAATCCGCAAAATGCAGAAAGAACATCAGCGATGTCTGACGGACGTGTGAATGGACTCTTACATATTCCTTCTTTTGCTTCTGGAGACACCATTAGTGCAACGACAAAGACAGGAATGGGAATTTACCTGAAATGTCACTTTCCTCCAATCCAAACCACACTTGGTTACCGCCTGCCCAATAAACTATGGGAGAGACTTTTCATTCCCGCCACAGAAATTGTCTATCATAAAAAGTAGCAAAGCTTGTGTTTGCAACTTTTTCACCACTGCAACAACATTTTGTCGTAGCTGCCATTTCTATGCTGCCCTCTCCGCTTTTCCAAAAAGATGACATGGCAACGGCAGGGAGGGGCTAGCTGGCCTGGCACATTTATCTTCATTTATCAGTTCTCTAGCGTGATATCATAAAACGCTGGTCTATGATACATTCCCCCTTATGTTTTTTAAACTCCTGAGTTTGTTTCACAATTGGCTATTTAGGAACTTTCACTATGATGGTGATGAAACTAATTCTGAAGGTTTTTTTGTTTTTGTTCTTTCTGTAGGGGAAGCTAAATCCTGATGGACTACAGGAAATGCAGCGAGTCTTCAGCGACATCTGTATGTGTTATATTTAGGTGCAGAATCCACCACATCTGAACATGCCTGCACTATTATAAAAGAAATATATGTCTGCGGTTTTTATGGGGAAATCTAAGATGATTCACACAAAGACTACATTCTCATTACAACTGCTACTGGATTTGGTGAAATACACATAGAATTATTCCTATTATCGTAGATTTTCCTCTTGTAGGTTGTAAGACAGATGTTTGTTAGTTTCTTGAGGTTTGTTAGCATTATCCCTTAGCAGCACTATATTACATTCAGTGTTTCAGACTACCAGTCTATTGTATTACAACCATCAACAAGAGACCAACACATTCAACCAACACGGCAAATGTAAAGATGCTTTAAAGGGGTATTCCAGTAGGTACAAGTTATCCCCTATCCACAGGATAGGGGATAACTATCAGATCGGAAGGGGTCCTACCGCTGGGACACCCAACGATCACGAGAACACTGGCCCCATACCCCCTGCAGGCCCCTTGCTGCTGCCCTAAAATGACCGTGGGTTGCTCCATTAATTTCTATGGGAGTTCCAGAGATAGCTGAGCGCTGTACTTGTACAGTTGGCCTAGATAGAGGAGTGGATTAGCTACTATCTGATATACCCCATAGGTGCAGCCGCTGGGTGACCCTCCTTTTAACACGGGGAGATGTTGCCCAACAGGCTCAGTACCACACACAAATGGACCCATATTAGACCCAAAGCCGTTAGGCAGGGACTTGTTAGTTTGGGTGTCCATAACATATAGGTGTGTGTATTTCCTTGGACAAGATAGCACATATACCATGCTCACTTAAGGGGCAAACAATGTGTAAGTTCCCAGTATGATGTTTAATGACTAGCACAGTATGTTCATTTGACAGGGCATTTTCTATATATGTCCCCTTTAAGACTGGTACTTCTAGTTTAGCAATGCCAGAAATGCAGTCTCTAAGTGTGTTCTTATATATACTAACATGCATTATGAACATATTGCTTTTGTCTTCTTACTAATCATACAGCGCTGTGGTCTTTGGGATCCCAGTGGGGCACCAACCATTGGATCACTTTCTGGCATGTGCGTTCTATGGTATGGGGCTCGTCTGCAGTAGTGCCAGTATGGGTGCCGCTGCGGTGCGCGTGTGCTGGCTTGTGATCTGGCGTCTGCGCCCCTCTGACTTCCTGACGCTGCCACAATGCGCCTCTCAGAACTTATTAGAGTAAGACTTGCTAGTTATTGATGCCTAATACAGGCTATTTGATGTAATAATTTATAATTCATATTTGGCTGTTGCCAGATTAGATTCACATGTGGATGAACACAGGTAATTATTGGCTGATCACGATTATAACAATGTTACCGCACTGTATTTGATGTACTATTGATGACTTTTGACACAGTCGAACACTAATTACTATATGAATTATGGGAGATCCACTAAGAATAGTTTTTCAATATAAAATCATGAGATTGTATTCAGAGGCTTAACTAGAAATCACTGGGTCCCACAGTCAATTTTTTTACCCCCCCCCCCCCCCCAGCAACTTCTTTGCAACTTTCTCCTCATGTGCAAAGCCCACTCTTGTGGCTAGTCAAGATCGCTCTTTCAGGCCAGGCAAGGCAGCTGCTCTGTCCGTTTCATACAGTGTCACTGTATATAGTGTCATTGTATAATACTGCTGAGGGGGACGTCAAATGTATTGGACTGAAGTCCATTGGGCCCACCAGAGCCCACCCTCTGTGCATACAGGACCTTAAGGCATACCTCCCAACTTTTCAGAATCGCAAAGAGGGACGATATATGCCGACACGCATTGCGGCAATTTTTTTTCATGATATGCCACGCCTATTATTACTCCATCAGAACTGCAGCAACTGGGAATCAGTTAGGTGAGTGTAAGTGTCTTGATTTTTTACAGCATGTGGGGCTCCTGTACAATTTTTTTCTTGCGCTTCAATATCCATTTAAATATTAGCACATAAATCATCGGATTATGGATATTTTAAGGTCCAAAATGCACCAAATAATGAAGTTATGGTCTAATATACAGGTAGAAAGCATACAGATAGTTTAGTAAGCACAATTTATTATATTTATTAATGCACATTTACGGTATGCATTAATTCCCCAGGTCAGAGAGAGGGACATTTAAGAATCAAAGAGGGACTTATGTCAAAAGGAGGAACTGTCCCTCCAAAAGAGGGATACTTGGGGGAGGCCCTTCTTTGTTAGAAGTCCATTATTGTCAGAGTTTGGGCCCACCAGAGGATCCTCTGATACCTTGGTGGACCTGCCAGACAAAAAAATATTTTTGTCCTCGTTCTGAGTGAGCCCCTTCTGAGTTCGGGTCCCAAAGCAGCTGCTTCCCCTATAGCTACGCCTCTGATTGTGTTGATGATCTGTATTTATTGATTGATTGAAAGGATTCAGTGAGTAGTGCTGTCTTGTTCATATTATTTGAAGTACACCAGCTATTCACTGGCCATGGGGAAAAAAAAGACTTTGTAAATAGCTACATAGACTGCAATGGTTTGGAAATCAACAATTTAAAAAATGGCTGTCACATGGCTGTTTTCAACTGTTGTGTGAATGCACCCTAATATACACTGAAATGGGCAACAGACAGCAAACTATGACTTGTACAGTACCTGTGACAACTTGGGAGTTGTTCAGCTCACATAGTTCTCCATCATATGAGTTTAAGACAGTTGGCACATGAAGAATAGGTTGCAGTCTACTCTAAATTTTCGTGCAGCTGATCTCAGCCAGTTTTATTATTAGCCACTAAACATTGCCATGTTCCTCACATCAGGACATTAGCTTAGTACACAGTATCTCAAACACAGGCATACCATCATTATGGTGACTACCACAGGCTTTTCTCGTAGCCTGTTTCAGCAGAGGAGCAGACTATCGGAATTACTGTATTCTGCATATCCGAACACACCACCAGGGCCTGCCACATCCCCATTCACCATATTGGCATCCGCTGAATTTCCAGGATTACTGTCCACTTTCTGTTAGAAAAATACTGCTGCATGCTGAGGTATTTTTCTGGCAGAAAGCTGGCATTCATGTCAGAAACCCAATAGATCCCATTATAGTGTATAGGGATCCAGCTGTCACAGTGTAGGAACACCAGAATGACAACAGAAGGAAAATGACCAGAAACTAGGCCTCAAGGCTAGGGAAAAGGAAATAGTGACCACCTAAGAAACCCTAACCCTAGCCCTGATTCCTGTCAGTATGAATAGACCCTGAAGGTGGGAATATTCATACACCATAAACCTAGGCCCTAGTAACCCTGAAAGGCTCTAGGATTAGTGAGAGGGTCAGAGACTACTGGTTCCTACCCAGATTAACGAAGCTGAGTCTCTCTGAGGCCTAGTAAACAACAAGCAAATGGGAGCAACAAAACACCAAGAGAAGTACACTTATCTTCAATAGAAAATGGATGAGCAGAAACTCAGATGAGGACCACACACCAGCTCATTCAACTCCAGGCAGAGAATATCAACCACATGGAATTAAGTGTAAGTCCAGACTGAATAGAGGAGCAGTAATGACCAGAAGCTACACCTGAGACAAGAGGTGTCATTACCAACAACAATACTGCAACAAGTGAAAACAGATAGTCTGTCAGATAACCTAATGTGCAGCCAGTCTCTAAGATCTTCTAACCTCTGTCACTAGAGGGACTGTTACACCAGCAGGCCCTGGTGGTGTTCAGCTATACTGAATATGGAACAGACTACTGGAATACTGTAACACAGATGTGTATGTAGTCTTAAAGGGAACCTGTCAGCGGCAAAAAACACCCCAAACTGCCAGAACCTTCAAGTAGCCAGCAGTGTGTTTTTAGTGATGATTTTCTTACTGCAGTCACATGCGTTAAAAGCAGGAAAAAAAACGTTCTTTTATCCCCTGCCCAAGCAATTTTTGAGTCACGCTTGAAGTCAAGGGGGCAGCGGCCTCCTTGCTTCAAGTCAAGGTAACCGCGCCCCCTTCCCTGCCCCTTCACCTGTGACTGACAGCGCTTATGCAGAGAGTTCAGCTTGCTTTGTTGAACAGCCGTCTGTCAGTCCCAGGCAAGGGGCATGGAAGGGGCCGCGGTTACCTTGACTTGAAGGGTGTGCGGGTGCACAAAGCATGCTGCACTCAGCTGTCTGCCGCCTGCTAACTACTAAAAGTTGTCAAGTATGTCAAAGCATGGTATAAAGTAAATGGAGCACAAGTTCTAACCTGTGATGTAGACTAGTGAAGTCTTTATAGATTTTGTTGCACACCATTATTAATTCTTAGCTCATTATCAACACCTTAAGGCACTATATAAAATAGACCTATTTTTCTCCCTCTCCAAAGCAATAGCTTGGGGTTTTTGCCAAGTCAAGCTTGCTTGGGTTTAAACTATGCCTTAGATGTAATTCAGTGAAATCACACAGGTGTCTCTGAAGAAAATGAATGGAAGTGACTCAGGGTTCAGCATTTCAACGTATTAACTTTTATCTTCAAAGTTTTATCTAGGAAGCAGAGGAAGCTACTTAACACTGAGCATGCTGGGAAAATATGATGGGATAATTTTATCTGCAAGTAAAAAAGAAAGACTAGCTCTTCTAACACAATACAAGACACAAATGATAGAGCTCAGCAGCACTCCAAGAATATGATCATGGTTATAACCATGCATCAGTGGTGCTCACAGTGTCAAGCTCCAGCCCAAGAAACCCGTAATAGAAAGCAAAAAATTGCAGCAATCGTATAATGTGCAGCAAAAAAAAAAGGGCTTATAAAGCTTTATTCTCTGAAACAGGGGTGGATCTTTATTAGGCATATATGTACATAGTGTAGTATAAATATGGAACACAGTACCTCTCATCAATCAATGTGGCTTACCACTAGCATTTTCTTCATGGTGTTTTTTCCCTATAGAGAGCAACAACATGCAGCATGTTTGAAAAAAAGCCAGAAAGACAAAAAACACCACCTAATTAACAAAAACATCAACAGCAAAAAAAAGTATGTGTGAAAGCACCCTTACATAGTCGTGAACCAGCAGAAAAAGCTCACACAATTTTTGGCAATGCAACTTGTATGTGTTTTGCTGACGTGCAACCATGGCTGCTTTCTAGCCCTACTTCAGGGTTCGGTCTTCATGGTGACTTAAGCCATACAACATTAAGATTGCAATGTTACACTGCTAAAATTGCAACAAATGATAGCAAAGGTCGCATTGAAATCCTGTAGGTTTGGATTTCTGCCAACAGTAGTATCTTCCTCACCTGAAGTTGCATGTCACAGTGTGACCTCATTCTTTATCATTAGTTGCAATTTTAGCAGTGCGGCAATGCCGTCTAAGGGGGTCATTTATGAAACAGAAATACGCCTATATTAGGTGTATTTCTGGCGCAGTCTGCGGTGCAAAGGTCCTTTGCGACGCAATCTGCGACTTTTCCATGCTCACGCCAGGACTAAAAAAGTGGGTGTGGCATTGCCAGATGGGGCATGGGCCGGAAGGCCCTTCTTATTTACCATTTTACCTGTTTTAGGTGTAGAATATGGTCTAAATGTAAGAAAGCTTGGAAGCTGTCTTACATTTAGACTTGCGCTGGATGCGCTGAAGTTATGTAGACGCCTGCGCCTCTATATAATTCCAGCGGGCTTTATTAAGACTGGCACCTAAAACGCCGGTCTTAATAAATGTGCCTCTAAAGTTTAATCAATCAAAGTCACCATGTAACTGTAGCCTTAAATTTTATCAGCTGTGCCATTTGGTGCTTAGGACGGGGTCATACATTTCACTCAAACTGTGCAGCCATTAAGAATCTGCAATTATTTTATTAGCAAACTGCAGGGACCCAAGGGCTTTGCCTGTATCACGGCCAGTAGGTGTGACAGCACCCTCAGGTGGTAGATTTTTACCTAATTTTCAGCTGATCATTGGATTGAGCCTTATCAGCTCATCACTTGGGGTTTCTGAGATGAACGTGCTACTACTACCAGATGACCATGGAGGTTTGGAGGGGTTGTTCTGATGGGCCAGTAACATTACCTATTCACAGGAATGGCTGTCTCAGTCAGCAGCTTCTGTACCTCTTCGAGAGCGGTATGGACAACGCTACATATGCTCAGTCATAAAACTCTGGAGTCCCCCATGCACATGCTATTCAGGTCCTTTTTTGAAGATCAGAATCACACTTTTAGATGTATGGTAGTGAGAGAAAAAAATGGATAGGACACAGATTTGTTGTTTTTTTTTTGGGGGGGGGGGGGAATTGGACACGGTCATGTGAATAAGCCCTTACGGCTCATGCACACAACTGTTGTTGTTTTGCGGTTACCAGCAGTGTGTGTTCCGCATTTTGCGGGATGGATTGATTGGCCCAGATTACAACAGTCCTATCCTTGTCTGTAATGTGGACAATAATAGGACATGTTTTAGTTTTTTTGCGGAACGAACATACGGACATGGAATGCACAGAGTCATTTCCCTTTTTTTCCAGCTATTCACTTCAATGAGGCCACACAAAAAATGGAATGGACACAAAATAATACACAAAAAATATGTTCCTGTGCATGAGCCCTTAGTAGTAGCAGTAATAATAACAATGAAAGCAACATCCACATGCAACATCTCTCAAGTGCAACTTTTTAAGTGCACAGACTGAATTATACCAGAATTGGACCAGAAGGGGACCACAGGTAATAACAGACATAGTCAATGCAAACAATGTTTAAATTTTTCCTCGTACTCCTCCTACTTGTCCACAACCTCCTGAAATACCCCCACATCCATTCACCCAGCAAGGAACTATTCATCTCTTCGTCCATCTTACCTTCTCATCTGACCACTTGCACAAACCTGTTTGCCAACATAAAACACTTCCTTCCCAAACACACACAGACACCTCATGCCCTCTCCTATTCTCATCTATTAACACTTTCTCTGCTTCTCCTTACTGCTGGTGATATCTCTCCAAATCCAGGACCCCCTCAGCAAATCCCCATTATCACCTCCATGTCCCACTACAAATCTCCTTCTACAAATTCCTGCAACCCCTTAAACCTAATTACCATTCCTCTGACCCCTGTGCCTTTGGTTCCTCTTGCAGGAGCATTATGGAACGCGCGCTCCGTCTGTAACAAACTGTCATACATCCATGAACTGTTCATCTCTCAAAACCTTTCCTTTCTGGGTCTCACAGAGACATGGCTGACACCCTCAGACACCACCTCCCCTGCTGCACTCTCTTATAGTGGATTTCAATTCACTCACACCCCCCGCCCTGGCTGCAAACATGGTGGAGGAGTTGGTCTTCTCCTATCAGACACCTGCTCCTACAGCCCAACTCCACTGCCACCCTCCATTATGCTCACCTCATTTGAAGTACACTCTGTTCGCATCTACTCTCCCTCCAACCTTCAAGTAGCAGTCATTTACCGCCCCCCAGGCCCAGCCACCATATTTCTTGACCACTTTAACACCTGGCTACTACACTTTCTTTCTGCCGACATCCCCACTATCATCATGGGTGACTTCAACATCCCTATTGACACCTGCCACTCGGCCACCTCTAAACTCCTGTCGCTCTCTTCCTCCTTCGGCTTATCACAGTGGTCTTCAGCTCCCACCCACAGAGATGGTCACACTCTGGATCTGATCTTTTCCCGCCTCTGCTCCCTATCTAACCTTTCTAATTTGCCTCTCCCCCTATCCGACCACAATCTACTCTCCTTCTCTTCATTGGTCTCTTCTGTAGCCCCCCCGGTCCACACACTAGCACACCCCCGCAGGAACCTCAAACAGCTTGACTTTTGCTTGCTTTCTGACTCTCTTCTCCCACTCTCTACCATCTGTTGCCTCCAAGACCCAGAAGCTGCTACCACCCTATATAACACCACATTAAGTACAGCTCTGGACACTGTTGCCCCCCTCACACACAACAAAATCCGGAAAATCAACAGACAACCCTGGCACACCAACCTGACCAAAAAACTCAGACAAGCTTCCAGGGCTGCTGAGCGGCAATGGAAGAAATCCCATTCTGAAGATCATTTCACCGCATACAAGCAATCCCTCCTCATATTCAAATCCTCACTCGCTGATGCAAAACAGGCTTACTTCTCATCTCTCATATCTTCCCTGTCCCACAGCCCTAAACAACTTTTTAGCACTTTTAATTCCCTTCTCCGTCCCCCAGCGCCCCCACCCTCTCCTCTCTTCTCAGCTGAGGACTTTGCCAAATATTTCAAACAAAAGATAGTCCACATCAGAGAAAGCTTTACTACACAGTCCCCACAGACCCTCTACACAACTGCTCGGTCCTCTTCTCCCAAAACCCACTTCTCTACCATTACAGAAGGTAAACTCTCCACTCTACTCTCCAAATCTCATCTGACCACCTGTGCACTTGACCCAATCCCATCCCACCTCATCCCTAGCCTCACTGCAGTGTTTATCCCAGCCCTAACTCATCTCTTCAACCTATCACTAAACTCTGGTGTCTTCCCCTCTGCTTTTAAACATGCTACCATTACACCCATCCTCAAAAAACCTTCACTTGACCCATCTTCCTTGTCCAGTTATCGCCCCATATCACTTCTTCCGTATGCCTCAAAGCTACTTGAACAACATGTCCATTCAGAACTGTCCTCCCACCTCTCCTCCTGCTCCCTCTTTGACCGCCTACAATCTGGCTTCCGACTCCACCACTCGACCGAGACTGCCCTTACCAAAGTCACCAATGACCTACTCACAGCCAAAACCAAGAAACAATACTCTGTCCTCCTTCTCCTTGACCTGTCCTCTGCCTTCGACACTGTCGACCACTCCCTTCTGTTGCAAACTCTCTCATCTCTTGGCATCACTGACCTGGCCCTCTCCTGGATCACATCATACCTCACAGACCGGACATTCAGCGTCTCCCACTCCCGCACCACCTCCTCATCTCATTCCCTCTCTGTTGGTGTCCCGCAAGGCTCTGTCCTAGGACCCCTGCTCTTCTCTATCTACACTTTTGGCCTGGGACAGCTCATAGAGTCCTATGGCTTTCAGTATCACTCCTACGCTGATGACACACAAATCTACCTCTCTGGTCCAGACATCGCCACCTTACTATCTAGAATCCCACAATGTCTATCTTCTATATCATCCTTCTTCGCCTCTCGTTTTCTTAAACTTAACATGGATAAGACAGAATTCATAATCTTTCCCCCATCTTGTTCAACCCCCCCTACAGACCTATCTATCGCGATCAATGGCTGCACATTATCCCCAGTCAACAAACCCCGCTGCCTTGGAGTGATCTTGGATTCTGCCCTTTCCTTCCGACCGCACATCCAAGCCCTTTCCACCACCTGCCGTTTCCAACTCAAAAACATCTCCCGCATCCGCGCTTTCCTTAACTTTGAATCTGCGAAAATACTTGTACATGCCCTCATTATCTCCCGCCTAGACTACTGCAACATTCTCCTCTGTGGCCTTCCATCTAGCACTCTCGCACCCCTCCAATCTATCCTCAACTCTGCTGCCCGACTAATCCACCTCTCACCCTATTATTCCTCTGCCTCTCCCCTTTGCCAATCCCTTCACTGGCTCCCCATTGCCCAACAAATTCACTTCAAAGTACTTACAAATACATACAAGGCCGTCCATAACCTGTCCCCTCCCTACATCTCTGAGCTAATTTCTCGATACACCCCCACACGCACTCTCCGATCCTCACAAGACCTCCTTCTCTCCTCTCCTCTTATTGCCTCTTCCCACAATCGACTCCAGGATTTCTCCCGTGCATCCCCCATACTCTGGAACTCGCTACCCCAACATATCAGACTCTCACCTACAGTGGAATCCTTCAAAAGAAACCTGAAAACCCACCTCTTCAGACAAGCCTACAACCAGTGACCCTGCTGCCTCTATACCGCCATGACCAACTTAACCCGCACCTACTGTGTCCTTCTCCCATACCATGTAGATTGTAAGCCCTCACGGGCAGGGCCCTCTCTCCTTCTGTACCAGTTTGTAACTCATTTTGTTTATGATTAGTGCAATTGTCTGTATTATGTATGTGCACCCCTTATCATATGTACAGCGCTATGGAATGAATGGCGCTTAAATAATAAATAATAATAATAATAATATGATTTTTATACAATGCTGCCCTCTAGTGGGAGGGATTTTAAGACACAATCTCGGAATATTATTTTTGATCTTACTGAACCTGGAATCTATATTGCAAGTATATTCATCCCTCTGTGAATTGTAGAATATTTTCATTCTTTCACTGCCAAGGACATATTAAATACTCCACTGTAAATGTCAGATATACACACATTCGAAGTCAGGGAGCATAAAACGTTTTTATTTTCTGGTATTGTGAGTGTGTATATAATCAGTGTATAATGTGATGGACAAATTAATCAAGCGAGCAAAGGAAGTAATATGGATAATAACAGCAGAATCAATCGAATTGGAACCAAAACGATTTTCTGAAAATTCACTCATCTCTAGTAATAAAATATAGGTTCTTATATTCCTCTAATTACAGGGGGAAAAGATGAATCAGTTCCATTCATTTGCAGCACATGGATATTTACAAGCCCCCTTCAAAAAATTTCTCCAATAAAATCTGCTGCATGTGACTTCACCCTAACAGGCTGTGGTCTATTTTCCTGACCTTTCCAGTTGTCGCTTCCTCCCTCCCACCCTTCTGGTATATACACACAATACCATATTGTTTCCATGGTTATGACCACTCTGCAATCCAGCAGCGGTGGCCGTGCTTACACACTGTAGGAAAAAGCAGCGTCCTATGTGCGGTCCCACAGTCCGGGCCACCAGAAAGGCCAGCACTTTCTCCTATAGTGTGCAAGCACAACTACCACTGATTGATAAATGCTATTTGCTGAAGTGAGACAACCCCTTTAAAGAAAATATATTATCCTTGAAGCTTGTTAAAGCTGATAAAAAAATATCCTTTTTTGGGAGCAGTTTTAGGTTTGTTACACTGTGCAAGGTAGGGTTCCCAGCAGCAGTAGTACAGTATGGAACATAATAGACATGGCAGAAGATGTTTGGCTGTGTAGGGCTAGTAATGGTGGCAGCAGCAGCAGTACAGCATGGAACATAATGGATACAACAGGTGATGTGCGGCTGTGTAGGACTAATAGTGGTGGCAGCAGCAGCAGTACAGTATGGAACATAATGGATACAACAGGTGATGTGCGGCTGTGAAGGGCTAGTAGTAGTGGCAGCAGCAGTAGTAGTACAGTATGGAACATAATGGATACAACAGGTGATGTGCGGCTGTGAAGGGCTAGTAGTAGTGGCAGCAGCAGCAGTACAGTATGGAACATAATGGATACAACAGGTGATGTGCGGCTGTGAAGGGCTAGTAGTGGTGGCAGCAGCAGTACAGCATGGAACATAATGGATACAACAGGTGATGTGCAGCTGTGAAGGGCTAGTAGTAAGGGCAGCAGCAGTACAGTATGGAGCATAATGGACATGGCAGAAGATGTTTGGCTGTGTAGGGCTAGTAATGGTGGCAGCAGCAGCAGTACAGTATGGAACATAATGGATACAACAGGTGATGTGCGGCTGTGAAGGGCTAGTAGTAGTGGCAGCAGCAGCAGTACAGTATAGAACATAATGGATACAACAGGTGATGTGCGGCTGTGAAGGGCTAGTAGTAGTGGCAGCAGCAGCAGTACAATATGGAACATAATGGATACAACAGGTGATGTGCAGCTGTGAAGGGCTAGTAGTAGTGGCAGCAGCAGCAGTACAGTATGGAACATAATGGACATGGCAGGAGATGTGTGGCTGTGAAGGGCTAGTAGTAGTGGCAGCAGTAGTACAGTATGGAACATAATGGACATGGCAGGAGATGTGTGGCTGTGTAGGGCTAGTAGTAGTGGCAGCAGTAGTACAGTATGGAACATAATGGACATGGCAGGATATGTATGGCTGTGAAGGGCTAGTAGTAGTGGCAGCAGTAGTACAGTATGGAACATAATGGACATGGCAGGAGATGTGTGGCTGTGTAGGGCTAGTAGTAGTGGCAGCAGTAGTACAGTATGGAACATAATGGACATGGCAGGAGATGTATGGCTGTGCAGGGCTAGTAGTAGTGGCAGCAGCAGTACAGTATCGAACATAATGGACATGGCAGGAGATGTATGGCTGTGAAGGGCTAGTAGTAGTGGCAGGAGTATTACAGTATGGAACATAATGGACAAGGCAAGAGATGTATGGCTGTGCAGGGCTAGTAGTAGTGGCAGCAGCAGTAGTACAGTATGGAATATGATGGATAGGCACACAGTGTGATGGACAGGTGCAGTGACCGGGCCGCAGGGGCAAACAAGAGTGTGGGTGGTCAGATGCCTGCAGTAGTTTAACTCACGGTTTCCTGAAGCTTCCTTATGGAATTTGTAGTACATGCACATAATACATGAAATATAATTATATTAACACTTTCAATGTTTTGCAGTGTATTTCAGTGATGAAGATTGGGCTGAATCACAATAATAGTAATTTGAGCAGTATAGCTTTAAGTACGGAAGCACAAGGGTACGGTCACACAGTCAGGTTTCCTGATGCAGATTTGGAAGCCAAAATCAGGAGTGGACCATAAAAGGAGACCTCTTTTTTTAATTCACTCCTTTGGCTTGCCATAGCCTAATAAGATTTTTTTATTTTATAACTCAGGTTTCATTTGTTTGCCAAAATATGAAAAATAATCTTGGCAATGAAAAGTTTATAGGGGTTGTCCAACCCATTCTGACAATTCTCAAATCCCCAGGCTGGACTCTGCTTCCTGGTGTCTGGGACAAGCAGGATACGACAATCAAGAACAGTGGATGTGGATTCACTGTGCTAACCAACGAATATGGCTTAGGGCTAAACCTGTGGGCATTATCCTGGTGGCTCCCTGGTATTCAGCTTTTAACTCCTATACAGGGATCTGACCTTTGCTCCAGGGAACACATGTGGCCACTATCTCTTGGAGTAGTCACTGTGAGGTTGGCTGCTGACCCACGGGAGTCAGAGACACTGGTGAAGAAAACCAAGGGTTCAGGCTATACCTCTAGTCAGGAAACAGAACACGGTCAGGGCAGGCAGAGTTTGTGTTTACCTGTAACTCAGTCCAAAGATCAGGGTAGGCAGCTCAGGGTCAGCACGGTGAACAGGCACGGGTCAGGTAGCGTATGGTACACAGGCAGACAAATTGATATAGGTCCTTTAAAGGGTTTTACAGACCAGAGGAGTTAGAAGGATCTGTAGAGACCTATTGCACAGGCATGGACTGAAAGAAACAGCCAGATACAGGGAGTGCAGAATTATTAGGCAAATGAGTATTTTGACCACATCATCCTCTTTATGCATGTTGTCTTACTCCAAGCTGTATAGGCTCGAAAGCCTACTACCAATTAAGCATATTAGGTGATGTGCATCTCTGTAATGAGAAGGGGTGTGGTCTAATGACATCAACACCCTATATCAGGTGTGCATAATTATTAGGCAACTTCCTTTCCTTTGGCAAAATGGGTCAAAAGAAGGACTTGACAGGCTCAGAAAAGTCAAAAATAGTGAGATATCTTGCAGAGGGATGCAGCACTCTTAAAATTGCAAAGCTTCTGAAGCGTGATCATCGAACAATCAAGCGTTTCATTCAAAATAGTCAACAGGGTCGCAAGAAGCGTGTGGAAAAACCAAGGCGCAAAATAACTGCCCATGAACTGAGAAAAGTCAAGCGTGCAGTTGCCAAGATGCCACTTGCCACCAGTTTGGCCATATTTCAGAGCTGCAACATCACTGGAGTGCCCAAAAGCACAAGGTGTGCAATACTCAGAGACATGGCCAAGGTAAGAAAGGCTGAAAGACGACCACCACTGAACAAGACACACAAGCTGAAACGTCAAGACTGGGCCAAGAAATATCTCAAGACTGATTTTTCTAAGGTTTTATGGACTGATGAAATGAGAGTGAGTCTTGATGGGCCAGATGGATGGGCCCGTGGCTGGATTGGTAAAGGGCAGAGAGCTCCAGTCCGACTCAGACGCCAGCAAGGTGGAGGTGGAGTACTGGTTTGGGCTGGTATCATCAAAGATGAGCTTGTGGGGCCTTTTCGGGTTGAGGATGGAGTCAAGCTCAACTCCCAGTCCTACTGCCAGTTTCTGGAAGACACCTTCTTCAAGCAGTGGTACAGGAAGAAGTCTGCATCCTTCAAGAAAAACATGATTTTCATGCAGGACAATGCTCCATCACACGCGTCCAAGTACTCCACAGCGTGGCTGGCAAGAAAGGGTATAAAAGAAGAAAATCTAATGACATGGCCTCCTTGTTCACCTGATCTGAACCCCATTGAGAACCTGTGGTCCATCATCAAATGTGAGATTTACAAGGAGGGAAAACAGTACACCTCTCTGAACAGTGTCTGGGAGGCTGTGGTTGCTGCTGCACGCAATGTTGATGGTGAACAGATCAAAACACTGACAGAATCCATGGATGGCAGGCTTTTGAGTGTCCTTGCAAAGAAAGGTGGCTATATTGGTCACTGATTTGTTTTTGTTTTGTTTTTGAATGTCAGAAATGTATATTTGTGAATGTTGAGATGTTATATTGGTTTCACTGGTAAAAATAAATAATTGAAATGGGTATATATTTGTTTTTTGTTAAGTTGCCTAATAATTATGCACAGTAATAGTCACCTGCACACACAGATATCCCCCTAAAATAGCTAAAACTAAAAACAAACTAAAAACTACTTCCAAAAATATTCAGCTTTGATATTAATGAGTTTTTTGGGTTCATTGAGAACATGGTTGTTGTTCAATAATAAAATTAATCCTCAAAAATACAACTTGCCTAATAATTCTGCACTCCCTGTATATATAGGAGCAGCTGATTAGCAATTGGACACAGCCATGCAGCTCACAGAGCAGGAGAAGATTGAGCCTTGCAGTGTTGCAGACTAAGGTTCTAAGAATTAAAGTCCTAATGCACACAGGACACTGATGCCCATGGCCTGCTGCCACAGTGCTGGAACTATGACAGACACAGAGTGAGTGGCGCGGCACCTGTGCACGCCCAGAAAGAGGGACCGTGGTGGAGGCCGCAGCAATGATCACTCAACCAATCACTAGCTGAGGCCAGTCACCACTGTGGCCACTGATTGTCTGAATGGTGATTTCCTGTGTCACAGAAGAGCCAGGAAGCAGACAACAATGGGGGCCTAGGATTTGTCAGAACAGAAGTGGCAGGGAATTGTTAAAGGGAACCTGTCACCTGGATTTGGGGTATAGAGCTGAGGACATGGGCTGCTAGATCGCCCCTAGCACATCTGCAATACCCAGTCCCCATAGCTCTGTGTGCTTTTATTGTGTAAAAAAAACGATTTAATACATATGCAAATTAACCTGAGATGAGTCCTGTACGTAAGATGAGTCAGGGACAGGACTCATCTCAGGTTAATTTGCATATGTATCAAATCGGTTTGTTTACACAATAAAAGCACACAGAGCTATGGGGACTGGGTATTGCGGATGTGCTAGATGCCATCTAGCAACCCATGTCCTCAGCTCTATACACAAAATCCCGGTGACAGGTTCCCTTTAAGTATGACTTTTTTTCCTTTATAGCATTCTGAGCCTTAAAATTGGGTACATGTTGCATTTTTTGTATCTCTTTTGTCCATGATTTTTTGTCAAACGCACTAGTTAATGTGTCTATAATGAAATCACTTACTTTCAGTCATAAGTAGTGATGGACGAACATCTGCCGGGACGGTTCGCGAACGCGATCAAATGTTCGCGAACCGCAAGTTCGCGGCGAGTACCATTCATTTTAATGGCAGGCGAACCTGAAAAACCTTCAGCTCATATTTGCAGCCAAGAAATAATTACTAGAAGTACACAAATAGTCCCACAACATTGACAGTGACATACCAAATGTATTATTCGAATTTGCAATCTCCATTCATTATTTTTTTCAATGAGAAATATCGGCAATATAATGTTCGCGTACGCTCATGCGCAAATGCACTATACAGTCCCCAAATGCACTATACAGTACCCAAATGCACTATAAAGTATATTGGTATATAACACCCCGCTTCAATCAGTTTTTTTGGGGGGCGACTGGTATATCAAACCAGTATAAATTATTTGTTCCAAAACCTGCAGTATCGCAGCAGAACCGCACACAACTGCCACACAATACAAATGCACTATAATATACTTTCTAACATAGAAAGTATATGATAACATTGTACAAGGAAGCAAATCCATTAAAATGTACATAAAGATAAAACGTAACTTTTAATAATGTTACTATGAGGGTCCATTCACACAACTGTAAGTGTTTTGTGGATCCGCAAAACACGGACACCGGCAATATGCATTTCGCAATTTGCGGACCGCACATCGCTGCCACTATAATAGAAAATGCCTAATCTTGTCTGCAATTGCGGACAAGAATAGGACATGTTCTATTTTTTGGCGGAAACGGAAGCACGGATGAGGATCCGCAAATGCGGACAACACATTCTGGCCCCATTGAAAATTAATGGGTCTACACCCGTTCCGCAAAATTGCAGAACAGATGCATACCCATTTTGCGGACATGTGAATGGAAAAGATATCCCTCAAAATGAAAATAAATTAAATTATTAAAGTTAAGCAAAAAGCATAGATGTGGTAGGCAATAACAAGTGCTCAGCGGCACTAAATCAGGTGCTCGGCGGCATCAAATCAGAAACCATATGTTCTACCACAATCCGGAGGGTCCCAGTGCACATCCATGAATCCCGGAGGGAAAGCAAAAAACATCTATCCCTGGGCTAGATGATGATGTGGTATTGAAGGACAGGGTGGGCAAAAAACTGTCCCTGACATTGCCCTACAGGGGGTGCTATTCTGGCCCCGATAGCCTAACCACAGACCACCCGCCCTGATAAGAGCGACCCCGTCTGGAACCTTACCCTATATAAAAATGGCCCTAGTAAGCCCCTAGGCCCCTGACTTCCAGATGATCACTATATAGATCTATGTGTTTTTGACTCATTATACAAGTATATTATAAGTATATTACACCCCTCAGTATGTCACACCTATCGATAGCACACCTATACCAGTCCTTAAAAAGACTTTTGTGGCCCTATTAGCTGGCGTTTGGTGTCCCACAGCCTGTCCCTGCTCCACACAGCAACCTCTCCTTACACTGGCAAAACACTGAATGTAAAATGGCTGCCAGATCAGGTTTATTTATAAGGTAGGGGGTATGTCCATGTGCTGAAACGTCTCAAGCGGCTGTCCTGTACCTGTTCGCATGTTTGGCAAATCGCGAACACGCAAAGTTCGCCGCGAAATGACCGCCGGGCGAACCGCAAGGCCATCTCTAGTCAAAAGTATTGTTTGTGCGATGAATAGACACAGTGAGACATATTCACTACTATTGGTGCACCACAAAGCACCCAGAGGTAACTTGAAGCTATGCCATAGCCATCTGTGAATGCCTTCTCCGCCTGCTCCTCAGACACTACGACCTGGGTACGACTCTCCTTTATAGCTACTCCCCTCTACACCAGTGTTCGTTTCCTATGTAGCATGCTCTGAATTTATCAGCATGGATGCAGCTACTGAACCTTTTCTGTCCTAGCTTTCCACACCGAAAATGACAGGAAATTGCACTTGAAGTGATGGTAAAGCCATGCCCCATATTTATGACACTTTGCATGTTTAGAAATAAATATTTATGGGGCTTATTTATTGCATTCCGCATAGTCCTTTTAATGCATTTGTGCCAGAAAACTTGTGCAATGAGGTTTACTGTAGCCCAAGAAAATAAGTTAAAGGATAACTGTCACACTTAGACCATAATTTCAATTTTCATATATGTAGTTACTAATAACATGATATTCCAGAATCAGTTACTATTAGACTGACTTACCCCATATTTAATAAGATTCAGCCCTTAGCAACCCCATTTTGGAAAGAAGACACCCCAAGGTATTCCGTGAGGGGCATGGCGAGTTCCTAGAATTTTTTTATTTTTTGTCACAAGTTAGTGGAAAATGATGATTTTTTTTTTCTCTTGCAAAGTCTCATATTCCACAAACTTTTGACAAAAAAAATAAAAAATTCTAGGAACTCGCCATGCCCCTCACTGAATACCTTGGGGTGTCTTCTTTCCAAAATGGGGTCACTTGTGGGGTAGTTATACTGCCCTGGCTTTTTAGGGGCCCTAATGCGTGAGAAGTAGTTTGAAATCAAAATGTGTAGAAAATGTCCTGTGAAATCCTAAAGGTGCTCTTTGGAATGTGGGCCCCTTTGCCCACCTTGGCTGCAAAAAAGTGTCACACATGTGGTATCGCCGTACTCAGGAGAAGTTGGGCAATGTGTTTTTTAGGGTGTCATTTTACATATACCCATGCTGGGTGAGAGAAATATCTCGGCAAAAGACAACTTTTCCAAATTTTTTATACAAAGTTGGCATTTGACCGAGATATTTATTTCACCCAGCATGGGTATATGTAAAATGACACCCCAAAACACATTGCCCAACTTCTCCTGAGTACGGCGATACCACATGTGTGACACTTTTTTGCAGCCAAGGTGGGCAAAGGGGCCCACATTCCAAAGAGCACCTTTAGGATTTCACAGGACATTTTCTACACATTTTGATTTCAAACTACTTCTCACGCATTAGGGCCCCTAAAAAGCCAGGGCAGTATAACTACCCCACAAGTGACCCCATTTTGGAAAGAAGACACCCCAATTTCGTGATGGGCATAGTGAGTTCATGGAAGTTTTTATTTTTTGTCACAAGTTAGTGGAATATGAGACTTTGTAAGGAAAAAATGGGGTCATTTGTGGGTTTTTTCTACTGTCTGGGCATTGTAGAACCTCAGGAAACATGACAGGTGCTCAGAAAGTCGGAGCTGCTTCAAAAAGCGGAAATTCAAATTTTTGTACCATAGTTTGTAAACGCTATAACTTTTACCCAAACCATTTTTTTTTTTACCCTAACATTTTTTTTTATCAAAGACATGTAGAACAATAAATGTCAGCAGCAATGAAATACCACCAAATGAAAGCTCTATTAGTGAGAAGAAAAGGAGGTAAAATTAATTTGGGTGGTAAGTTGCATGACCAAGCAATAAACGGTGAAAGTAGTGTAGTGCAGAATTGTAAAAAGGGGTCTGGTCATTAACCCCTTCCCGACAGCAATCCGTATATATACGTGATAGCTGCGCATACCCCGTGCAGCTACCACGTATATAAACGTTCTGGCAGCTCTTTAATCCAAGCGCGGCAAAGCGCTTGGATTAAAGCTTCTGCCCCTGCCCTGCTGCTGTCACAGACAGCGTACAGTGCCGTAATACCGGGAAGGGACCAATCAGAGTGGCCCCTTGCCGGCAATGTATCCGATTGGTTAGTCTGTGCAGACTAACCAATCGGATCGCGGCAGTGTTAAAATGCCGGTTTCAGGCTCTGATCTGCGCTCTGCAGATCAGAGCCTGAAATCAGTGTCCTCGTGCCCCCCTTCCGATCCGTGCAGCCCCCCCGATCTGTGCAGGTACCCCCCCCGATCTGTGCAGCACCCCATCTGTGCCCCATCTTGTGTCCACAGACAGTGCCCCTCCTTGAGTCCGCCCCCTCAATTCCTCCTGCTGTCCGTGACACCCTCCCCGCCCCCCCTCTGCCCCTAGCTCGGTCTGCCCCCCTGCTGTGTTTGATGGCGGCGGCTCCATTCCTGAGCCGCCGCCATCATCAGAGTGTCAGCTCTATGGTGACACTCTGCTGTAACCCCATAGATGCCGCGGCAGCGGCATCCATGGGGTTAATAGAGGGAGGGGGCTCCCTCTCTCCACCATTGGGGCTGCTGCGCTGCGATGGCAGCCCCAATGGTTGCCATGGCAACCGGACGCTTTGCAAAAGCGTCCGCTGTTGCCACCTACAGGGCATCTGATTGTATTACACTTTGCAATGCAAGAGCATTGCAAAGTATAGTACAACCCCATTGGATCGTCAAGATCCAAGAGGGACTTGATAAAAAAAAGTGAAAAAAAATAAAAGTAAAAATAAATAAATAAAAATCTAAAATGAAAAAAATAGAAAAATAGCTTTTTCCTATAAAAAATAAAAAATAAAAAAACTACACATATTAAGTATCACCGTGTCCGTAACGACCGTCTCTATAAAGATATCACATGATAGACCCCGTCTGATAAACACCATTAAAAAAAACGGTGTAAAAAAAGCCATTTTTGTCACCTTACATCACAAAAAGTGCAACAGCAAGCGATCAAAAAGGCGTATGACCCCCAAAATAGTACCAATCAAACCGTCACCTCGTCCCGCAAACAATGATACCCTAAGACAATTGCTCAAAAAATACAAAAGCTATGGCTCTCAGACTATAGAGACACTAAAACATCATCTTTTTGGTTTTAGAAATGCTATTATTGTATAAAACTTAAATAAATAAGAAAAAGTATACATATTAGGTATTGCCACATCCATAACGATCTTCTCTATAAAACTATCACATGACCTAACTCCTCAGATGAACGCTGTAAAAATAAATAAATGAAAACTGTTCCAAAACAGCCAATTTTTGGGTCACCTTGCCCCATAAAGTGCAATAATGAATGATCAAAAAATCCTATGTAACCAAAAATGGTACCAATAAAACCTCAACACTTTTTGCAAAAAACGAGCCCCTGCACAAGACGATCGGCAGAAAAATAAAAAACATATGGCGTTCAGAAAACCAATCCAGCACAATCTGCCTTCCAAAAACCGTATGGCATTCCTTTCCTTCTGCGCCCTGTCGTGTGCCCGTACAGCAGTTTACGACCACATGTGGGGTGTTTATGTAAACCGCGGAATCAGGGTAATAAATATTGAGTTTTGTTTGCCTGTTAACCCTCAATGTGTTAAAGAAAAAAAAATTATAAAATGGAAAATCTGCCAAAAAAGTGAAATTTAGAAATTTCATCTCCATTTTCCTTTAATTCTTGTGGAACGCCTAAAGGGTTAACAAAGTTTGTAAAATCAATTTTGAGTAACTTGAGGGGTGTAGTTTCTACAATGGGGTCATTTATGGGGGTTTCCACTATGTAAGCCCCACAAAGTGACTTCAGACCTGAACTGGTCCTTAAAAAGTGGGTTTTGGAAATTGTAAGAATTGCTTCTAAACTTCTAAGCCTTCTAACGTCCTAAAAAAATAAAATGACATTTCCAAAATGATGCCAACATAAATTAAACATATGGGGAATGCTAAGTAATAAATATTTTATTAGGTATGATTTTCTCTTTTAGAAGCAGAGAAATAGAAATTTGGAAAATTGAGAATTTTTCCAAATTTTTGGTAAATTTGGGATTTTTTCATAAATAAAGGTGAAATATATTGACTCAAATATATGACTATCTTGAAGTACAATGTGTCACAAGAAAACAATCTCAGAATGGCGTGGATAAGTAAAAGTGTTCCAAAGCTATTACCACATAAAGTGACGCATGTCAGATTTGTACATTTTGACCTGGACACTGGGGCATCAATGACCCTTGGTCATGAAAGGGTTAAGGGTCTTTAAGCTAGGGGGGCTGAGGTGGTTAAGGAACTTGTCAGGATAATTCCGCAGTTCGGGAAAAAGAACTTCAAATGCACCCCTTCTCATTCGGGCAGAAGTGATCGGATGAACCTAATAGCGACGGTGCCATCTGGCTCAAAGACGTCTTCTCCAGTGGGAAACAAGGATTAGAGCCTGAAATCCAAACTGAATGTGGTGCGGCATCATGTTTGCCATCTTCTGAGGCAGCATCTGAGGGGTATCTGACCTTCAGTCGTCTTTTATAGCCACTGTACAATTTGCATCTGAAATTGGTTCTTTTGATCTTTGAAAATTTTAAATACCGGATCCATTATTCTGGATGATAACGGAAGAGGCGGATCTGGTATTTCACCTGATCTATCTAACGGATCCGGTAAAAAAAGCTATATGTTTGCATACGATTTGCCGGATCCGGCAGGCAGTTCCAGCCACGGAACTGCCTACCGGATTCTAGCAACGCTAGTGTGAAAGTAGCCTTATCATGACGGAAACACTTTTGCTGATCCATGACGGACCCAACAAAAACGCTGGTATGAAAGTAGGATTAGGCATGCATTCAGAAGCATACCAAGCTGTCCTCTGACCACCTGTGTTGGGTCCTCAGAGGTTGCTTGAGGGCAGCACTCAGCAAGAGGGATGTGGGGGTCAATAGGTGGCATATCTAATATAGTGTTTACATGGGGGAAGTGGCTGGGTGATGGGTCATTGTGTACTAACTGGGATGAAAAAGGTCACACTAAGGATCATCACTTCAATGTCTAGT
This sequence comes from Bufo gargarizans, assembly GCF_014858855.1. NCBI lineage: Eukaryota > Metazoa > Chordata > Amphibia > Anura > Bufonidae > Bufo > Bufo gargarizans. Next base: position 624,947,711 of record NC_058080.1, read on the forward strand.
GACAACTCAGGACACTAGCTGGAAGTATTGGGGGAGTAATTTTTGGAATCATTTTATTTACTCAGATCATCTGTAGGCCCTATGGAATTGGTGCTGGTTGCAACTTCGACCATTGTGATCCCTATGGCTACATTATTGTACACACTGCATAAAACTAATTACTGGATTTTTCACTTTATAAGACGCACCCGATGATAAGACACACTCCAGATTTTAGAGGAGGAAAATAAGAAAAAAATATTTTTCATTAGACCCCTATAAATATCAGGACATCACATCAGACCTCCATGTCAGAACCCCATCAGCCCTCCATGTCAGACCCCCAACAGACCTCACAATAGCCCTTTTCTATTAGACCTCCATCAGACCTCAGATCAGCTCTTTTAGACCCCATCAGACCTCAGATCAGCTCTTTTAGACCCCATCAGACCTCAGATCAGCTCTTTTAGACCCCATCTGACCTCAGATCAGTCTTTTATTTTAGACCCCATCAGACCTCAGTTCAGCCCTTTTCTTTCAGACCCCCATCATACCTCAGATCAGCCCTTTTCTTTCAGACCCCCATCAGACTAAAATAAAAAACTTCTCTTACCTCTGCTGTGCCACGGCTCTGCTCCGGGTCTGGCGTCACGCTCCCCTGTCTTCTGCGTGCAGTGTCAGGTCATAGTGCACACACTATATCCTGACTCTGTACGGGGTCAGGACAGTGGAGCGCGGGTCCTAGCAAGAATACCAGGGAGGGTGAGTATCGGAAGCGCTCACTAGTATTCTCTTTAAAAGACGCACAGCAATTTTCCCACTACTTTTGGGGGGAAAAGTGCGTCTTATAAAGCGAAAAATACGGTAGGTTACTTAAACACCGAAAGTTCTGGCAATTGTACGTAGTGAGAGATTGATTTTACCTTATGTTTTCATATACTTTAGTTAAACGGTTATTCTTGCCCTAAAGGAATGGTTACAGCAGTGCATGCATGACCACCTTAGGCTACTTTCTGTCATGGAACCATGAACCAGACGTACAACAAGAGATAAGTGGAAATAAGTGGCAAAAGTCCAAACGGATGGCTAAACCGAAGCAGGGTCTTGCGAAGCCAGAGGTCAGGAACCAGAAGGGTAGTCAGACGAAGCCTGGATCAGGAACCAGCAGGGTAGTCAGACGAAGCCTGGATCAGGAACCAGCAGGGTAGTCAGACGAAGCCAGGATCAGGAACCAGAGGCAGCAGCAGTCTTAGAAGCATGTGAACACAGGAGGACCAAGCAAGGAACTGAAGCCACAGACCTCCTATATATATGAGCTAGGCATCCAGCTCCTCCCAGTGGGAAGGAGAAGCCGCAGGGTGGGAGGCTACAAGAAACCCAGAAACCAAGATGGCCGCCAGCACATGTCAAACGAAGGAGAACAGCAAGAAGGTAAGACCATGACACTTTCACACTAGCGTTCGGGTGTCCGCTTGTGAGCTCCGTTTGAAGGGGCTCACAAGCGGACCCGAACGCATCCGTACAGCCCTAATGCATTCTGAGTGGACGCGGATCCGCTCAGAATGTATCAGTCTGGCGGCGTTCAGCCTCCGCTCCGCTCTGTCCGCCTGACCGTGCAGAGGCGTGCGGATCCGTCCAGACTTACAATGTAAGTCAATGGGGACGGATCCGTTTGAAGATGACACACTATGGCTCAATCTTGAAACAGATCCGTCCCCCATTGACCTTACATTGAAAGTCTGGACGGATCCGTCTGAGGCTACTTTCACACTTAGAATTTTTTTTAACATTATAATGCAGACGGATCCGTACTGAACGGAGCCACCGTCTGCATTATATGAGCGGATCCGTCTCAGACGGATCCGCTCTGAACGCAAGTGTGAAAGTAGCCTTACCCTTTCATTAGACATTTATCTTGCTTGTAGTATAGGCACGTGCTCCTGTGTAATTTAATGCTTATGGAATCATCTCACCTTTAAATTATGAGAATTTATAGCTAAATGTGTTGTTCCTTGCAACTATCATTTGAAAAACCAAAGTTAGTTACTGCCATCTGCTGGATATGTTGTAACAGTGAATTTCTACAATTTATCCTGGTTATAATACTGCGTACCTTATAGTATGCAATCAGCCCTACCATATATATATATATTTTTGTTAATATATTAGTTTGCATGGGTTGCTACAGTTATGGGATACCAAATCTAAGTAAATAATTTACTGCTTTGTAACATTTATTACATTTTCTCATCATATCTTAATTTTATTCATTTTTCTAAAATGTGCCTTTTTTTAATTATGGCCTCATGCACACGACCGTTGTGTGCATCCGCGTCCGTTCCGTCATTTTTCACACCTTAGCGGAGGTCCCATTCATTTCTATGGAGTTGTGAAAAAAAACTGATAGTCCTCCATTTTTTCTCCGCATCCGTGATCCGTGATTCCAGTCCGTCAAAAAAATATAACCTGTCCTATTCTTGTCAGTGGAAAACGAAGGACAGACCCATTCAGGTCAATAGGTCAGTCAAAAAAAACGGATGCACAACTGGTATGTCATCCGTGTCCGTGTCCGTTTTTTTCTACAAGACATTGGTGCAATAAAAGACATTGGTGCAATAAAATTACACTTTTCATTAACCTTCCTTTTTTTCCCCTGTCAGACAAAAAAAAAAGGAAGACACAAGGAAACACAACTGAAGCAAAATCGGACACGGACCACTGAAGCCAAATCACTGACTGTCGTGTGCATGAGGCCTATTTCTAACATTTTTAGTCATATTAAGTCATTAGGTCACATTTTATTTTTCTGTTAGGGGTTATTATATCTATGTATTCCATATATCATATACCTGTATGTCAGTGAGAAAAGTAGCAAATCCAGCAACGAGCTGTATTAAAATCTTCAAACTTTATTATATCCTCTTAAAATCCAAGTGTGAGCAGGACAGGATACTGCATACGTGCTTCAGGCTGTAACTGAGGCCTTAGCCAAAGCATAGTGTTAAATGCAGAGGCTGACTGGCCATAGACCGGACTGGGAAGGTTCTTGGAGGGGCAGTGCCAGAGGTCCACCTGATCTGCTGACACCCTCCTCACAGCTGCCAGCCAGGTTCATAACAACCTGACACTGGATTAAAGAGGACCTTTCATGGGTCCAGACAATATGAAATAACTACCAGGGTATGTAGGGCATAGTGCACTGATGTAATATTGCTTACTATTTTTTCTGAGCACTGCTCCGTTCGCCCGCTGTGCCCCCTGCAGTTTTCCCGGCTGGTATGCTAATGAATAGCATCGGTACAGGGAGGAGGAGACTGCCCTGTTTCTCAATGGGCGTCTCCTTCTCCCTGGCTGTAGAGCTGTCCAACCGCAGCAGAGAACGTCACAGCCAGGGAGAAGGTGAGTTTTTTTAACCCTGGCTATGACGCTCTTCGCTGCGATTGGACGGCGCTACAGCCAGAGAGAAGGAGATGCCCATTGAGAAACAGGGCAGTCTCCTCCTCCCTGTACCGATGCTATTCATTAGCATACCAGCCGGGAAAACTGCAGGGGGCACAGCGGGCGAACGGAGCGCCCAGACAAACTAGTAAGCAATATTACATCAGTGCACTATGCCCTACATATCCTGGTAGTTATTTCATAATGTCTGGACCCATGAAAGGTCCTCTTTAAAGGGGTACTCTAGACAAGAAATAACATACACTATCACCTACTAAAACTGATTGTTTATCTGTAATGTCATGATTTCCTGCACTTCATCGCAGTTGTTCGACATAATCTACTGTTTTAGTTCCCTCTTCTGATGACATCACATCAACGTCTGAGGCTTGTAAGACTCTGCCCTGTAGACACAACATCATCAATGACCTCGCCTCTGAGGGCGGTGATCTTCTCATTCTCCTGGACTCTGTCCTGTAGATGTGATGTCAGCATTGATGCTGTGTCTTAGGGCAGGTTTTTTTTCAGCAGGGCTTCAAGCAGGCTTGGATCTGTGACATTTGAGCTGGGAGGGGGATGATAGTCTGAGACCTGATGCTACAGACACTCCCCATGAGTCTTGCACCAGGATGTAAACACAGGGTGTAGGTAACAGACCGCATTTAAGCTGGAGGAATAAAAATGCACTCAGAAATGAATCATCTGACTTATATAATGCAGTACGATTGAATGCTGGTGTTATTTTGTGTAAGGGTGGGTTCACACTAGCGTTAGCGATTATGTTATGGCTTACGGAATGCCCAGACAGAATGCAAAACGGAAGCCTTTAGAGGCATTCCGTTTGCTTTCCGTCCTAATAGAAGTCTATAGGAAAGCATAACAGGTCCGCCTGGGTCCTGTTATGCAAGACGGAAAACAAAGTCTTGTCGACAGGACTTTGTTTTCCGTCTTGCATAACGGGACTCAGACGTATCCGTTTTGATTCCCATAGACTTCTAATAGGACGGAAAGCAAATGGAATTCCTTTTAAAGGCTTCCGTTTTGCTTTCCGTCATAATACAAGTCTATAGGCAGAAGAATAGATCCGTCCTTCCGTCTTATGTATTCCGTTATTTTCCGTTATACCCATGTTATAGCAGAAGGCCATAACGGAATCCCTAACGCTAGTGTGAACCCACCCTAACTGGAAAACCCCTTTAACACTGTAAGCGGTAGGTCCATATATTCCCGGCTGGAAGCCGGCAAGGCCTGGTAGGGGAGGTTGTACTGGATTAAACTGTATTACTGTTCTCAGGAGGGTTCAATAGAAGAATACTGCAGCGGTGCCATTGGCTTCCAGCCAATGGTGCAAACTGTGACATAATTGTGACTGCATGTCCTGTGACACAGTCTACGAGGGCATACAGCAATAGCACAAACAGTGCTATGATGTCATCCTGGGACGCAGGCATCTCAGGAGTCAGGACACATCTCAGAAGGCAGCATAGAATGAGAGTCAGGTGATAATTATTATTTTTTTCCCCTTTCCTAAGCCACTTGGGTAGCATACTACTGAGGGCACTGTAGGGGGCAATATTGGGGGCACTATGAAAGACATGTTTATTATTACTGTGAGCACAGTAGGGGACATTTTCAATACTTAGGGTAGTATAAGGGACATCATTAATACTGAGGGCACTATAGGGGCATTATTATTACAGGGGCACTATATGGGTCATTGTAATTATACTAGGGGCACTGCTGTGGGTGTTATAGGGTGCATAATAGGGGTTATTTCTACTAGAGCCACTCTGGGGAAGCATATTACTATTGAAGCAACTATAGCAGGACATTATTACTACTGAGGCACTATAAAGGAGCACTATAACTGTTCAGGGCACTCCACTTTACACAATTATTTGTGTATGGTACTAGTATTTCTGCAGTATAGAATTTGGGGGATTGGGTAGCACATTGGTCCCAATAATGGCGGTGGCAGCAGCAGCAGGATGACACTCTTTGGTCACCAGGATGAGGAGTTTCTGTTGAAAAGGTGGAGAAGATGATGGAAAAGTGAGGAACCTAGTGAGTCTGTGTGGCAAACATGGTTGAAGAAGTTGTCATGGAGGTCTGGGCCGAATGGAGAAGATGTGGAAAGAGAATGTCTACAATCAGAGGAGATGTCACTGGGTGTAATAGGTATGTGGTGCTGTATTCTCCTGCATGTTTGGTAGTGCGAAACAGCAGCATGCCAAAGGTAGGGCTGGCTTGGTCCTAAGACCTGCTTCTTACCTCCTCAGCCTCCACTTTCATATCTTGATTACAGTCAACTGGAACAGGAGGAGGAGGAGGACAGAACATGATAGCTAGTGCTGGCCAACACAGAGGGCAGCTTCTGGGAAGAAATTTTGTGCCGCTTTTTGGCTCTGCTGGAGGTTGTTCTGCACTATGGTATTTATTCCTGCTAGGGCAGTACTTTGTGCTACACTGTAGTATTTGTTTGTGTCGGGGTGGTATTTTGTACTGCACCGTGATATTGCTGACCCCGCCTACTTATGATGACCCTCCTTACATGTGTTGACCCCAACTTCTGCACATTTGGGCTCACTGACAGGGAAATTAGCAGATCCGCCAAACACGAATACAGGCCATGTGTGTTCAGCATTTTGTGGAACAGAACGTCGGGTCCATAGTAGAACAGTCTTATCCTTGTTCGTAATACAGACAATAGGACATGTTCAATTTTTTTGCAGGTGTTGTGGAACGGACATACGGAGGCGGTGGGCTGTTAGCATCTTTTTCGGCCACACTGAAATGAATGGGTCAACCTCCAAACTGCAAAAAATACGGATTGGGTGCAGAAAAAAACATGGTCATGTGCACGAGCCCTATATGTTATATAATAATCACCTAAAACACAATGGGGGGGAATTTATCATTAGGAGGACATTTGAAGTCAGTTTTGCTTGAGTCTGCGTTGGAGTACTTTATGCTACATTTATCGAATGTCACAGGTTGTTTGATACATTTGTCTTGTCCTTAAACCTAACACTTCTGTCTAGAGAAGCTCCTCCAGTTTTCCTTCTCCACCCTCCTCCTGGAGTGAGACTGCGACTTATTTGCGACTTTAAAAAAAAGTCTCAATGATAACTCTCGAGTGAAACTCATTAACATAGCTAACGTCAACCACTTTTCCACCCATATTACAAAACTGGAGAGTGGTGTACACATGCAAAAAGTTGCAAAATTTTGCACAAGTGAGTGTAAAAAGTCTCAAAAGCCCTATTTTGCGATTTTTTGATGCCAGAATTCTGGAGTGAAGGTATGAAAAATCACGGCCAATATTTGTCTTCCTTAGGCTACAGGCACATGACCGTTGCGTTTTGCGTTCCGCAAAACACGGAACGGCACAGACTGCCTTTAATATAACTGCCTATTCTTGTCCGCAAAGCGCGGACAAGAACAGGACAGGTTATATATTTTTTGCGGGGCCACGGAACGGAGCAATGGAGTGCTGTCCACATCTTTTGCGGCCCCATTGAAGTGAATGGGTCCGCATCCGAGCCGCCAAAACTGCGGCTCAGATGCGGACCAAAACAACGGTCGTGTGCATGAGGCCTTACACTTAGTTGTTAAAAAGATGTAATAAAGCCTTACGATGTGAATACAACTTGATGTTGAATTTCCTTCTTTTTTCACCTGCACTTGTTATGGCATGCGTATATTTGGGCTTTTTCTTCCATTTCTGGGAGGGTCTATGTGCATATAAAAGTAAACTCCTCTACAATGGGCACAAGATGGGTTACACGTCCATTAGTGAGGGCTGTCACAGGACTGGAGATGGAAGCTTCTCCCACATTAACCAGAAAATAAAGCTATCACATGTGCGCAGCTCTGTCATGTACCAGCAGCACTCCAAGTAACAGAACGTGTAATACCACCCTACCGACAAAGGGGGCGCTACCATTTTTATAACACGGTCCTTTTAATCAAAGATTGTCCCTGCCGTTCTGGACTGTAGACGTACGCGCCATGTTTTAAGAGGGCAAAGATGAATGACAGACGCCGCGCGTGCTTTTAGCTGGCCGCGGAATTTACCAGTAACAAATATGGCCGCAGACTCTCTCTGTTGACAGTGCGTAACGTGCAGAAGGACGTACCCAGGCGTCCTCATTCTGGCCAATGGCAAGGCTACAATCCCGAGTGACGTCTAGTGTTGTGGTGACGTCAGAACGGCGGTAACGGGAAAAGCATTGGAGTGTGTGTCAGTGAGCCGGGACAGTGCCCGCTCCGGAGTCTTCCCCTCGGCTTGGCCGTCATTTATGGGCAGCCTGTTCTGTAAGCAGCGCCGCGGCCTCCCACCAGCCAGAGCCCAGAGGAGGAAGAAGCTGCTCCGTGCCCCGTGTCTGCTGTGCTTCATCGTGAGGGAGCCTGCAGCCAGTGAGCCGGTGTCCCCTGCTGCACCTCCCCAGGACTGTGCCCACCTACCGCTGCTGAGCACCAGTGTCCTGCGTCCCCAGGAGCCCATAGACATGGTGCACAAGCGGAAGAACAGCGGAGAGCAGCCGGGCACCCCCTGCAAGCAGCCCCGCTGCACCCCTGCAGGAGATCAGGAGCACCCCAGCTCCCAGCATGATCAGGATCACACCCCTTCCTATTCTAGGGAACCTACCGGCCAGTCCACTGGAGATCCAACCTTGCCCACCACAGAGGAGCTGGCACAGCAGCCCATAGGGAGCCCAGCGCTGGAATGCCCTGAGAGAGATGGCATGTCCCTACTGGAGGAGCATTCCCAGAGATCCGAACCCCTGAACCCGATCTGCGGTGACTCCTCATCCTCCTCCATGCTTCCTCCTTCCCAGGATCAGACTCTCGGGGAAGCGGATCCTGACTCTCACAGGCTGGAGGTTGAGCCGCTAAATATTAACCAGCTGCCCCCATCCCTGCTGCTGAAGGTGAGAAGAGACTTCTGTTCTAATCCCTCCCTACAAATAGGGTAACCTGCCCCCCTCCCTGTGCTCCACCTGCGGTACGGTACTCACCTGGCCGTCACCTAGGAAAATGGGCCAAGCGGGGAGTACTGCTAATACCGGAGACTGCGCTGCACCCTACACATCCTGTCTGCCAGGCCATGCGGGCACTGCCAATGTATTAGTAGTTACATCTTATACTAGGGATAAGCAACCTTCAGCACTCCAGCTGCTGTGAAACTACAACTCCCAGCATGCAAACTTACTTAGTGTTTTTTGTAACTTCCACAGATGTGAAAGGAGGATTCTGGGAGTTGTAGTTTCAGAACAGCTGGAGGTTGCTGATCCTTGTTTTAGGCTACTTTCACACTAGCGCTTTAGTTTTCTGGTATTGAGTAACGTCATAGGGGCTCAATACCGGAAAAAGCGCTTCAGTTTTGTCCTCATTCATTGTCAATGGGGACAAAACTGAATTGAACAAAACGATCCAAAATGCATTCTGTTCCCTTTAGTTGCCTTTCCATACCGGAGAGCAAACCGCAACGTGTTGTAGTTTGCTTTCCGTCTGGCATGACCCCCAATGCAAGTCAATGGGGATGGATCCGTTTTCTCTGGCACAATAGAAAACAGATCCGTCCTCCATTGACTTTCAGTGGACTTCATGACGGATCCGTCTTGGCTATGTTAAAGATAATACAGTCGGATTCGCCTTATGTCTCTTTTTGCACCACATTTCACATTTTTGCACAATGAAAACAGCTTCTGTGTGAATGGCAATGCGGATTCCCATAGGAGATAATGGGACATGGGTTTTAGTTAGGAGTATATGCCCAAATCTTAGACTATGTACACCTTTTGGGGCTTTTTTTAAATTATTGCATTGTAATTAGTGTTGAGCGAACTTTTGTTTTAAGTTCGGCGTCTAAAGTTCGGGTTTGGGTTATCGAAGAATCACGTTATGGATTCCGCTACCACGGACATGGTCCGTGGTAGCAGAATCCTTCACGCGGTTTTTCGATAACCCGAACCCAAACTTTAGATGCCGAACTTAAAACAAAAGTTCGCTCAACACTAATTGTAATTATTTTGAACTAAATTTTTTTTTCAAATGGTCTTTATTAAAAATATGGAACCCTTTTCCGTGTACAGAGCTGCGATGCTCTACTAGCTGCCTGTGGGTTATCTGTCATCTGGGGAGCAGACGGGCTCCTTATTTCTGCTCTCTGACCTTATAAACGCTCATTAAAGTTCAATCCTATCTTTCCAGTTAGGAAAACAGTTAACTATTTGTGACAGAACGGCTCGATATTTTTAATAAAGGTCAATTGAAAATGATTTTTAGTCAAAAATGAGTAAAATGCAATCATACACAAAAATTGCCTCCAAAGGTGTACAGATACTGATGTGATCCAAAGATTTAGCGACCTCTGTGACCGAAAATTGGATCTATTCGTCTGAATGCAGTTGTTTAGGCAGCAAGAACATAAATTGCATTAAGGTGAGTGGGACTGTCACAGACGTTTCTGCAGCAGAATCTTCCACTTTCTGGTCACATACAGGAAATAATCCAAGTGCAAAGAACTTTACTGAATGGGATATAAACCTCTGCAATCGATCTGTCCCATTCTTGTCCACATACATTAGGTAGGTGATGGATGCAGTGGTGTGGAGCCATGGAGACACATGGGTCTGCACAGGGGCAGACTGGGAACTTAGGGTTGCCCTGAAAAAAAACCCCTAAAAGTGGCCCTTGTTGTCACAGAAGAGACAGCTCCACAAATGGGCAGGAATAACAGGAGGCAAGGGCTAGCAGTACTGTAGTGCAGCGCAAAATACCGCCCTTGCAGAACCAAATACCACCGTGCAGCACAAAATACTGCCCCAGCAGAATTGCAGTGAGGAACAGAAGTATTTGAACACCTGAGAAAATCAGTATTAATATTTGGCCCAGAAGCCTTGTTTTGTAATTACAGAGGTCAAACGTTTCCTGTAGTTCTTGACCCGTTTTGCACATACTGTAACAGGGATTTTGGCCCACTCCTCCACACAGATCTCCTCTAGATCTGTCAGGTTTTGGGGCTTTCGCTGAGCAACACAGAGTTTCAGCTCCCTCCAAAGATGTTCTATTGGATTTAGGTCTGGAGACCGGCTAGGCCACTCCAGAACCTTGATATGCTTCTTACGGAGCCACTCCTTGGTTATCCTGGCTGTATGCTTCGGGTCGTTGTCATGTTGGAAGACCCAGGCACGACCCATCTTCAACAACCTCCTTCCCTCAGTCAGAGCATTGCTCAAAATCTCACAATAAATGGCCCCATTCATCCTCTCCTTAATACAGTGCAGTCGTCCTGTCCCCTTAGCAGAAAAGCACCCCCAAAGCATGATGTTACCACCCCCATGCTTCATAGTAGGGATGGTGTTCTTGAGATGCAACTCATCCTTCTTTCTCCTCCAAACACGACGAGTGAAGTTTAGACCAAAAAGTTCTACTTTGGTCTCATCTGACCACATGACTTTCTCCCATGCCTCCTCTGGATCATCCAGATGATCATTGGCAAACTTCAGACGAGCCTGGACATGTGATGACTTGAGCAGAGGAACCTTCCGTGCAATGCATGATTTGAAACCATGACGGCGTAGTGTTCTACCGACAGTGACCTTTGAAACTGTGGTCCCAGCTATCTTCGTGTCATTGACCGGTTCCTCCCTTGTAGTTCTGGGCTGGTTCCTCACCTTTTTTTTTTTTTTTTTTTTCCATCAGTGAGATGAGGTGAGATCTTGCATGGAGCCGCAGTCTGAGGGAGACTGACATTCGTCTTTAGCCTCTTCCATTTTCTAACAATTGCTCCAACAGTTGATCTGTTTTCACCAAGCTGCTTGGCAATTGCCCTGTAGCCCTCTGGAGCCTTGTGGAGGTCCACAATTTTGTCTCTGGTGTCTTTTGACAGCTCTTTGGTCTTGCCCATGGTAGTAGTTGGCGTCTGACTGACCGGGGTGGGCAGGTGTCTTTAAAGAGTGCCGACAGGTGCTACTAAGTTAGGTTTATGAGTGGAGCAGAGGTGGACTTTTTAAAGGCCAGAATTCTTGCTGTTTCTCAGGTGTTCAAATACTTATGTTCAGCAGTGCAAGACAAATACATAATTAAAAAATCATACAATGTGATTTCCTGAATTAATTTTATTTTTTTAAATTCTGTCTCTGAGTGGGAATGCACCTACAATGTGAATTTCAGACTCCTCCATGATTTCTAAGTGGGAGAACTCGCAAAATTGCTGGGTGTTCAAATACTTCTGTTCCTCACTGTAAATGCATTAATGCTATAAATTTAATTTAACCCTTTAAGTATTAAAGGCTGCTGTTTCACTATCCATAAGATCTCCCTTTATAACAATCTCTTTCTGTTATCCTCCTCATTGTCTCCAGTTTCACAACTTTTTTAGGTATTCATTGGGGCAGATTTATCATAAAGATATATGCCACTTTGGTGGCATGCAAAATCGCAGGGTGTTCAAATACTACTGTTTCTCACTTTAAATACCACAGCGCAGAACAAAATGCTGCCCCAGCAGAACCAAATACCACAGTGCAGCACAAGATACTGGTGCCCATGCTGCAGCATTCAACTATATCGCCTTCCTGAGGAGAATGATACCGTTGAATCCAGGAGGGCACTTGTGGCCGCAGGCCAGGTTATTAATGTTGAGAGCATCATATTATTATGTACCCAGCTGGCGGCTGTGTAGTGCGCTCAGGTGGCACCATGGGCATCGGCCCACTGGGAAATTTCCCTGTGGCGTCTATGGACAGTCTGCCCCTTGGTCTGCAGAGGAGAACCCCTTGTGTTGTCTTCATAGCTTTGGTTATATTTGTGTCAGTCCTGAGGACTTCAGATTAATAGTTAAAAATACACTGGTCTGTAGAACAGCAAAATGCACAAGAAACACAGCAAGTCTCTGAAATTCTGCTCTTTTCTGCTTTTTCTTTCAGATATTTTCCCACCTCTCACTGAATGAGCGATGCTTGTGTGCGTCTCTGGTCTGCAAATATTGGCGTGACCTCTGCTTAGACTTTCAGTTCTGGAAGCAGCTGGACCTCAGCAGTCGCTGCCAGGTAACCCGAATCCTTATGTACATGTTTTACTTCTCAGATTGACCAGATTGCAGTTTTTGTATAAGGCTACTTTCACACTAGCGTTCGGGCGGATCCGTTCTGAACGGATCCGCTCATAATAATGCAGACGGAGGCTCCGTTCAGAACGGATCCGTCTGCATTATATTAGCTAAAAAAAGCTAAGTGTGAAAATAGCCTCGGACGGATCCGTCCAGACTTTCAATGTAAAGTCAATGGGGGACAGATCCGCCTGAAGATTGAGCCACAGGGTGACATCTTCAAACGGATCCGTCCCCATTGACTTACATTGTAAGTCTGGGCGGATCCGCACGCCTCCGCACGGCCAGGCGGACACCCGAACGCTGCAAGCAGCGTTCAGCTGTCCGCCTGTCCGTGCGGAGGCGAGCGGAGCGGAGGCTGAACGCCGCCAGACTGATGCAGTCTGAGCGGATCCGCTCCATTCAGACTGCATCAGGGCTGGACGGCTGCGTTCGGGTCCGCTCGTGAGCCCCTTCAAACGGAGCTCACGAACGGACCAGCGAACGCTAGTGTGAAAGCAGCCTTACATGGGACCACACAGCAGCAGATTGTTGGGAGGGAAGCGTTCCTTCCCGACAGTCCCCTGCTCTCTGGTGGAGACCGATGCGGCAGTATGGGGAGGAGTGATCGCTATGCCATCGCTTGTCCCCATACTGACCAGTTATTTTCCGGCAGCAGATGCTGTTTACACAGAACGATATGCGCCGACAAATGATCATTTTTGTGACCACACAAATAATCTAATATCGGATGAACAAGGTAATTGGAGGTACATTTACACTGCCAGATAATTGCTAATTGGCGTTTTTATGGTCACTCGTTAGCCATTATCTGCAGGATTCTCTGGCTACGTGAATATATAATTTTTTTTTTCTTTTTCTGAAAACTGTATGTAAATAAATCCTTGTGACTGAGTTGTTTGCTGCTCACTTCATTCATATATGGCGGTAATGGGGACAATACTGAAGCAGTTTCCTCCTGCTGTTAACTGCTAAAAAAAAAAAAAAAAAAGCAAGCTTTTTTTTTTTTTTCTAATCCTGTACAACTCCTTTACCCTGGGTTCACACCTGAGCGTTTTACAGCGCGTTCAAACGCGCTGTAAAACGCTTAAGACATGAAAACCAATGCTTCCCTATGGGAAGGGTTCACACCTGGGCGTTTTACAGCGCGTACGAACGCGCTGTAAAACGCCCGACGCTCAAACAAGTACTTGAGCTTCTTTGGGGCGTTTTGACGCGCGTTTGTGGCCATAGGACACTGCAGTCAATGACACAAACGCGCGTCTACTATTACAAAAAACGCGCGACTAAAACGCGCGTTTGAGGAACGCTCAGGTGTGAACCCAGGGTAAGGCCTCTTTCACACGGGCGTTCCAGATTTGCTCCGGATGCGTCACGGAAACCCGCGCGAGTTGCCACGCATTTGCAGTCAGTTTTGACTGCGATTGCGTTTCGATGTTCAGCTTTTTCCGTGCGAGTGCAATGGTATTTGGATGCACGTGAGAAAAAACTGAATGTGGTACCCAGACCCAAACCCGGACTTCTAAACAGAAGTTTGGGTTAGGTGTTATGTAGATTTTATTGTTTTCCCTTGTAACATGGTTATGAAAGGAAAATAATAGTATTCTTAATACAGAATGCTTACTAAAATGTGGCTTGGGGGGTTAATAAATAGAAAAAAATAATTAACTCGCCTCATCCTCGTGTTCGCGCAGCTGGCATAGTCTTCTTTCTTCTTCTTTCAGGACCTGCAAAAGGACCTTTGGAGACTTGGTGAGCGCGGTGACGTCAGCGCAGGTCCTGCTGAATGAAGATAGTTCCTTTTGCAGGTCCTGAAAGAAGAAAGAAGACTATACCGGCTGTGCGATCAAGAGGATGAGGTAAGTAAATTTTTTTTATTTTTTAACCCCTCAAGCCACATTTTAGTAAGCATTCTGTATTAAGAATGCTATTATTTTCTCTTATAACCATGTTATAAGGGAAAAATAGAAAAGCTACAATTTCTGGGGAAATTGTGTGAAGTGTTCTTGCCTCCACCAGTAGTTTACAACTGGAGTGGGCGGAGTAACTGGGTGAAGTTGCTGGAGTAACTGTTGTGTGGTTGTACTGGCTGGAGTAACTGGAAAGGCTGGAGTGGGCAGAGTAACTGTGTGGAGTGTTTGGAGTGAGTAAGGATAGTAAACATTACACTAACCAATTGATCAAATTTAAAAAGTGCACATGGCAAGCTTGATAGAGTGAGAAATGCATTTCGACTTTTATTTCTTGATATAGCACATTTAATTGCAATGTTGTTGCCCAAAGTGCTTCACAGTTACATTAAAACATAAATTTATAAAAACATTAGCAGCCGATTTGTGTAGGTGGGCTTGATAGAGAGGGAGTGGTGGCAGTTTAGAAATCATGTCCTGATTTTTCAGCTCACATTCTAGTTTTGAACATTCCGCCATTCATTCCTATGGGACCAATTTCGCCACAAAAACGCAGATATCTCGTAAACCATTCGGTGAAACGTTCCACAAAGTAATAGCACACTAATCGGGAACAATCCGCACGTTTCGGTGTATTACTGTCTATGTAGTGTAAAAACTGTGGGAGGAGTTAGGGTTGTAAATTTGGCTATAATAAGAATATACAGTGGATATAAAAAGTCTACACACCCCTGTTAAAATGTCAGGTTTCTGTGATGTAAAAAAATTTGACAAGGATAAATCATTTCAGAACTTTTTCCACCTTTTTAATGTGACCTATAAACTGTACAACTCAATTGAAAAACAAACTGAAATCTTTTAGGTGGAGGAAAGAAAAAAATAAACTAAAATAATGTGGTTGCATAACTGGGGATGTAGCTGTGTCAGAATTTAAGCAATCACATTCAAAATCATGTTAAATAGGAGTCAGCATCCACCTGCCATCATTTAAAGTGCCTCGGATTAACCCCAAATAAAGTTCAGCTGCTGTAGTTGGTCTTTCCTGAGATTTTCTTAGTCTCATCCCACAGCAAAAGCCATGGTCCACAGAGAGCTTCCAAAGCATCAGAGGGATCTCATTGTTAAAAGGTATACAGTGGAATGCGAAAGTTTGGGCAACCTTGTTAATCGTCATGATTTTCCTGTATAAATCGTTGGTTGCTATGATAAAAAAATGTCAGTTAAATATATCATACAGGAGACACACACAGTGATATTTGAGAAGTGAAATGAAGTTTATTGGATTTACAGAAAGTGTGCTATAATTGTTTAATCAAAATTAGGCAGGTGCATAAATTTGGGCACCACAAAAAAGAAATGAAATCAATATTTAGTAGATCCTCCTTTTGCAGAAATTACAGCCTCTAAACGCTTCCTGTAGATTCCAATGAGAGTCTGGATTCTGGTTGAAGGTATTTTGGACCATTCCTCTTTACAAAACATCTTTAGTTCATTCAGGTTTGATGGCTTCCGAGCAGGAACAGCTCTCTTTAAGTCACACCACAGATTTTCAATTATATTCAGGTCTGGGGACTGAGATGGCCATTCCAGAACGTTGTACTTGTTTCTCTGCATAAATGCCTTAGTGGATTTTGAGCAGTGTTTAGGGTCGTTGTCTTGTTAAAAGATCCAGCCCCGGCGCAGCTTCAGCTTTGTCGCTGATTCCTGGACATTGGTCTCCAGAATCTGCTGATACTGAGTGGAATCCATGCGTCCCTCCACTTTGACAAGATTCCCAGTCCCTGCACTGGCCACACAGCCCCACAGCATTATGGAACCACCATATTTTACTGTAGGTAGCAGGTGTTTTTCTTGGAATGCTGTGTTCTTTTTCCTCCATGCATAACGCCCCTGGTTATGGCCAAATAACTCAATTTTAGTTTCATCAGTCCACAGCACCTTATTCCAAAATGAAGCTGGCTTGTCCAAATGTGCTTTAGCCCACCTCAAGCGGCACTTTTTGTGCTGGGGGCGGAGAAAAGGCTTCCTCTGCATCACTCTCGCATACAGCATCTCCTTGTGTAAAGTGCGCTGAATGATTGAACGATGCACAGTGACTCCATCTGCAGCAAGATAATGTAGGTCTTTGGTGCTGGTCTGTGGGTTGACTCTGACTGTTCTCACCATTCGTCGCTTCTGTCTATCCGAGATTTTTCTTGGTCTGCCACTTCGAGCCTTAACTTGAACTGAACTTGTGGTCTTCCATTTCCTCAATATGTTCCTAACTGTGGAAACAGACAGCTGAAATCTCTGAGACAGCTTTCTGTATCCTTCCCCTAAACCATGATGGTGAACAATCTTTGTCTTCAGGTTATTTGAGAGTTGTTTTGAGACCCCCATGTTGCTACTCTTCAGAGAAAATTTAAAGAGGAGGGAAACTTACAATTGACCCCCTTAAATACTCTTTCTCATAATTGTATTCACCTGTGTATGTAGGTCAGGGGTCACTAAGCTTACCAAGCCAACTTGAGTTCCAATAATTAGTTCTAAAGGTTTTGGAATCAATAAAATGACAACAGTGCCCAAATTTATGCACCTGCCTAATTTTGTTTAAACAATTATAGCACACTTTCTGTAAATCCAATAAACTTCATTTCACTTCTCAAATATCACTGTGTGTGTCTCCTATATGATATATTTAAATGACATTTTTTATTGTAACAACCAATGATTTATACAGGAAAATCATGACGATTAACAAGGTTGCCCAAACTTTCGCATCCCACTGTAAGTCAAGAGAAGGGTACAAAAGAATTTCTAAGGCATTAGATAACCATGGAACACAGTGAAGACAGTCGTCATCATCAAGTGGAGAAAATGTGGCACAACAGTGACATTACCAAGAACTGGACGTCCCCCCAAACCTCATGAAAAGACTAAAATAAAACTGGTCTGGGAGGCTACCAAGAGGCCTACAGCAACATTAAAGGAGCTGCAGGAATATCTGGCAAGTACTGGCTGTGTGGTACGTGTGACAAGAATCTCCCGTATTCTTCATATGTCTGGGCTATGAGGTAGAGTGGCAAGATGAAAGCCTTTTCTTACGAAGAAAAACATCCAAGCCAGGCTACATTTTGCAAAAACAGATCCCAAAAGCATGTGATGAAACCAAGGCTGAATTTTTTGGCCATAATTCCAAAATATAGGTTTGGCGCAAAAACACCATACCCACAGTGAAGCGTGGTGGTGGTGGCATCATGCTTTGGGGCTGTTTTTCTTCAGCTGGAACTGGGGCCTTAGTTAAGCTAGAGGGAATTATGAACAGTTCCATATACCAGTCAATATTGGCCCAAAACTTCAGGCTTCTGCTAGAAAGCTGAACATGAAGAGTTATTTCATCTTTCAGCATGACAACGACCCAAAGCATACATCCAAATCAACAAAGGAATGGCTTCACCAGAAGAAGATTAAAGTTTTGGAATGGCCCAGTCAGAGCCCAGACCTGAATCTGATTAAAATTTCTGTGGGGTGATCTGAAGAGGGCTGTGCACAGGAGATGCCCTTGCAATCTGACAGATTTGGAGTGTTTTTGCAAAGACGAGTGGACAAATCTTGCCGAGTCAGAATGTGCCATGCTGATAGACTCATACCCAAAAAGACTGAGTGCTGTAATAAAATCAAAAGGTGCTTCAACAAAGTATTAGTTTAAGGGTGTGCACACTTATGCAACCATATTATTTAATTTTTATATTTTTTCTTCCCTCTACCTAAAAAATTTCAGTTTGTTTTTCAATTGAGTGGTACAGTTTATAGGTCACATTAACGGTAGAAAAAGTTCTGAAATGATGCGTGAAAATCACCGCTCATCTGAACAGCCCCATTGAAGGGAATGGGTCTGGATTCAGTGCGGGTGCAATGCGTTAAACTCATGCATTTCACCCGAGCGGAATTCTCGCCCGTGTGAAAGGGGCCTTAACCCCTTAAGGACTTAGGGCGTACCGGTACCCCCTATTTCTCGAATCCTTAAGGACTCCGGGCGTACCGGTATGTCCTAAGTTTAAATCGCGATTGCGCACGGCGCGGGGGTTAATCCGAACAGGATGTCGGCTGAAATCATTCAGCCGGCATCCTGTCACAACGCCAGGGGGGGGCAGTCATGTGACCCCCCATATCGGCCGATCGCCGCAAACCGCAGGTCAATTTGGACCTGCAGTTTGCTGCGTTTTCTGCAGTTTCTGATCGGACCGCGGGGATCAGAAACTTTAATGTGCGTTAACTAAAGATTTTTCTTAGGCATCCTGCTGTCCATGGTGCTGAACAGATCTGTGCTAAAGGCATAAATAAATAAAAAAGTATACATATTAGGTATCGCCGCGTCCGTATCGACCGGCTCTAGAAAAATATCACATGACCTAACCCCTCAGGTGACCACTGTAAAAAATAAAACTAAAAACTGTGTAAAAAAAAAAAAAAAAAAAAAAGTAACAAAATGTGTAATAGCAAGCGTTCAAAAAGTCATGCACCCCAAAATAGTGCCAATCAAACCGTCATCTAATCCCACAAAAAATGAGACCCTACCCAAGGAAATTGCCCAAAAACTATGGCTCTCAGGCTATGGAGACACTAAAACATGATTTTTATTTTATTTTTTTTGTTTTGTTTCAAAAATGAAATCATTGTGTAAAACTTGCATAAATAAAAAAATTGTATACATATTAGGTATTGCCGTGTCCGTGACAACCTGCTCTATAAAAATACCACATGATCTAACCTGTCAGATGAATGTTGTAAATAACAAAAAAAAAACTGTGCCAAAAAAAGCTATTAATTGTTATCTTGCCTCACAAAAAGTGTAATATAGAGCAACCAAAACTCATATGTACCCTAAAGTAGTACCAACAAAACTGCCACCCTATCCCGTAATTTCTAAAATTGGGTCACTTTTTTTTTTTTGGGGAGTTTCTACTCTAGGGGTGCATCAGGGGGGCTTCAAATGGGACGTGGTGTCAAAAAAACCAGTCCAGCAAAATCTGCCTTCCAAAAACCGTATGGCATTCCTTTCCTTCTGCGCCCTGACGTGTGCCCATACAGCAGTTTACGACCACATATGGGGTGTTTCTGTAAACTACAGAATCGGGGCCATAAATATTGAGTTTTGTTTGGCTGTTAACCCTTGCTTTGTAACTGGAAAAAAATAAATTAAAATGGAAAATCTGCCAAAAAAGTGAAATTTTGAAATTGTATCTCTATTTTCCATTAAATCTTGTGCAACACATAAAGGGTTAACAAAATTTGTAAAATCAGTTTTGAAGACCTTGTGGGGTGTAGTTTATTAGATGGGGTCACTTTTTTATGGAGTTTCTACTCTAGGGGTGCACCAGGGGGTACGCCCTACTGTGTGCTCGTACAGTAGTTTACGGCCATATATGGGGTGTTTCTGAAAACTACAGAATCGGGGCAATAAATATAGCATTTTGTTTGGCTGTTAACCCTTGGTTTGTTACTGGAAAAAATGGATTAAAATGGAAAATTTGCCCAAAAATCTAAATTCAGAAATTTTAACACCATTTGCCATTAACTCTTGTGTAACACCTAAAGGGTTAACAAAGTTTGTAAAATCAGTTTTGAATACCTTGAGGGGTGTAGTTTATAGAATGGGGTCATTTTTGGGTGGTTTCTATTATGTAAGCCTCGCAAAGTGACTTAAGACCTGAACTGGTCCCTAAAAATTGGGTTTTTGAAAAATTATGAAAAGATTTGCTTCTAAGCCTTGTAACATCCAAAAAAAAAAAAATATCATTCCCAAAATGATCCAAACATGAAGTAGACATATGGGGAATGTAATATAATAAATATTTTTGGAGGTATTACTATGTATTATAGAAGTAGAGAAATTAAAACTTGGAAATTTGCAATTTTTTTACAAATTTTTGGTAAATTTTGGTATTTTTTTATAAATAAAAAAGATTTTTCAGTGTCATGAAGTACACTATTTGACAAAAAAAAACAATCTCAGAATGGCCTGGGTAAGTCAAAGCGTTTTAAAGTTATCAGCACTTAAAGTGACACTGGTCAGATTTGCAAAAAAATGGCCAAGTCCTTAAGGTGAAATAGGGCGGAGTCCTTAAGGGGTTAAGGGTCTGGTGTTGTGTTTTTTTTTTTTTTTTTCTTTAGTTTTAAAAAATAAGCATGAATTTTAAGTCTAGAAAAACACTAGCAAAAACCTATGCGAGAACCCACCCTCAAAGTTGTAGAAAAATTCTAGGTTTAGCAGCAGCCTAAGGCTACCTGCACATGTTGCGGATTACATGCGTTTTCAAAAAACGGATCCCAAAAAAATACGGATGACCTCCGTGTGCATTTTTAGTGTTTTCCAGAACGTAACAGCTGGCCCCTAATAGAACAGTCCTATCCTTGTCCGTAATGCAGACAATAATAGGATATGTTCTATTTTTTTGCAGAACGGACATACGGAAACGGGATGCACATGGAGTACCTCCGTTTTTTTGAGGACCCATTTAAATGAATGGATCCCCATACAGTGCGCAAAAGAACAGAACGGACACGGAAAGAAAATACATTTGTGTGCATGAGCCCTAATACAGTATCAGCAAAGTGAATGAGATTTGACAAATCTCATGTACGCTCTGCTTTATTTTGTTTTTCCACGTGGAAATTGACCTGCCATGCGTATCATCAGATCTGCAGCATGTTTTTTTGGGGGGTGAGGATTTCACCCTTTTTCTCGTGCAAGGGTGAGAGCTGCAGAAAGTCCACTTCAGATCTGCACCATAAACTATAAGTCACATGATGTGATATTTTATGTGGAAAGGCACAGAAATCCACTTGAAACACTGTTGAGAAATGTAGTTTCACGGCCCACACCAGTGCGCAGGAAGCCTTCAAGCAGATTTTTATTTATTTTTTTTACAGAAATTTTCTGCAACTGGAAATCATTTTCATTTCATTGAATGGGGTTCAGGTCACTATGTGAGCACAGTCCAATAGACCTGCGATGAGATAAGACAGACTGAATCATAAATCACAATGATGCAGCCAGGGTCAGGGGAGCCGCAGTTGGTCCAGGAGAGGTGGCGACACATGGCCCGTGTTTCCTGGACCGAGCATGGTTGCGTGTATCATAGATCATTGCATACAACCATACAACTCGGGGTGGGTTGACACTGACACATTGCTTTAGTTTTGTAATTGGCAGCTGAAACACATTGGGGGAGGCTTATTGAAATTGTTGTAAAGGAAAACTGGCTTAATTGCCCATAGCAGCAGCCGCCAATCAGAACGTGTCTTTTATTTCCATTCCATCCACCATGTTGGCCACAATGAGAGACACCCTTGACCTCTGGAGGGGCAGGAATACACAGAGTTTAAATTGCCCCCACCCCTCCTCCCCTCAGTGTTTTTCCTGCCCCTATGTGGTTAGGTCACAGAGAGTCCTCCCGGTGGGGAGCTGAAGTTAGCAGGATTTACCTTTATCGCCTGCTGCTTTCCCGCGGCAGGAGCTAAGGCTGGGCAGCAGTGGGCAACGTGGACACTCTCCCCGGCTTATGCTGGGACCTGTGCTCCTTTCTGTTTCACTGTATCTTTTCCACTTCAGGTTGGAAGCAGACCAATGATGGGGAGTGCGGCATCTCTCTGATCTTATGGCAGGCAGGTGGGGGGAGGCGGAACCTGGGTGCAGTACTGATGACGTGCCAAGATGGCGTCTGGAACCAGGAAGTATTTAAAAAGTGGCGCTCATACAGCGTGAAGCTGTGCATCTCCGCCACTATGTCCACTCCTGAGGCTCCAGCATCTCGTCAGGAGGGTTCTGACCCCTCTCCGCTGCTCCTAAGGGGAGAATGGTTATTCTTATTTATATATATAAAATTATGAAGAAATATGCTGATACTTGGTTGCTCTCCTTTACTCATTAGGGTACAAAAGATACAAAATCTAAGTCTAAATCCCTAAAATGCGCGACCTTTGCCAGGAGACTTTCTGATAACTATAATAAGAAGTTGTGCAAAAAATGTATTAAACAGGAGCAACCATCTATCCTGTCTGAGATGATGAAATGTTTTATCCAGGATGAAATTAAATCTTCACTAGCATCTCTGACTACTTCTAGTGCGCCTATCCCACCTGCCAAAAAGCCTACATTATCCATTCAATCCTTCTCTGAGGCCGAGGACATTGATAAGGATACCTCTACCTCTAGACTAGTACTCGAGGAGGAACTTTTCTCAGAGGGTGAAATAATAGAGGATGATAAAAACTTTTTTTCTCTGATAAAATGGAAGATTTACTGAAGGCAGTTAGGTCTACCATGGGCATAGAGGATCTTCCCAAACTTTGTACAGGACAAGATGTTCGGGGGTTTACGTACTAAAAGAACAAAAGTATTTCCCATCAATAAAAATATCAAAGAAATGATATTTGATGAGTGGATTGATCCTTAAAAAAGAATAGGGGTATCCAAAGACTTCAGGAACAGACTTCGATTCGATTAAGCTGAGTGTAAAATTTTTGATAAAATTTATATTTAGGTGGCAAAGGTAGTCAAAAAGACGGCCTTTCCATTAGAAGACGTATCACAACTTACCGATCCAGTGGAGCGCAAAGCAGATTCATTATTAAGGAAGGCTTGGGAGGCATCTATGTTTGGAGTAAAAACCAACATTTCTGCTACATCAGCCGCAAGGGCCATGTACTTCTGGTTGCCAGAATTAGAAGATCACCTAAAGAACAAAACCCCCAGAGAAGATATCATAAATTCCTTACCATTGTTAAAATCAGCAAGGGCTTTTTTTTATCAGATGCCTAAGCTGAATCAGTACGCTTTGCCGCAAGAGATGCAGCCCTTTCCAATGCAGCTAGAAGAGCTTTATGGATGAAGGGGATAAAATGTCCAAATCTAAGCTATGCTCTATCCCCTTCTCAGGGGAATTTGTTTTTGTGCCAGTGTTAGATAAAATACTGGAAAAAGCAGCTGATAAAAAGAAGGGGTTTCCGGAGGAAAAAGAGATAAAGAGAAGGCCCTTCGTCAATTCCCTTTACAATCCAGGCCCTACAGGAGTAAAGGTAAAACTGGTCGCTGGAGCTACCCAAAAGGTGAAAGGGGTAGAGGATTCATTCTTAATCCCCAAAACAGACAGAGCAATAAACAATGACGCCAAAGTGAGGGGCAGGTTGAAGAGTTTTCTATCTCAGTGAAATCAGGTTACGTCAAACCCATGGGTTCTAAATATCATAGCTCAGGGCTAAAGAATAGAATTCTCTTCAACACCTCCAGAAAAATTCTCCATTACCACCCAAAACTGAAGTGTAGGGGAAAAAGATTTGGCAGGGTACTCAGGACTTGCTCAAATCAGGAGTAGTCATAAAAGTGCCGGACTCCGAAAAGGGAAAGGGATTCCACTCAGGATCTCTTTCTAGTCAAAAAAAACTGACAAGACATTCTGCACAATAATAAACATAAAGCCCTTAAACAGATCCATAATATACAAAAGATTCAAGATGGAGTCAATTGCATCTACGATTCCGCTGATTCCAAAGGGTGCCTCTACTATCGCATACCGATTCATCAGGCCTCCCAGAAATATATAAGATTTACAATAAAATATCCTGGGGGACTCCTCCACCACTTTCAGTACATAGCCCTCCCCTTTGGCATCTCATCAGCTCCCAGAACATTTACAAAACTAGTGGTGGAAATGATCGCCTTTCTGCACAGGAAGGGAATCAATATCGTCCCTTACCTAGACGACTTCCTAATAATTGGCCATTCAAGAGAAGAAACCTTCAGGACTACAGAAGTAGTTTTAAGTACCCTTTCAGGTTTAGGATGGGTGATAAATCGGAAAAAAATCAATACTCACCCCATCCACAAAAATAAGGTTCCTGGCCGTAGAGTTGCATTCCGTAACCCAAACAACCTATCTACCCCAGGACAAAGTAAGATCTCTCAAAAACAAAATAAGTCGCTTTTAAAAATCTCACAGGTGTTCCATTCGGGGGGCAATGAGCTATTTAGGAAACTTAACCGCATGCATAAACTCGTTTCCATGGAGTCAGGCCCATACAAGAATCATGCAGTCAAGGATTTCAAAAAAATGGGACAGGAAGCAGACGTCCTTAGACAGGATGATACAGGTACCATCGACAGTCAAAATAGATCTGGACTGGTGGAAGGAAGAGTAAAAGCTACTTCTAGGCATGAAATGGCTCAAAATCCCAGAGGCTCAGGTCATAACAGATGCCAGCTCTTCAGGCTGGGGTGCAAAGATAGGCAACAAGTTTTTCCAGGGAGACTGGCCAAACAACCATAAAGGAAGAGCCTCAAATTTCAGAGAACTGAATGCAGTCCTTATGACACTCACAGAAGCAGTAGACCTATTAAAGACCAGGCATCTGAAAGTCCTCTCGGACAACATCACCACAGTGGCATACCTGAAACGCCAAGGGGGCACAAGGTCCGATTCACTGGGGGAAGTAGCAAAAATAATATTTTTCTGGGCAGAAAAATTATTCTCTCTTTAACAGCAGTCTATCTAAAAGGGGCAGAGAACCTAGAGGCAGACTTCCTAAGTCTGAGAAAAATAGATCCAGGAGAATGGACATTAAACGACAACATATTTCACAAGATCACTGTCAGTTGGGGACTACGAAAGATGCATCTGTTTGCCTCCAGGGAAAATGCGCAGATTCAACACTTCTGTTAAATAAATCCAAGAGACAGACCATGGGCAATAGATGCTTTTTCAATAAGATGGGAGTGGGACCTAGTCTATGCGTTTCCACCCTCTCCGCTGATTCCTCGCTTACTGCAGAAATTACAGAAAGAAACCAACAACAATGATCTTGGTAGCTCCCCACTGGCCAAAAAGAAGCTGGTTCACAATCCTGCGACAGTGGGCATTAGAAAAACCGTGGAAAATACCCTACAGGGAAAACATGCTCTATAAAACACCCAAACTCCCAGATCTACAATTTGGCGGTCTGGATCCTGAGAGTAAATCACTAAGACAAGGCCTTTCAGACAAATTAATCCTTACCCTTAAAGCTAGTAGGAAGAAAATTACATCAACCGTTTATCTCAAAGTCTGTAAAAGATTTTGCAGTTGGCTAGGGGAGGAGCATCCGAACACTTCCTCTCCGCCTATTAATATAATACTAGACTTTCTGCAAAATGGGCTAGAAATAGGCCTGAGGCCAAGTACCCTTAAAGTCCAAATATCGGCCTTAAGCACCTTTTTATGATCCTAGTCTCACAGAGCACAGATAAGGAGATTTATTAGAGAAGCTTCCAGGTTAAGGCCAACATTAAGATCTAGGATTCCTCAATGGGACCTTAATATAGTATTAGAGGGGCTTACAACCCCCCCTTTTTTCTCCCTTATCTGAAATCTCTATAATAAATCTGTCGTTCAAAACGGCTTTCCTGATAGCCATCACTTCTGCTAGACGTCTAAGTGAAATACAAGCACTCTCCTGTAAAGAACCATATCTTAGAATTTTCGCAGATTGAATTGTGCTAAGGCTAGATACAGGTTTTCTCCCCAAAGTGGTTTCAAATTTTCATCGGGAACAAGAGATAGTATTACTATCTGTTAACAGCTACCCAGAAGAAGAGATGGAAGAGATAGAAGAGATGATGCAACTCCTGGATGTTAAAAACACCATAATGCTGTATCTAGACGCAACAAAAGATTTCAGAATAGATGATAATCTCCTAATCCAGTTTGGTGGCCGAAATAAGGGGAAAAAACTTTCCAAAGCCTCGATAGCTAGGTAGATCAGATCCACTATTATAGAATGTAGCTACTCTCTTCAGGACAAACCCTCTCCATAAGGTATAAAAGCCCATTCTACCAGAGCTACTGCCTCTTCCTGGGCAGACAAAGCTGGTGTTTCACTAGACCAAATTGCAAAGCAGCTACCTGGTCAAGTCTCAACACTTTTGTAAAACATTATCGTCTTAATTTTACCGCCTCCTCAGATTTCGTTTTTGGCCAAAATATTCTGCAGGTGGCTTCCCACCTTATTTAAAGTATTTGTTAGTTATCATTGTGGCCGTCATGGTGGATGGAATGCAAAACCGTAATTAGACTTACCGGTACATTTTTTTTATTTATTTTTTAATTATCCATCATGACGGCCCATATATTCCCTCCCCCCCCCCCCAAAAAAAAAAAAAAAAAAAAAATATATATATAATATATATATATATATATATATATATATATATAGTGCAGCAGCACAGTCAGAGTAGATGGACTGGGTGCAAATCCCCACAGAGGTAGGCTCTTCCTCCACGATATACAAAGTAAATAACGAGGCAGCACTTCCAGCTTTTGGTGTACGGGTGAAGACCCCAAACTTTAATCCAAGCGACGTTTCGGCCTGCTCAAAGGCCTCATTGAGCAGGCCGAAACGTCGCTTGGATTAAAGTTTGGGGTCTTCACCCGTACACCAAAAGCTGGAAGTGCTGCCTCGTTATTTACTTTGTATGTATATATATATATATATATATATAATATATATATATATATATATATATATATATATATATATATATATATATATATAAAATTATCTAATATATGTCTCTATTTTGGTATGAAGAAATACTGAAAGGGGACATACATAATATTGCTCACCTACAGGGTAACTTGTAAAGCACTGAGGGGAAGGAGGGGTGGGGGCAATTTAAACTCTCTCTGTGTATTCCTGCCGCTACAGAGGTGAAGGGTTAGCTCTCATTGTGGCTGTCATGGTGGATTCAAGGAAACAGAATTACCGGTAAGTCTAAGTCTTATGTTTTTTTCAAAGGAGTGCTGAAAACTGAAAGGTGGAATGAGTTTGGTTGCTATGGGCAACTAAACTAGTTTTCTGTTGCAACCAGTTTTGATATTACCCCCCCCCCCCCCCATATGGAGCATATTTCACCTGTAAAAAAAAATCCAGTAAAAATGCTTTTTTACAATGAACTTGTGTATGTGAGATTTATTTTTTCTGCTACACAGTAGCCATTATTATATTCAATAATTTGTTCTAGGAAAAGTCTCTGTGTTTTAGGTATTAAAGGGACGTGTCACCATGAAAATGAAGTGTAATCTGCAGGCTACATGTTAGAGTGGGAGGAGCTGAGCAGATTTATGTATAGTTTTATGGGAAAAGATTCAGTATAAGGCCTCATGCACACAATGTTTTGGTCCGCATCCGAGCTGCAGTTTTTGCGGCTTGGATGCGGACCCATTCACTTCAATGGGGCCACTAAAGATGCAGACAGCACTCCGTGTGCTGTCCGCATCTGTTGCTCCGTTCCGTGGTCCGTAAAAAAAATATAACCTGTCCTATTCTTGTCTGTTTTTGCGGACAGGAATAGGCAGTTATAGTAATGGCTGTCCGCGCCGTTCCACAAATTGCGGAACGCACACGGACGCCATCCGTGTTTTGGTCATGTGCATGTAGCCTAACTTGTATTTCATTCATTTGAATTCCTGCTCATTCTGGGCTTTAAAGTCAAGGAGGCCTCCTATCTGTGTATACACATGGAGGGATGGCTGTCATCACTGATGGGACGACTCCTGGACTTCAGAGCCCAGAATGAGCAGGAATATTGAATCTTTTCCCACAAAACTATAGTGTATATCAATCCTCTCAGCTCCTCCTATTCTATAACACGCTGCTGACAGATTACGCTTCATTTTCCCCTGAAGATTCCCATATTCGCCTAGACTTATCACGTTTAATTGATTTTTTTAACTTTCTAATGACAGAGCGCCAGATTGCGTACATTGCTTGTCCTATGACAAATCTGTGTGCAGCCTCAGCCTAAAGAGTGTCCCTCCCTTGGACTAGGGAACTAAAGAAACCCCATGATAAGAGGGAATCCAAGCTGTCAATAAAGACATCGGGCGCCCAGAGGTGGGGTGTACCAGGTGGGCGGGAATATCCTCCCGATAAATACCTTACAAACAGGACGCCCTGAGGACCCCGCAGCCAAACGACTGCATCTGGTGCATGGATCAGCAGGACGCCCTGCAGGGAAATACATGATACGCCTCCTACAGATAGATAATCCTAACAGCAGCCTCAAGATAGATGGTGTGTCTCTAAAAGAAGCTGAATGATCTATAGGCCAATATAGTGATTCAAGAGATAGCTGAAGGGAAAAGCCAATATAGTCTTAAGGATTAAGTAACAAAATATGGACAGTGATATCCACCTGTCACCTACTAAATGGTTACTAGGGAATGATTGAATGAAAAAACACAATAAAGAGACACTCTTACTGTCCAGAAAGCCGAGAAAGTGTGGGCATTAACACTTTCACTGCTTTTTGGCTGCAAAGACCCATATAAATATGAGTTAGAACTGCAAGAAATTGGGAAACAAACACGACATGCAGTTGTTCCTTATCCAGTTTTACAAACACCCCCCCCCCCCCATGTGCTGGGTCCCTCACAGGTAATATACTTACGGTACCCCGCTCCCCGCACCGCCGCTGCAACTTCTCCCTGTACATGGATGAAAACATCCGGTGTCGAGGAGGGGGGGGGGGGGGGAGGGGATCGAGCAGCCAAAAGCGGGTGGGGACGGAACGAACCTCCCTAGCATCACCCACAATGCTACTGGCTGCTCCGCTCCCCGACATCGGATGTAAGTATATTACCTGTGAGGGGGCTGTTTGTGAAATTGGATAACCCCTTAAACATTATTTATGGCTTTACTATTACAGCAGAATAAATCTTCTTTTCACTTTTTTGGGGTTTTTAAGAGCGGAAATAATAAAAGCTACGTTTTATATGATTAGACCATAAACAGAATTACTATAGCCCCTGGCCATGATATATTCTGGGCCGACTAGAGTCTATTATTTAAAGGCTCATGTTCTTGTGATTGATGGGGATCCCAGTGATCAGACACTTGGCACGTGTATTTCTTACAAGTGATCAGATTTGTATGGATCTCATTGCAGACGCTTAGGATTCAGAGCAGTCGCTGCTGTGTTGATGCAGTTAATTACCGCTTGTAAACTATGATGAAGAATGACTTGGTTTATACAAGCAAACCTTTTTTTTTCATCTGCAGAAACTGCTTAAACATAAATTACTTCTGTCAAAAGTAAAAAAAAAAGAAATGTTCTTTTGCTTTTTACGAAACACCAGTGAATTTATTTTAGATTTCAGAGAAAATGGAAAACTCAAAACCTTGGGACAGGTTTAAATAACGGGAAAAATTGTGTGAGGCTGTAAATATTTTCTGACATACGGTGTCGGACCGGGGTGCCTGGGGCCCACCAGTAAAAATCATTCTGGAGGCCCACTTTACAGCTGCATGCACATAGTACGCAGCAAGGCGCTCAAGATGATTGATTGACGGTCCCTGCCGTGACTTTGCGAAGGCATGTCCCCCGGGAGATTGGATACTGGCTGGCCGGCCTCTGTTCGTAGACATGATCTCAGCCACCCGATGCATAGGTAATAGTAACCTGGATGGCTTGTTAAATAATCTACACATTTTATATGGACCTAGGTTGGGTGATATTCAATTTGCTGCGTATTATGTAGTGCCATTTGTGCTGATGGTGGGAGACTAGGGGACCACCCTTCCCCAGTGCCCACCAGGGATTGGTCCCATGTTCATATTGCTCAGAAAAATGAAGTTGTAATATATGCAAATGAGCAGCGGGGGCGTTACCATTACTCCTAGAGGCTCAGCTCTCTCTGAAACTGCTGCGCCCCCTGCACTTTGACAGCGCCAGGCTTTTTGATGTTTTTACTGCCTGGTTCTGTTAATCAAGGTGCAGAGAGAGCAGAGCCTCTAGGAGTAACGGCAACGCTCCTGCTGCTCCTAGAGGCTCATTTGCATATAGTAAAACATACATTTTTCTCAGCAATGTGGACACATATGAACATGGTTCAGATATAAACACCAAAACTACTTTCACTTATAAAGTAACATTAACCCATATACATAATATTCCTCAACCAATAGAAGTATATGTGGTTGAATAATAGAAAGCTCAATAGTCACACCGTGAACATGATTATGTAATTCATTTTATTTAACACGTATTATCCACATGATTGGCATACACAAACAGGTTAAAAACAACACAAATGTGTCCGACAGCAGGATGAAAGTATTAAAGTGCAAGTGTATAATTAGATGGCATTACAATCACAACATAAGAGTATAGCTGGTAAAGGGCAATATAGCGTAGTGTACCAACAAAACACATGTAATACAACATCTAAATAGTATAAATCAATAAAAAGCAGTTAATAATACAGGCCAAAAGTAAACGATCCCACACAAAGTCAGACGCGCGTTTGGTGGTCCGCTTTCTCAAGGGGTAATGGCTGGTGGGATAGGTAGCAGAATATTGATAGTGTATGGGTGGAATGTTAGTAGGCGTGAGCATTGATTAGAAATACACCAATGCAAAGGAAGGCACAATAATATATTAATCATGAGTCCTATGAACATGGGGCCAACACAGATGTCTTCAGCTGCCAAGCGCACATGTAACAGGCCAGCCAGTGTCACAGGTGCAAATCTGCTGACAGATGCCTTTTTAAATAAAACTGTAAAATACCATTATTCATTGAGAGGTAATTCCTGATGATGCTGATGATATGTATTTCTATGTAGAAAGGCATGACCAGAACTGGTTAACAGTAATAATTAATAGATGAAATAAGGCTCTGTTCACATCATGTGTAGCCCTGGGTTGGGAGCATACGTCCAGGAATGCTCCCTGCTAAGGGGCCACAAGGCAAGTAAACTGCAGACTTTTTTTTTTTTTTTTTTCTTTTCTTTTAAAGTGTTTTTTGGGGATTGGTAGCTCAGTGGGGGTTCCACACCTGGCACCCCTGCCGATCAGATGTTTAAAGAGGCTGCTACACTGTGGTAAACACGGTGGCCTCTTAACAGCTCACTAAGCACAGTCCCGTACATTGGATGGTGACTTTGCTTGGTTTTCAGATCAGGACCCATTTGAGCTGCACATTGACCACTTGACCAATTAATGTGATGTCACTGGCCTAGGAAGATGCTGTAGGACTCATCGGAGCGCTGCAACTTCTTTAACCACCTCAGCCCCCCTAGCTTAAACCCCCTTAATGACCAGACCACTTTTTACAATTCTGCACTGCACTACTTTCACGGTTTATTGCCCAACTTACCACCCAAATGAATTTTACCTCCTTTTCTTTTCACTAATAGAGCTTTCATTTGGTGGTATTTCATTGCTGCTGACATTTTTACTTTTTTTGTAATCGAAATTTACCGAAATTTTTGCAAAAAAATGACATTTTTCACTTTCAGTTGTAAATTTTTTTGAAAAAAACGACATCTATATATAAATTTTTCTCAAAATTTATTGTTCTACATGTTTTTGATTTAAAAAAAATGTTTGGGTAAAAGTTATAGCGTTTACAAACTATGGTACAAAAATGTGAATTTCCGCTTTTCGAAGCAGCTCTGACTTTCTGAGCACCTGTCATGTTTCCTGAGGTTCTACAATGCCCAGACAATAGAAAAAACCCACAAATGACCCCATTTCAGAAAGTAGACACCCTAAGGTATTCACTGATGGGCATAGTGAGTTCATAGAACTTTTTATTTTTTGTCACAAGTTAGCGGAAAATGCAGATTTCTTTTTTTCTTTTTTTTTTTTCCTTACAAAGTCTCATATTCCACTAACTTGTGACAAAAAATAAAAACTTCCATGAACTCACTATGCCTATCACGAAATACCTTGGGGTGTCTTCTTTCCAAAATGGGGGGTATTTATACTGCCCTAGCATTTCAGGGGCCCTAAAGCGTGAGAAGTAGTTTGGAATCCAAATGCCCTGTGAAATCCTGAAAGTACTAGTATTGGAATTTGGGCCCCTTTGCGCATCTTGGCTGCAAAAAAGTGTCACACATGTGGTATCGCCGTACTCAGGAGAAGTAGGGCAATGTGTTTTGGGGTGTCTTTTTACATATACCCATGCAATGTTTTGCGGATCCGCTGTGTCCGTGTTTTGCGGATCCGTGGATCCGCAAAACACATACGGACGTCTGAATGGAGCCTTACAGGGGGGTGATCAATGACAGGGGGGTGATCAGGGAGTCTATATGGGGTGATCACCCCCTGTCATTGATCACCCCCCTGTAAGGCTCCATTCAGACGTCCTTATGTGTTTTGCGGATCCCGTGGATCCGCAAAACACATACGGACGTCTGAATAGATGCTTACAGGGGGGTGATCAGGGGTTAATAAGGGGTTAATAAGTGACAGGGGGGGTGTAGTGTAGTGGTGTTTGGTGCTACTTACAGAGCTGCCTGTGTCCTCTGGTGGTCGATCCAAGCAAAAGGGACCACCAGAGGACCAGGTAGCATTTTTTTTTAACACTTGAAAGGTATATCAGACGCTGTTTTGTTAACAGCGTCTGAGATACCTTTCAAGGGTTAAAAAAAAATCGCATCTACAGCCTGCCAGCGAATGATCGCCGCTGGCAGGCTGTAGATGCACTCGTTTACCTCCGGATCCTGTGAACGCGCGCTCCTGTGTGCGCGCGTTTACAGGAAATCTCGCCTCTCGCGAGATGACGCGCCGGCGCGTCCAAGAGAAATAACTGGGCCGCCGCCAGGACGCAATCCTGCGTGCGCCGGTCCTGAGGCGGTTAAACAGCTGAAATAGTTATTAAATAAAAATAAAAAATAAAAAGTTAAAAAACAAACACCAAAATATTACGTTTAAATCACCCCCTTTCCCAATGTTACATATAAAATATATAAACAATAAATAAACATATTACACATTGCCATGTCCAAAAAAGTGGCAACTATTAAAATATAAAAAAAAAATCTCCTATGCAGTGAACGCCGTAACATATGTGTCCTGCATCTCTCCCAGTGTATGGTACTGACAGAAGGCTCTAAGCTGACGTGAACAAAGCCTAAGGTCGAAAGCTCTTGTATGTTTTATGTTGGGTAAAGCAGCAATAGAAAAGTAATTCTAAACTTATTTTACAGGTGAAAGATGAAATACTAGAAAGAATAGCTTCTAGATTTTGGAACATTACAGAGCTCAATATTTCTGATTGCCTCAATGTGACAGACTCCGGAATTGGGATGGTGGCAGCGAAGTGTTCAGGCCTGGTGAAATACACGGCCTACCGGTGCAAGCAGCTGTCCGACTCCTCACTCATCTCTCTGGCCACGCATTGTACGTCTCTGCAGAAAGTTCATGTTGGGAACCAGGACCGGCTCACTGATGAAGCAATCAGACAGGTATAAACAGGGCCGATATGACACAGAACTCATCATTTATGATTTGAAGGTAGAAGAAATCTTATTGTTATAGCAGCATGGCCTAGACCAGTGATGGCGAACCTTTAACAGTGTCCAAACTGCAACCCAAAACCCACTTATTTATCACAAAGTTCCAGCATGGCAATGTAACCTGAATACTACAGTCCAGTCCAGTATACTTTCTATGTACTTTATCAATTAGCTATAATATTCTGCCTACATTTAGTGCACTGCCCGTGCTGTTCATAGTGCGCCCTGCGCTGATGAATGGCAGGAAAAGTCTAAGGCATATTGGTACACCAGAGACTTTTTCCAGGGTGCCCACAGAGAGGGCTCTGAGTACCGCCTCTAGCACCCGTGCCATAGGTTCGCCACCACTGGCCTATTACTAACATTAACCTTTAGGTGTATATTACAGTCACTATACATAATAGTGGTGGGTCTTTAGAGGCCTGTAGAGCACCAGGGCACAGCCTATTTAGACTCTTCTCTAGTAAAAGTACGCTGCTTCTATCTACGCTCTAGGAGACAGTGACCTGCTCTGTCCCAGAGGCTCCTGTGTTCATTAGGGGTGCCAGTGACAACCAGCATACTTCCTGCAACACAGGATCCCATATTGTATACTGGATCCTTGGACACATATGAGCAGCACGATCCATACTACCGCGATTTAAAAGCAATATCTACTGTGTAAGTTCTTTAGAAAAACGATCATTGTGTGCACACAATTTAGTGGAAAACTATAAGGAAAAAACACATAGATGCTCCATAGCGCAAGATCCCATAGGTAAAATCAAAAGCTAGAATGATGTCTGACACACTCAGCTGAGCTGGTTGTGCTAGTGGCAGGCACAAGGCTGGAGCCGTCTGCAGAGCCGAGGGTGGGGGTGACTAGCACCACCTGTAGTAAAGAACCAGGAGTGCAAGCTGGAAATGATGTCCAAGATTCCATGTAGTGTCTGAGTCTTTTAGTCAGTGCGTTTCATCCCCGTCTTGGTGACATTGTCAGGCCTGTAGCATCAAAAATACATTTGTGATCACTGGGACCACAGTGTTAGGTCCTAAAGAATCATACATTTCTTGCCTATCTTGTGGATTTGTGATAAATTATGTCCATCAGATAAGCCCTCTAAGAAAATTGTGTAGTGATTAGAGAAAAAAGAAATCGGTAAAGACAGTATATGAACTCTTATCTAGTAAACTGCTCCTACATTTATTGTACATTATAGACTGTATATTTGTTATTGAGCACTCTATTCTTATGTCTGACCCTTGTCCACAGTTGGGTTCCAGGTGCAAGGATTTGAGAGATATCCATTTTGGACAGTGCTACAAGATCTCTGACGAAGGAATGATCGTTATAGCTAAGGGTTGTCCCAAGCTTAAGAAAATCTACATGCAAGAAAACATATTAGTGAGTAATTTATGAACCTATGAAACCGATGCTAACCAAATTCTTTGTTGCTTTTTATGTCATATTAAATCCTAAACTTAAAGGGGCTTTTCGAGACTTTGATGCTAATGACCTATCCTCGGGATTGGCCATCAGTTTCTGAAGGGTGGAGGTCTCACACCCGGGATCTCCGATAATCAGCTGTTTGAGAAGGCAGCGGCCTTCTCTCGGCTTTCTCTAGGTCAGTGATGACACGTTCATTAGTCACAGGGCACATTTTATCATACCACATCGTAACAGTTGGAGGGTCTTTATCTCTCCATTTCAGTAGGATAAGTAGTTTAGCTGCCGTAATCGTATGCGTGGCAAGGTTGTTTTTGTCTGGTCTGAACCCAGTCTCAGGTTTCCCAAGGAGAACCAACGAGGCTGTTGGAACTTTAATTTAAGAGCGCATATCTTGTTAATGGTTTCTTCTATACTGCTCCAAAAAATGGTTTAGCTCTGGGCACGACCACCATATGTGGGATATTGTACCTGTATTGTTATTACAGCAATGATCTGAAGGCAGAAGATGTATTCGATGTAGGAATTCTGGTGTGCGAAACCACCTGGTTAATATCTTGTACGGATTATCCTGGACTTTCACACACCTGGAAAAGCCATGTAAATGGGATAGTATGAACGTACAATCTGCTTCATCCAGCGTGATATTTAACTCCTTTTCCCATTCCTTCATAAATGGGGCACTTTGTGTAGTACTGTTTAGTGGTAAGTTCTTATACAACACTGACAGGCACCCTTGGGGGGGTTGAGGGTATAGGCTTCCAGCCAGGAGGCATCAGGCAATGGCAGCAGCTTAGATTATTTGAGTTTGTTGCATGTTGTATCAAATTCCCATTTCTGCAGCATGTTATTGCTACTCCATGGTTCACCCATTAAAGACAGGTAGTGAACAGCGGTTGCCTGGGAGCGTACCAGTTTGCCCAGTCTGAGTGCTGAGACAGATTCCCAGACAGGGGTTACATCAACCGGTCTCCATGTTATAAGCTGTGGTAGAATACGTAAGGAAGCTTTTTGGACACCATGTCGCATTTGCAGAGACCCGGAGGTACCCTTAGTGGAAACACTCATGAAGTGGCCCCATGTTGCAAACTGTACTACTCAAGGAATTTAACCCTGGGTGTAGTGAGCATTTTGACCCCACAGGTGTGTTCCAGAAATGAATATGCACCTGATTGTGAAAAATGAAAATTACTCATTTTTTTTCCCCATAGATATTCAATTTCAGTGCCCAATATGTTGTGCCAATTTCAGTGCCAAGTTTGTGCCACTATGAAGCGTCTACACTTGAATCATTATGCTGTTTCCTGACTTTAGGAACACCCAACACGTGGCCCTAATTTTTTTCGCCTGGATAAAGGGCAAGGCTCGGGAGTGTAAGGGCACCATGCAAATTAAAGGCCAAAATTGGTCATTTACACAGCACTAGGTGACAGGTGCAGAGACTTGGAGGCGAAATAAAAAAGAAACCCCCCAAAAGTGACCCTTTTGTCACATTTTGGATACTATAGCCTCAAGGAATTCAACTAGGGGTATAGAGAGAACTTTTAAGTGACAACCCTCACAGTATTCATCTAGGGGTATAGTGAGAAGTCTTAGTTGGTGAGTTGACATCCCTCCTGGTATTCATGTAGAGGTATAGTGAGAATTTTTAGATAGGTGGCTGAGGGCAGGGGGAGGGAAATCCCATACTGGGGCAGGGGTAATGGCTTGCAACCTACCCACCCATTCCATAAAATATAGGCACCAAAAAAATGTATCAGAATACTTGCAGGGGGAAAAAAATAGTAATTTGCTGAGGCAAATTAGCCTTTCCTATATTCATTCCCCTCCCCCAGCTTTGTAAAGGTGAGAGAGACCCTCCCTCTAGTACTGTTCCTGCTGCCTACAGCAGAAAATACACACATTATAGTGGGAATATTTTGGGGTTTTCACAAATACAGTGATCTCTCAAGATACAATGGCCTCAGGATACAATATTTTCATCTCGCAATGGTTTTTCATGAGCAATCCTAAATTGAAACTAGACTCTACATACAATGCCTCAGACTCAAATCCAACCAATCTTTATAGCTATTTCTCTATTAAATCCTCTGTATTGGTGTCTAGTAGTCCCTGTATAGTACAGTGTGGTAGTGCATGTCCTGTACTGCCCTCTGGACGTCAGGTGAGCGTGGCTCCATTTTATTTCTCTGGTACACAATGTGCTGTACAGGATCCTGAAGAAGCCCCTGTCCTCATCATAGTGATTTACAGCTTCCAGCATCTATTCCTGACGGTCATATGTAGGCTTGAATGAATCGACCTTCGGATCGTGGATCTGAAGTCGATTTGTTAAAATACTTTGATTTTAATGCTGTTTCCATACAGCAATAAAATGTATTGGCTCAGTGGAGCCGAAGTTCGTTTTGCCTGAAGTTGCGCGAGACTTCGGTGAATTCCTACTGTATTCATATCTGTGTATTGAAAATATTATTTAAAATGGCAATCCAAACTGGGCTTTGCTACTGGCTGGTACCTCAATACCAAAGCCCAGTTCATATTGCTATTTTATATTATTTTTCAATACGCAGATATGAATACAGTAGGAATTGACCAAAGTCTATGATCCGATGGTTGATTCTCTCAAGCCTAGTTATATGTAAGGGCTTGCTACATCTGCTAGTTATCTGCTTATGTTTCTTAAATCTTCATTTTCTCTCACCATGGGATGATGTTTTGGGGCTCTGGAACCAATTGCTAGCTTTCCATAGAGTTATGGACTAAAGTTTTATAATTGATTCAACTATTGTAACGCGAGGGACCACTGTATTATGTTGTGAGGAGTTGGTCAGTAAAATAAAAAAAAATAATGAGTGGATAAAGGTAAAAAAAAAGGAAGTCTAATACATTTTAAAACAGTCCTTGAAGGGAACGTGTCACATTAAACACGGTGTCTGAGCTATAGGCAGTATGTTATAGAGCAGGAGGAGCTGAGCTCATTGATTAAATAGTCTTATAGGAGAAGATTCGAAATAACTTGTCCTTTATACATTTACATTCCTGCTCATTCTGGGCTTTGAAGTCAAGGAGGCCTCCTATCTCTGTATACACATAGAGGGAAGGCTGTCATCACTGATGGGACGACTCCTGGACTTCAAAGCCCAGAATGAGCAGGAAAGTAAATGAATAAAATACAAGTTATACTGAATCTTTTGCCATAAAACTATATATCAATCTACTCTGCTCCTCCTGCTCTATGACCTGCTGCATTTTCATGGTGACGGGTTCCCTTTAATGCATAGGCTGGGTTTTGTGGGTCATGTTTTGCGTTGATGGATTGTGTCCTTTATAATCCCGTGTTTTGCGTGCACACACACAATTTTTTGGGGCCTCTGTTTTTATTCAGTGGTGGTGGAGGGGTTTCTGTGGAGTAATGCTGGCCAGAAGATACCCTGTTAACATCTCTGCCAGACACACTGCCCTTACCATCCTGTTCAGTAAACGTGAGGGTTTTTAGTATCTTTTCCTGAAATTGGTGGAAAGTGTTCCTACTGCCAGCATATCTGTTCAGCACAAAGGCTTTCTACAGGGCAACTTGGGTCAGATGGACAGCCAGCTTCTTATACCGTACCTCGTTTTTGTGTATGACATTGTATGGCTTGATGACCAGATGTAAAAGGTCATACTCAAGTACGCACACAGGTTTGGTGGCTTGGGAGGTGGACTTCCATGGGACAAAGCTGCTTTTGCCATCGTGGATTGTGGTCAAGATCAGGACGTCTCTCTTTTACTTATTATATCATGAGCAGCAGACAGCCTTGTAGAGCTGAAACGATTACTCGATTTAATCGAGTAATTCGCCGCAAAAAAGTCCTCGATGCAAATTTTTGGCATCAAAGATTAGTTTGTGTCATGTGTCCACGGAGCAGGAGTGAAGCGCTTGCTATTACTCCCGCTCCGTGGTCTCCCTCTGGCCTTCATCACTCACCTTTCCAGCAGGGGGCCGCGCTGTGTGATGTCAGACGCAGAGCAGCGTGGAACGATGGAGTGTTGTCGGCGCCCCTGCTGGAAAGGTAAGTTGGTGCGACTAAGGCCAACCAACCAATGACGCTTTGCACTCCGGTTGTCAGGAGGAGCTGGGGGTGAGATGATTTCACAGGGGGGGAGGTGGGGGGGGGGGAGATAGAGAGCTGCTGGCACAAGGGGGGGGGGGGGGTTACATGGGTACAGTTTGAAGCTGGGATGTAACTGTACGCCCAATTACGCTAAGTTACACGCAGCCTGGACATAAAGATTCACCCATTTGCTTTAAGGGGTTACTATAATTTAATGGTAAATCTAACCCAATATGTTTTGTCATCCACCCTTTGCAGGATGGATTTCTTGCCTTTCTTCTGCCAAACCTGCATACCTAAGTTGAGATGTGTTTACCAATTGTAGCAGTTTTGAATATGGTATGTTGTCACTTAGGCTACATTCACGTCTGCGCAAGTCATCTCCATTGTTCTGGTCCATTAGAGGAACAGAACAAGAGCAACTAAAATAATAGCACTGCAGAATGCGGCACATAACTGACGTGGGCCAAGCAGAACAGAACCTGACAATAATGGGGTCCTTTTGGTTTCCATTCAGTTGCAAGCACGGCTCTTTAATACACACTTTTTGGTGGAATCTGCTATGGAGGCCCTGAGCAGAGAGTCCCACGCAGATGTTAACATGACCTACACTAGCCCAGTTGTATTCTGTAATGGGTATAGGAAATACTTGTTTTTGTCCACTAGATGGCACTCTGTTAATGCTAAATTGTTGATTGCTCGGAATTCCCTACTTTATGCTCGTATTTTATAGTGTAATATCAGATTTTTTATTTATTTTATTTATTTTTATGTCCAGTCTGTTACAACCTATAGGTTTCCTAAACATGTAAATCTCTATAAAAGAAGTAATAGAATCTGTGTCCAAAAATTAGTATCCAAATATATATACATGCATACATCCACACAGGACAAATATTTACAAGTGTGATTTGAAAGATAATGGACATTTTGCAAACATTCACTGAAATATTTTCAAATTGTATGTGAATATTGTTGCCATAAATTACTAGTGTCTCAGATCTGTCTTAAATTTTCAATTGCTGGCAGATGTTTTATGATTATTGCTGTTGTGTTGTGATTTGTCTATGCATGTTTACTAACTAACAATGCCATGTTTCTGCTGCTATCAGTTCTGTTGCGGGCGGTGTGCTCTTGAAGTTCTTGCTGGATGCGGGTGGTGTGCTCTTGAAGGGAACCTGTCACCAGGATTTTTTGCATAGAGCTGGGGACATGGGCTGCTAGATGGCCACTAGCACATCTGCAATACCCAGTCCCCATAACTCTCTGTGCTTTTATTGTGTTAAAAAAACATTTTGATCGATATGCAAATGAACCTGATATGTGTCTTGTATCTGGAGATGAGTCCAGCGGAAAGGAGCCCAGCACCGCTCCGCGTCATCCGAATCTCCTCCTTGCTGGCTGACGTCACAGAGCTGGAGTGCCGAAATCTCGCGATGCGCGAGCTAGTGCATGCGTAGTTCGTTCCCTGTGCTGATGCCATTTATCCAGTGTTTTACACACTTTGATAACCTTTTTACACCTGACCGAGAAGGATATGTGGTTTTGTTGGAAGATGATGTGGATGGGGAATAGCTTAGTCATGACATTGTGTGACCAAAAAATTTGGCACATATTTGGAGTTAAACTAAGACAATAGTGGAAGACTAGACGGTCTGTAAGTACGCCGTATTTACCATCCAGCGTGAAGCCTCTGGCACAGCTTAAGACTAGATATATAAAAA
Organism: Bufo gargarizans; assembly: GCF_014858855.1. Lineage (NCBI taxonomy): Eukaryota > Metazoa > Chordata > Amphibia > Anura > Bufonidae > Bufo > Bufo gargarizans. The sequence continues at coordinate 624,988,720 of NC_058080.1, forward strand.
ATGGGTCGGCTCACCATGTTCTAACACTCAGGAGCTCGGCCTGGCCTCTACCAAAAGGCCTCAGCGTTAAACACAAGAAAATATATAATTGGCTAGCTCATTGAAAAACATTACGTTTATTGTTTAAAAAACATGTGCCCTTATAATGATAAAGAAAATGCATTGAGATCGCATAAGGGATATGCTTCCCGATGAAATATAAATATATATATATATAATAGAGTGCGTCTTATGGGGCGAAAAATACGGTATTCTTTTTATTCAGCGGTGTAGTTCATAGAGTTCATACATTTAATACTGGTGTTATAAATTCTTATTTTATTGTGTTCAATCACATAGCATAGTGCTCTTTGTTGCACACATGTTATCTTCAGTTAAGTACATGGTATATGTTGAATGCTGCGTTACTGCAGCGGTTCCACATTGTTGTTATATTTATCAAAGTTCCATTATAGAATGTATCAGAATAGTCCATGTTGAGCAATATACATTATGTGCTCGTTCCTGTTTGATGAATGTCTTTTATTGCACTTCAATCACTTATTAGATATCTCTTACCGGATCCTTCTGTTAGTCCTGCGCTGACCGTGCATGTATTATCTCGCCGTCCGGGATGTTCATGCGCACGCGCTCTTACCCTGTCCCGTTCGGGTGTGGGAGGGAAACACCACACCGAACATTTGATCTAAACGGAAAACATGTCAAATCAAACCACGTGTTGCCAGTCTCGCCGATCTCCTGCCACCTGTCGTGGGAACGTCTGTGACAGTATCCCCCTTTCTATGGGTGACCTCTGGGCACCCAGGACCAACCTCCGTACCCCCGGAGATATGTTTGGTACTGCATCACCATCTAGCCAGACGTGTTTCGGAACTAGATGTTCCTTCCTCATTGGGAGACTTACTTTTTTCTGCCACCGAGAAAGGAACATCTAGTTCCGAAATGAGTAATGTGATTAAACACAATAAAATTAAGAATTTATAACACCAGTATTAATCTATGAACTCTATGAACTGCACCATTGAAGAAAAAGAATACATATGAGGTACTAATAAAGGAGATTAAGGTTTTAGACAGCAAAGCCGTCAATTCGTAACTGCACATGCTTGAGCTCTGCATGTGATGAGCTCAAAAGGGACAAAGACCGATTAATTTATATATATATATATATATATATATATATGTGTGTGTATATATATATATTTTTATATATACACATTTTTTATATTTAATTGGGGAGCATATTTTTTATGCGATCTCAATACGCAGTTTTTTATTTATCATTATAAGGGCACATGTTTTTTAAACAATAAATGTGATTTACCGTGAGCTAGCCAATTATATATTTTCTTGCAGCTTAAGACCAGTTGACAATGTTCTAAGTTTAGACAATATTAGTAAATCTACCCCAATACTCTTTCCTTCCACTCCTCTCTCTTGATGTGTGTCACACTTGTGTATGTTAGTCTCATTAGATCCTGTGAGGCGTCTAATAATTATGCTCTGCCTTTGTTTGTGAGAAGACTACCCATTGTATTGCAGTTGCTGCAGTCATCACATATATACTGTGTGTGTGTGTGTGTGTGTATATATATATATATATATCTATATCTCTATATGAAACTCTGAATTATGTGGAAAGTGAAATTTTATGCCTTTAATTTATTGTCTGTTCCTTATTACTTTGAAACAGGGAGGGGAAGGCGTCGGTGGAATGGTTGTGTGTACTACAAGGCAGCCTCTAAGCTCATTATAGTGTTGGTTACACAGGGGACGTTCCTGGTTCATTAAGCAGGAATGTGCTGAGATGTAAGGGATAAATAAGTATGACTAGTGGTCTGTTTCTGGCAGCAGTGCAGGGTTATGCTTCAGAATCTCTCCTCTACACTGCAGACAATATGTAGTGGTAGAATAGCCATGGGTAGGGTATGGTTAAGGCCTTGATACATGAAATGAATGGAGTCTAAAATGTGTCAGTAGAACATAGCCTATTGTTTAAATCACATTTTTATGTTTAACGTATTTTTAAAGAATTTTTTTATGTTATTTAAAAATTTTCCATGTCATCTATATTTTAACAAAAAACATAAAATCCTGCAGTTTTTTCACTGGACACTAAAAATAATTATCGGTACCACTTCTTGGTCTGTACAGATCACTTTCCTGCAGTTACCTGCATATCTTTATTCTAATCCTGCCTGTAACAATATCACCTCTTTGTATAGATAAGACAGGATCCACCATTCACAATAAGTGATTGTCAAAGCTTATCTACTTCTTGCTTGTACAATGACCTCTGCACAGGTCAGAGCATGCTATGAAGTCATTGAGGTCCCCTCCGGACCATTGTGTCTATGGCCCATGGGGCTGCTGTAAAGCAATTTTCTTATTGCTTTCAAGAACAGTTTGGGCAAGATGGCCGCCCCATAATTATGTTATGGAAATAGAATAAATAATTCTGCAAGCAGACAAAAAAAAATGTTACTATCTGGCTTTAATTGGCTTGGCAGATAAAATATTTGATTACACATTTACTTTAAAAGGGTTCTGCAGTTTGTTTAAACTGATAATCTATCCTCTGGATAGATCATCAGCACCGCGAACTTCTCGCTGTTTACCGCAGGCCCAGTGACGTCACGACTAGTATCAATGGCCTGGGCGGGGCTAAGCTCCATTCAAGTGATCAGAGCTTAGCCCCGCCCAGGCCAGTGATACCAGTCGTGACATCACTGGGCCTGCGGTAAACAACAAAAAGGAGCGCCGCGGCCTTCTCAAACAGCTGATCGGCAGGGGTACAGGGTGCCGGACCCCTGCCAGTCAGATGCTGATGATTTATCCAGAGGATAGAACATCAGTTTAAACAAACAGAACCTCTTTAAGTTAGGGAATGTACTGCATGCAACTAAAATCTGAGTTTGCGCAGAAGTTTTTTTTTTAAGTTTGTTACTCTCTAGCTAAATGATGATCATGCATTCATTTAAAGTGATTAAGTGATAAATAGGTTTAGTTCTATAAGACAAATCTTTCCGTTGTTGTCTTACTTTTTGTCAGTGGCCCCATGCTGACATAATTTCACTAGCTTATCTTCACATCTGCTCCTGCTTAAACCGTGCAATCCAAATGTTTGCCTTACCAATGCACCGTGTAAGCATCCCCAACAAGCAGGCATCCAATTCTTGTCCGCAGCATATGCCCCTAAACAGGTGATGTGCTGCCCAAAGTAATGGAAATGAAAGGCCGCACAAATGTTCAGAAGTATTGGACAATAGCTCATGTCTTTGTTTATCTGGACACTTTTCTGGCTATGTAACCGGCATGGTTCAGGAAAAACGCTACAGTTACTGATAATGAAACCATGTGCATCGGCTATGAATGGATCCGGTTGTATTATCTTTAACATTGCCAAGACGGATCCGTCATGAACTCCATTAAAAGTCAATGGAGGACGAGTTTTCTATTGTGGCAGAGAAAACTGATCCGTCCCCATTGACTTGCATTGGGGGTCATGCCGGATTCGTCTTGCTCCGCATCCCAGGACAGAAAGTAAACGACAACATGTTGCGGTTTGCTCTCATTGAAACACAGAAACATAGAATGTGTCGGTAGATAAGAACCATTTGGCCCATCTAGTCTGCCCAATATACTGAATACTATGAATAGCCGCTGGCCCTATCTTATATGAAGGATGGCCTTATGCCTATCCCATGCATGCTTAAACTCCTCCACTGTATCAGCAGCTACCACTTCTGCAGGAAGGCTATTCCATGCATCCACTACTCTCTCAGTAAAGTAATACTTCCTGATATTACGTTTAAACCTTTGCCCCTCTAATTTAAAACGATGTCCTCTTGTTGCAGTTTTTCTTCTTTTAAATATTCTCTCCTCTTTTACCTTGTTGATTCCCTTTATGTATTTAAAAGTTTCTATCATATCCCCTCTGTCTCGTCTTTCTTCCAAGCTATACATGTTAAGGTCCTTTAATCTTTCCTGGTAAGTTTTATCCTGCAATCCATGTACCAGTTTAGTAGCTCTTCTCTGAACTCTCTCCAAAGTCTGGGAACGCAACTAAACGGAACGAAATGCATTTTGGAGCGTTCTGTTCTTTTCAGTTATGTCCCCAGTGACATTTAATGGGGACAAAACTGAAGTGGTGTTTTTTTGGGGGGTTTTGAGCCCCTTTGACGGATCTCAATGCTGGAAAACTAAAACGCTAGTGTGAAAGTAGCCTTAGTCTGGGATTACACCGATGGACTGCGGTCTGTAGTGCGTCATGTGGTAAAACCTCAGTGGACTTCATCTGTACTTGGGGAATAATTGTGGCTGAGAACTGTTCTACAGCGGCTGCATAGACCGTAAATGAGGCATTACTCTGTGGAGTGTCTGCTCAAAAAAGAGGGCTGTGCAGATCTGGTGTTTAATGCAAGACACTGACCCTAAGCACACAGCCAAGACAACACAGGAGTGGCTTAGGGCCAGCAACTTGAGTGTCCTAGCCAGAGCCCTGACTTGAACCCAATTAAACGTCTCTGGAGAGACCTGAAAATGATTGTCCACCAATAGCCCCCATATCCCCTCCTGAAAGAGTTTGAGAGGATATGCAGAGAACAATGGCATAAAATCTCTAAATCCAGGTGTGCCAAGGTGTGGCATCATACCCAAGAAGACTTCAGTTCAGATTATAGGGGCTGAATACCTATATCAATGCAATACTTTAGTTTTTACTTTGTCGCTGTTGGGTATTAAGTGCAGAGGACGGGAAAAATGTAATTTTTTATTTTAGCACAAGGCAACATAAAATGTGAAAAAAGTGAAAGGGTCTGAAGACTTTACAAATGCACTTTATATATTATTGGTTTTGTATGGTAGAATAGTGTATAAATCAATTACTAATCTAAAGTTAACAATGAGTACTCTATTTGATTTATAATTTAATTTACTTGCATGGTATGGAGTGACTGGCCATGTACGGCCAAACCTTGGCCACCAGTACCAGCCGGTGATAATTGACTAGATAGACAAATAATGAAGAGAAAGCACTAATGTGAGTTAAATACCTAATATGAAATGAGAAGCTGTCTGTCTGTAGAGGGGATTTTGTAACTAATAAAGTCCTGTGATTACAGCAGCATCTGTCACAAAGAGAGGGAGGGGATGGTGCACCACTGACTTCACCCACACCCCTGTCCCTGCCTACTTGCACTATCCGTCCTAGGTAACGGAGCAGAACTGGGCGGCGTTCCCTATCCTTGGTAAGTACGGAGGGACAAACAAGACTGACAAACATAGAATGGTAAACAAGCCGAGTCAGAACCAGGAGATCACTACAGTACCAGTGGAAGAGAAAAGTGGGTCAATAACAAGCCAGAGGTCAAAAACCAGGAGAAGCAAAGCAGACACAAGGAGCAAGCAAGGATGGAGACTGTCAACGATTCGGGAGTCAATAGCCATGGAATCACACTGAAGAACTCAGGAAAGGACCTTATTCACAGGCAACCTGTGGCCAGGTTCCTCTGCAACCAGCCCAGTGCTCAGCTCGGGACTCAGACTCCTTACAGTTGCCATGGGAGTGGAGGATGCCGACCGCGCTAAGGAGGTGAGTGCGGCCGGATCCTCCCCGCCCCCATTGCTGTGGAGATGAGGACGCAGCGTACGTCCTTGCTCCGTACTAGTCGCAGGGCGACGGCGGCACTAAGAAGGGGGAAACGTGAAGCCGCCGCTTCGTGACAGCATCAGCACCATTTCAAGCAGGCAGTCTCTCCGTACAGTGAGAGGGGAAATTATAATGTGGTCTAGCAGGCTTGTATTATCTGATGGTGACCAGGCTGCAGCTGAGCTGTATCTGTAACATAGAAGACTGTGATGAAAAACTTTCTGTTTTAAAGAAATCTGCAACACAAATGGGAAAGGTTTCACAAAGGTATAGAACATAGGGTTATGAGTGCACTGTGAAGGTTTGTCACCACACAATGCAGTACATTGTTCAGGCAGCAGGTTATAGAACGGGTGGAGCTGAGCAGATTGTTACATAGTTTTATTATTAAATCACCATTCATTCTATGACTGTACATATGAAAAGGGGTGCTGATGAGAGTCATGAGGGCTGATATGTTGGTGATGAGAGGCATGGAGGCTGATGAAAGTCATGGAGCTCTTATCTGAGGTCTGATAGGGGCCTGATTAACATTGGGGGTCTGATTGATGGTCTGACCTGAGGTGTAATGAAAAAAATATATTTTTTCTTATGGTCCTCCGCTAAAACCTAGGTGCGTCTTATGGGACGAAAAATCCAGTATATATCCGCCTTTTCAGCTCGTCCTTCTCTATAACATCCCTCTTCTAGATTGCACTGCATTTTGTGGTGACAAGTCCTCAAAGGTTGTCCAGGATTTTACAAGTGATTGCCTATCCTCAGGATAGGCCATCACACTATCTGACAGGAGTCCCAACACCCGCCCTCCTGCTGCTGCAATAGCTCTGTCACTGGAAGTTTGTGCTGGAATTAGGGTTGAGCGGTATACCGGTGTTGACAATATACCGCAGTATTAAAAAAACTGCGATATGGCGATATTGCTGTTTCCTAATTACCGCTGTATTTTGTGACGTCATCGAAGCGGTCATGTGTGCTGACCGCTTCTAAATCTGCGTCCGTCCGCCGCCCCTGCACCTTTCATGGCGCTGAGTAGTGAGTACAAACACATTACTTCCTCTAGCTCCTTCTTGCTCCACCTCCCTTATTCAAGTCTCCAGACTCCACCCACCATCTGACATCAACGTCCGTCACCCACCCGTGCCGTTCTATGTGGCGAACTCTGTGTGAGTACTGGGTGTCTCTTGAGAGACTTTTCCTGCAGCTGCGTCGCTCGTGTGCTCTGACAAAATTGCTGCCCCCTACAGTGTAAAGTCTCCTTGTGGCTGCCCCCTGCAGTGTAAAGTCTCCTTGTGGCTGCCCCCTACAGTGTAAAGTCTCCTTGTGTTTTTTTTCTTTTAAACTGGTATTTATCACGAGAAATTTCTTAATATTGTTATCGTCTGAATATTTTTGATATCGGCCAACCCTAGCTGGAACTACACAGCTTTGCCTATTTTGTAATGGACGGCGCTGGTTTGTTGCAGCACTGCTGACATTGCAGTGGATGGAGCAGCGCTGCAGTAACCAGCCCCATCCACTCCACGAGGTAACAGCTGACCGTTGAAATAGTTTTGGTCTATCCTGGGGACAGGCTATCGCTCATAAAACCCCTTTAGTACTGCACGCATTTCTCACGTACTCTCAAATACGCTTGAAGTATGTGTGCTATTGGATAATTTGGAAGTAGGGCACATGGCAGTCTGATGTCTAGATCTGTTACGTGATTATAAAGAAATGCCTGCTTCCGTCACTTAACCTGGAAATCCACACTCTTCCTTTGACAGTCAGTTATGGCTCCAGCCTCCTCACTGCTTAGTAGGTACACGTGTATTTTTTGTGTTTTCACTTGTGAAGCATAATGTTCCTTTCTTGAAATAATGATGTACCTGCATGCCACTAGCAGTGATGTGTTCTTTACTCCTGACTCATTAATGGAGTTAATAGTTTAATTTGTTATATGAATTATTGTCATTAGGACTCATGCTCTTCGATTAATTATCTTCCGCGCACAACACGTTTGCTTTTATTTTTCCTTAATAAATGTTGACTTGTTATTCTTTTAATCACTAGCTTGTTCTTCACTTCTCCATTGTTTCATGTGTTCCCCGTGGTGTTTTCTTGTTTTCAGCCACAAGAAATTACAGCAAGGATCATACGTCCCCTGGTCTTTAGAGCCCGGCACACAGTGGGGTCCTTTTCACTAATACAGTATAATTATTAGCCAGTGTTTCCATGGACTGGACAGTCTAGGCATATAGCGGATGTATCGCCGTGACTGATGCCGGATCATAAGGGTTCATGCACGTGACCACATGTATTTTGCGGAACAGAACAGCTGGCCCCTAATAGAACAGTCCTATCCTTGTCTGTGATGCGGATAATAATAGGACTTTTTCTATTCTTTTGCCGAACGGAAATGTGGAAACTGAATGCACACGGAGTACCTTTCGTTTTATTTTGTGGACCCATTGAAATGAATGGTTCCGCATACGGAACGGACACAGAAAGTAAATACGTTTGTGTGTATGAGCCCTAATTCTGATGCACGTTTAGGGCACAGCCGCAGGTAGCATGAAGCTGCGTTTTTTTTCTTGGTGGAATTATGTCTGGGAAATCTGCAGCGTTTACAGTAGCAGGGAAGTCGGTCTCATCCACAGACTGCAGAGAGTGTCCATATTGGATATGTGGTGCAGACTTTCAGTCGGCAGCATGTAGTTTATATTGCGGTTGTATGCCCCCAGAGTTCATCCTCTGTGGCAAATTTGCAGAGTTTACACATCAAAAATCTCAGCCACATCCACCCGATTTAGTACAGGAAGAGGATGGATGGATGGAAAGGCATACTAGATGTATACTTTTTTACGTGGTCTTTCATACATGCAGCCTTGTGTGTTCTTTTTACCTCATTGTGCCAATATTGTATGTGAGTGGGCGATGGAAGTCATACTCACAAGTTGCTGGTACAAAACCTTTTTGTTTCTTTAATTTATTCCAGTATAAACTCGTACAGCATGAGGAGCGCTGAGACAGACACCGTTCACACCTCCTCCCCTCCACGTGACATTTTGGTAGAACACGCCCCCTTACTCATGGGCAAAGAAAACTTCCGCCTGGCAGTGTGTTCTGTGACGTGACCGGCTCTGATGGGTGGGCTTTAGCGCTGCCCTAGCCGTTTTAATGGGTAGAGCTAAATCCCGTATGTAATCAGTGCCGGTGACGTCACTGGGCTTTCTGGCAGCCCCATGGAGAGCCCAGGGACGTCAAATGCATTTGCCTTGCGCGCTTTAGCGCAGGGCAAAGGAGAGCAATTAGAGCATGAACTACTCCGATGCTCAAGTCAGGGGGGGGGCTGCCTGGGTGAAAATGGAGGAATGTCCGGGTTCAGCTCTGAACCCAGGACAACCCCTTTAACAACTTTTTCAGCGGCATGTGCCCAAAATATTTTGCACAGGTGCAGTTTCTTAAAAAAGGGGGCAGGCCCGGTGACCATGCTACATTCATCATCTCTGAGAATTTTCTGGCGTAGGACACTGAAATCTATGCCAACTAGGGGCCTTGTCCTAAATCAGGCGCAGTATCTGGCAGTGTGCCTGGTTATCCTAGCCTGGCGTACACCGACGCCCCATTGAGTTTACCTAACCAGAAGGCGAGAGGGACCTATATTTGTACCTCTACACTGCTAGTCCTAAGTTTTTACTCATTGTATTAGTAGAATGAGCTACATGAACGCCCTTCACTTTGGTGTATGGATACAAATGTAAATATATTTTTCTTTATTATTATTACTTTCTAATGATCTGCAATTCAGTGCAGTCAAGTATCTGTTCTTAGTGCTCGAGACATTTCAGTGCTGTACCTCTGCCTTCATATGCACCCTGCCATATACATCACTGTCCGGTAAATAATGATCAGTAGCTATTACAAGAGCACTTTTCGGCATACCCATGGCTGTAATGATTTATATGACTCTGAAGAAGTGACCCCTTGGCAGCTAGGCCATGCATTACAGATCGCCTGGCACCAGCTATGGTAATTACTGTACTTTTAGAGGTTTAAAAATCCGGTTAGTTCTGAAAAAGTGTGTTTCTTTGTAATCAGCTTATGGTAATGATTTTTTTTTTTTTCAAGGTAACAATTGCTATTTTATAAAAGAAGACTGGGAAATTGAATGGATTGCACAGTGTAGATTCAAGACAAGCTTTCTCTCCCAAGCCTTTAAACGGACTACCTTGCCAGTAGGGGGATTGAATGTTTTAAGGAAATCTCTTCTAAGCTTTTATAGATGATAAATTTACTGCATTCTTTCCAGATTAGCAAGAGGCATCATACAAAAGATAGGCATGAGGTGTCATTCTGTTTTCAGGAGGTGCGGGGTCAATGTTTCTTCGGGATAATGGAAAAAAATATATAAATCTTTTAAGTTCCTTTTTGAATAATAAAATGTATGCATTGTGGTCCTTCGTGCACAATTTTGTGTATTTTGTTTTGTCTCGCTGTGCTCCTGCTTAAGCTTTTTATTATTCGTGGCTAATCTTCAGCTCTGGATTCTTAGGAAAGTTAAACTTTTTAATATACTTACGGGTTTTGCATTTCATTTAAAGCCGTGTTCATAAAACATAAAAAGCCAACAGTGCCCACCACTGAAGAAAAAACCTGGTCACATTAAAGGTCGATCGTTCCTTTCCTATTGGGTGGTTTGGTGATGTCACCACAATGGAGCCCTTTTTGGGAGCCCTGCTGAGAGCTTAGTGTCACCAGAGGGGGACGAACTGCTCCTTCAGCGGTGTGAGATCCCAAACACGGCAGGTTTTGCACTGGGAATAAAAGGATATTAAAAGGATTTTAGTTGTAAGTTGTATTTTTCTTTCTTTTGTTCTAAGTAATTGTGAATTCAGTAATAATAATAATCTGTCTGGCTGTAGTAAATGTAGCGGTAGTTAATATTAGAAAACGGAGCAGTGTTCGGTGCCTGCACTTCAAGCTGGTTTCCCTATTGTGTTCTGAAGATCCTGTATTAATCATCCATCCTTGAGATTACTAGTTGAATATACATATCTGCTCCTCATAGGTGGACTTGTAATTGCATGCCTTTTTGTATTGTCATCCTTTCTGAAGGTTTTTTTTTTTCTTCAAAAATTCAAAGAATTGATTTATATTCAAGCCAGACAATAGCCACAATGAAGTGTATGTAATTGTGTGTGTGTGTGTATATATGTATAGATATATATATATATATATATATATATATATATATATATATATATATATATATATATTTTACATTTATTTTTTATTTATTTTTCACCCTGATTTTAATGACCCTTTTTTATTTAAAAGGGTCATTATATCAGTAAATCACAAGGCAATTTGTGCATGCCGTTTACTTAAAGGGACACACTTCACATCTAAGCTTATTATGCACATTTATTGCTCTTGCGTCTTACTGTATTTCTTGGCTGCTGTTTTACAGGTAGAGTGAGGCTTACAGAAACCGTCGGTCTGAACTGTACCTCCACTGTATCACGTATGCAATCATGCTTTCTTTATTCTAGAAAGTAATATGCCTTCCTTACAATTATTAAAGTCAAAATGTAACACATAATTATTCACCCTCCGTTAGTATTTTGTGGTGGCACCATTGGAATCCATGGAGTTTGTGTGAGGTTGAGTCTCTCAGCAAGGCACTGCAGTTTTCCTGTGATCCTCCTTTTTTTTTTTTTATTACTTGCTGTTTTATGTTTGTTACTTTGGACTTTTATAGCTTCACTTGTACAACAGCCCTACTTTACAGATAAGCATTCTTGTTGGAGCTATAGATGGCTTTATGTGTCGCTCCTTAAGGCTTTCCGTATCCTCAAGATGAGTGGCATGAGACGACCATCCAGTGGTTGTGATGTACATCACAGCCTGACATCGGTTTTGCTAGCATGTTGTGATACCGTATTGAATGTGTATCATAAGAAATTCATATGTCAATCTGCTTACCTCCTCCTTCTCTAGAACACGCAGACGCTATATTTAACATGAAGCATTCATCAGAATATTTCTTATGTATAAAAAAATGTAATAAACATAATCAACAATTTTATTATTAATCCCTTTGCTCACCTGGACGTAACGGTACATCCTCAGGTGCATGAGGAGTGTATGGACCAGGCTCACAAACTCAACTTAGTTACGCAGTTGATACCTGCCTGTTGTGGCTGGCATAGGACATAGCTCACATACCGACCAATGCCAGTCAGTAGCAACAGATACAAATAAAAAAAAAAAGAATAAAAAAGATCAAAAAGGCGCATGTTCCCCTAAATAATGAACACAAAGGTTACTTTCACATATGCGTTAAAACTATCTTAATATAAATCGGCTCACCTGCAGCTAGCAAGAGAGGTACACGGAGATCCCGGACCAGGAAACTTTAAAATAGGAAAAAAATTAATCCGTCCGCTGTTAAAATCCAAATTTATTCGGTATACATTAGAAGTACAGGAACAGGAGCCATAACAGGTTGACACGTTTCGACATCAAGTTTAACTCATAACCTCTTATGACAAAGACTTTATGTCGAAACGTGTCAACCTGTTATGGCTCCTGTTCCTGTACTTTTAATGTATACCGAATAGAACTTGGATTTTAACTGCGGACGACAGTGCTGGAGGATTTTTTTTTTCCTGTTTAAACTATCAGTCATGCTGTTCCAGCAGAGAAACCGCATACCGGAGTTCATCATATCCGGTATATCTGGACATGGCTGGAGCATCGCCAGATACCTTTGACTACAATGGGATCTGGCCTGTTTCCGGCATTGTTGCCGGGATTCTGCTGAAAAAAAAAAAAAAAAAACATGCTTGCGCTACTTTTGGTTCAGCCAAATCCCTGCCGGAAACTGGCTGTGTCCCATTATAGTCAATAGGGTCCGGCAGTGCACCAGCATTATCCGGTGTTGAACTCTGGTATGCCGGATAATGAACTCTCTCATGCATTTCACTTACTTCCGTTGATGTAAAAATAAAGTTATGGGTGGAAAAATATTGTGATTTGCACTATTTTTATTTATTTTTTTAAATAAAGGTTTTTCCTTTTTTTAAGTAGTGAAACATAAAAGTGATGTAGATTTGGTATCCCCATAATTGTACTGAGTAGCTGAATAAGGATGTCCTGTTGCCTTTACCGTATAAATATAGTAAAAAAAAATAAAAAAAATATATTTATTTTACAGTACAATATATGGAACATTAAATGTTTAAAAAGTATATCTTCTCTTACCAAAAACAAGCCCTTATATGACTTTATCAAAGGAAAAATAAAAATGTTATGGCTCTTGAAAATTGGCCTGGTCTCGAAGGATTTAAAAGAATATTTCCCCTATATAAATCCTGATAATTAGCTGTGGTCCGCCCTAATTAATAATTGAGATCTGACAATTCCTTTTTTGCGCTGTGCCATACCTTGTATTGGTGGGAATACCACTTTAACAATATAACATATGCATATACTTTACAGTATCTTATTTGTTTTAATGGATCAGTCTGCATCACGCGTTTTGACCGTTTGCTAGTGGCCTATTTCAGACTTCTAGCTTTAATTCATGGTACCTGTCATCTCCCTCTGCTTAACCAAATACTTTTACAATTTAGAATCCCGAGCCCTCCTGGGGCCGCCCATGTGTGATATTTTCCTTTCAGAGGCCTGTTTTGAGTCCATTTTCACCTACTGAAAGTTCAGATGTCTGCCCACTAGTCCCTCCAGCACCCCGCTGTGAACTATTTGTTTCTGTGTGCATGAATTAACCCAGACTTGTGCCTAATACTGCAGCTAGACACAAAGGGAAAATGAGATATTCGCCGCGTAGACACCTTTCAATATTTAGCTGTAATGGAAACATCTTTTTTTTAAAGGATTTCGAAATGCGTTAACATAATTTCTCTAATTCCAGCTAACGACGCGTTTACCTGCCAACTGCTAAGTGACAGTTCTGGGATGTGAAGACGATGTTTTAGTGTTCTGATACTAAATGAGAGGCATAAGGACATGTCCTAATAGCTACGCCAGTAATTATGCCATGCACTTTTTGCCCGTGGGGGTCATCTTTAGCATGGAGGCCAGTGTATTCCAAGCAGAGCCGCCCTTAATATTTGCCTTTTAGATCTTCATTTTGGGTGTCCTTCTCTTGTTTGATGGGAAACTGTACACTTCTAGTGATTTAAGTGTCTGTCATGTGCTTGTCGTTATAGGCTTTAGAAGTAATTGTATTTGGCTTCGGTCTGAAACCTCTAATACCTACCTAAAGAGAACCAAATGAAGTGGAGGAACATCATAAGAGCCGCTCTGTTCAGCATTTGGCCTCGGCACAAGCCTAATGTGGGATCTGGTGGAGCTGGGGCGGGGGTTAGTTATTGACAGGCAGAAGCATTGTGTGCTAGAGGTAATGTGCATCACATGTAACTCTCACTTTAACGATAACTGTTAATGTATCCCTATGAGGCTGTCGTGTATCTGGTTTTAATTTATTATTTACCTTTTTTTCCTTTTTCCTGGAGCCTACGGTCTATTTGGAGGTACTCTTCATGATTGATCTGGCCTTGAAATGAAGACAGCCATATTCACTAGCACCGGTCATGTATTTTTGCTTTCTTTTTTCTGGGAATAAGATATTGATTTAGGTGTATGTTCATTTTCGAATTGTGGTCTGCGAGCCCAGGAAGGAGCATATGGGATATATATCTGGAATTACGGCTGCAGCTGTACAAGTCTTGGACTTCTCCCAATTGTATCATTGTAACAGGGTGAGAGCGCCGGAGCTTTATCTGCCTTGATCTGTGTTTGGATAGCTCCCCCCTTGCTGAAAAGTGGAACATTTTGCCCTGTCAACAAGCAACAAATGAGGTCCAAATCTGTCGCTTGAGGTGTTCTCTAATGACTTCACATTCTGTTTTCAATTCCTGTCTGACTGGAGAGAGAGAGACCGTTCTTTGTGGTCTTTCATCTCGGATTCTGATAGCTGATCCAACTTGTAGACGGGGGTCTTGGGTCTTAACCCTGTAAAATTCCATGTTAAATGTTTAATGTAAGAAAATAACACAAAACAATGAAAAGACTGTTCTAGCCTGTCAGTGAGGGTTAAAAGCTCTGATTTGCAAGCAGGATTATTCATGTATAGGAGGGCTTTATTTCAGTGATTAACACTGATTTTTGGGTAATCATGAAAAATCCACCCAAATTCTTTGCAATCTAAATCCTCAACAATATCTCATTTGGCGATGGAGCTACACAGAACAGCTGATCAGCAAGGGTAGGGGATCTTGGACCTCCGCTGATCAGCTAGTGATGGCCTATTTTAAAGGTTTAAACAACCCTTTAAAGGGGTATTCCCACGTTGCACATTGGGGTCATATCACTAGGCTATGCCCCCAATGTCTGATAGATGTGGGACCCACACCTATGATGGAACGGAGTCAGCAAAGTGCCGGAGGGCGCACCACGCATGTGCAGCCGCACTCCGTTCATTTCTGTGGGACTTACGAAAGTAACCGAGCGTCGCGCTTGGCTATTTTCAGAAGTCCCATAGGAATGAATGGGAAATGCACTGCAGGCGTGGCCTACTCACTAACAACCAAGGCTTAGAGGGAACATTGAAGGGGTTCTGCACTTTGTTTAAACTGATGATCTATCCTCTGGATAGATCATCAGCATCTGATCAGCGGGGGTCCGACACCAGGGACCCCTGCTGATCAGCTGTTTAAGAAGGCAGCGGTGCTCCAGCAGCGCCGTGGCCTTCTCACCGTTTAGCGCATGGCCGAGTGACGTCACGACTTGTATCAACTGGCCTGGGTGGGGCTAAGCTCCATTCAAGGGAACGGAACTTAGCCGCGCCCAGGCCAGTTAACACTAGTCGTGACATCGATGGGCCTGCGGTAAACGGTGAGACGGCCGCGGCGCTGCTGGAGCGCCGCTGCCTTCTGAAACAGCTGATCAGCAGGGGTCCCTGGTGTCGGACCCCCGCTGATCAGTTTAAACAAAGTGCAGAACCCCTTCAATGTTCCCTCTAAGCCTTGGTTATTAGTGAGTAGGACAGTTAGGGACCTGGGCACTGTTCGTTCTAAGTTATGCAATACAGAATCACATCAGTGTTACTATACTATAGCACCTTAATAAAGCAGTCCGTTATACAGAGCCAGTGCATTTTGCGGTTTGCATCCAATCAGATAGTATACAGCATCCAGGTTTAGCTCCGTGAAGATTTCTGTATACCTGGTGGTCTAGGGCAGTGAAGGAGTTAATGCCAGCCTCCCTGGTAGCTTGTTACAGTAAAAGGTGTTAGTGTCAGCATCCCTGGTAATATAGGGCAGTGAAAGGATTGTCTGTATACCTTGCTGCTCTAGGCTGATAAAAAGGTTATTGGTCCAAGGCAGTGATGCGGTTACTTGGAGTATCCTGCGTGTTCTAGGGCATTGAAAGAGGTATTATAAGGATCTCTGGGGAGCTACGGCAGTCAAATGATTAATTCTGATAGCTCGGGTGGAGGGCAGTAAAAGGTATAAAGCAGGCATCCTCTAACTGCGGCCCTCCAGCTGTTGTAAAACTACAACTCCCACAATGCCCTGCTGTAGGCTGATACCTGTAGGCTGTTCGGGCATGCTGGGAGTTGTAGTTTTGCAACAGCTGGAGGGACGCAGTTTGAGGATGCCTGGTATAAAGGGATATTCCAGCAAAATTAAATTATTTCTATTGGGATCCTATTGCTGTTAGAAAAAAAAATAAAAAATAAAATAAACAAGCTTATACTCCCCTCACTGCTGTTCGGATGGTGCCAGCATCCCGGCTGTGCTCTACTTCTTTCTGACTTCTCAGCGTGGCAGGAAATGGCTATGAATGTCGCTCAGCCGATTGCTGGCTGTGGTGATGACCCTCTTCAGTAAGTAGCAGCAGGAAATGGGGCACAGCGAGGATCTCTGCGCCATTGAACCTCAACGGGGTATCGGGGAGGTGAGATCAAGCAGTTTTTTTGTTTTGTTTTTTACCGCTATCTACAGACTTAGTAAATTTGGGCCAATATATGTTGTACTCTCTATCTGCAATTGCTAGTCTACCTAGAAATTAAGATTCATATAAGAAATGAGGGATGGTAAAGTATCGTGGTAGTGTCTACCATTTTTTTTATTTTATTTGCTTACCATTGGCAATTCTGACAATAAGCACATAGTTTTCTCATCATGCTGATAGGATGGTAAGGAAGACTTGTTAAGTCCAAAATGATGAGGAATAAGCAAAATATATTCAATAATCGGAGAATATATACCATTCATAGATTTTATTTTGGGAAGTAGCTAATACGGCTTGAATCCTGCTATTTCAAATGACAGCCCTTTCACTGAGATCTCCCAGACGAATGGAAATGGCATCGTTAGGAAACTGTACAAATGTGAACCATGTTATTGCACATTAAAGCGGCGTGGAAGGTTTCTGCATGGCTTAGTTTATAATTTCCAGCATTCATATCTCCTCCTGTGCATTATCCAATTATCTATAGCACATTCTCTGATGAAAACCTTAACATAGAAGTTAGTCGAGGATTTATTACCCACAAATCAGAGACGGTTTGGAGAGAATGGCCCTTAAATATTCCTCCTTTAGCTTCCTTATCATAACTATCGACGGCAAAGTATTCTGCAGTTGCGTTGTATTGATTGTTCTTTTTTGTGCTCGTCGTAGTTTCTGTTGCAAGCCCACTTTGTCTTCCTTATGCAGGTTTGACCTTGTTCTCATTCTTACTTGGCTGAGTTCT
Source organism: Bufo gargarizans (assembly GCF_014858855.1). NCBI lineage: Eukaryota > Metazoa > Chordata > Amphibia > Anura > Bufonidae > Bufo > Bufo gargarizans. The sequence continues at coordinate 625,006,134 of NC_058080.1, forward strand.
TTCTTACACACGTCTTATTGATATTTTCAATCAATCATTTTGTGAATATTATATTGTATTAGTCAAAATCATGGCTATGAATTGATTGGAGAGCTCTGCAGTCATAAAAGCTAATGATCCCATTTTGTCTTAATTATGTTTTGCTGACATTTCTGAAGTTGGAGTTCAAAGCGAAGGCACGGTAGCGGGCGCCCTAATTTTTCATTACCTCTTGATGCAGTACTTATCGGATTGTTGGTTGGTTAATATTTACTTAGTGTAAAATATATGTGCTGTGTGTTTGCATTGGTTTGCGAGCAGTGTCAGAATTTGCGCGTGGGTGTTTGAGTTTACTTATGAAACCATTTATCAGCAGAACAATCTTAAAGAAGCTGTTGGCAGTAATTATTGTTGAAAGTGCTTTGTCATTACATCACAAATGACATCATCAATTTAGTTTAATGACTTCACCCACGACCATGGCTTGTCATATTCTTATCAAATAATAAAACTTAAGAAACAGTTATTGATATCGTTCATAGAAGTGGATTACTGTGGTTCAGTGAACTCCAATTTCTGTGTTGCCTGCTACTTATCTTGAGCCTGTCATTTCTTAAAGCCGTTTTGTAAGTGATGTTGATAACTTTCTGCGTTAAGAGGAGCAGTTAGGGTTGAGGATGTCAGTAGGTAAGAAAAAAAAAAAAGGAACAAACTCTCAGGTGGCGTTTACTTGTAAACAGAAAGAAGGTGCACAATAGGGTAATAACGTACAAAAAACGTAAAATATGACTCCAATAGGAGTTGTGCTAACAGTAGGCACAAAACTAGTATAGGCTCATCAAAGGGTAATTTCAGACCCCGATGGTTGGTATGCAGGTGCATCTTACAGGGGATGCCTGGAGTCCCCAAGGAGATGAACAGATCAGAGAAAGATCATCCCATGGCACAAGGAACCAGCCGATTTAGTCCGTAAATATTGTAGAAAAGTCTTCAATATTTACTAGCAGATAATAAAAGGCGTTTCGGGGGGAAAACCTCCCCTTCTTCAGGTACAGACTGCTTATACACACACAATACACCTATACAGACATATAAACACAAAAAAACCCGCCAAAACAAGAGTCAGGGGACAAAGTGGGCGGTCCGAACACATATCAGGGTGTCATCCTTGGGTAGAATTATATTATTTACTAAAAATACATATTTTAGCTTTTAGAATATGTTTAAAAATTTGAAATCATTGGTGGTTCAAGTGTTGGTATGTTAAAACTTTGTAGGTGGGGAGCTGCGATTAGCGGCAGTTACCCCCTCAGGTGCTGCACCCGCCTCCTGTATTAAATGTTAATTATATTATCATCGGTGGTGCACCCTCCCCCGCTCCTCCCCAGTATTAAAATCATTTGTGGCAGTGTCCATAGGGCCCCCCCCCCCCCCCCTTATTGGTGGCAGTGGAAGTTCCGATCGGAGCCCCAGCAGTGTTATCCTGGGGCTCCGATCGGTTACCATCGATTTTTAACCTTGTCCCCCCAAAAAATAGGATTGGACTGTTGTATTATGGGACGGACGTTCCATAAAATGCAGAATGCATGCAGCTTTTTTTGGTGTTTTATTTTTTTCGCGTGGTATAGAGTATCGCAATACTTTTTTATGGTATCGAAACCAAATCAAAATTTTGGTATCGAAACAACCCTAATTTGTAGTAGCTTGAATTTTTACTCTATATATTTTATTTATTACCTTTTAAAGGGGTTGTCCAGGTTCAGAGCTGAACCCGGACATATCCCCATTTTCACCCAGGCAGCCCCCCTGAGTTTAGGCTCTGATTTTCCCCTTGGCACTGTGCTAAATCGTGCAGGGCAAAGGCATTTTCTGGAGTTCCGGTGACAAACCAGGCTCTCCTTAGGGCTGCCTGGTGAAGGCTTCCACCCAGTAGTGAGATGGATGACATCACCGACACTGATGGGCAGGCTTTAGCGCTGTCCTAGCTTGTAAGGGCTCTTTCACACTTGCGTTGTCCGGATCCGGCGTGTACTCCACTTGCCGGAATTACACGCCGGATCCGGAAAAACGCAAGTGTACTGAAAGCATTTGAAGACGGATCCGTCTTCAAAATGCTTTCAGTGTTACTGTGGCACCCAGGACGCTATTAAAGTCCTGGTTGCCATAGTAGGAGAGGGGAGCGGGGGAGCAGCATACTTACCATCCGTGCGGCTCCCGGGGCGCTCCAGAATGACGTCAGAGCGCCCCATGCGCATGGATGACGTGCCATGCGATCACGTGATCCATGCGCCTGGGGCGCCCTGACGTCACTCTGGAGCGCCCCGGGAGCTGCACGGATGGTAAGTATGCTGCTCCCCCGCTACACTTTACCATGGCTGCCAGGACTTTTGCGTCCAGGCAGCCATGGTAACCACTCTAAAAAAGCTAAACGTCGTATCCGGCAATGCGCCGAAACGACGTTTAGCTTAAGGCCGGATCCGGATCAATGCCTTTCAATGGGCATTCATTCCGGATCCGGCCTTGCGGCAAGTCTTCAGTTTTTTGGGCCGGAGCAAAAAGCGCAGCATGCTGCGGTACTTTCTCCGGCCAAAAAACGTTCCGTTCCGGAACTGAAGACATCCTGATGCATCCTGAACGGATTTCACTCCATTCAGAATGCATTAGGATAATCCTGATCAGGATTCTTCCGGCATAGAGCCCTGACGACGGAACTCTATGCCGGAAGACTATAACGCAGGTGTGAAAGAGCCCTAAAACGACTAGGGCAGCACTAAAGCCCGCCCATCAGAGCCGATGAGGTCACGAACACACTGCTGGGCGGGAGCCTCGGCCCGGCAGTGTGTTATTATGAATAAAAGAGCCCTTGCCCTGTGCGATCCTGCGCAGGGCAAATGAGAGCATTGTGGGGCTGTCTGTGTGAAATTATAATTTATGGGTATGTCAGGGTTCAGCTCTGAACCCGGACAACCCCTTTTAACACAAGGACTTAATTACCTTATCGTGTGTGTGTATAGCTATAGATAGAGATATATATATATATATATACATACACACACATATATACAGGTTAGTGTGTGTGTCTATGTGAATAATTGTGTGATGCCAAATTAGAACTGAAATGAACGATGTGCTACAGAGGCGCTTTTGGATACTCTTATTTCTCCCTCGTTTTCATAGCACTGTCTGTGTTGATACGTTTGTATAAGTAATCAGTTATTGCTGTCAAAACATTACTACTTTTGGGATTTGGTACATCTCTGCTTCCTCTGGCAGCACTAAATGTGTCATTTCTAATGAAACTCCACTTCCAAGACTGAGAACTAGTGTGGATGAGGTCATCAAGATATCCAATGCTAGAATGATACCTATCTACACAGAAATGTGAGAGGCCATCTTTCATTTAACATTCACATTTTGTTAATGCTTCTTTGTCATTAAGTGAAGTGGAAATATTATGGATAAGTGTTAATCTGCAGTGTGCCCCTGAAACATGACCAGGACTTAAATAGCTGTTCGTTTCCATTAACAATGACTTTTTTTAGTTTTCTGCATAGATTTCCATAAAATAGAATGTGACACTATGTTGCTTTTTGTAAATGGGTAAACCTCTTTTTTTAAAACATTTCACTTACACCATTTGGTCAAAAGTATTGAGGGGACCTACACATTACACCTAGAGGAGCTTTTATGACACCCCATTCTAAAGCCATAGGTATTAATATGGAGTTGCCACTTCCCCATCCTAAAAACAAAACAAAACAGCTCCACTCTTTTTTTAAAGGCTTTCTACAAAGTTTTGCATTGTGCCTGAAGGAATGTTTTGCCATTCATAGAGAAGAGTATTTGTATGTCAGGCACTGATGTTGGATGAGAGGCCTGGTTAGCAATCTCCATTCTGGTTCATATCAAAGGTGTTCCATGGACTTGAGGTCAGGGCTTTGTGCAGGCCAGTCAGGTTCTTCCACACCAGAGTCACTCAGTCATGCCTATGGACCTTACTTTGTGCACTGAAGCAGTGTCATGTTGGAACACAAAAGTGCCTTCCCTAAACTGTTCTTACAAAGTTCAAGCTATACAATTGTCCAAGATGTGTTGCTGTGCTGAAGAATTATGATTTCCCTTTACCGGCACTAGGGGTCTAAGGCAACCCCTGAAAAGAGACCCCATAGCATTATCCCTCTTCCACCATACTTTACAGTTCGCACATTCTCATGGCATTTAACAAACCCAGGCACTTGCTCAGCCATGGAAATCCAGTAAACATAGCATTTGTGCTGATAATAATGCCCGAGGAGGCTTGAACTCTGCAGTTATTGAGTCAGCAAAACATTGCCGACTTGTATGCACTATGCGTCTCAGAGACAACTTCTCTCTGTAACATTGTGATCTGCCACGCAGGAGACTTTCACATTCTCATTCCTTTGCATGTTCTTAATCTACATAATGTTGGTGAGAAATTATTATAGTTTTTTTAATTTTTTTGTTTTTTGTAATTTTGAATGCTTTTATTGTCAGTCTTGTCTGGAAAGTTCAGTAAAGTTTCACTTGGTGGCAGACAGTGCTATTCTTTCAGTAGCGTTGTGCAAAAACTGTTTTTCAATTGTGAACGTTGTAGTCGTATAGAGTAGTTTCTGGCCAGATAGCTTGTAGTTTAATTGTAAAGTGTTGAGCAAAACTTGTAATTTTTAAAAATTCTAATGTTTGTTCTTTCCAACCTCAGTAGACATTTGGGTGGTCCTAATCCGTGATTGACAGCTATGTGTGAGTGTGTATTGAAAGAGCTGTCAATCACTGATTGGACCGCCCACATGAGTGCCAATCTCTGAAAGAACAGAGGTTTTAATAGATTACAACAGGGCTTGACAAATTTCCTTGGAATCTAGGAGCCAGCTAAAAAAGTTGGGAGCCAGGCAGAGCTGCGTCATAAAGCCCCTAGTAGGTGCCCCCATAGAGCCCCCCCCCAATAATGCTGTATACCATGTTACATATACCGCCGCTCCGTCCCCGGACCCTATTGACTATAATGGGGACGGGGGTGGAGCTCCGGCGCAGCACGGCAGTTAGCGGCGAGAGGCCGCCGGACTAAGAAGTTGGACATGCAGTACTTTTAGTCCGGCGGCATTTCACCGTGCACTGCCGTGCTGCGCCGGAGCTCCACCCCCATTATAGTCAATGGGGACGGAGCCGTGGTCCGGCGAAACAGCGTAATGACAGATCCGACAGAGTGAACAGCCTGCCGGCTCCGTCCTGCTGCAAGTGTGAAAGTACCCTTAGTTATATAGCTACTTAATGAGACAGAAGAAGGGATGCCTTTAACATATATATCTCCTTGAGAAGCCAATTTGATCCTAAAGGGTTAATTCAAACTGTAATCTAAACTCTGTCCTGTCACTTCTCTTATCACTGCTGCAAAAGCATCAGCCTCAGTGTAAACTGTTCTAGAGTCTGACTCACGGTTCTTTTAACTCAAAGAATCGAATGAGTCTCTAACTAAGTCGGATCTTTAGATTCTTTTAACCTGTGACTCATTCAATTCTTTCTTAGGGCTCTTTCACATCTGCGTTCTTTTCTTCCGGCATAGAGTTCCATCGTCGGGGCTCTATGCCGGAAGAATCCTGATCAGGCATATCCCCATGCATTCTGAATGGAGAGAAATCCGTTCAGGATGCATCAGGATGTCTTCAGTACAGGACCGGAAAGTTTTTTGGCCGGAGAAAATACCGCAGCATGCTGCGCTTTTTGCTCTGGCCAAAAATCCTTAACACTTGCCGCAAGGCCGGATCCGGAATTAATGCCCATTGAAAGGCATTAATCCGGATCCGGCCTTAAGCTAAACGTCGTTTCGGCGCATTGCCGGATCCAACGTTTAGCTTTTTCTGAATGGTTACCATGGCTGCCGGACGCTAAAGTCCTGGCAGCCATGGTAAAGTGTAGTGGGGAGCGGGGGAGCAGTATACTTTCCGTCCGTGTGGCTCCCGGGGCGCTCCAGAGTGACATCAGGGCGCCCCACGCTAATGGATGACGTGATCACATGGCACGTCATCCATGCGCATGGGGCGCTCTGACGTCATTCTGGAGCGCCCCGGGAGCCACACGGACGGAAAGTATACTGCTCCCCCGCTCCCCACTACTACTATGGCAACCAGGACTTTAATAGCGTCCTGGCTGCCATAGTAACACTGAACGCATTTTGAAGACGGATTCGTCTTCAAATGCTTTCAGTTCACTTGCGTTTTTCCGGATCCGGCGTGTCATTCCGGCAAGTGGAGTACACGCCGGATCCGGACAACGCAAGTGTGAAAGAGCCCTTAGACTCCCTGTACTAGTGTCAGTGACTCAGAGCTGCTAGTGCTTGCCTTGCCTCAGCTCTGATTGGTTGGTGGGGAGGGGAGGGGCTGGCAGAAGCAGCTTCCACTCTAGGATCAGATTACACTCCTCCCGAGTCCCTCCCCTCCCTGCTGCCAGCGGCTCTGCTATTGTGTGCTGTGACGGAGCTGTTTCACACAGTGCTGCCTCTTGACAGAACGGCAGCTCCGCACCCATCGCCCCGGGCACCTTTGAAAACGGGCTGACAAATACCCAAGCGCCAGGACTAAATTCCTGGTTGCCATGGCGACCTGGCGCCTGGGATTTGTCGAGCCCTGGATTACAAGTTTTGCTGAATCATTTCACGTAAAATTATGCATCGATCTGCTCAGCTTCTGTTGCTCTATAACAGTGATAGCGAACCTATGGCACGGGTGCCAGAGGCGGCACTCAGAGCCCTCTCTGTGGGCACCCGCACTGTGAAAAAAAGTCTATGGTGTACCAATATGCCTTAGACTTTTCCTGCCATTCATCAGCGCAGGGCGCACTATGTACAGCACAGACAGGGCACTGAATGTAGGCAGGCTTTAATAGCTAAATGATAAAGTACATGGAATATATACTATATTGAACTATAGTATTCAGGTTAAATTGCTGTGTAGGCACTTTACGATAAATAAGTGGGTTTTGGGTTGCAGTTTGGGCAATCGGACTCTAAAAGGTTCGACATCACTGCTCTATAACATGCTGCCTGTATAATTGTTACTTTGCATTCTTGCAGTACATCTATATCAATGATGCTCAACCTGCGGCTCTCCAGCTGTTGTAAAACAACAACTCCCACCATGCCCTGCTGTAGGCAGATAGGTGTAGGCTGCCCAGGCATGCTGGGAGTTGTAGTTTTGCAACAGCTGGAGGGCCACAGGTTGGGCATCCCTGATCTATATAAAATATGAAAAAGCTGCTGAAGAAAAGTTGGTCACTTTGGGCACAACATACTCTTATTAAAATTAAAGGGGTTGTCTCACCTGTGGTGATGTGTATGGTAAAGTAGTGGAGGGAGTAGATATCTCACTCAGGTTCCTCAGCTGGGTGACGTAGCCGAGATCCAAAAAGACACATTTGCTTCATCACCGCATAGTATGCTGGAGCTCTTTAAGTTTGTATGGGCTGGATTTCTTTGGACTGGGAGATAGGATTAGCAGAGGGTTCACACCCTTACATCATAAGGTTTTCCCCTAGCCTGAGGCGATCTCAGGTGAGGCCTGCTGGGATCATCACTGGGGAATATAGCAGACCTCAGAATGTCAGTCTGGGAGGAGAAGGAAGCCTGAGAGGCTTTGTGTGGTGCCCAACTTTCTTATATAATCTACTTACTGCTATATGTCCTTTATCCAAAAGTTCCTCCTTTTATAAATTTTGTTCCATTCTTCAACCCCCCCCCCCCCCCCCCCAAAAAAAAAAAGAAAATACATAAAAAACTTTTTAAAAAGCTGATTGGTGGGGGTCCCAAGTGTCAGATCGCCACTGATCAGATCCAGAGGATAGGTCATCGGTATTAAAATCCCAGAAAACCCATTTAAATCTAGTAGTTATGTGGCCTTATCCTATGCTACATCTCTGATACGGTTTTCCAGCCAAGTTATTAAGTTCTGCAGTAGATGGACATCATGTATCATTTTCTCTTGAATGCTTTAGCAGCTGTTGGAATCAATGTTTTATCTGCCACATGAACTATACTTGCTCTGGCTTCAAATTGTGGCTGTATTCATCCGTGTACTACTAACCAAAGCCTTTAATCAAAACCCTTCCTTTTAGCAGCTTTTAGCTTTGGATTGTGGAAGTTAAAAGGCTTAGTGAAGGTCCATTTATTTCCTTCTTAACATAATTTCTGTCTCTGTGGATTTTATCAAGAGTATCTTGCTCTGTAAATCGTACCTGCTTGATCCGCTAGTAGGGGGCCTAAGCATTTCTAGACTCTTGATTAAACCTATAAAATAAAATTGCATTAAGATGTCCGAGAATAAGTACGAAAATTACAGTTAATAAATATTATATCCTAATTTATGGGAGTTTTACTAAATGTTTGATGTTGATGTATCTGACAAGTATAGACTACTACTACCAACACTGTTTATTAATTTACATCATCTTCTGCCCAACTGGATCTAATTTACTGCGGGGTCATTCACTGTACATCTTTCCAGGAAGCCTGATCAGAGCCGAAGGAGCACTGTTCTGCTTTATTGCTTTGGGGAATGGGAAGATAAAAACTTTCTAAACTTATTTATAACTGCAATTGTCACCTCAGGTCAGATCTTGCCATATTCATTTTACCTTTTAGTGGAGGGAAACCCTATGAAGTCACTTGTGTCTAGATCATTTCGAGGGTAATCATGGCTGTCTTGTAAAGGAGCACTCACACAAAAATCATTATTTTCTGACCTGTTAGAAAGGTTTATGATGTAAACTGTAGTGCAGGTAATCTTCTTACTGATGACTGTATTTGTGAGTTATAACCTCCCTTCTGATCCTCAGCTGTGTCATGTGACCAGCACTCTGATCTGATCCCCAACTGACCAAGGACAGGAAGTCGGTGTCTTTTCGTGGCATTCAATACGGGAGCACATCCAAAGTGATGTTAAATTTATTTATAAAGGATTTTTATTCCAGTTTTGTTGTGTACTGCACCGAATGTAAAAGAAAATTGAAAAGGTTACATGTAGATGCATGAAAACATGTTATAATGTGATTTTATCATAGAAATTCATATATAAGGCTTACTGATCGTAAAAGACCAGCTGGTTAGTGAAGAAACTTGTGCTGAAATCTGTCTTTGATTTTTTGAGCATTCTATGTAAGCGGCGAACAGCAATTACCATCCTTCTCAATTGTTCTGTTTTGTACAGAGATGTTTTCTTGTGCTGTTAATGTGTTTATGCATTTACATTTCTTTGTCTCATGCTGTTTTTTCCTCTCTTATATTTCCCCATAGCCAGTTCTTGTGAACTTGCTATTTCTCTGGAGTCCAGAAAAAAAAGTAATTATAACTGTAGGTATTGGTGTATTTTATAGATATTTATTAGTTAATAAATGTGATTGTGTGGAAAGAACTACAAGTTGTCGGTGTGAATTCTGCATTTAAAAGGGTTGTCATAGATGAGCAAACAAAAGAAGAAGAGGGTGGAGGAAATCTACATAGTAAAAGAAACACTACTAACCCATGTATTCTCCTGCTGTGCCGCTAAATTCTGCCACTGATTTCCATTATGAGCAATGGGATCAGTGGGAGTTTGATATTCTTTCTGGTTTTGGATCCTTTCCTGATGGCTTTCATGCGCTGTTCAGCTCCCTTGTAATTGCAGAAAAGCCCAATTTAAAAATACACAGTGGGGGAGATTTATAAAAACTGGTGTAAGGGTCCATTCACAGGTCCGTAGCATGGGTCCGGATCCGTTGCGGAACGAATCCGGACCCATTTCCGGAGTGCGGCCCCGATCTTCTGGTCCACGGCTCCCGAAAAAAATAGAACATGTTCTATTCTTGTCCGCATGGGGGTGCCAGCCGGGTGTATTGCGTATCCGCAATACACTACAGACGTGTGAATTGACCCTAAAGGAAAACTGGCTTAGTTGCTCTTAGCAACCAATCAGGTTCCACATTATATTTTTCACAGATACTTTGGAAATTGAAAGGTGGAATCTGGTCTGTATAAGTATATACATACTGTATCGCTATCACTTTCTGTATATGCATGTTTTTACCATGTGTTCTTAGTAGTGATGCAAGGTGTATGACAAAGACGCTCTTAATTTGAAAGGGGGTTCTGTTAGAAACCATAATTCTTTAATAGAGACTTGGCGTATTTTTTCGCCCTATAAGACGCATCTAGGGTTTAGAGGAGGACCATAAGAAATTTTTTTTTTCCTTAGATCTCAAATCAGACCAGCAATCGTGAATGACCCTCAATCAGACCTCAAATAAGAGCCGCAATATAAATAAAACCCCTTATTTGGACCTCAGATCAGACCTCACGCCTCAGAGCACATAAAAATATATAATTCAACTTCTCTCTCCTGCTCCCGACGTTGCGGGCTCCCAGGATCTAGCTTTCTCTCTTCCTGCCGTGGTTGTGCTGTGACCCAACACGCACAGTGTGAGGTCAGAGTGTCCTCACACTGTGCGTAGTGTAAGGATTTGCTCTGGTAGGCAGGGTAAGTGGACGCAATACAGAGGCAAGACCACGGTAAAAGCAAAGTTTCCGTGTTTTATTCACACAAAAAGGCAGAAAAGAAAATATAAACAAAGTCACCTTGGTTTAAATAATGGTGTTCCATTCACACCTTTGCTGCAGGTACTGCAATAGAAGGACAAGTCCTGGTGTTCACTTCACACCATGCTGCGGGTACCACATAAAGAGTCCCAGACCTGGATGTCGTTCCCTTGTCCTTCCAGACAGGTCGCAGGCATACATCCAGCTACAAGCCTCACACACAGACACAGCCTCAGAGCCCAATACAGAGATTCCACTGCCACCTGGAGGATCATGCTCCCAATAAGAACCGACCCGGATCGGCTTTTCAGCCACACTAAGAAAAAACTGTCAGCGAGCACTAGCTGCCGCTGACGCACAAAATAACCGGTTCCTATCTCACTGAGGCCAGGAGCCTCGGTGACACGTACCTTGCGCCTTACTACAGTAGTCACAGCACAGCCGACAGTAGAGGACCAGGAAGTGGTGAGTACAAAGCCTGGCACTCACCATTGTGGTTCAAAATCTTCTTTTTTCCATCAAAAGAAAAGAAGACAAGTTACATGGCATAGGTGGGCAACTCGGATAACACACAGGCAAAAACAAACAGCAGAAGCAACGGACATTTCACGCTAGTGCGCTTCCTCAGGACACCGCTGCTGTTTGTTTTTGCTTGTGTGGTGTCCAAGTTGCCCACCTATGCCATGTAACGCGCCTTCTTTTCTTTTGATGGAATAAAAGAAAATGTTGACTTACAATGGTGAGTGCTGCCCTTGTTTCTCTTTATGGAAGGAACTGCATTGTTAATGTTTTGCTATTGGTGGTGGAACAATCTTTTCCTTCTTGTATACTACAAATTACAACCTGTTCTCACATTACCGAATAGCTCAGTGTGTTATTAGGTTGATTCCCAAGCAAAAGGTCACTGCTACGAATCCAGGAGCAGCCATGATGAAGATTTCCCAATAAGAGAAACTGCAACAGCCAGCTCATCCATATCGGTATCTCGGCCAATAAAATTGCCAAACTGCATCATGTGAGTGTCATGACAGTTGGAAGAATACAAAATTAAGTCCGTCCGTCCATCCATTCTAAAGCCAAGTGGTGGACGTCCACGCAAAATATCAGAGTCAACAAGTCAGCTCATCACAAGGTCTATCAGTTCTGGCGTGAGAAACATGGCAGTGGAGGTGGCTCATATTCTTCATAATAGTGAGATCACAGAAGTCTATGCAAGCACCGTGCGATGCACATTTCAAGTCTGGAATGGTGGCCCGAAAAAAGGTGAAGCCTCAACTTCAATATCATCATAAGAAACTGCAGCTTGAGTTTGCAAAAAAGTACAAGCAGTGGACATTAGAAGATTGGAAATGAGTGATTTTGGAGTGATGAGACAAAAGTCGATAGAGTAGGCTGTGATGGGTGCAAAAAGATCTGGAAGAAACAAGATAAAAGGGGGCTAACGAATCGATAAATTGAAGGAACTGTTAAGTTCAGTGGAGGAAGCCTGATGATATGTGGTTGTTTCACAGCCAAAGGCGTTGGATACTTGACCAGGATTGATGGTCTCAATGCTGAGCTATATGTGAGTATCATACAAGACAAGTTACTTCGTACACTCGAGTACTATGGGTATGTAAAGGACGAAATTGTGTTTTCTAATAGGATAATGACCCGAAGGATACATTGAGATTGGCGAATAAATGGTTCAATGACAATGAAGTATGCTAGTTCGCCCCCACAGTCCCCAGACCTCAACTCAATTGAACACATGTGGGTACAGTTGAATAAAAAGCTGTATTCGTTTCAAAGTGAGTTGACCAGTATGAGCCAACATTGGGAACGTGTAGGAGACCTGGGAACAGATTTCGGTTGACATGCTTTAATCTGATTGAGAGCATGCCCTGAAGGATTTGGGCAGTGTTGAAAGCCAAAGATGGATTTACAAAATACTAACAAAAAAATAAAAATTTCAATTTTGAATTTTAGGAGCACCATGGTAACCATGCAGTTACATGACAAGAATCTGCATAACTAATCATATGCTAAATAGTTGCAAGTCTAATTTATGTATGAGATAGCCAAGATGATTGTCTATAAAATGATGGTAGTCTCACGTTCTAAGCTGTAGTAGATGGTGAGATATAGAGTCTGAAAATCAAAAGTTAAAAACATTTATTACCAGTTACCTTTATGCTCGTCAGTGTAAACTGGTCAACTTTTATGTAGTTTGTTTAATTATTGGCCTTTTTAGTTGTAACAGTGGCTGCTCTGCACCACTGTTCTCCTGCTTACCGCCGCTGTCCCAGGCACCGTGTTCAGTGGTGATCTGCGGCCAATGCTTCCCATTCACAGCTGCAGTCCTAGCCTCTCGGGAAAGTCTATCGCCACCGTCAGGGTTACTGTGAAGATCCAGGGGTTCACTTAGACAACGCCCTTAGAGGAGGTAGGACACGTGGCACAGTGGGTTCACACCCACTAATGGCTAATTAAAATTTTAAGTGTACCTCCAATTATATAGGCAAATGATTATAGTATAGAAATGTTCACTGTAATAGTTTTTCTGAACATTGCTTAGCCGATTCTGTTTCTAAATAGCCATCCAGTGGTCTTCTCATACGATGTATTAGGAGTCCAATTGTCCTGCTCTGTCTCCCAGGGTTCTGTACTCAGCAGGGTAGCCAGTGCTTTAGAATGTAACACCCGCTCCCCCACAGGATACAGGTGCATAGATGTGATATTTTCTGCGCATGGACCACGGCTGCCATTTAGAAGTAGTATCTACTGTGCCGTAAATTTACAAGGATGATTTTTGTGCACACTCCTGCACTCTATTAGTTTCTCTCTACAGTTGGGGCTACACTTTAACCCTAAGTTCACACCTGAGCGTTTTACAGCGCATTCCTACGCGCTGTAAAACGCTCAACAAGGAGAAACCAATGGTTCCCTATGGGAATGGTTCTCACCTGGGCGTTTTACAGCACATACGATTGCGCTGTAAAATGCCCGACGCTCAAACAAGTTATTGAGCTTTTTGGGGGCGTTTTGTCGCGCGTTCCCGTACATAGACTTTCGGGAACGCGCGACAATGTGTGTTCGCCTGTCTCTGTATGCGCGATTGTAAACGCCGGTACAATCGCGCATACAGAGCGCTCCTTTCAGAACGCTCAGGTCTGAACCCAGCATAAGAGTTTGAGTCTCTTAACTCTTTCTCCAACAATGTCCCTTAGACCTGCTATGTAAGGATATCTACTGGGCCGTATAGGCATTCTGTCAGTTTTGCTGTAATGAACATACAGTTAGGTCCATATATATTTGGGCACTGGCGCAAATTTTGTTTTTATTACCTGCTTACTAGAACATATTCAATTTATAGTTATGTAATGGACATTAAGTCCAGACTTTTAGCTTTCATTTGAGGGTATCCACATTCAAATTGGATGAAGGGTTTAGGAGTTGCAGCTCTTTTAAATGTAGCACCTGGTTTTTAAAGGGATGAAAAGTAATTGGACAATTGACCACACCTGCCGATGAAACAGCCTTTTAGTCAATTCCTTCATTTATTTATTTCATTCTTAATTAAGCATATAAAAGACCTGGAGTTTATTTAAGGTTTGGTGCTTGCAAAATAAACATGCAGTCAAAGGAGCTCTCCATGCAGGTGAAACAAGCCATCCTTCACCTGCGAAAACAGAAAAAAAACATATTAGAAATTGCTAGACTAATGGGAGTGGCAAAACCTACAGTTTGGTACATCCTAAAAAAGAAAAAGCACTGGTGACCTCAACAATGCAAAAAGACTTGGACAGAAGACAACAGTGGTGGATGATCGCGAATAATTACCATGGTGAAGAGAAGCCCCTTCACAACAGCCAACCAAGTGAACAACTTTCTCCAGGAGGGTATAGGCGTATCAATATCCAAATCTAGCATAAGAGAAGACTGCATGAAAGTAAATACAGAGGGTTCACTGCACTGTGCAAGCCACTCATAAGCCTCAAGAATAAGAAGGCTTGATTGGACTTTGCTGAAAAAAAAAAAAAAAAAAAATCTTAAAAAAACAGCACACTTCTGGAAGAACATTCTTTGGACAGATGAAACCAAGATCAACCTTTGCCAGAATGATGGAAAGAAAAAAGTATGGTGAAGGCATGGTACTTGATCCAAAGCATACCACATCATCTGTAAAACACAGCATAGTCAGTATGATGGCTTGGGCATGGCTGCCTGTGGCACTGGGTCCCTAATGTTTATTGATGATGTGACAGAGGACAGAAGCAGCCGGATGAATTCTGAAGTTTAGTTTTTAGAGACATACTGTGTGCTCAAATGCAGCCAAACTGATTGGTTGGCGTTTCATAATACAGATGGACAATGACCCAAAACATAAAGCCAAAGCAACCCAGGAGTTTATTAAAGCAAAGAAGTGGAATATTGAATGGCCAAGTCAGTCACCTGATCTGAACCCAGTAGAGCTTGCATTTCACTTGTTAAAGTGAAACTTCAGACAAAAAGGCCCACCAACAAATAGCAACTGAAAACCTCTGCAGTAAAGGCCTGGCAGAGCATTAAAAAGGAGGAAACAGGAAATGCCAGACTTCAGGCAGTCATTGCCAACAAAGGGTGTTAAATCAAGTATTAGAAATTAACATTTCATTTACAATTATTTAATTAGTCCAAATACTTTTGAGCCCCTGAAATGAAGGGATTAAAGGGAACCTGTCACCTGGATTTTGTGTATAGAGCTGAGGACATGGGTTGCTAGATGGCCGCTAGCACATCCGCAAAACCCAGCCCCCATAGCTCTGTGTGCTTTTATTGTGTAAAAAAAACTGATTTGATACATATGCAAATTAACCTGAGATGAGTCCTGTCCCTGACTCATCTCACGTACAGGGCTCATCTCAGGTTAATTTGCATATGTATCAAATCGTTTTTTTTACACAATAAAAGCACACAGAGCTATGGGGACTGGGTATTGCGGATGTGCTAGCGGCCATCTAGCAACCCATGTCCTCAGCTCTATACACAAAATCCCGGTGACAGGTTCCCTTTAAGTTTAAAAATGCTGTAGGCTACTTTCACACTAACGGCATGAACTTCCGGCAGGCTGTTTCTTCGGGTGAACAGCCTGTCTGATCCGTCCTGCCGCTAGTGACGGCGTGCCCCCCCGGACTGCCGCTCCGTCCCCATTGACTATAATGGGGCGGGGGCGGAGTCCGACATTAATGATGGCAGCCTCTCGCCACACGCTGCCATGCCTTGCCAGAACTCCGCCCCCATTATAGTCAGTGGGGACGGTGCGGCAGTCTGGGGGCACACTGTTACTAGCGGCAGAACGAATCCGGCAGGCTGTTCACCCAACGGAACAGCCTACCGGAGGTCCAGGCCACTAATGTGAAAGTAGCCTTAGTTCCTCACATATTTATGCAATCATTTTGTTTAACCCACTGAATTAAAGCTGAAAGTCTAAACTTCAACTGCATCTGAATTGTTTTGTTCAAAATCCATTGCGGTAATATACAGAACAAAAATTTAAAAAATGTCTGTCCAAATGTATGTGAACCTAACTGTACTACACTGACAGAAGTATTGCAGTGTATTATATGGAGGTTCAGAAGATCGCAGGGTTAATTAGGAATGAAAAATCTTGTAAACCAAAGAAAAAACACCTTTATTTGTGTAAAAATACATGTATACATAATTGGTATAGCTGCATCTGTGATGAGCTGTTCAAAAAATACACAGAAAATAAACTTGCACAAGTGCTATTTTTGTTCATTCCACTATATAAAAAATTCCATAAAAAGTGATCAAAAAGTTATGCCGGTGTATATACCCTAAAATGACAAAATCAACAAACTATGACCATGTCACCAGAAACATGAAAGTGAAGGTGAGGAAACATGAAAAAATATTGCTGTGTCCTTTAAAGTGGCATTTTTTATGTAGAGAAAGTAAATACAAGGCACTTACTAATGTATTGTGATTCTCCATATTGCTTCCTTTGCTGGCTTGATTCATTTTTCTATCATATTATATACTGCTCATTTAGATGGTTACGACTAGGGATGAGCGAATCGACTTCGGATGAAACATCTGAAGTTGATTCGCATAAAACTCTGTACAGTATTAGAATGCATTGGCTCTGATGAGCCGAATTTATTACTAATATAATAACTTCAGAAGTTGATTCATTGTGGTACCTTGGTTCGGCTCCAAGGTGGCCATGCTTGCACACTGTAGGAAAAAGTGCCGGCCTCTCTGGTGGCCAGGGCCGTGGGAGCTCACAAAGGCTGGTGCTTTTTCCGATAGCGTGCAAGCACGGCCACCACTGCTGGATTGCAGAGTGGTCATAACCATGGAAACGAGCAGAGTATAGCATGATGAAAAAACAAATCCAGCCAGCAAAGGAAGCAATATGGATAATCACAATACATTAGTAAGTGCCTTGTATCAACTTGATCTAAATGATAAATGCCGCTTGCTGAATTGAGACAACCCCTTTAAGGGTTTATTCACCTGCATGCAGTTGAATGAATCGTGTGTAGCGCCACATTATTAGATGTTTCAGCCCAGCCAGTATAGTTTCTGATCGCATTAGGTGCAGGGATAAGCTAATCGATTCGTTCATAAAATATAGTTCTTCAGCTTCGAGGTGATGTCCTCGCTGCTGAAGAACCCCTGACAGGGTCGGCAGGATGGAGCTTCTTCAGCAGCAGGGACAGCCTCTCACCCCTTATAAACTCTGATGAAGAAATCGATTTCTTACTAATCGATTTGCTCATCCCTAATTAGGTGTTCTAATAGTCAGTAGATGAGAATGCTGTGGTGCAGTAGTCCTAGCATACTCTTTATTTCTTACGTTGTTGTCTATGTGTGTTTGTTCAGAATAGCTGTGATTTACACGTTCACCTCGGCCCATTACCATCGTAATATTTATAGTGCCGTGCTTCCTACCAGTCGGTACGCTACTCCTTTATTTATATTCCTATCCTGTGCCAGTTGCTGCTATCATTGCTGTGTCAAATGAGAAGTGAATATGGTCTTGTTTTATTTTTTATTTTTTTCCTTCTCTGAAATTCATTATGTTTCTTGATGATCGGAGTGGAATGATTCTGCTCGGGCATCATCATTCTCCTTCTTTCAGATGTTGTTGTTTGCAGTTTATGATGTGTTTAATTTGTATAGTGGATGTATAATCTGCATTACTGCAAAACTACAATTACAATCAGTACATACATAAGATGGATGCATTGTTAGCGCCGACAAACAAGAGGCTTATATAGATTTTTGTTTCTGTTTTATGCTTTTGAGCAATAAATTATTCTGACTTTGTGTCTTACTGCTGTTGTTTACTTTGTAGAAGAACTTTCTTCACTTAGGAGTCATTTATTTTAGATTAATCGAGGCAGAAATCTCTTCCTCCTTTCTATCTGGAGTTCAGTCGAGGAGGCCGGGTGCTTTGATGTTTTGTGTCAGGGAGTAGTGATGCATTATTTTTATATTTCAAGTACTTTTAGGTAGAATAATTTATATGTTTGCCATACATTTGTGACTTGCTGTAGTGCTGCCCACCAGCTGGCCCTTCATGACCTCTTACAAATGTGACTGGAAATGCATTTATTATTATTATTTTTTTAAATCTCTCTCCGGTAAGGCCATAAGACGTTCAATGACTTTTGTTCCACAGGAAAGCGGATTTAAACAAACGTCGTTGAATGTGTTTCGTAGTCACCACCATGAAGTTGAGAGCATTTAGGAGGCAAAGCTGCTGAGATGAAAAGATATGTATTCAGGAAAGCGAGGCTTCACAGTTGGTGTATAATCCTTTATCCTGCCATTGGTACCCAAACTCCTATACCCACCAGAACAAAAGGGCCTGAATTGGAAATGGTGGGAGCTAGGGACAGTTTGGTTGGCAGCACATTTTATGGCCCAAAGGCGATGTCAGGGCTCAGTTTGATACCCTTTATTCTGTCTGACAGATGTGAGGTGGGTTCTTTGAGGGGGGAAGTCATTACCAGGGCGAGGGCAGTAGGAGATCAAAAGTAAGCAGCAATCAAACAAGGTGAAGGACTGGGGAAAACAGGCTTTTCTCTGCCCTAGACACCTGCCTGATTGCTGAGGGGAATTGTCTCCATGTGTCATGTCGAGCGCGCTTCCCTTTGATGTACAGCGAGGAGAGCTGATTTTGGGGGGTGGGGGAGACTCTTCAGAATTTGTGAAGATGTTTTATTTCCAGTCTCCCTCAGTGGGAGCGGAAATATAATCTGAAGGTTCTCTTTTATCTGAGGTGGACTTTTTTTGGCTAGACTCTAGGCATGCATAATGCTGAATTTTTTTATGCAGATCTGTCTGTGTGCATGTGTATCTTGTACTTATCAAAGCTTTGGAGAGTATTATGGCGAGGTTGAGCTTGTGAAAACAGGATATTGTATCTCTACCTAGGATTGAAGTCTTTTAATGGACTGGCTCCAATGTGGAAGTTTGCAGGCGATTGCCCTCCAGCAGCGCTGAAACTACTGATCTCAGCACGATCTTCGGGCCGGAGAACCCCCTGAGCGATTTCTTTTTCTTGTGTACATGCTTTACATACAGTGTGTATTGAAAGAGGACTTGTATTGTTCTTTCTGTCTTAAAGGTTTTCTCAGGAGAGAGGTCGGTGACAGATTAGGGATTGGCCTCCGGAGAAAGCCAAGCCAAGCCGACAGGAGGCAAAGTGTAACAGGACCTCTGTAGCACCACTGCCACGTCATGCTAGTGATCCTTAGGGGGTCTAGGTCGTCGGACTCTGTTGACTAGACACAATATCTTAGCCATATGACACCAAGTCCTGAGACAACTCCTGTAAAGTTTCATAATAATGTAGCATTTTTTTTACTGATCTAAACCAACAGACCCCACTAACCTTAATGTGCTTCACCAGGGTTCCAATATTTTTGACAATAGCAATAATATGTCAGGACTCAATAAGCTTTATAATAAGCACCAAAAACCTGATGTGTTCCGCACAATTTTTATTTTTATTTTTTTATTTACAGTTAATGCTGCAGATTTCAAAATCCGTACAGCAGGTCGAATTCTGCACGGAATTAAAAAGCTTTGCCTAATCTCATACTTTTTGCTGGCACTGTATTACACTATCTTTTGTGTGGACAAAACTTGGATTATCCGCACCGTGGGCGTTTAGCTTTACAGTTAGTCCAGATGTGCTGGATTATTGCTGTTTTGGATTCTGATGCAAGTCCATGACGAAAATCTACATGGTTTACATGTGGATTTTGTGACAGATTTGGCCATGGATTTCTCTGTATGCCTTGTAATGTGTGAAGCCTGCTGCACAATGAGCAGTCTCATACTTCTGCATGTTTCCTGCTACATACTGATGGTGTTTTTAAAGCTTCATCCACATGTATTGTACTGCAATAAAGAATCCACATCACAAATCAGATCTGCCATATCTGGACTCGGCCTGCACCATAGATACACAACAATCATAGATGTCTACATGCACTCATTTACACACAGACTCACAAACACATTATGCATACTCATACATATAAATATCTTCTAGCAGTATTCAGCAGCAGCGGTCTTTACAAGTTTTCTTTATCTCAGGACAGCAGCCATAATCCTCCACAGGTTAGCAAGAAAAGGAGGGAGGCAGATGGCACTGCACAAGTCAGGATAATGAATGGAGTTTCTTGTCAGTAGGACCCTCTCATTCTGACTACTAGCATTTCATACACCAGTGTTACTTAAGAGTGAGCTGGAGTAAGATAAAACAACAAATTTATACTCCTCAGCGTTAAAATTGCGACACCAAAAAAAGAGAGCCGTATGGTTAACCAAATCGAGAAAGTAGCAGGTGTCTCTAAGATCTACAGATGATCAAATTTTCAACCACCTTGCTCCAATCTGTGGCATGTGAGAAGGGCAATCGGAAAAAATCGGATTAAGTTGCATGGGGTGATTGTGTGATGCCTCCTATTCGTGGACGGGCCAGTTTTCGCCCCCTTGTTGCAAGGTGACTGGGAAAGAGCTCTTGAACTGAGACCTTGGTTTATCACTATTGCACATAGCTATGCAGCTAGGCCGAGATGTCGGCACTGTTTAACGTTGCATGTCCTGGTGATTGGGAGAACAATAATGAACTGGAATGACAGCACGAGATGTACAGAGGCACAACTTTGCAAGGACAGATCGTCTGATTAGAAGAATGACACGTAGTGATCCATTCTGTACTATAAGTGGTCACATACCAAGCCTAGGGCGGCAAACAATGTCTACACAAACCATCCGAAGGTGTTTGCATGTCATCGGTCTATGAGCCATTGACCTCACGCTACCACTCTTAAAGGCTATCATGGTGCACAGCAAGACTGCAGTGGAGCCTTAAATGGAGGTCTGTCCTTCTCAACAATAAGTCCCACTTTGTCTTAGACACAATGATAGCTATAGATTGTTCTGGAGACCACTTGAACAAGAGAATGCCACACCAGTCCTTCTCCTGGGATTATTGTGTTGGGTGGCATAATGTACTGTAGCTAGACACCCATAGTCCTCATTTCTGATACAATAACAGGTTGGCGTCACATTGTTTTGGTAAGTGAACCACTGGTATAGTCATTTCTCCAGTGTCCCAGGAGCCATTTTTTTAACAGGACAATGCCAGGTGGCATGTTGCTCATTCTACTGTGGGCAGCCTTTGTGTCCTAAATGTGCTACCATGGCCTGCAGCCTCTCCGAGATTGTCGCCCATCGAGCACATCTGGGACGTCATTGTTCGGCAAATGCAGACAGAGCTGCCAGCAGCGGATATTGATTATTTGCTTGCCCAACTGCATTCAGCATTGCAGAACTTTCTTCAGACAACCATTAATAACCTCATTGATGGCATACCAAGCATACGTTTAAGTCCATATATTTCTGCGCGTGGTTCTCATACTTGATACTTAATAAATTGAGATATTTTGAATATTTTATTTTCATTTTTTTTTATCATTTGCATATCATTAATGTATTTCATTTCTGTTATTTCCATAATCCCGTAACTTTTCTTTGATGTAGCATTTTCAATGTTGAGCAGTGTTTTAAGGAGATGCTGAGCAAGTTAAATCGCAGTAGTGATGTATTGTTGAATTATATCTAATCAAGTCCTGTAATTGGCCGCAGTGGTCACAGGACCAAGTCTCCACCGAGTCCTGCGAGGATCGGAAACGAGTCTGCACAAGCACGGACAGGGGAATGTGTTGTGTTTTTTTTTATTTTTATAAGGAACACCCGTTAGGAAGATGGAGCTTCTCAGCTCAGAGGCCACAAAGCCCCCTTTAATGAGGTTTCTGCTTTTTCTATAATTACCACTTTGATGAAACTTGTACAACTTTCTGATATATTTTGTATTTCAGTTCATGATAAGTTTGATGATGAGTTAGGCCGAATGCACATGGCCTTGTTCCGCGGCCGAGAGCGGCCCGAGGTATGCCGGGCTGGATTCCTGTTCAGAGCAAGAGCGTACCGCGTCATTGGTTGCTATGAAGCTGTGCGCTTCATGTCGCCGCTGCACTACAGTCACTACAGTAATACACTCGTATAATGTATTACTGTAGTGCAGCGGCAACATGAAGCGCACGGCGTCATAGCAACCAATGACGCGGTGCGCTCCTGCTCTGAACAGGAATCCAGCCCGGCATACCACGGACCGCTCTCGGCCGCAGAACAAGGCCGTGTGCATTCGGCCTTAATGAGTTAAAAATCTTTATCTACATTCTGAAAAAAGGCAGAGAACTTCCAGACCAGCACTGTACCTGTACACAAGATGGCGCCCATTCCTGAGCACAGCGGTCGCAAAGCTGCTGGTTGCCTGCTGTTTTAATAAGCAGACTACCGGGGCTAATCTCAACGATTAGCGATAATGCCATTTAACCCCTCAGATGCCGTGGTTGAATGTGACCACAGCATCTGAGAGCTAAAAGAACCCAGGAGCACGTGCTCCCCCTAGTGGCAATCAGGGTTGCTGTTCTTTCCCTGCAGCAGCCTCGATCCTCCTGAATGATCCAAGGCTGCCACAGCTGTATTCTTAGGCTCCATTCACACGCCTGCAACTGTGTTTTGCGGATCCACTGAGCCGCGGAATCGCAAAACTCGGACAGCGGCAATGTGCGTTCCGCATTTTGCCGGCACTATAGAATATGCCTATTCTTGTCCGCAATTGAGGACAAGAATAGGACATGTTCTAATTTTTTCGAGAACGGAATTGCGGACCCGGACCTGGAAGTGCGGATATGAAATTGTGGACGTGTGAATGGACCCTTATGGAGACCCTGTTTGTGGCAGGACTCTATAGGAGCATAGTGAAATTCACATAAACTTCAGTGCTAATGCATTAAAGTCTTTGACAAAAATATGAAAATCCAAATCACCCCTCTTTCCCAAAAATGTAAATAACAATAAAAAAAAATAAACATAGGCATCACCGCAGTACTATTAAAATGTAAAAATATTTTTCCCAGTCATTTTTTCCAGATGGAAGAAAAAAATCAAAATGCCTTATTCTATAGTTTACTACTGGATCCCCAATTAAGGGTCTATTCACACGTCCGTAAGTGTTTTGCGGATCCGCAAAACACAGACACCTGTAATGTGCGACACTATAATTGAAAATGCCTTTTCTGGTCCGCAATTGCGGCAAGAATAGGACATGTTCTATTTTTTTCAGGAACTAAATTGTGGAACCCAAAAAAACGGATCCCGAAAAAACGTATGCGGATCCCGAAAATCCGGATGCAGATCCAGGAAATGTGGATTTGCATCTGTTCCAGCCCCATTGAAAGTGAATGGGTCCGCAAATTGCTGAACGAATGCGGACCCCAATTACGGACATGTGAATGGACCCCAAGTCCGGTGGTGATCTGGCCGCTTTCTATAAATGCCGGGTTTTGACCGGACAAATACCGCTGCATGCAGTGTTTTTTCCCGCCCGACAGCCGGCATTTATGCCAGATTAGGCAGCCGGATCATCTCTGACGGAGATATGAACACAGCCTAAATGACCTGGTGTTCTTGGCTTCAGTGATGAGATGTACTGAATGTGACAGCTTCAGCTAATCCTTAGCCTCTGTAGTATGCGGTGATTGGCTGGAGCTGTTATGTGTGGTATTCGAACATGTCACTGCTGGAGCACAGGGGGCTTCAAATGGGGAGTATAGCCTTTTTGTGATATTTTTCATCAGTTTCATTTTCACTACCCTTCCTACTTTTAACTTTGGAGCTGCTCGGAGATCGCGTAAAGATTAAAATAGTAGCTGCTCTGTCCTGTCAGTCGTTCTAGAGACCTGCTCCCAGTGTTCTCTTACCTCCAATCTTGTATTTCATAAATGATGATCGATGGGAAACACCGATCCTCCCAGTATACAATCCTATGGTGAATTATGGTTTTGTGCCTGAATCCTGGCATGTCAGATCTGCCAATATGCTGCTATTCAGCAAGGATATTCCAGTTATTGCTGCCTGAGATAGTAAAATATGCATATTTTACCTTTTAGCATGAAAACTTAAAGCGGACCTTTCATTACAATAAAAAATCTAAACTAACTATACAGACATGTAGAGCGGCACCCAGGGAGCTCCCTGCACTTACTGTTATACCTGGACGCTGCTCCGTTCTCCCGGTATTGGCTCCGGTATCTTCAGATTTTCAGCTCAACTGAGTGGAGCCTGCCGACGTCTCCTTCTCCCAGGCTGTAGCACTGGCCAATCACAGAGCTCAGCTCATAGCCTGAGAGGAAAAATAAAACTCTCAGGCTATGAGCTGAGCACTGCGATTGGCCAGCACTACAGCATAGGAGAAGGAGACGTCGGCAGGCTCCACCCAGTTGAGCCGAAAATACGGATGTCATAATTATTATTTATTTATTTTTGGGCGTATCCATTGTAACAATGCCTAAAACGGACAAGAATCGTGTTTTTTTTTTTTTTTTTTTTTTGCGCGGGGCTATGGAACGGACATACTGATGCAGCTAGCACACTGTGTGCTGTCCGCATTTCTTGCGGACCCATTAAAATGAATGGGTCCGCAACGTATCCGCAAAAAACAGAATCGACACGGAAACAAACAACGTTCGTATGCATGTAGCTTAAACCAGGAGCAGATACACTCCTGGCTTTGGCCTCTTGCACACAACCGTATGGATTTTTCAGTATTTTGTGGTCCGCAAAAAAGGGATCCGCAAAGGATGACGTCTGTGTGCATTCTGTTTTTTGCCGAACGGAATAGCTGGCCCCTGATAGAACAGTACTATCCTTGTCCGTTATGCGGACATTAATTGGACATGTTCTGTCTTGGAACGGAAATACAGAAACGGAAGGCATACGGAGTACCACAAGTTTTTTTCGCGGACCCATTGAAATGAATGGTTCCGTATACGGAACGCAAATGGGCAAAAAAACGTTCGTGTGCAAGAGGCCTTTACCTTATAAATACTGATAAAAAAAATATTGATCCAATACTGACCGCGAGAAGGTTACCTTAAGGGTCCATTCAAACGTCCATAGTTCCGGGTCCGCACCCGTCCCGCAAAATTCATTTCAGTGAAAAAGGTTGAGCATGTCCGGACAAGAATAGGCATTTCTATCACAGGGCCGGCCATGTGCGGTCCACAAAATGCGGACTTCTGAATGGACCCTAAATTTAATTCACTTTTGGAACATGAACAGCGCTTTGTAGGTCTAGCCCAGCTGAGTGTAACACCTTTCACATGCGCATGAGCAAGTAGGTGCACCAAGGGCAGATCCAAACTAAGGCTCCCTTTAAGATGGCCATGCACCTTCAGTAGTACAGGCATGCTTGGTTTGGTCAAGTATGCATCTGTCTTCCTTGAAAACAAAGGACGAGGAATGTTGCAATGCAAAATGCTATTTAGATTTTTCTCCCGACCAAACAGATTTAGACAGAAACTCTAAAAGGCATTGTATTCCGGTTTTACTATTTTCAGCATCAATTGACAGGAAATAACGCATACTATCACTTAGTGTGGTTCTGTAATGCCCCGTTTTGGTCATGTGACATTTTCCATTGTTTTGGTTCCTTGTCACACACTGCGGCACAGCAAGACTTGTAGGGCCCTGCCCTGTAGACACAACATCATCAGTTACCTTGCCTGTCAGGGCTGTGTTGTGCTCCTTCTCCTGGACCCTGCCCTGTAGACATGATGTCAGCAATGATGCTGTGTCTAAGGCTACATGCACACGACCGTATGTGTTTTGTGGTCTGCAAATTGCGGATCCGCAAAAAAAAAAAAAAAAAAACGGGACAACCGTATTCCATTTTTTTTATATTTTTTTTTTGCGGATCCATTGTAACAATGCCTAAAAACGGGACAAGAATAGGACATGTTCTATTTTTATTTTATTTTTTGCCCGGCTACGGAATGGACATACTGATGCGGACAGCACATGGTGTGCTGTCTGCATTTTTTTTTGCGAACCCATTGAAATGAATGTGTCCGCATCCTATCCGCAAAAAACACAGAACTGACACGGAAACAAACAATGTCCGTGTGCATGAGGCCTTAGGGCATAGTTTTTCCAGTAGGGCTTCAAGCAGGGGGTGTAGGGCCCTAATTCTCGTGATCGGCATGGAATCCCCACCGATCTAATAGTTATCCCCTATCCCGTGCATAGGAGATGACTTAAAAAAAAACAAAAAAACTGAATACCCCTTTAAGCTGTTCTGTGCTATATTCAGATGTGGGACATTTGGTGCGGAAATGTTCACCAAATCGCAGTATTTTGCAAGTGAACAGGGTTTTTCCAAAACGTAATTCACACACCGCAGAACAAATCTGTTTTTCCAAAATTTTTGCTGTGAATTTCTTCCTTCTGGTTTCCATTACATTTGTTTCACCTCCGTTCCATTAACTCTGTTTCTGTCAGCCGATGGAATTATGAAGCCGGCTACTCTTTTCTATACAGCAAAAAGAAAAAAAAAAAAAAAAGAATAAAATGTCACCGTACTGTGGCGTGTGTCTGCCATTGATGGTAAGAGAAAAAGATATTGGATCTATAGGTGTTTATGGCTACGTTCGGGCTGCGCTCCATGAAACGTGTTTACAGAGCGAGGTCTGAACACAGCCTTGGGATCCATGACATTTTATGATTTTGATGTGTTTAAAGAGGTACTAACGCAAGCAGGTTTTTCCGTTTCCTGCACTTCGCCTGTACTACATTTGCGAAGGTGCCCTGACCTTGTGTCTGGGAAGGTGGCTTGAATAGTGCTGTGTGTGTGTAATAGGTGAGGTCACTGCGGGGACTGAGGCAGGACAAGCATATGGGGAACGAATATCTTCTCTAGGCTCAGATTTCGACACGAGGAGATGGGAATCTGAGATTATCATCACTGGATCATGCCCGTAGGACTGAGAATGCGCCAAGGTGCGAATGGTGGTGAAATGGTATCCCTGAGCGGTATGTGATCAGGACAGGCAGCTGTAATGTGTGCACGGTATTATTTTTGACGCGTTGCTGAACGTATGGTGAGCATCGCTTTACCAGCACTCGCAGAAGGCTGAGCAGTTCACGTCAGCACTCACAGGGTCTCTGGCATCTTTCTAATTATTTTTTATTTCCAGAGACGTGCACCATTTGTTTCCTCTGGCTTGTGAGTTGAACAAGGTATCGGTTCGGCACATAGCAGAGAGAAGCTGAGTAGATTGATAGAAGATTAGGGCTCATGCACACAAACGTATTTTATTTTCGCATCCGATCTGCATGTGTGTGGGTTAAATGCGGACCCATTCACTTTAATGGTGCCACTAAAGATGCGGGCAGCACACCGTGTGCCGTCCACATCTATAGAACATGTCCCGTTCTTGTCCTTTTTGCGGACAAGGATATGACAGTTCTACAGAGGGCAGAACGTTCCATTCTGTAAAATACATCATGCTCGCAGTCAGTATCCATATTTTGTAGATCCGCAATTTGCGGACCATGAAAACGTCAACGGCCGTGTGCATGAGCCCTTAGACCTAGTTCACACTACAGTGATTTCCATCAGTGACTGTGAGCCAAAACCAGGAGTGGAGCCTTCACAGAGATAGGGCAGAATGGAAAGTTCTGCACCTGTTCTGTTTTTTTTTGTTGAGCTCAGAATGATCGATGAAAATCACTGACCAAAACACTTGCGTGTGAACTAGGCCTTACTTAACATTTTTCACACTATGTCCCTGCTGTATGCTTAGGAGTCCAGTGGGCAGTCCTAATTGGTGAGTGGCAGCCTTCCTTGTATTAGGCCTCCTGCACGCAAACGTGTGCGCCCCGTGGCCGTGCTGCGGGCCACAATGCACAAACGCCAACCTTAGGGCAGCCGCAGCGATCTGGCCTTTTTGCAATAAGATAGGACATGTTCTAAGTTTTTGCGGAACGTTAGTACGGGACGAAACCCCACAGAAGCTCTCCGTAGTGCTTTTGTAGGGTTCCGTACCATTCCACATCTCCGGATTTGCGGACTCATTGAAGTGAATGGGTGCGTATTCGTGATGCGGAATACACACGGAACGGTGCCTGTGTATTGCGGATCCGCAAATGCAGTCCGCAATACGGCCACAGGACACCTACGGTCGTATGCAGGAGGCCTTACTGTGTATACAGAGAGAGCTGTCAGCCCCTGAGTAGGACCACCCACTGAACCCCTAAGCATAGAGGAGTCACCCGGAGTCTTTTCCCATTAAACTGTGTATGGATCTGCTCAGGTCCTTCTACTATATAACATAACATGCTGACACAGAA
Organism: Bufo gargarizans; assembly: GCF_014858855.1. Lineage (NCBI taxonomy): Eukaryota > Metazoa > Chordata > Amphibia > Anura > Bufonidae > Bufo > Bufo gargarizans. Next base: position 625,034,458 of record NC_058080.1, read on the forward strand.
TTAACAGCTAAGGCTCCATGTGCACGACCATATCCGTTTTTCAGTCCACAAATTGTGGATCTTTAAAATATGGATGCGGACCATGTAGCCTCCACATATTTTGTGGACCTATTGATTTCAGTGGGTCCACATTTTACAGACAAGTATAGGACCTGTTCTGTTTTTTTGTGGAACGGACATACGGATGCAGAAAGCTCACAGGCTGTTCGCCTGCTATCCGTGTGTCGTTCTTCAAAAATATGAACCCATTGAAATAAATAGTATGTGTGGGGCTTAAGTATAAGATATATTCTTATTTGACAGCTCCTTACATGGCTTATCCAAATAATCCCCCCCCTTCCCTTTACAATCCCTGGACCTGCCATATTGACAATACTTACCTGGTCCCCGATGCTGGTGTCCTCCCAGACCATCCATGCCATCTTCGCATCTCCCCTGCCTGCATAGATCAACATTCATTGACGGAGGGGGCGCATACAATAGCAGACACCGCAAGTGGACAGGTCACCGCCGCGGGGGTGTTTGCACCACCTCCGTCGACGGATGATGATCTATGCAGGCAGGAGAGAAGCAAAGATAGTGTGGAGCGATCTGGGAGGAAACCAGCATTGGGGACCCCAGGTCAATATGGTGGGTCTGGGCATTGTAGAGGGGGATTATTCACTTGTGGATAACCCCTTTAAAGTACTAAAAGCGAGTGGGTGGGTGCAAGAACTGTGGTTAATAAATGAATTCCAGTGTTCCGCGGCCGAGAGCGGTCTGTAGTATGCCGGGCTGGATTCCTGTAAAGAGCAGGAGCACACGGCGTCATTGGTTGCTATGACGCCGTGCGCTTCCTGCCGCCGCTGCTGTACAGTAATACAAAATCAGACTTTTTTGCGGACCCGTTGGCTTCAAGTATAGGACAACTTCTATCTATTTGCACAGGCACACAGATGCAGAAAGCACATGGACAGGTCTTCCACAAAAAGGTAGGCTATGAGGGACATTTACCAAACCCTTTACGCCAGTGGTCCCCCAACCTTTTTTGCACCATGGACCAGTTTCACGGAAGACAATTTTCCCATGGGCTGGGGCGGGGGTTATGGCGCAGGACTTAGGGGTGGGCGGGGCTTTTTTTTTTTTTTTCTGTTTTGATATTTTAATAATTTGGACTTTTCGGACGTGGTGATATGTAATATGTTTATTTATTGTTTAGATATTTTATATGTAAAATTGGGAAAGGGGATGATTTATACTTAATATTTTTTTTTATTTTTTACTTTTTTACTTTTTATTTTTATTTAATAACTATTTCCCTCTTAGGGGCTAGAACTTGGGATCTTTTCATCCCTTGTTCTATTCACCCTGATAGAGCTCTGAATAGGACTTCACACTCACTCTGCTGTCCTGTGCACTGAGCACAGAGCAGCAGGGAGATTACCATGGCAGCCAATGCTTCAGTAGCGTCCTGGCTGCCATGGTAACCTATCGGACCCTAGGGCTCCGATCAGAAGCTGCCACTGTCAACAATGAGGAGGAGGGGAGGGGAGAGAGATGGGGCACTGCTCCACCAATGACAAATAACCTTTTAATACAGATACAGGAGGCGGGTGCGGCAGAATCACATAGCCAGTACCTGACCTCTGACAAGGAGCTGCCATCAGCGGCAGTTAACCCCCTCAGGTGCTGCACCCGCCTCCTGTATCTGTAAGAGGACCAGGGATCTCCCTGCACTTACTATTATATCTGGAAGTCGCCCGCTGTGGCCCCCATTACCGTCTCCCGCGCTGTATGGTAATTACTACTATGGGAACACCAGGGAGGAGACATCAGAATGGCTGGCAGGATCACCGGTACTCAGTTACCATCACTGGATGACATCTTCACTGCTCGCTGCAGCAACAGGGCAAAAATTATCTGTGGGGATCCAATTTACCCCGGCCACAGCCTTTTCATTCCCCTACCCTCTGGTAGGCGTCTTAGAGCCCTACATGCCCGCACCACTAGGCTGAAGAACAGCTTTTACCCCAAAGCAATCAGTCTCCTAAATGCTCGAAGATTATTGCCCCTTCCTAGGATAGAAACCATCACAGACTGAAAGTGACTGCTGCATTCATGAACCCATGATGACCTCTTGTCCGCAGTGGTGTCTGAATCAGTGTATATATACTCACAAGCAGCTTACTATGTATATGATGTGAACTGTGAATAGTAATACCTTCTAGTGCAATGTTTTTTTTTTTTTCCTAGTGTAATGCTTTAGTTTAAATGTCAGTTCTTGTTCCTCTGTCCATGGCATCTAGGATTGCTCCAAACAACATTTCATTGTATTGTATTGTACATTGTATTACATTGTATTGTACAGTGACAATAAAGGCATCTTTATCTTTATCAGCTTCTCTCCCCGGGCATTCCTTCTCCCTGGCTGTAGCGTTGTCCAATCGCAGCGCAAAGCGTCACAGCCAAGGATTAAAAAAAACCTCAACTTCTCCCTGGCTGTGACGCTCTGCGCTGCGATTGGACAGCGCTACAGCCAGGGAGAAGGAATGCCCAGGGACACCTCCCTGGTGTTCCCATAGTAGTAATTGGCATACAGCGCCGGAGACGGTAACTGGGTCCGCATCGGGCGAACGGAGCGGCTCCCAGGAATAACAGTAAGTGCAGGGATATCCCTGGGCACCGGTCTACATGTCCTGCTACTTAGTTAATAAAGTCCGGACCCATGAAAGGTCCTCTGGTTAATCATTGGTGACACAGTCCCTCTCCACCTCTGCCCACTCTCTCCTCATTGGTGGCAGTGGTTGCTGGCATCACAGTTGGAAGGAAGGAACGCTCACCTTCCTTACCGCTGTTCGGACGCCCGCTGTGTGTGATGTGCACGTTGGGGGCGCATACGCCTGGCGTCTCTGCTCCTCTGTATTGCCGTGGCCTGGCAAACAATCTTCCAGGGCCTGGTCCTAGGCCGCGGCCCGGCGGTTGGGGGCCGCTGCTTTATGCCACTGGTTTAGCATTAAAGTCGCAGATTATGGCTCACTCCACGTGTACACCATAATTTGTGACTTTCTGAGCTCCTCACTTTTCTAAAGTGCGACAAGGAGGGGGCTTAGCGTGAGGGGGAGCTTCACGCCACCCATTGCATTTACTATAACTTTTGCCAGAAAGTGGTGGAAGTTATAGCTTAAGTCTACCCCAGCCTGTATTTGGCGTAGCCTCCAGTATCTGGCACACGGCTAGGCATAGATACACCTGATTTGTTTAGGAAGCATAAATTAGACGCATAAATTAGACGCATAAATTAGACGCATCTCGCGCCATTGCAGCAAGATCAAGACTAGATAATGGATGCGCCAGTCTTGAGAAATGTCCCTCTATGTCTGCAAAAGAGGACCACAGATGTGGACAGCACACAGACCGCATTCATATTTTGTGGATCCGCGATTTGCAGACCGCTAAAACGGTAAGCTCGTGTGCATGGGGCCTAAGGCTCTAGTCCACACAGGTTGTGGTGGCCGTTCATTGCTGCTGTAACGAAGAGGCAATAATGCTGTGCCAGATTAGTTGAACAGATTTAGAGGGTCCGTTGGGGTACTCTCAAGTTTTCTGACTTGAGGGCACGGATAGTGTTGTATGCTGGGCTAGTCTTACCATCAAAAGTGATATCACCGCGCACAGAGCCAAGAATGCAGATGTAAATCCCCATTCTATTACAAAAGTTCAATGAGTTGTCCCAACAGCTCACTGCTGGGACCCCTAAAATCACTAGAGAGAGGTCAGGAGTAACAGTCACACATGCATACAGTCTCTATGGGACTGCTAGAGAAGGAGAGTCTGCAAAACTGTAATAAACTCCATCTGCATGGGTAAGTCTCTCATCTGCCACATTAGGGGACCCTTAACACCCCCCTTGTTTTAATTTGCAGAAAAGCAGCTGCTGGACAATCGGGATATAGCTGTGTCATAGACAGTAGTACATTTCAGCGTTTTAGATATATAGTAATACTGAAAGTCCAAAGATCTTGTACAGTGAGGCCCGTTTGCCACATGGTGGCAGCAGAGGTCACGTTTTGGAGCCAGGACACTTCTAATGAGCCTATGTTGGAATTGTATGTGAAATGTGTGCTGCTGTCATATGGGCAGATTTTGGCTAATTGAAATAAAGTAAATTTGTCCGTTTAAAATTAAAGTCCACCTAATTGGATAATTAAAAACAATTTAAGTAAATCATTTTATATGCTGCATTAGTATAAAACAAATGTCATTATTCATTAAAATGCAGTTTGTAGGACTGAGAACATAGCGCTGCCGTTTTCTTAATCACATTAAGCTGGTCTGTAATAAAATAATTTGTTGGGTTCAGTATATCGTAAATATTGTTTGCTGTATCGTTTTGTTACTGCCCCTTTATTAATGTACACGGACACTTTTTATAAAGTCTGTCCATTAAGGCCTCTTGCACACGAACGTGTGCACTCCTTGGCCATATTGCAGACCGTATTTGCGGATCCGCCAATACACGGGCACCTTTCAGTCTGTATTCCGCATTACGGATGCGGACCCATTCACTTCAATGGATCCGTAAATTCGGAGATGCAGAATAGTGCGGAACGGATGCACTACGGAGTGCTTCTGTGGGGTTTCGTCCAGTGCTTATGTTCCGCAAAAAGATAGAACATGTCCTATTTTTGCAGACCGGCCGGATCGCGGACCTATAAAAGTGAATGGATCCGCTGCGGCTGCCCCACCGTGGGTGTTCGTGCATTGCGGGCTGCAGCACGGCCATGGGGTGCACACGTTTATATGCAAGAGGCCTAAAGGTGTGGTGCAAGAGTGTAAAACAAATCGCAGCAGGAAATAAAAACATATAATCCCCTGCCGCTCCAACGCCTCGTGCGTTCCTACTATTGTGTTTACTGTGTTGCAGTGATGGCCTCACGTACGTCCACCTGATCACTGCCACCAATCACTGATTGTCTGTAGTGGTCATGTTCACGTGGTACACATTGTCTACAAAACAAATACCACTGCCCTGGACAGATTTATTAAGCCTGGACATGGCGTAAACTTGACTAGGCTTGCACCAGATTTTGTCTAGCTTTATACAGACAGTTGGGTGGCTTAATTTGAGACTGAATTTTATGCCAGAATTGTGCCGCAAAATTGTGGTACAAAACTTGGCACCTTAAAGGGGTTGTTTCACTTCACGTATTTATTATGTAGAGGAAGTTAATACACGCCACTTACTAATGTATTTTTATTATGCATAATGCTTCCTTTGCTGACTGGATTCATTTTTTCCATCACATTATATACTGTTCGTTTCCATGGTTACGACAACTCTGCAATCCATCCGTGGTAGTTCTGCTTGCACACTACAAGAAAAAGCACCAGCCTCTCTGGTGGTCAGGTCTGTAGGAGCATGCGTAGGCCAGTGCTTTTGCCTGTAGTGTGCAAGCACGGCCACTAATGCTGGCTTGCAGGGTGGTCGTAACCATGGAAACGAACAGCGTATAATGTGATGGAATATGGATAATTACAATACGTTAGTAAGTGCCTTGTATTAACTTTCTCTACATGATAAATGCTATATTGCTGAAGTGCCTTTAAACCATGATGCTCACCCTGAAACACTACATCTTCTGCTAAGCTGCACCCCCTTTTCAAGGGAGTTAAAATAATTGGGGAAACCCTAATTGTGCCAAATTGTGACAATCGTACAAATTTTGAGAGAATCTTGGATACCAGCAAACAAATCTGGGCTTTTGTGTGCAGAATATTAGGTTTTTAGGAACTATTTAGAAATTATAAATCATGCTAAAATTCAATGAATAATAAGAAAAGAAATTTGTGTGCTGATTTACAGTATCTTTTGTGAAGCCTTTCCTATCAAAACTCATTTGCTTGTAATGCCGACCTCTTCTTCGTAATTCAATAGCAGGAAGTAATTGTCTGCTTTGTTACAAATACAGTGGATTTGTAGTACAGTCCTGTCACTGTGCTAGCTTACAGTTACTCGCTAGTCTTTTTTTCACCCCTCGCTCCATTAATACTGCAGTGAGAGAGAGACTTCTTAAGTCAGGGCTGATGCTGCTGTGATCACAGGACTATATTTCTTCCCAGTACTTTCAACACAGGCTGCTTGTAATTCTCTTTTTGGGTAAGATATTAAGATTAGGTAAGCTTCAGTATAAATCTCTCAGTCAATAGAGAGTTAAAAGCTATGGTGATTCAAGTCTCCTCTTATTCTAACCCTTATTGAAATGTGTCGCTTGTCCAGTCTTAGAGTTAATTCACCTTAGGCTACTTTCACACTCGCGTTTGGTGTGGATCCGTCATGGATCTGCACAAACGCATCCGTCCAGATAATACAACCGCATGCATCCGTTCAGAACGGATCTGTTTGTATTATCTTTAACATAGCCAAAACTATGAACACCATTGAAAGTCAATGGGTGACAGATCAATTTTCTATTGTGCCAGATTCTGTCAGTGAAAAACATTACATTGTGTGTCAGGATGGATCCGTTTGGCTCAATCTCTTCGGAATGGAGGCGGAACGGAGCCAAAATGATGCATTCTGACCGGATCCTTATCCATTCAGAATGCATTAGGGCAAAACTGATCCGTTTTGGACCGCTTGTGAGATCCCTGAACGGATCTCTCAAACGGAACCCAAAATGCCAATGTGAAAGTAGCCTTACAAATAGCATAGTGCTATAATTAAGTTTGTTACATAAACTTGTACGCGGAGATTAAAATCCTAAGAGGTTTTTAGGTGGATTACTGGAGGTTTCCTTTGCCTGGAGTGTTCGATTCTGGTTTCTCCCCCACCCACAATTGGCTTGTTGCTGGGGCCAGTAATTGATCTGCATTCAGCTCCTACTCAGGTCAATAAAATCCATACACTTCCAGCTTTACATCTACATCAGTGTTCCTCAACCTATAGCTCTTCAGCTGTTTCAAAGCTACAGCTCCAATTATGCCCTGACCACCTGTGTCTATCAGGGCCTGATGGGAGTTGTAGTTTTCTATAGCTGGTGAGACACAGTTTGGAGATCACTGATCTATGTGGAGACATGTTGATCACCACAAGTGCGGTACATCGTTTCATAAAGTGTAGCAATGGACTCGATCGTTCATATTGCTCTAAGGGACATTGGATCATTTTCTGCAATTAGAAGTTTTTCCTTAAATCAAATTATTGATTTCTCTGCAGTTAATATAAATTCTTGTGCATATTTTATAATGAAAGCGGTTCATTACAGTTCACCCCCTTTGGAATTGCCCTTAATTAGGAAAAGTTACTCAGTAGAAAGTGAAATCAAGGAAAATAATTAGAATCTTGTATTGAAAAGCGATATTACTTTTCCTGAACTGTATGTTTAATTCCTTAGTAAAATATCTACTTTTCAAACAAGGAATGTGCAGCTTTTCTGATGATATTGTGTGAGAACCAGCTTATGGTAGACTGACAGGAAACCGGAGTATGAAGAATTGCAGTTTTTGCATTTTAAAGTGTATTTTCAAAGAGGCTTACCTACTTCATGATTTAAAAAGTTTTAAGTATGTGAGTGTATTTTGCACTTAAATTTCTTTGCCCTGGAAGAATATGCTGTTTTTTTTTTTTACAGTACTTTAGTTATAATTCTTTACTCAACGTATATTGTAAACAATTCAATTCATATCAATCGTCATCACTTAGAACTGGTGTCAGGGATTTATTCTATACAGTATACTACAAACTTTTAGTACATTACGGTTATATGTAAGTCTGGGTCGCATATACTCTTGTGTTTTTGCAAGGACTACAAAACCTTGGCTAAATGCTTTTTTAAAAATTGACCCTTCTCCATATCTATAATGGTTAAAGATTACTTTATTCCAGGTTTTGGCATAAGTAACGTCATAAGATATAGAATGTGAATCCTTTGGTGGATGCAGCAGCGACAGAAAAAAAATGGAACATTTGAATGTGACGTAGAAAGTCAGTGCATTAACCAAGCAGTTCAGGTACAAGCAGGGATGGCTCAGCAGAGCCAAGTACGTAAATTAAGTAGCAGGGTTGATTTCATGACTATGAAGTAGCAGAGTCCAAAAGTGACATGGCAGCTCAGGGGATGTGCCCTTCCTGCTGCAGCTCTTTCCCTGTAACTGTCAATACAAAAGTATTAGGATCCAGGTGCTGGTTTGAAAATGATTAAACAAACTGTCCACTGTTTAACTTTGTTGTTGATGCAGTATCGGGCATGGTTTTTCAATCTTGCACAACCCTTTTTTTTAAAGGATAACTGTCACATTTAGACCCTAATTTCAATTTTCATATATGTAATTACTAATAACATAATTGTCACGGCTGAGGATGGGGAAAACCCTCAGCCGTGTGATGCCATGAGATGTTAGTCGCTGCTCAGCCAGGACAACAGAGTAAGGGAGCAGGTCACCTCCTAACGCATCCCTAATCCGACCCTGACTCCTAGCTGCATGAGCCGACCTTGAAGGTAGGAGGGCTCATGCTCAGGAACCTTGGATCCCTACTCACCCTCCGCCGATCCCTGAACTAGGTAGACCACCTGTTCCTCCTGGATGTGGAGAAACAGTCTAAAGAGTCTAAACTGGCCGAGCTGCAATGGGATATAAACATAAACAGACTATGGATATGGCAGGAGAGTGAAAGACTTCCACCTCTACCTGTCACAGACACACTGACTGGATCCCTGGATACAAGTGCTGAAGTCCACACACAGACATAAAAGGACACAGCACACATAAACACACAGGAACCCAGAACCATAGCTGCAATAATAACAGACACCACATAGACATAAACTTAACATCACATACAAACATTTATGACCACATGGGTGGCCCTCACTAGCAGATGGTATTAGAGACCAGAAGGGTGCCTCCAGCTTACTACAAGGCTGGAATACCCCTCAGCTTCTGAATCACAACAGAAGCTATATAGGCCCAAGGAGCCACACCCACACAGACACACCCAGTGTTCACACACACACACAGAAGGGATTTAACCCTTCTTACACCAGACATGGGAAAACAGCAACTTAAAGGGGAATACAACACACAATAAACCCCGTGCACACCAGAATGGAAAGTGCACTCATATAAACACAAAATTGCAGGGGCAACCGCATGCACTTGACAGCAAGCTGCCTAGCCATAGCTCAGGCTGCTATACTGCCAATACATAATGTTGCCAGCGGCAACCACAGGTGAGGCAACATACTTCAGCCCTCACCTGTGAGCGACAACAAGAACAAGACCGCAGGCAAGTGCATGCGGTTCAATGATATTCCAGAATCAGCTACTATTAGACTGACTTACCCCATATTTAATAAGATTCAGCCCTTAGCAACCAGTCTGCATAAAACTGCAATTTCACTATTCAGTTAAGATGGCCGCCACTGCCCTCACCCTGAGGCAAATCCCACCTGCCTTTACTAGCCAGTAACAATAGCCCCCCAAAAGTTTCAGTAACCAGAGCCCTCCCCCTAAAGGGTTAATCTCCTGCAGCACAAAGGGGTCCTCTTACCACATGTTGATTTCATTTATACACTGAGCAGATGGCAGATCTCCCTTCCCTTCTCTGCGCTGCTTCAACTCTGCCTTCTCCAGCTCTGCTGAGTGAGGGAGCGTCTGCCAAGCGCAGGGACAGGGAGAAGTGCACACAGTCCAGGCACTGTTATCAGCTGCTGGGGAGGACCTGGCTTTAATAATTTACACACAGTCCCTGGCTGTCAGTAATGTGACCTTGCACCATGTGTGCTTCTGCGTCCTACGTCCTTCAACAGATAGACGGACCATGCATAGCAACCCTATTTTAAGCACGGGTAAAAGTAGGCAGTACAGGGAAGAAAACTGTGGAATTAACCCCTTAGGGACCCATGACGTACCGCTACGGCATGGATCCCGAGTCCTTAAGGACCGATGACGTACCGGTACGTCATGAGTTTAAATTGAGATTGTGGCGCCCCAGGGGTTAATCCGCACAGGATGCCGGCTGAAATCATTCAGCCGGCATCCTGTCACAACGCCTGGGGGGGTCATATGACCCCCCCCCCGTATCTGCGAACGCAGCAAACCGCAGGTCAATTCAGACCTGCGGTTTGTTACGATTTCTGCTGTTTCTGATCGCCGCAGTCCCTGACCGCGGCGATCAGAAACTTTAGTGTGGCTCAAATATATAGGTACCACCCCCCCCCCCCCCTGCACCCCTGCATGATTTTAGCCTGGTGGGAGGTGCAGGGGGGGTGTTGCGGGCGGTGCGGCAGACGGGATCGCGATCCCCCGCCCGCCTCCCGCCTAATAATCGTTGGCTTCTAGTGGGTATACCAGGGTGCCAGCACATTGCTGGCACCCTGGTATAAACGGCTGACATCTGTGAATGGATGTCAGCCGTTTAACCCTTTCCATACAGCGGTCCGTAGGGACCGCTGTATGGAAAGAGTTAACAGTAAGATGCAGCTCCCTCCCTCTCCCATCGGGGGGCTGCTGTGCCTTTGCAGCCCCCCGATGGGAGAGGGAGACAGCCCCCCGAAAGCCCCAGTCCTTACCCTTCCCCGTCTGCGAATTTGTGGCCACAACTAAGCAGCGGGGGAAGGTTCCCATGGCAACAGGACGCCTTCTCAGGCGTCCTGCTGTCCATGGTGCTGAACAGATCTATGCTAAAAGCATAGATCTGTTCAGTGTAAGTAAAATACAGTACAAAACCCTATAGGGTTCTGTACTGTATTATGCAGACATCAGACCCACTGGATCTTCAAGAACCAAGTGGGTCTGGGTAAAAAAAAAAGTAAGAAAAAGTGAAAAAAATGTGAAAATCAAAAAACACATTTATCACTAATTAAAAATGAAAAAAATAAAATTCCCTACACATGTTTGGTATCGCCGCGTCCGTAACGACCTGATCTTTAAAGCGGTCATGTTACTTTCTCCGCACGGTGAACGCCATAAAAATAAAAAAATAAAAACTATGAGAAAATTGAAATTTTGTCCACCTTACTTCCCAAAAAAGGTAATAAAAGTAATCCAAAAAGTCGCATGTACGCCAAAATAGTGCCAATCAAACCGTCATATCATCCCAGAAAAAATGAGACCCTACCCAAGATAATCGCTCAAAAACTGAAAAAAACTATGGCTCTTAGACTATGGAAACACTAAAACATGATTTTTTTTTTGTTTCAAAAATGAAATCATTGTGTAAAACTTACATAAATTAAAAAAAGTATACATATTAGGTATCGCCGTGTCCGTATCGACCGGCTCTATAAAAATATCACATGAGTTAACCCCTCAGGTGACCACCGTAAAAAAATTAAAATAAAAACGGTTTAAAAAAAGCTATTTATTGTCATCTTACGTCACAAAAAGTGCAATAGCAAGCGATCAAAAAGTCTTATGCACCCCAAAATAGTGCCAATAAAACAGCCATCTCATCCCGCAAAAAATGAGACCCTACATAAGATAATCGCAAAAAAACTGAAAAAACTATGGCTCTTAGACTATGGAGACACTAAAACTTTTTTGTTTTAAAAATGAAATCATTGTGTAAAACTTACATAAATAAAATAAAAAAGTATACATATTAGGTATCACCGCATCCGTGACAACCTGCTCTATAAAACTACCACATGATCTAACCTTTCAGATGAATGTTGTAAATAACAAAAAAAAAAAACTGTGCCAAAAAAGCTATTTCTCGTTACCTTGCCGCACAAAAAGTGCAATATAGAGCAACCAAAAATCATATGTACCCTAAACTAGTACCAACAAAACTGCCACCTTATCCCGTAGTTTCTAAAATGGGGTAACTTTTTTGGAGTTTCTACTCTAGGGTTGCATCAGGGGGGCTTCAAATGGGACATGGTGTCAAAAAAACCAGTCCAGCAAAATCTGGCTTCCAAAAACTGTATGGCATTCCTTTCCTTCTGCGCCCTGCCGTGTGCCCGTACAGCAGTTTACGACCACATATAGGGTGTTTCTGTAAACTACAGAATCAGGGCCATAAATAATGAGTTTTGTTTGGCTGTTAACCCTTGCTTTGTTACTTGAAAAAAGATATAAAAATGGAAAATCTGCCAAAAAAGTGAAATTTTGAAATGGTATCTCTATTTTCCATTAAATCTTGTGCAACACCTAAAGGGTTAACAAAGTTTGTAAAATCAGTTTTGAATACCTTGAGGGGTGTATTTTCTTAGATGGGGTCACTTTTAGGGAGTTTCTACTCTAGGGGTGCATCAGGGGGCTTCATGGGACATGGTGTCAAAAAACCAGTCCAGCAAAATCTGCCTCCCAAAAACCAAACGGCGCACCTTTCACTCTACGCCCTGCTGTGTGGCCGTACAGTAGTTTACGGCCACATATGGGGTCAGGGCAGAGTCAGGGCAATAAAGATACAGTCTTGTTTGGCTGTTAACCCTTGCTTTGTTAGTGGAAAAAATGGGTTAAAATGGAAAATTAGGCAAAAAAATGAAATTCTCAAATTTCATCCCCATTTGCCAATAACTCTTGTGCAACACCTAAAGGGTTAACGAAGTTTGTAAAATCAGTTTTGAATACCTTGAGGGGTGTAGTTTATAGAATGGGGTCATTTTTGGGTGGTTTCTATTATGCAAGCCTTGCAAAGTGACTTCAGAGCTGTAGTGGTCCCTAAAAATTGTTTTTTTGTAAATTTCAGAAAAATTTCAATATTTGCTTCTAAAGTTCTAAACCTTGTAACATCCCCAAAAAATAAAATATAATTCCCAAAATAATTCAAACCTGAAGTAGACATATGGGGAATGTAAAGTCATCACAATTTTTGGGGGTATTACTATGTATTACAGAAGTAGAGAAATTGAAACTTTGAAATTTGCAAATTTTTCCAATTTTTTTGTAAATTAGGTATTTTTTTATGCAAAAAAATAATTTTTTTGACTTCATTTTACCAGTGTCACTGAAGTACAATATGTGACGAAAAAAAAATCTCAGAATGGCCTGGATAAGTCAAAGCGTTTTAAAGTTATGAGCACTTAAAGTGACACTGGTCAGATTTGCAAAAAATGGCCAAGTCCTTAAGGTGAAATAGGGCTGAGTCCTTAAGGGGTTAAGGGGTAATTGAATGCACAGTGAAAAGTTCAAATAGGGCCACCAAGGACACATTAATCACCACAATCCAATACTCCAAAAAAAATAAAATATATATATATATGACAGTTATACTTTAAATGGGTTGCCCCCTGTCCCTGTGGATAGGGCATAAGTTGTTGTAATGAGGACAGCCCCTTTAAAGCAATTGTCCCATCATCACAACTCGTTTTGATGTGTTATTGAGGCTAATTTTCATGTTTGTGGGGTGCTCATGGCTTTTTCCTGTAAGCTGTATCCACAAAATATGGTAGGGCGTTCATTTGAATACCAAGCATGCGTTACTGCATTTCCATGGCCTTGCCCGCTGTTGTAGTGCTTTTTATGGCTAAGGTGGAGACCGTAAATACGTGTACAAGGGAGGATTTGGATGGAAAGCACAGGAGTTACAGGTTTGCTTTAGTAATAGGTTTTTTCAAATGGCATTCGGCTTTAATAAATTCACATCTCATGTCGAGTTTCACTTAAAATGAAAAATATTAAGTCGCTCTGACTACGCTGTTTACAACCATAAGTGCTGTTCAGACTTCGCCGGTTTTGCAGCCTCTTGTATTACCAGAAAGCATTCTGAATATTCAGCGCGTGTGGACAGAATTGAAAATAGGACTAGCTTCTGACCTTCATCCGTGTACGTGCGGGATCGTCTGCTGACCTGAATGCAGTAGGTTCAGCTTCTCCATTTTCATCTGGCTGTTAAGCGTGATGCTTTCTTTATTAAAGGGACCTGTCGCTAGCTACATAAAAGAAAAAAAACATGGTGGCTTTTTATTTAGTCTACTGTACACTGACCTATTTATTGGCTACATTTTGGTGCATGCATTGGAGTGATTAAAGGGTTTGTGTTAGGGCTGCAGGTAACGATTATTTGAATAATCGATTAGTCGTTGATAATTTCATCGATTAATCCGGGAAAAAACACCAAAATGAAAAAAAAAAGGGGGTTTATATGATTTTACTTGAAAAATCATGTTCAAAGGCCATAATAAAACAAATTGTGGATGGCACTGTTATGGAGGATCTGTGCATGGCGCTATTATGTCGTGGGATCCATGGGTGACACTGTTATGGGGTGGATCTGTAGGTGACACTGTTATTGGGGGGGGATCTATGGGTGACACTGTTATGGGGAAGGGGATCTGTGGATGGCACGGTTTTGGGGAGGGGGATTTGTGAATGGCACTGTTATGGGGAGGGGGACCTGTAGATGACCATGCTATCGGGAGGGATCTATGGATGACACTATATAGCATCTTATGCTATATGTGTCATCCACAGATCTCCTCCATAGCAGTGTCATCCACAGATCCCCTTCCCATAACAGTGCCATCCAAAGATCCCCCTCCCCATAACAGTGCTATTCACAAATCCCCCTCCCCATACAAAGATCCCCTCCATCACAGTGCCATCCACAGATCCCCCTCCCCATAACAGTGCACAGATCCCCCTCCCCATAACAGTGCACAGATCCCCCTCCCCGTAACGGTGCCATCCGCAGATCCCCCTCCCCGTAACGGTGCCATCCGCAGATCCCCCTCCCCGTAACGGTGCCATCCGCAGATCCCCCTCCCCGTAACGGTGCCATCCGCAGATCCCCCTCCCCGTAACGGTGCCATCCGCAGATCCCCCTCCCCGTAACGGTGCCATCCGCAGATCCCCCTCCCCGTAACGGTGCCATCCGCAGATCCCCCTCCCCGTAACAGCCCTGGCCCCTCCACACACAGCAGTATTGCTTAACTGGCAGTAACTTTTAGTTTAAATCACTGCATCTTTATTACCTTACAATAAAGCTCCAGTAACAGGCAGAGCAGGCGGCGGCGTAACGTCACTTACTCACGTGACGCGCCTGCTCTGCCCACGTGACGCGCCCGCCCTGCCTGTTAATGGAGCTTCATTGTAAGGTAATAAAGATGCAGTAATTTAAAGTTTAAGGACCTACAGGCATAGTGGCTGACCGTCTGCAGATGTTCGGGCTTGGGATCGGTGTTCTGTAGATTTGTATTATTTTTCCTTATAACCTGGTTATAAGGGAAAATAATAGCGCTGGAGGGGTTAAAAAATAAAATAAAAATGTAACTCACCTTAATCCACTTGCTCGCGCAGCCCGGCTTCTCTTCTTTGCTGTGTACAGGAAAAAGACCTGTGGTGACGTCACTCCGGTCATCACATGGTCCATCACATAATCTTTTACCATGGTGATGGACCATGGGATGACCGGAGTGACGTCACCACAGGTCCTTTGCCTGTACACAGCAAGGAAGACAGAAGAGAAGCCAGGCTGCGCGAGCAAGTGGATTAAGGTGAGTTAAATTATTTTTTAACCCCTCCAGCGCTATTGTACTATGCTTTCTGTATTCAGAATGCAATTATTTTCCCTTATAACCATGTTATAAGGGAAAATAATAAAGATCGGGTCCCCATCCCGATCGTCACCTAGCAACCGTGCGTGAAAAGCGCACCGCATCCGCACCCGCACTTGCTTGCGGATGCTTGCGATCTTCACGCAGCCCCATTTACTTATGGGGCTGCGTTGCATGAAAAACAAAATAGAGCTTGCTGCAATTTTCACGCATCGCACAAGTGATGCGTGAAAATCACCGCTCATGTGCACAGTCCCATAGAAATGAATGGGTCCTGATTCAGTGCGGGTGCAATGCGTTCAACTCATGCATTGCACCCGCACGGAAAACTCGCCCGTGTGAAAGGGGCCTTACCGTTCTGGAAAGTATTGTCTAACACTGACATAATGCTCAGTGTATAGAATCATAAATCAGTATAATGCTATGCAACGCAGTCAGTGCTAGGGAGGTCAGGACAGGAACTGCCGCAGACACACATTGCAAGTTCAGTGCATTAAACTTGCTTGTGTGAAAACAGCCTTATGCCTCATTCACACAGTCAGTGTTTGG
Organism: Bufo gargarizans; assembly: GCF_014858855.1. NCBI lineage: Eukaryota > Metazoa > Chordata > Amphibia > Anura > Bufonidae > Bufo > Bufo gargarizans. The sequence continues at coordinate 625,050,486 of NC_058080.1, forward strand.
TCAGTGATTTCCATTAGTGATTTTGAGCCAAAACCAGGTCCGGCTCTATACACAGAACAGCTGCAGATCTTTCCATTATACCTTATGTAAACCACTCCTGGTTTTGCCTCAGAATCACTGATGGAAATCGCTTACTAAACACTGACGTGTGAATGAGGCTTTAGGCTGCTTGTACACAGTCTGTGTTTGATGGAAATCACTGATCAAACACTGACCAGTGATTGTGAGCCAAACACAGAACAAGTGTAAATAATTCAGTTATGCCTTATTTCTGTATGGCTCCACTCCTGGTTTTGGCTCCACTTTATTTTAGGTTTCTTTGGTGAATATGTGATGGTACATGCTTGTAGACATAGACGGTATGTATGAACCTGGCACATTATGATTGAAATTTTTCAGATTTAGGTATGTGTCTCAGGTTCTACATGGGTCAATCTTTTAGCTACAAAAATAAATTTTTGTGTTTTGTTAAAAAATTATAATTTTTTTTTTTTTTTTTATTCAATGCAAAATTGCATGAAGGCGTCTGAGTGCTGGTTAGCCCAGTGTGTAATTTCAGAAAATAGATTGATGTGCAGGTATAATGTGATTGTTTTAAATGTTAGACTTCTGGCTTATTTGTGTATATCAAGCCTGTGGAAAGTGTTATGGCAGTGAATGTGTGACAGCATTGGTCAGTACAGTCTGTGTGTGTCTCCTTCAGATCTATCCATCAATTCTTTTTTGGTGAGGTTTTTTTTCACATGGGTACGCAACATGCCCCTTTTATGCTGTATTTAACTGATCACTTGAATAATGTGTATGTATTTGATGTTGGTGTCCATGGTGAAAAATAGACATAGTTAGGGCACTTCCACACTTGAGTAAGTTTTCTGGTATTGAGTTCCGTCCTAGAGGCTCAATACCGGAAAAAAACTGATCAGTTTTATCCTAATGCATTCTGAATGGAGAGCAATCCGGTCAGTATGCATCAGGATGTCTTCAGTTTAGTCACTCTTTCGATATTTGGCCGGAGAAAATACTGCAGCATGGTGTGTATTTTTTCTCCGTCCAAAATTCTGAAACACGGAATGCCTGATCTGGTATTATTTTTCATTGAAATGTATTAATGCTGGATCCGGCATCAAGTGTTCTGGCAAAACGGATCCGGTTTGCCGGTCTGTGCATGTGCAGACCTTTACATCTGTGAAAAAAAATAATAATACCGGATCCGTTTTTCCAGATGACAGAGAGACGGATCTGGTATTTTAATTCATTTGTTAGACGGATCCGTCTACAAATACTATCTACTTTGCCTGCTGGATCTTCACAACGCAAGTGTGAAAGTACCCTTACAGTGGATATAAAAAGTCTACACACCCCTGTTAAAATGTCAGGTTTCTAGTTGGAGGGAAGAAAACAATCAAAAAAAAACCCACTAAAATAATGTGGTTGCACACCCTCTTATAACTAGGGTTGTTGCGGGTATCGAAATTTCGATACCCAGTCAATACTTTTCCATTTTTTCGATACTGGGCTGCGCAGTCTAGTATCTCTGCTGTCACCGCGCGCATGTTCCCTCAGAAGCACAGGGGAGACGGAAGCAGTCTCTCCCTCCCCCCTGTGCCGCTGCCACCAACGAGGAGAGAGGGGCGGGCGCACTGGGCTACCAATGATAGGCCGACTTTATATGGGTCCAGACTTTAAGTTACCAGGCTACATAGAGGGGAGCCCAGGGATCTCCCTGCACCTACTATTATTCCTGGGCGCCGCTCTGTTCGCCCTCGGTGCCCCATTACTGTCTCCTGCTTCGTATGCTTATTACTACTATAGGAGCGATGGGGAGGAGACATTAGCCTCTCTCCTGGGCATTCCTTCTCCCTGGCTGTAGCACTGTCCAATCGCAGCACGTAACGTCCAGGGAGAAGGAACGCCCAGGAGAGAAGCTGATGTCTCCTCCCCATAGTACTAGTTAGCATACGGAGCAGGAGACTGTAACTGGGGCACAACGGGCAAACGGAGCAGCGCCCAGGAATAATAGTAAGTTCAGGGAGATCCCTGGGCGCCGCTCTATGTAGGTGTGGCACCTGAGGGGTTAACTGCCGCTGATCTGCTGCCGACACCCGCCTCCTGTATTAAAGCTTAATTATCATTGTTGGCGCAGTGCGCCTGCCCCCCTCATCCCCACCCAATATTAAAATCATTGGTGGCAGTGGCCACAGGGTCCCCTCACCTCCTCTTAATTGGTGGCAGTGGCCACAGGGTCCCCTCACCTCCTCTTCATTGGTGGCAGTGGCCACAGGGTCCCCTCACCTCCTCTTTATTGGTGGCAGTGGCAGCTTTTGATTGGAGCCCCAGCAGTGTAATCCTGGGGCTCCGATCGGCTACTAGGGCAGTAAGCCCTGGCTGCCATGGTAACCCCCCCCCTGCTGCTGTGTGTACTATGCACAGGGCAGCAGGGAGAGTGTGAGATCCTATTCACTCTGATAGAGATCTATCAGGGTGAATAGGACAAGGGATGAAAAAAATCCCAGGTTCTACCCCTAAGGGGGGGGAAATGGTTATTAAATAAAAAGTAAAAAAAAGAAAATAAATAAGTATAAATCACCCCCTTTCCCAATTTTATAGATAAACAATAAATAAATAAACATATCACATCACCACGTACGAAAAGTCCAAACTATTAAAATATAAAAAAAATCTATGCGGTGAACGGAACAGAAAAAAAAAATTAATAAAAACTGTGCGATACAAGATTTTTTTTTTAAATGCAGAATGCACGTGGCTTTTTTGGTTTATTTTTTATGCATGGAATAAAGTATCACAATACTTTTTTATGGTATCTAAATCGAACCAAAATTTTGGAATCACAACAACTATACTTATAACTGGGGATGTACTGTATTTTTCACCCTATAAGGGTCTATTCACACGTCCGTTTTTTCTTTCCTGATCTGTTCTGTTTTTTGCTGAACAGATCTGGACCAGATCTGGACCCATTCATTTTCAATGAGTCCTGAAAAAAAAATCAGACATTGTGCTGTCCGTTGTACTGACTGTATTCTACTACACGGGCCCCGCTCACTGTATATAATCGTATCTGTAATTGTGATGTACGGTATATTATCGGGTAATCAGCGCCTGTATACTTTCAAGCGCTCGGTAGCAGAGAGGAGGGAGAAGGCAGGCCGGGAGGACGAGCCCTGGCAGCATGAGTCACTACGTCATGCGCCCACGCCGCCTGCTTCATTCATAAAGTGGGCGGTGCAGGCGCGTGACGTAGTGACTCGCGTTGCCAGCGCCCGTCCTCCTGGATCGCGGCACAGTGTATCATTGAAAATTTGGCAAAATGCAGCATTCGCCCCATAAGATGCACTGCTATTTTTACCCAACTTTTGGGGGTGCGTCTTATAGGGCGAAAAATGCGGTAGCTGTATTAAGAATTAAGCAATCACATTCAAAATCATGTTAAATAGGAGTCAGCATACACCTGCCATCATTTAAAGTGCCTCTGATTAACCCCAAATAAAGTTCAGCTGCTCTAGTTGGTCTTTTTCAGAAATTTTCGTACTCGCATCCCACAGCAAAAGCCATGGTCCACAGAGAGCTTCCAAAGCATCAGAGGGATCTCATTGTTAAAAGGTATCAGTCAGGAGAAGGGTACAAAAGAATTTCCAAGGCATTAGATATACCATGGAACACAGTGAAGACAGTCATTATCAAGTGGAGAAAATATGGCACAATAGTGACATTACCAAGAACTGGACGTTTCTCCAAAACTGATGAAAAGACGAGAAGAAAACTGGTCTGGGAGGCTACCAAGAGGCCTACAGCAACATTAAAGGAGCTGCAGGAATATCTGGCAAGTACTGCCTGTGCGGTACATGTGACAACAATCTCCCGTATTCTTCATATGTCTGGGCTATAGGGTAGAGTGGCAAGATGAAAGCATTATCTTACGAAGAAAAACATCCAAGCCAGGCTACATTTTGCAAAAACTCATCTGAAGTCTCCCAAAAGCATGTGGGAAAAGGTGTTATGGTCTGATGAAACCAAGGTTGAACTTTTTTGCCATAATTCCAAAAGATATATGTTTGGTGCAAAAAGAACACCATACCCACAGTGAAGCATGGTGGTGGTGGCAGCATCATCATGCTTTGGGCCTGTTTTTCTTTAGCTGAAACTGGTGCCTTAGTTAAGCTAGAGGGAATTATGAACAGTTCCAGATACCAGTCAATACGCACAAAACCTTCAGGCTTCTGCTAGAAAGCTGAACATGAAGAGGAACTTCATCTTTCAGCATGACAACGACCCAAAGCATACATCCAAATCAACAAAAGAATGGTTTCACCAAAAGAAGATTTAAGTTTTGGAATGGTCCAGTCAGAGCCCAGACCTGAATCTGATGGGGTGATCTGAAGAGGGCTGTGCATAGGAGATGCCCTTGCAATCTGACCGATTTGGAGTGTTTTTGCAAAGAAGAGTGGGCAAATCTTGCCAAGTCAAAATGTGCCATGCTGATAGACTCATACCCAAAAAGAGTGAGTGCTGTAATAAAATCAAAAGTTGCTTTAACAAAGTATTAGTTTAAGGGTGTGCACACTTATTAAAAGATTTCAGTTTGTTTTTCACTTGAGTGGTACAGTTTATAGGTCACATTAAAGGTGGAAAAAGTTCTGAAATGATTTATCTTCTGTCTCATTTTTTTTTTTTATATATCACGGAAACCTGACATTTTAACAGGGGTTTGTAGACTTTTTATATCCACTGTAGCACTGTAGTTGATACGGTTGAAAAAAGATAATTCCATCAAGTTCAACCAAGGGATAGGTGGGGACTCGAATCCCAGAATACGTGTAGCAGGAATATACACCTCTCCTGTATGTCACGAAAGCACATTTAACAGCACTGGTTTCTCGAAGCATTTCAGTGTAATGGATAAACCTATGCTCCATTATATCAATGGGATATTTTAAAAATCTGTAGTCTACAAAGTAAGCTCTTCAGAGAAGGTCATGGTACATTACATTACACTGTGGGATAAATTACAATGAGAACATTCTTCGGTGATACTTACTGCTCCACTATTAGAGTAATTTAAACAGTTTAGTTAAGGGTAAACATTAGTTTGGTGATGCGACAAATGATCTTACCTGACTTTTTACTGTCTGTTAATTCTAACTGTCTATATCGTTAGCTGCTTCTCTGTCCTTCCCCTTCCATGGGTTAATTCTGTAAAGAAGTCTCTCCCAAGAAAGAGAACCATCTCGCAAGCACCACCTATTGTAAGGTCCTACTTTCCAATAAACCTTGAGATTTGACAAGAAAAAATAGCAAAGCCAGATATCCATCTGTTGTTTCCCATTGAACATTGCTAATGGGTCTGCATACTCTATAGTACTTCCAGTAATTCTCCATACAGGACTAGTCTGAAAAATGGGTATTAAGCTGGCTTAGCGTTGTGCTAATGTCAGCTGATTATAACTATATTAGTGCCATCTCACTGCCTGCCGCCGTTATTGAGAAAAACTTGTATAACATGTTAATTAGCCTCTAGGTGCAGGGGGAGGGGAGGGGGGGGGCATTTCCCCTGCTTCTAGAGGCTCCGTTCTCCCACCTCTGGCCACGACCTGCTACACTAGATTGACAGGGCCAGGCAGCGGTCCTGCCGGCCCTGTGCACTGAGGAAATCTTGCGCCGTTAAGTATTCGGCTCATGCGCAGTGAGGAAGCTGGCGAGCTGAACAGGACGACGCAGGCGCGAGATTTACACTGCAGACAGGGCCGGAGGTAGGAAACCAACACTTCCTGGCCCTGTCAGGGCGTGGCCAGAGGTGGGAGAACGGAGCAACGCCCCCTGCACCTAGAGCCTAATTAGCATGTTATAAAAGTTAGTTTTTCTCAATAACGGCAGAAGGCAGTGAGATGGCACTAATATAGTTATGTTCAGCTGACATTAGCACATTGCTCATGTCAGCCAGCTTAATACCCATTTTCTAGGTGACAAAAACCCTTTAAGGAGATTCAGGACCCTTCCTAAATGGTTTAGTTTTTTTGGTTACTCGCACATGTAATGTATGACTAAGAAACCAGTACTTTTTTGAGAATGGGAATTATTGCCGCAAAAAACGTTCTACACCCATTTTTTCTGGCAAACACATTGCCTTCCTTTACTACTACTACCTCCTTTCTCCTAAAAACTGAATGAAGTAATGCATCAGTTTAGTATAATTTATTTGGCCAGGGTAGAAGTACTGTTAAAGGGGGATATCCGGCGGCTTAACATATTTTTTTATATATATATATATATATATATATATATAGTATTTGGTAAAAAATAAGAAGATGGGTCTACAATAGATATTGATGATGCAGTCCTGCATACGATATGGCGTCATGACTGAGCAGGCTGCTCTACAATAGATAGTAATGGAGTGATTGTGCATGAGATGTGTGTTCATGACTGAGCAGGCTGCCAGGAATGGGGAGCTGACTGGCATTTTTATTAATTGTTACTGCTCTACAATAGATAGTAATGGAGTGATTGTGCATGAGATATGTGTTCATGGCTGAGCAGCCAGACAGCAAAACTCATCAATGTAAAGTGACTGCAGGAGCCAGAGTGCAGAGCGTAGTGAGGTCCTGCCACCCTCACCCATCCTAAGCAGATCTGCAACTGGAGGCACCTGTCTTAGTCACATTCTAGGATGGGTTGCTGGAAGCCATTTTTAATCATTCCTGGAGAACCCCTTTAAACCTTCCTTCCTATTCTCCCCCTGATCCAGCGCTCCTTCTCCGTGTTCTGCAGTCAGAATTTTATTGTTGTGGCTGCAGCAGTATATGGGACGTTAAAACAATACGTTACTGGCTGTAGCCTAGGGAAGAGGATGGAGTGGTGTTGCTGGATTGAATGCAGAGCAAGAAGGTAAGCGTAATTATTATATTTTTTTTTTAACCAGGCATTTTAAAGGGCATCGGTCAGCAGATTTGTACCTATGAAACTGCCTGACCTTCTGCATGTGCACCTGGCAGCTGAAGGCATCTGTGTTGGTCCCATGTTCATTTGTGTCCACATTGCTGAGAAAAATAATGTTAATATATGCAAATGAGACTCTAGGAGCAATGGGGGTGTTACTCCTAGAGGCTCTGCTTTCTCAGCAACTGCCACGCCCTCTCCTCTTTGATAGGGCCAGGTGTGATATTTTTGCTTCCTGGCCCTGTCAATCAAACTGTAGAGGGCGCAGCAGTTGCAGAGAGAGCTGAGCCTCAAATTTGCATATTGTAAAACATAATTTATCACAGCAATGCGGACATATATGAACATGGGACCAACACAGATGCCTTCAACTGCCAGGTGCACATGTAAGGCTACTTTCACACTTGCGCTTGATCGGATCCGTTCTGAACGGATCCGATCATATTAATGCAGACGGAGGCTCCGTTCAGTACGGATCCGTCTGCATTAATAACTTAGAAAATTTTCTAAGTGCGCAAGATGCCTGAGCGGATCCGTTCAGACTTTCAATGTAAAGTCAATGGGGGACGGATCCGCTTGAAGATTGAGCCATATGGTGACCTCTTCAAGCGGATCCGTTCCATTGACTTACATTGTAAGTCTGAACGGATCCGCTCGCCTCCGCACGGCCAGGCGGACAGCTGAACGCTGCAAGCAGCGTTCAGCTGTCCGCCTGTCCGTGCGGAGGTGAGCGGAGCGGAGGCTGAACGCCGCCAGACTGATGCAGTCTGAGCGGATCCGCTTCATTCAGACTGCATCAGGGCTGGACGGAGGCGTTTGTGTCCGCTCGTGAGCTCCCTTCAAACGGAGCTCACGAACGGACCCATGAACGCTAGTGTGAAAGTAGCCTAACAGGCTACCCAGTGTCATAGGTACAACTCTGCTGCAATGCAGTATAGAGAGGTTCTGACCTTGAGATAAGGGTCCTGTGGTCTGTGGGCTAGTGGAGTATATATGAAAATAGGTGTTCTAAATCGGAGAACCTTTTTAAGGCCAAAAACTCATTTACTGTTTATTAAGAAGTTTTAAGTTTGTCATGTGTAACAGTGATGTCTAACTTTGTATTTATTGAAGCCGCTGTTTGAAATGAATATGTGGACAAAACGCATTTTTCATTGCCTTGTCAGTTTGCATATGGTATTGAGATATTGTTTTGTTTGTCTCAAGGACATCTATCAAATCTCAGACCCACTGCTCCTTGCTCAAATTTTCCTATTCTTAAATGGAACATCACTATCAAGAGAAGACACAGCTATACATCATTATGTTGGTTATGACAACTATGGGTACAATCAATGCTGGACTGACACGCAGATTAATTACTTTGGAATGCAAGATTTGCTTGTCTTTTTAATGAGTCATACTTTTCAATACCGTTTGTCAAACACAAATCAACTTAAAATTGAATGGTTCACCAGAATCAATGTTCAGAGAAGAGTTTATCATAATCTGATAGGTTTGAGAAGGAAACATAGTTGGCTATGAAATAAAAATTTTGAATGTTAGACTTTTAACGCCTGTAGAAATAATGTAAATGGGCCCACAAAGACCGCTGATGGGTTCACAGCCCTCCTCCACCCCTCCGCTTTCTCTTTCTGACACCATTTAATGCATATTGTCTGTAACTGATATGGAAACATGAGAATTGGGGTACTTGTAGACTGTAATTTCACTCTGAGATGCAAAGAATGGCTGTGTGTTCTTGTATGGTTGAGTTGTGTATGTACACCTGTCCCAAATACACCAATCCTACATATTTTAAGGCTGTAGAATGACCTGCTACTGTAACAGAAGCGGTTTTATTAGAATAGACATAAAAGGAATAGATGCACTCGCAAGGATAGGTGGTAATTGTATGATCATTGAGGATCCAGCCACTGTGACCTCTACTGGTCAACAGCAGAGGTGTCCACGACTCATTTGTGTGGATGGAGGGATAATATGCATGTGTAACCACCACTCTATTCTCTGAACGCTGTTTCGGACAGTCTGAAAGACTATAGCATACCTATAGAGCAAAAATGGAGGAATGATGACATAACTCCAGACATTAGATATAAAGCTGGTATCTATAATAATACAGTGCTCCAGACTAAAAAAATAAATAAACAGGAGTCATTGGCTCCTAAGCTGAAAAATGTAGGAGACAAATACAATTTTTTGTCACCGATTTGAAAATAAATATATATATATATATATATATATATATATATTTATAATAAAATTAAAAAAAGACTTGGAGAAGATGAGACGCAGGTTACAGTAATGAGCCAACACTGCATATAGGAGAATACAGCACCACATACCTCTTACATCCAGTATTCTCTCCTGTCAAGTAGATCTTCTTTCCTCTTCTCCTCCATTTGACCAGACCTCCATGACAAAGTCTTTCCGCCACATCTCGTCTCTACAGAGTTTGTTACACAGATGCGTTAGATTTTTAAAAAAAAATTCCATCAACCCCCCCCATCCTGGTGTCCCAACAATGTCATCCTGCTGCCGTTCCCAATACTGTGCCATGGTGCTCCCCAATGCCCCAAGTACTATACTGCTGAAAAAAATAGTGACCCCACTAGAAGAAATGTCCCTATATACAGCAATTATAAGTGCCACCTACAGTGCCCCCAGTAATATTAATAAAACCTTAGATTAATTCCCCCCCCCCCAAACTTCTCCCATATAGTAATTTCCCCACACATAATAATTAATCCCCTACAGAATTATGCTCCACAGTAGTAATTTCACCCCATACTGTCCTTTAATGTCACCAGTGCCCCCCTTATGGACAGTAATGTCCCCCACTGCCCCCCTTACGGCCAGTAATGTCCCCACCAGTGCCCCCTTTATGGCCTAATGTCCCTCATTACCCCCATTATGGCCAGTAATGTCCCCCCAGTGCCCCCCTTATGGTCCAGTAATGTCCCCCCAGTGCCCCCCTTATGGCCAGTAATGTCCCCCCAGTGCCTCCTTATGGCCAGTAATGTCCGCCCAGTGCCCCCCCCCCTTATGATCCGTAATGTTGGCACTTAAAAAATAAATAAAAAAAAGCTAAAATCTTATAATCACCTGTGTCCTTTCGCTGGTGCTGACGGTGTGATGCAGAAGCGCACACCTTACTGCTGTGCGTCCCGGCACAGGTGGGTGTGATGATGTCATTACGCTGCCTGTGCCGGGACACACAGCAATGAGGTGTGTAGCCTGTAGCGTAGGTGATCGGCGGCGGGGCAAGGAATTATTGGCTCCCATGCCCAGCCGCAATATTCAGCTACAGCGCGGCAGCCCTGTGGCAAATGGCGACAAGGCTAAAAAGTCTTGTTGCCATCTGCAAATTTTAAGGCACATTGGCGACCAAAATCTGGAGCACTGTAATATAGTATGTCATACAAAATCTCTTAAATGTTCTGTTGCTCGTCCCACCCACTAGACATATTCTTATCGATGCCATCTGTTATTTTTATTAATTTCCAACATGTAAAACCTGACTGCCAAGTGATTGTCACCCGACATACCAATATGTAAGACTGAAGTCCTCTTGTAGTTTTTGCTTAATTGTCATGATGCTATTTTAATAAAGTGACTCTAGATGAAGAAAAATGTCCCAGTTTGTGTATTTGTAGGATGTTCTTGTGGTGGAATTTGGTGTTACTTTTTCTTGCAACTGTAAGTGAAAATTATGTGAACCCTTTGGAGTGATATGGATTTCTGCACAAATTGGTCATAAAATGTGATCTGACCTTCATCTAAGTCACAACAATAGACAATCACAGTCTGCTTAACCTAATAACACACAAAGAATTAAATGTTACCATGTTTTTATTGAACATACCATGTAAACATTCACAGTGCAGGTGGAAAAGGTATGTGAACCCTTGGATTTAATAACTGGTTGAACCTCCTTTGACAGCAATAACTTCAACCAAACGTTTCCTGTAGTTGCAGATCAGATGTGCACAACGGTCAGGGGTAATTCTTGACCATTCCTCTTTACAGAACTGTTTCAGTTCAGCAATATTCTTGGGATGTCTGGTGTGAATCGCTTTCTGGAGGTCATGCCACAGCATCTCAACCGGGTTGAGGTCAGGACTATGACTGGGCCACTCCAGAAGGCGTATTTTCTTCTGTTTAAGCCAGTGGTAGGCAAAGTGCGGGTCGTGAGCCACAAGCGGCTCTTTAGACCCTTCAATGCGGCTCTTTGGTGCGGGCTCCCACGGCGACCCATCCTGCACTACAGAGGAATCAAATCTTGCCTGTGGGACGCATTTGCGTTCCACAAAGCAAGAGAGGGCGTGTTCGCTAACTAGTATTAGCGCACGCGCATCACAGTAGGGCCTATGCAAATCCGTCCCACAGGCAAGGTAACTAGTATTAGCGCTGCGCGCATCACAGTAGAGCCGGCAGTACGCACCTCCTTCCAGAGTAGACGTCGGAAGGAGGAGGAAGTGACGAGGGGTATTGAAAACTTCCCGGGCAGTGAAATCTGCCAGAGACAGAACACCCCTGCAGGCTACAAGTCAGAGTCAGTGTACCTCCTCTACCTCCTTCTACAGGTGACTCAATTATTTGGCATGTGTTTAAACAGCAAAAGTAATGTCTGCAGACAAGTTTAATAAAAGTTAAAAATTATAAAGATAAAATGAAATAATAATCAAGATCCAAATAAAAGAAAGTACATATAAAATATGTAAAAACACACTGGGCTTATGCCCACAAATGTAAGGGCACCGTGCCTGTGCTGCGGACTGCAAATAGTGGTCACAGACCATGGGGCAGCTGCATGAGGATCGCGGACCCATTCACTTGAATGGGGTTCGCGATCTGCATCTGACTGCCCGCACCGCAAAAAAGTAGCGCATGCTGAAGTTAATGGGTCCATGATGCGGGCTGCACACGGCCGTGTGCAGCCCGCATCATGGACCCATTCACTTTAATGGGTCCAGGATCCGGGATATGAGTGCTACAGAGTGCCTCCGTGGTGCTTCTGGCTGTGCCTTCGCACCGCAAAAAAGTAGTGCATTCCGGATCCTGGACCCATTGAAGTAAATGGGTCCATGATGCGGGCTGCACATGGCCAGTGCCCGTGTATTGCGGACCCGCCGTATTCGGCCTGCAATATGGCAACGGCGGGCACACGGTCGTGTGCATGAGCCCTAATAGTCCTCACTGGTACTGTTGATGCAATATTTTAGGTTTTAAAAATGTGGCTCTCGAAAGAAATTTCAATCGTGGTTTTGGCGATATTTGGCTCAGTTGACAAAAAAGTTTGCCCACCACTGGTTTAAGCCATTCTGTTGTTGATTTACTTCTATGCTTTGGGTCGTTGTCCTGTTGCAACACCCATCTTCTGTTGAGCTTCAGCTGGTGGATTGATGGCCTTAAGTTCTCCTGCAAAATGTTTTGATAAACTTGGGAATTAATTTTTCCTTCGATGATAGCAATCCGTCCAGGCCCTGATGCAGCAAAGCAGCCCCAATCCATGATGCCCCCACCACCATACTTCACATTTGGGATGAGGTTTTGATGTTGGTGTGCTGTGAATCTTTTTCTCCACACATAGTGTTGTGTGTTTCTTCCAAACAACTCAACTTTGGTTTCATCTGTCCACAGAATATTTTGCCAGTACTGCTGTGGAACATCCAGGTGCTCTTGTGCAAACTGTAAACGTGCAAGCAATGGTTTTTTTGGACAGCAGTTGCTTCCTCTGTGGTATCCTCCCATGAAATCCATTCCTGTTTAGTGTTTTACGTATCATAGATTCGCTAACAGGGATGTTAGCATATGCCAGAGACTTTTCTAAGTCTTTAGCTGACACTCTAGGATTCTTCTTCCTCATCGAGCAGTCTGCACTGTGCACTTGCAGTCATCTTTACAGGACGGCCACTCCTAGGGAGAGTAGCAGCAGTGCTGAAATTTCTCCATTTATAGACAATTTGTCTTACCGTGGACTGATGAACAGCAAGGCTTTTGGAGATACTTTTTATAACCCTTTCCAGCTTCATGCAAGTCAACAATTCTTAATAGTAGGTCTTTTGAGAGCTCTTTTGTGCGAGGCATCATTCACATCAGGCAATGCTTCTTGTGAAAAGTAAACCCAGAACTTGTGTGTGTTTTTTATAGGGCAGGACAACTGTAACCAACACCTCCATTCACATACATTTTTCCACCTGCACTGTGAATGTTTACATGGTGTGTTCAATAAAAACATGCTAACATTTAATTCTTTGTGTGTTATTAGTTTAAGCAGACTGTGATTGTCTATTGTTGTGACTTAGATGAAGATCAGATCACATTTTATGACCAATTTGTGCAGAAATCCATATCATTCCAAAGGCTTCACATACTTTTTCTTGCAACTGTAGGTGCAATGTGACCCATGTCTTCTAATAAGTAAGTCACCAGACCATGAAATATCATACCCAAAGTCTTGGGGATCATTTAGGTGTATTTTGCTAAATGTGAAGTGGGCCTTTGTGGCCTTTGTGTTCTTTGTGGTCAGCAGTGGTTTGTGCCTTGTAACTCTTCCATGGATGCTATTTTTGCCTAGTGTACCTTGATATTAATTTAGATAAGTGAGGCCTGGAGTTCCTTAAAGGTGTTTGTGAGCTTATTATTTGACACTTACTAATATAGTCTTTGTTGAATTTCTGAATCATTTTCTAGATTTAATAGGATGTGCCCCCTTGTTTACAATGTCTTTCGTGCTGCCCGTATAGAGGTCCTATCCATAAAATGGCTGCTGATAGAAGGTCATGTGACCAGGCCAATCACTTCCATGTGATGTCTCCTTGATTCAACTATACTGCACCTGCCATCTGCACTTGTTCTTTTAGGAGTTTACTGTAGGTGCAGTGTTTTAATAGAGGAGACATCTTATGGAGGTGATTTGCCTGATCACATGACCCTCCTGGATGAGTCTTTGGTGTGCTCGGGTGAACTTGTACTAGACCAGCAACTCCTGGGTTCCAACTTTTCTTAGTTTGTGGATAATTGCTGTCACTGTGTGGTTTGCTTGAGTCCCAGAGCCATATGAATGTCTTTGTAATCCTTTCCAGACTGGTAGACTTCAGTGACTTTGTTTTATATGTCTATTTGGATCTCTTTAGAACTTGGCATCATATACAGCTTTTTGAGACCTTATAGCCTGCTTCACATTGCCATAAAGGTTCTATATAAAGGGGTTGTCTGTGCTTTCTGGGATAGGTCATCAATATCAGATTGGTGGGGGTCCCATACCCGGTAAAGACCATAGACGGCAGAGGTGAACAGGAGGACGGCGAGTGCACATTGCATGCACCGTTTCCTCATACAGCTGATAGGCGTGGTGTTGGACCACCGCCGATCTGATACTGATGACCTATACTGAGGATTGGACATTAATAGTAAAAGCCCTTAAGTGGAATTTACAGTAGATTCACCAGGTTTCTGGGTTTCGCTAGTGGGCAATTTTTCACATAACGCCAGGTAGATGAATCAAATGGTCATTTAAAAACAACATTTTGTGTTAACGTTGTTATCTTTGTCTAACATTAAAGGTAGTTTAATGATCTTAGACATTCCAGTCTAACAAATATGCAAGAATAGAAGAAAATGGAAAGGGGGCAAATACTTTTTCACAGAACTGTAAATTCAGCTCACAATGCAATCACAAACATGCTGCTTTTGCTAGTCTTTCATCAGTAGTTGTCAAATCTACTACCATCCTTTTCATCTATAAGCCCCTCAGCCATTGGCTCAAGTTGAATATCATGTCATCATTGCTACTTTCCAACGTCAAAATGTGGGTAATCTGTTATACACATTGATTGTAGTGGAAGCCATCAGGATTGGCGGTATAGCGAGTGCAGAGGACAGGTGCGGCAGCAATGGCACAGTCTCTCTCTCTCGAGGCTCTACCAATAAATGCAGAGCAATTACTGATATGTGAAAAATAGGAAGGGGTTGTTTTTTGACAACCCCATTGCTAAAGCCTAGAGATCAGCAACACTTATAATTGTGCTGTGCCGTGGTTATTTACACTCTGAGGACCATCCAGCTTGGTGGACCACAGTGAAACTGGTTATATGTCAAATGCCTATAGTGGATCCATTTTACAAATAAATGTTTTTATGTACATATATCTGCTGACAAAATTCTCGCCTTATATAGAAAATGTGGAGTAATTAGAGTCAACTCCTAAACATTTTTATGCACTTCTATAATATGATTTTTATTTTCAAAGTGCTGGAAGTTTTTGTTTTCCGCACGTTTCGCAGATGTTGTTTAATACGCTGTTGTGGCCTTTTACATTCACAGACGGTGACTTTCTGAAGTGTAAAAAACAAGCAAAAAACAAGGGTTCTGCAGGGTCTGTTTTCTAATAATCTAATATGTGAATTAATAAGAGTGACTCCTAGCAGATTCATGTAGTAAATCAATTAGTATGCCATGATTTAACTGAAATTTGGGTTCTCACATTTTGTACTCCTATTTTTCACATGGCATTAGGGTGCATTCACACACATTTGTGATGGCCATGTCTGTGTTGTGGACTGCGTATCTGCAAAGCACCACGCATCTTGGTGCAGACCCATTGACTAAAACGGATTGGTCATGTTCTATTTTTTTGCGGTGCGGAGGAATGGACCTGGAAGCACATGGAAGTGCTTCCTTGTGTGTCCATGTGCTTTTGAGTCCATGACTTCAGGCCGCAAAAGACAGGACATGTCCCTATCCTGCGCTGTATCTTGTGGATCGCAGACCCATTTAAGTCAACAGGTCCGCACCGTGATGCAGGGTGCACACGGCCGGTGCTCATGTTTTGCGGTCTACAACACTGGGACAGCTGTCATGCGTTTGTGTTAATGCACCCATAGTTTGTAGAGTCGTAGGGCTGGAATAAATTTACTTTTTAACAGGGTTCTCTAGGCTTTTCATTAAAATCCTGGCATCTTCTGTCTGGTGTAGGAAAGATAGTTTGATCATGACTTACTATTCCGTTATGCCATCGTATAGGCTGACTGCAGGTTCTTCTGCTCAAGTCTTGACCGTATGGGTTCCAGAATATTCCTGTTCAGCTGCATATACAACATTTGCAACTGCACAGGACTTGGTACAGTGAGTGCCAGTTTTTCTTTTGATTTCTAGATTCAAGTACCGTATTTTTTTGTTTTAAAAGATGCACCTAAAGATAAGACACACCCCAGTTTTTAGAGGAGGAAAATAAAAAAATATTTTTCATCAGACCCCCATATCAGGACCTCACATCAGACCTCCATGTCAGACCAGATCAATCCTCAATGCCAGGCCCCCATCAGACCTCAGGTCATACTTCTATGTCAGACCTCAGATCAGAGGTAAAATAAATAAACTCACTTACCTCTCCTGAGCTGTCGCTCCTCTCCAGGTTCTGCGCTCCCTTGTCTTCTCCGGCCCTGCACACGGTCAGAACAGTGCAGTGCAGCCCCTAGGGAAGAAGACCAGGGAGGGTGAGTACTGGCGGCGCTCACAGCACTTTACTCCCCTTTCTTTGCACCTAATGCATACTAGTGAGCGCTTCCATAAGATGCACTGCCATTTCCTCCACCCACTTTTGGGAGAGAAAAATGCTTCTTATAAAGCAAAAAATAAGTTATGTATTTCACATTAATATGTCAGGAAAAAAAGTTGTATCGGCTTCATCCAAATGTTCACAATAGCTATACAACTGAGAGTTGATGAATCTTACTTTAAGGAAGAATATACTTTTATGCTTCATGCTTCAGCTGCATTGTCAGTCCTGATTGGGTCTTCTCATATTTGCAGATTGCATGCGGACGCATTCATTTCTATGCAGGTTGTGCAAAACCTAATGAAAAACAAAAATCCGTGCTCTAGGTAAATAGCTTTGAAAGGATTGATTACAATACAAATATGTAATGCAAGATTAATAAAATGGTACTACTGGCTCCTTATCACATGCAGGAGGACCCCCGAGTAGGTACACTGCCAGCAAGAGAGCGTGTGACTGACTGAATTATTCACGTGTGCACACACCGTATTCCTAAATGGCTGTCATCTTTCATCACCTCCATCGCAGTAAATACTGAGGATAATATCAAAACTTTGACCTGCTTAAATTATTAATGCTCAACAAGTACATCTGAGTGCTGAGATCTTTCAAAGGTTTACTTACTGTAATTCTCCCTGGGGTTGGTTTATGTATTTCTGAAGACTAGGTTCAGTTTTGTCCTTTCTTTTGTAAAACTATACGAAATAGTTACAGCGATGGAAACAAGAAGTCATTCAAAGGAAATCGATTTGCTAGCCAATCTGCCTTTAAAGAATAAACACCATATTTTTCGCACTATAAGATGCGCCTAGGTTTTAGAGGAGGGAAATATATCAAATAAAATAAAAAAATGACTTCAAATGTTAATTGGACCCCCAACAGACCTCAGACCATGCCCTTTTTGTATCTTGTGAATGTCATAAATGTCCAGATGGGATAACCTTCTTAAAGGGGTCTTCCCATCTTGATATTTCATCCTCACCTGCAGCCAGCTCTGCTGTTCACTTCCTGGTTTTCCGCTTCTAAGGCTGGGCGGGCTTAGGCAGTTTGAGTGAAGGCCGGCCACGCCTCCTTATGACATCACACTGAGAACTCAGTCCTCGAGTGCTCGTTCATGTTGATAGGACGAGTCATCAGTCTGGGAGCCTGCAGCGTCTTTGAAACCCATCCCCCCTCTCTGGAAGTGAGCGAAGACAGTAACATGTGTCTGTCCTGCAGTCTAATTCAGTTTTACACACAAAATCTCAGTCTTATCTTTTACAAACCCATTCTGTGCAGCAGATAAATAAATTTGTTCCCAGCTCCCTGCACTAAATAAAATTGCCCCCAGCATCCCTGCACTAAATAGAGAACGCCCTTTGGTTATAGTAAATAAAATCGTTGGTGGATTAGTGGATGATGTTATCCTGCCGCGAGATACCGTACTGGCATTGCAGGAGCGCACGGCATCATTGGTTGCTATGACGACGTGCGCTTTGTGCCGCCGCAGTACAGTAATACACTCGTATGATGTATATCAGTGTATTACTGTACAGCAGCGGCGGCACGAAGCGCGTGGCGTCATAGCAACCCGTGATGCCGTGCGCTCCTACAGTGCCAGTCTTGTACCTCCTGTTCCTCTTTCCGCCGCTCGCTTTGAAAGCCGCGCTGCATACAGAGCATGCGCGGCTCTATATCAGACGTGGCCGAGAACAAACAAGATGAGCGCATGAGTGGCTAGCGTGCGCATTCCTGTGTGAATGACTGGCCGCCTGGATGAAAAGTAAGTACGATCTGCGCAAGAGCGGCCCATAGTTGCAGCTGTGGAGTGGTGGCCATATTTATGGGTTACCGTAGGGGTGGGCGATATAGACGATATGAGATATAAACAATGTAAATTTGGCCAACTATAGAGATTTTGTTGATATCGCCATATTGTGGTAGAACATGGCAAGCTCTCGGCGCGCACCATGTTCTTCTGAGCCGGCACAGTGGAGAAGGAGGGAATGCCTCCCTCCCCACTGTGTGCGGCTGCCACTGTGCCACCAATGAATATAGTTTTATGCCTGAATACAAACGTAGCCTGCATGTGCCAGCCATATCCCATACCTGGCCTCTGACTGCATGCTGTGATCCACCACAATTAACCTAATTTACTCAGGTCCTGTAGTAATAGAGGCCAGGTGTGGGATATGGCCGGCACATGCAGGCTACGTTTGTATTCAGTAACAAAAAACGATGGTCAGACAGGAGCAGGCAAATAGTGCCTCCCTGAGTACTGCTCAAAAGACAATCAAGAAAAACTGAGGTGCAGTAAACTAAGTAAAAAGTCAAATTTTATTGATTATAGGGAGATAAAACCAGCCCCTACAGACAAACAACATATACAGCATGCACACAAGGGTACACTGGTAGAACGACGGGTACAGAAAATGTACCAGTCAAGTCTAGGTGTACTGTGTATAGTGGGCTGGACCACTAGCGGTAGGCCAGGCACGGCTATGTCAGTGAAGGTAAACTAGCCCTGTTGCCTCCCTACTTGACCTGGTCCGCCCTACTTGATAATCCACGGGACGGGGTCCAAAAAACCCCGCAAGGGGTGGCCCCGACTGGAACTCTCGTCCTGTGTATATGACCCTACTAAGGCCCTAGACACAGGAAAGGCACAAGCTGTCCGAAATGACCGGCCGGTCACCCCACCACAGCGGATACCACCACCCTGGGTCCTAGTCTGTTGGTGGTCCCTGAAGCCATACGCCGACCGTTGCCACCTGTATATACTCAGTCAATCTGCCTGCAGTGTCCCCTGATGAATCCTGGGTTTTCCTGGGAGGAAACGCGTCGGGACGTATAAGTACCACCATCACTCTATCCCTCAATCAGGTTTTTGGTGGTGGGGTTATTTTTTACATTGTGTATACTGTATATCTGTATAGTGTATGTTGTCTGTCATTTCGGACAGCTTGTGCCTTCCCTGTGTCTAGGGCCTTAGTAGGGTCATATACACAGGACGAGAGTTCCAGTCGGGGCCACCCCTTGCAGGGTTTTTTGGACCCCATCCCGTGGATTATCAAGTAGGGCGGACCAGGTCAAGTAGGGAGGCAACAGGGCTAGTTTACCTTCACTGACATAGCCGTGCCTGGCCTACCACTAGTGGTCCAGCCCACTATACACAGTACACCTAGACTTGACTGGTACATTTTTTGTACCCGTCGTTCTACCAGTGTACCCTTGTGTGCATGCTGTATATGTTGTTTGTCTGTAGGGGCTGGTTTTATCTCCCTATAATCAATAAAATTTGACTTTTTACTTAGTTTACTGCCCCTCTTAGTTTTTTCTACGTTTGTATTCAGGCATATTAACTATATTCATTAGTGGCGCAGTGGCCACAGCCCCTCCCTTCTACTCCCCCTCTTCTAAGTATTATATTAATTGCGGGACCACCCTCCACACGATTAAATCATTGGTGGCAGTGGCCCCAGGGTGGCAGCTTCTGATCGGATCACCAACAGCGTAAGTTTAACACCCCCCCCCCCCCCCGAAATATAGAATATATTGCGATATATATATCGCATATGCTTAAAATTATATTGCAATATAGATTTTAGGCCACATCGTCCACCCCTACCATATGTAAACAATGGGGTAAGAGAGAAGGGAATTTAGCAAAATGACTGCATTTTAAATAATAGAAGCTAATTACAAAAATAATCTATGGCACTAATGGATACTCTTGAAATATGATCTTTCGGATGGGAATACCCCTTTAAGGCAAAGAGCTCTCTATTTTGTTAGTTGTTGTTTTACAGTTAGAAGGCAAGAGAAAATAACTAAACTATACCTGCTTGATCATCCAACCCTTTTAATTAGTGACCAGATATTCTGTAGTGACCTAGTTTATTATCCTTGTTGGTTTTGTGCTGTTTCCAGTGTCCATTATTGTCAATGTGCGAAGATACATTTTTAAAGAACATGGTGTAAAAACAGCAATTATGGTTTTCTTTTCATTGAAGCATTTCGAGAATCGGTTTTCTTAAAGGAAAACCAATGTTATGTCTTCTTATTATTAAAGGATCCTTATCCCACTAAAGGAGACTGATCCCAATAACCTATAATGGATCGGGTGGGATTCAAGTTATTTTTTTTTCTTACAGAGAAGGAAAGCAATGCAGGCTTTTCCATTTGTACTGTGAAAAAAGAAACTGAAACCCAACTGTTTCTCAGTTCAGCAAATTGCATTTAGGGCCCATTCACACAACCATATGTTTCTGTCCGCATCCGTTCCACAATTTTGCGGATCGAATGCCTTCCACATCTGTATGG
This sequence comes from Bufo gargarizans, assembly GCF_014858855.1. Lineage (NCBI taxonomy): Eukaryota > Metazoa > Chordata > Amphibia > Anura > Bufonidae > Bufo > Bufo gargarizans. Next base: position 625,071,304 of record NC_058080.1, read on the forward strand.
CCTTTCCACAGTGCCGCAAACAAGATAGAAACGTCCTATTCTTGTCCATATTTGCGTCAAGAATAGGAATTTCTATCATGGAGGATAATGTTACATTCCGCAAAGTGCAGACGGCACACAGCCGGTATCAGTGTTTTGCGGATCTGCAATTGGCAGTCCGCAAAAACAGATAACTTTCGTAGGAATGAGCCCTAATGATGTAGAGAAAGTTAAAACAAGCTACTTACTAATGTATTGTTAACATCCATATTGCTTCCTTTGCTGGCTAGATTCCTTTTTCCCATTGTATTATACACTGCTTGTTTCCATGGTTACGACAACCCTGTAATAAATCAGTGGGGGCAGTGTTTGCACAGCATAGGAAAAAGCAGAACTGCGGGAGTGCGCAAAGTCCAGTACTTTGTTCTATAGTGTGCAAGCACGGCCACCACTGCTGGACTGCATGGTGGTCGTAACCATGGAAATGAGTAGTGTAGAACTTAATGGAAAAATGATTCAAGCTAGCAAAGGAGACAATATGGACAATCACAATGCATTAGTAAGTGCCTTATATTAACTTTGTCTACATTACAACTCACAAAATATGAGCTGAATTTATCCCCCCCTCATAGGCAGATTCAAACAGAAAATGCATGTATGGTCTAAGCTGCCGCTGTCAGTGGTAGGACGGATTAATCTTATTAAGATGATCTGGATGCCACAGCTACCTTACAGTGCTCCAGACTAAAAAGAAAACCTAGAAGCCATTCGCTCCTGAACTGAAAAATGTAGGCGCCAAATGAAATTATTAGTCGCCAAATCGAAACCGAATCAAAATTTTGGTATTGTGACAACGCTACGGCGATCAGATCGGCATAGGATTGTTTCGATACTAAATTTTAATTCGCTTTCGCCACCATAAAAAAGTATTGCGATACTCAATACCACGCGAAAAAAATCAGAAAATGAAAATAAAAAAAAAGCCGCGTGCATTTCACATTTTATGAAACGTTCGGCCCATAATAGAACAGTCGTATCCTATTTTTTGGGGTGACAAGGTGACAAAAAATGGCAAATCGCATGATTTTTTTTATTTGTGTTACGGCGCTCACTGCATAGAAGATTTTTAAAATAATTTAATAGTTTGGAATTTTCGGACGCAGCGCTATGTAATATGTTTGTTTATTTATTGTTTATATATTTTATATGTAAAATTGGGAAAGGGGGATCTATACCCGAAAAGAACTGATCAGGCATATCCCCATGCATTCTGAATAGAGAGCAATCCGTTCAGGATGCACCAGGATATCTTCAGTTCAGTCATTTTGACTGATCAGGCAAAAGATAAAACCGCAGCATGCTACGGTTTTATCTCCGGCGAAAAGACTTGTCTGAATGCCGGATCTGGCATTTTTCCCCATAGGAATGTATTAGTGCCGGATCCGGCATTCAAAATACTGGAATGCCGGATCCGTCCTTCCGGTCTGCGCACGCGCAGATTGGTAAAAATGTGTTAAAAGATAAAAGACTTCTTGCAATGCATTTGTGAGATGGATCCGCATTCGGATGCATCTCACAAATGCTTTCAGTCACATCCAGATCGGCGGATCCGGCAGGCAGTTCCAACGACGGAACTGCTTGCCGGATCACACTGCTGCAAGTGTGTAGGTAGCCTTAGGCTCTTTCAGACAGAAGTCACGTTTTGGCTCCAGATGCGTCCCGGGTGCATTGCGGCAAACCCGCGCGAGTAGATATTTTTGACTGCGATTGCGTTCTATTGTTCGGTTTGCACGCGCGTGATTACAAAACTGACTGTGGTACCCAGACCCGAACTTCTTCACTGAAGTTCAGGTTTGGGTTCAAGGTTGTGTAGATGTAATTTTTTTCCCTTATAACATGGTTATAAGGGAAAATAATAGCATTCTTAAAACAGAATGCTAAGTAAAATAGGGCTGGAGGGGTTATTTTTTTTTTTAACCCTCATTGGCAGTGTGCCACCAATGTTTATTATACTGGGGTGTTGGTGGGGGCGCACTGCGCCACCAATGAAGATAACTGACCTGTTAATACAAATACAGGAGACGTGTGCCGGAATCAAATAGCCGGCACCTGACCTCTGACAGGGAGCTGCGATCCGCTGCAGTTAAACCCTCAGGTGCGGTACCTGAGGGGTTAACTGCAGCGGATCGCAGCTCCCTGTCAGAGGTCAGGTGCCGGCTATTTGATTCCGGCACACGTCTCCTGTATTTGTATTAACAGGTCAGTTATCTTCATTGGTGGCTCAGTGGCCACAGCCCCTCCCCTCCTCCTCCCGTCTCTCCTCTTATTGGCGGCGGCAGCAGCACAGGGGGGAGGGAGAAACTCCTTCTCCACTGCGCTGCTGAGAAGAACATCGGTGGCGGGGCAGAGAACTATGATCTCCTGTGCCCCGCCGCTGTATTCAACGGCAGAGATGTGGCGGCGGGTCCAGTCGCAAATAGTGACGAGACTAAAAAGTCTTGTCGCCATTAGTAAATTCTAAGTCGCATCTGGAGCCCTGCCTTATCTACTACATAATTTCCCCATATGGTTGCCTCTCAGGTTTTTTCACTCAAATAATAAGCTGTTTAGGGAGCTTATATGGAAGGGGGTGCTTGGCACGGTTGCGGTTGGAGACACTTCAAAGATGTAAAACTGAGGGGAGGCGGGGGGGGGGTTGTCTCTTCCGAATCCATGGGTGTATTTCTTTTCCGCCCAACTTCAACATATGAGGGACTGGGAAAGGGAGGAGGGAGATGCCCAAAGTAGGTTACTGAAAGTATTCTTGGCGGCACCAAACTTATATGAAGCTTTAGAGGCAGGTAAATTGAAAAGGTCAGGTCTGGCGTTCCCTACGTTGCGTCTCTTGCATAAGACATGGTGGATATTGAGGGACCTACAGGGCATAAAGGGCATCACACAGTATACCTCTATATGGGACACTTGATAGTTGCTGCATCTGGACTCCCTGCATTGTATGGGTGGTTGGCGTCATATGGGCATTATCAGAGTTCTGACCAACTCCTTGATCATAATGTTCTCAAAACTTATGATCAACTTCAGGCGGAAACTGATTTACTGTCCTCTGACTTTTATATGTTATTTACAGCTGCTCCTTGCCTTCCGGGCTGACCATGCTAATGGTATGTTGAACACGGTATACCAAAACAAAATCATTGCCCTGGTTGATCTGAGGAATCCCTTGTCTGGAGTTATTTCCCTGCTCTATCAGGCTGTACCAGACCGATTTCTGCAAGATTACCCAGTTAGTAGGACAAAATGGGAAGAAGAGGTGGGGCCGTTGGAGGAAAACCAGTGGCAGGAGATATTGGAGAGGACTCCACAGCTCTCACTCAGTGAAGCCTAAAGGTTGTCACAACAGTTTCTATATAGGACTCCGGTTAGATTCCAAATGTCTGCGATGTGGGGAGGTGGATGCGGGTATGTTACACATAATGTGGTCATGCTCGGCCTTGGAGGGCTTTTGACGCACTGTGCTGCATCTCATTAACTCTCTATACGCTATACTAACTTATATTGGATGTGACCCCATTTGTTTCTGTATTGGGATATGTGGAGGATCTGCCAATCACTGAACCCAGAAAAGTAGCGTTGGCCAGAATGTTATACATGGCTTGCAAGCTAATTGCCCAGCATTGGCTAGATGAGTGTAGTCCTATTAGAACCTAATATATAGCTAAGATTAACTGGCTAATCAATTTGGAACGAGGGGTTTATAGGAAGAGGGATGCTATGACTAAATTTGAGAAACTATGGACTCCTTGGATTGACGCCCCAGGGCTGGCTTCCAAGTAACTCCAGAGATACCGACTGAGACTAGTGTGAGAGGTACTAATGACTGTGTGTAGCTGGATCTGTGATTGGCGGTCTCTTGCAGGATTTAGGGAATCTGTCTCCACTATTTAATAAGAGAAAGTTGTATCTGATGACGAAATGTAATTTTACCCACAGGATCAAAGAGGAGAGGAGCATGTATTTATCACAAAGGCATGATGGTGGGATCGGGTGGTGAGGAATGTGGAGGATGGAGATCATCATCAAGATGTTATGAAGGGTGGAGGGTATGGGGCTTTTGGGGTTTTGTGTTTGTAAAATTTACAATATATTAATATAAAAAAATTACTTAATAAAAAATAAAAAACAACTTTGTCTACATCAGGCATGCTCAACCTGCGGCCCTCAAGCTGTTGCAAAATTACAACTCCCAGCTTTCCTGGACAGCATACAGCTATCAGCTTACAGCAGGGTTTGGTGGGAATTGTAGTTTTACAACAGCTGGAGGGCCGCAGGTTGAGCATCTATATGATAAATGCCCTTCACTGAAGTGAGACCGCTCCATTTAACAGAGACCTGTGCTAATGTGAATAGAGCTTTTAAGGGGTTGTCCCATCTGTACAATTTATGACATTTAGGGATTATTCAGATGGCCGTAGTGTTTTTCAGACAGCACATGGCCGGCACTATGATAGAAATGACTATTCTTGTCCGCAATGTAACAACCACTTTCACTACACACCCTGCTAGACTCTCTACACACAATGGAAAAAGAAGGTGTGCGTTTCCAATATGGCCTCAATCAGGAGTGTTTTTAACCAGTTCTAGACCACATACACCATAACTGTCCGAAAGGTCTACATATATCTCTTCAAGGATGTTTTTGAATATCATTGCAGAGGTGGCAGCTGCATGCAGATCATGCAGGAGCAGGGAGCCGGAGGTCTGTGACAGCTGGGCTCCCCATAGAGAAGGCAGGGACAAAACCAGCTCCTGCTCCGCTCCTAGCGATCATATGATCACCTGTAACTGCAGTAGCGGACCCAAATTAGCTCTGCAGTTTATTACTGTGTTCCCCCTGTGATTGGTGCTAATATGTCAGCCCCAGTTACAGGAGAAATCAGCAATTTAAAATGCCCTAAAAGGTCTGTGACCTTATCGGGGCAGAAAGTGTAAAATATCAAAAATAAAGAAAATTACGCCACAACTATCTCACATCGCAGCTTCTAATCTGCCCTGGTGACTATAAACTGTATATTCCATTATGACAGTTGAAAGGAGGCACAACTCAAAGGTATTTTACATGCACTTTGTGCTGGAAAAAAATAAAAATATTTCCATTCTTTATTTTTATGTTTTTTTTTTTAGGTATCAAAATAAAACAAAAAATACAAAAATATAAAATGGCATAAAAAATAAATTCCCATTCATCGCCGAAAAAAGGATGCAAAAATATTTTAAAGGAGTGAAACAAAGTTATAGTTTTCAAAACCTCATCTACTAAGGGTACATTCATACAAGAGAGAAAAAAAGTCAGTTAGAAACAGATAAACTGTCCAATTTGCATCAATATGTGCAGCTATTTTGCTGTCCGTCTATCTGTTGTAGTATTGACTTTTGTTTTGCATCCATTTTTAGCAGCTGTTAAAAACAGACATTAAGGGCTCATTCATTTTGATGGGGCCGCAAAAGATGCGGATAGCACATCGTAGGGCCAGCCATGTGTGGTCTGCAAAATTAAGATGGAATAATTTTTTGGCTTTTTTTTCTAAAACCCAACCCATGCAGTGCCATCAGTATATATTATTTATTTACTTTAGCCACTTACATAGCGCCAACATATTTCCACAGTGCCTTACAGACATTATAATCACTCACTGCCACCCATTGGGGCTCACTATTTAAGTTCCCTATCCGTTTGTGTTTGGAGTGTGGGAGGAAACAGGAGAACCCGGAGGTAACCCACCGAGAACATACGAACTCCATGCAGATGTCGTCCTTGGCCGGATTAAAACCTAGGGACCCTAGCGCTGCAAGACACCAAGGCTAACCACTGAGCACTATTACGCTCGCCCACGGTGCCCTCATTATATATAATTCCCCACTGTAGGGCCGCCTTATATTATACACACTTCTCTCTCCATGGGCAAGTGCGGGGAACACTTGTGATGTGGTGTCACAACACTGGGAGTGTCAGGTCCTACTGCCTCTAGTGTGGAGCCAGTGTCCACGTGAGTGCCTGTGGTGAGGAGTTTTTACTCCTGAAAAGGTCCTCATGTGCCCATTTTTAACGGCTGTTCGACGGATGCACTTCTGTCTAGATGGTAATTAAAAACAGGGCCATTGATTTCAGTGGGGTCCGTCATGCCGTGCTAACAGTCAAAAATAGGACATGTCCTATTTTTGGATGGACTTAGTTGGCGAATCGTAAAAAAATAAAATAAATGTGAATACCCCCATAGTCTGCAGTGGTACTGAAAACGCCAGTGTGACGACAGTGAATGTATCCTAAAAAATATGGAAATGTGCCGGATCAAGAAGGGGGAGAATAAAAAATAAAGATCACCATTTAAAAACAGAGCAATTTCCATTGTTCCTCTTCTAAACTGAGACTAAAATGAATTGCATGAGGCATTCCCTTATCTGTTAGGCGTTCAGCTGTGTATACTGTGCTTTGTGGTTGTGTATTATTATGACTTTGTGTTGCTTCTTTTTCCTTAGGCCTCTTGCACACGAATGTTGTGTGCCCGTGGCTGTATTGCGGCCCGCATACGGCAGGTCTGCAATACACGGGCACCGGCCCGTGTGCACTCCGCATCACTGATGTGGACCAATTCACTTGAATGGGTCGGCAATCATGGAAATGCGGAACGGAAGCATGGATCAGAACCCCACCGAAGCACTATGGAGTGCTTCCGTGGTGTTTCTGTCCGTGCCTCCGCACTGCTAAAAAAAATAGAACTTGCATGGAACGGATGCACAACGCTCGTGTGCAAGAGGCCTTAGTCATGTAATCAGTAAGGCGGGCAGGGTGTGAACGGCTTTCGGTGACTGATTATTCTTTCCCGCGCACTTTCCCTAGGAGTCTAGTAAACATCATCTGCTCCTTGTCAACAGTTAAAACAACACATTGAATTCATGCCCTGGGAAGTTTAGCTTTGATAATTCTGTAGAAGGGGTAATTAATAATAAATTAGATATTTGTGCGGCTCCTGGCAACATTTAAACCCTTTTGGAGCCGAAGGGGGCTACAAGAGTACTTTTATATTAATGTGTGTGTCACATGCCTGGTGCGTGAAGGGTTAATCTGGGCACTCACTTTTGCTTTACAGCTTGAATAATTTCACACCATCAAATGTCATGTGCCACTGCAGGCTGCTTTCAATAAATCACGTCTTGTATGGCGTCGTACATCACGTTGCATCTCCTAATCATGTTTGTGACATGAATCAACAAGAGGTAAATGTATGTGCGCTGTGTGAGAGATGACTTCCCGTGAGATGTGGAGAATTCTCCCAATTTAAAATGACAAATAATTTCTAGTTGGGTAAAAAAAAACGAGGTTGCTGGAAACATCATACATACTGTATAATGACATTACTTCCAGTGTGGAAAAGCTGCGGCCCATTTATGAACCCCCATGTCAATTAGTCATCCTACAGAAAACGAATCATTGTGCCAAATGTTTGTCTGCCCAGTCCCTGATCCTTGTACTGATTACTTGACTAAATAGGTTTATATATTTGGGCTTTCTCACCAAGGAAAGCTCTCCTCTTCTAGATTGAAGACAACGGAGTATCTCTGGTACCTCTGATCTTTAAAGGGGTTTTCAGGGAATAAACTTTTATTAAACATGCCCTGGTCATACTAAAATATATATATTATATGATTTTATTATCTATTATGCCCCGTTTTCTTACTTTATAAACCAGTCATGTCACTGACATCACGTTGACGGGTCACTTGCTCCCCCACCCTAAGCTGCACTGCCCGCCGACACAACGTCAGTATTGAGGGGCAGTGTCAGGAAGGGGCTGCTTCTGTGTACGTGCCCGCCACCAGTTTGGCACCTCTTTTCCCTGCATGCATTAACGCCCCTCCTCTGCCTGCCTCCTTATCCCTGAGCTGGACATCACCACATTTACTAGTGTTATGTGTAATTGGATGCTGCTCTGTCTGCACAGTTAGACAGTGCGGCATTCAGTTATACACAGCGCCATACATAGCGGCGATATCCAGCTCAGCGAAGAGGAGGAAGGCGGAGGAGGCAGTAGAAGGGCGTCGGTGCAGGCGGGGAAAGGCAGTGTCGGGCTGGGCAGCAAGTGTGGACAAACTAGAGGTGCGTGCCCCTCAATGCTGACGTGGTGTCGCCAGGCAGTGCAGCTCTGGGTGGGGGGCATGTGTCCCGTTGATGTGACGTCAGCAAGACTACAAAACCAGGTCATGTTTAATGAAAAATAAAAGTTTAATCTCGGAAAACCCCATAAAAGGTCTGATCCCTTAGACTACATTAACACAACAGTTTTCAGCACAGATTAAAGTCATTGCCTCTGACTTATCAAGTTTCAATTGTATATTGAAATTGTGAGGGTGGTGTCTTGTGTAGTGGCTGTCGCATGGCTAGAATGCAGCCGTGTTGAAGCCAAGCACCCCTTCTAGATGCGGTCTGCAAATGAGTTAAGAGTTAATGGCTTAGGCTACTTTCACACTCAGGTTTTGGCTTTCCGTTTGTGAGATCAGGGATCTCAAAAGCGGTCTAAAACTGATCAGTTTTGCCATAATGCATTCCGAATGGAAAAGGATCTGCTCAGAATGCATCAGTTTGCCTCCGTTCAGTCACTATTGCGCTCTGTAAACGGACACCAAGACGCTGCTTGCAACATTTTGCTGTCCGCCTGATGAAGTGAAACCAAACGGATCCGTCCTGGCGCACAATGTAAGTCAATAGGGACAGATCAGTTTTCTCTGGCACAATAGAAAACGGATCTATCCCCCATTGACTTTAAATGGTGTTCAAGACGGATCAGTCATGGCTATAGAAGACATAATACAACCGGATCTGTTCATGACAGATGCATGCGGTTGTATTAATGTAATGGAAGCGGTTTTGCAGATCTATGACGGATCCACAAAAAACGCTAGTGTGAAAGCAGCCTTACCTAAATTGTGCCATCAACCATTAAAAAAAACTGTTAAAAATCAGTTCATTTGTGAACTCTGCCATTGGGCTGTACCCATTATGTGACACCCTGCTCTAACGGATTTGGAGGATTTGGGTAAGAGTTGCCTTTATTAATGCTGTCTGCCTTCTTGTTTGCCCAGTAGAATTATGTTTTAATTGGCATAAAACCTTTACACATCTCCATTTGCTTTATTATCTTGCAGAGAGTAAACACATGGTGAAGGGATCACTGATTTCAGTTCCACATATGATAGCATTATTATGTGGCATATTGAGGCATTGTACTAAGACAAGATCACGTCCCCATAATTGTCCCCCTGTGTAAGGCATAGGTACAAGAGCATCAAACTTCCAAATCTGCAGCAGGTGTGCACATGTGCAGGTGCCATATTGACTGCTGTAATTGTATATCTCCGGGACCCATTAATTGTAAGGCATATGGCATATTAAACCCAGGAGGGTTGATTTTTCAGCGACTTTGTGCAAAATATATTTTGAGCTGTTTGTTGGCTGTAATCCACTGTTGTGGGTAGACTTAGTGGTTGATACTTAGTTATCTTAAAGGAGTTCTCGGCAAATGATTTAAAATGGCCGCCAGCAGCCTGTCCTAGAATGCCAGGAGGACTGGTTGCTTCCACTTGCAGAGCTGCCTAGGTGGTTAAGGGCAGTGCCTCACTACACACTGCAGTGCTCTACAATGGATGGTAATGATGTGAACCTGCTGAGATATGCCACAATGGCTGAGCAGCCTGACAGGAGCACTCGCCAATATCTAGTCTATGCAAGTGCCAGAGAGTAGTGTGTAGTGAGGCTCCCCCACCGCCCCCAAACCACAGGTGGCTCTTCAAATGGTACATAACAATCAACATATCTCAAGAGGGTACGGTACCGCCCACAATGCCCCAGGACTATCCCGGTCCACAATACACTTTAGTTTTCCGGTATTGAGATCAGTCATAGAGGCTGAATACTGAAAAAAAAAAAACGCTTCAGTTTTGTCCCCATTCATGCTCCGAAATGCATTCCATTCCGTTTAGTTGTGTTCCCAGACCGGAGAACAAACTGCTACATGTTGTAGTTTGCTTTTGTCCTGGGGATGGGGACGGATCCGTTTTCTCTGCCACAATTGAAAACTGATCCGTCCTCTATTGACTTGGAGTCAATTGAGTAAATGACGGCTCAGTTCTGGCTATGTTAAAGATAATACAACCGGATCCATTGTAACGGATGCAGATGGTTGTATTATCAGTAACTGAAGCGTTTTTGCTGGACCCTAACGGATCCAGCAAAAACGCTAGTGTGAAAGTAGCCTTAGTCATGTAAGCTTTTTGAAGTCAAGTACATAAAATAAGTCACTCGTTTTTGTTTAGATTTTTTTTTTGTGTGTTCCAGATTTTGAGAGCCATAATTTTATTATTCTGCATTTGAGGTGTGCGCTGCCTTAAAGGGTGTATTCTGATAAGTGAATCATGTTGCTATAACGTGTTTCGAGACTCTACTGGTCCCTTCGAATTATATTGTAACGACACTAAAAACATGTAATAGCATGTTGTTATAACATCTGATGAAGAGACTGGTACGGTCCTGAAACGCGTAATATGGGCAACAGTAGAGTGTACATTGATTATTTACATGTCCGATTATATCCTACACCCAAAGGCCTGCTTTTCAACTCCCAATTCATTGAGACCAAGGCATCTGAGAAGATAAATGGCTGGGATCAGATTTATTTTCTATGAAACTGGCTGACCCGTGCACTTGGCAGCTGAAGGCATCTGTGTTGGTTCCATGTTTATATGTGCCCGCATGGCTGAGAAAAATGATTTTTTAAAATATATTTAAATTAGTCTCTAGGAGCAACGGGGGCGTTGCCGTTACACTGAGACGCTCTTGTCTCTCTGCTGCTGCGCCCTCTGCACTTTGGTAGGGCCAGGCAGTGTAAATGTCATGCTTGGCCCTGTCAGTCAAAGTGCAGAGGGTGCGGCTGTTGCAGGTGTAATGGCAGGGCCCCCATTGCCCTCTGTTTACATAACTGTGGAGACTTGCTCAACACTGACTGTATTAGGCTACTTTCACACTTGCGGCAGAGTGATCCGGCAAGCAGTTCCATCGCAAAACGTATGCCAACCAGGCTCGGACTGGCCCACAGGGGTACAGGGGAATCCCCCGGTGGGCCCCTGAGCAAGGTGGGCCCCTAGTCTCTCACCCCCTGCACAAGTTGCACATAACAGAGTAGACTTACTGCATTACATACATATATTCAATGTACAGCACCTCAACCAGCCAATGTTCATATAAAAAACCTGTTAGATTATTTATTATATTTGAATGTATTTGTACGGTGGGCCCCCAAAATAAATTTTACTGGTGGGCCCTAGGCATCCCAGTCCAACACTGATGCCAACTGATGGCATTTGTAAGACTGATCAGGATCCTGATCAGTCTAAAAAATGCCTGATCAGTCAGAAAAATGCATTGTAATGCCGGATCCGTCTTTCCGGTGTCATCCGGCAAAACGGATCTGGCATTTATTTTTTTCACCATTTTTTTTTTCAATCTGAGCAGGAAGGACGGATCCGGCACTAATACATTCCTATAGGAAAAAATGCCGTCAGGCAAGTCTTCAGTTTTTTGGGCCGGAGATAAAACCGTAGCATGCTGCGGTTTTATATTTTGCCTGATCAGTCAAAATGACTGAACTGAAGACATCCTGGATTGCTCTCCATTCAGAATGCATGAGGATAAAACTCATCAGTGCTTTTCCGGCATAGAGCCCCTAGGACGGAACTTAGTGCCGTAAAAGAAAAACGCAAGTGTGAAAGTACCCTTATGTACACAAAAGAACGTGAGAGACTTAAAATGGGCCACTTTAGAGCTATTTTTCAAATAGAAAAGTACAATTTCAGTAACTAAAGTATATTACAAAAATGGTCACTATCACTGCCCCTATACATTACACAAATAAAAAAAAGAATGACCGTTACACTTTAAGTTGTATATTGCAGTTCCTGTCCAGGCATAATGCCTGTATAATGCTTTTTCAGTGCTTTGCGCTAATTACTTTGCAGGGAGTATTTAAATTGTTAAATCTTGCCCTATTTAGGTGACTTTGGGTGGACTGAAACACTAGATACAGTCTATGGTTAAGAGTGGCACTATTTATGGAGCACTGCATCCCTGATAATACAGCCTCATTATCACGCACCAGTGTGTGAACCTGGCTATAGGAAGAACTGGTAGAGGGGCATTTATCATGCTCCTACTGTACGAGGCTTCAAGCTTCTCCATATGTATTAAGTGTTTGATGCAAGGCATTAACTGCATTTGGGTAAAGGCTCTTCACAAATGTGCCGCTGAAGATCTTACCTCTTCGGAGCTTGGCAGGCTGTTTGCTGCATTGTGTGTGGAATACTTGATGAATATATTTTTTATCTGGAAATTATATTGCCATTGAGCTTGTCAGACAGCGTAATAAATGGGTGGATAAACGCGCAGGCAGTGGGATTGCAGCGCTTTATCTTTGCACATTATTGATCCATAAAGACTTAAAATGTATTATTCTAAGATTGTGGCTGCTTTAAAGGACCCCTGAAAAAAAATTAAGGATGCGAGCTGACAGAAGTCATTTTAATGGCAAGGCTATTTGGTTTTAGCTAACTGGAATAGTGAAGAACGTAATCCATCATTATAGCGCGTTTTAGTAGTCTATAACGAATGTTGAACAGACTATCAAGGTCATTGTCTAGCGATGATAGGAGAGATTGTTTTCAGGGTTTAACAGTTCTACAAGTGCTTAGTATAAACAGCAATGCCTATTCCCCGGAGCACCGCGGTGCAGCCGAGAGGAGACAGCTTTATGTGCATGGCGAGGGAGGCAGAGCTGCCTGCCGGATCAACAGAGCATTTCAGCCTTAAAATATTTCTACTTTTTCATAATGTCGAATAAAGACATGGCAGCAACATTTCAGAAAAGAAGCTGGCCTTGGGAAATAAGGGTCAACCTTTGCTAACACAATCATCCTTCTTTTGCTTCTTAGAAAAATTTCAATGTCTTCGGTATGAAAGAAGAGAAATTCTTATCTTGTACCAGATTATATATGTTATTACATAAATCTGCCTGTACACACTCGATGTATATCGGCTAAGCCCACTACTATCAGCCAACCGTCTAATGTCTATAGTGGTCTCCAGCGATGGCTGATGTTGGAGAAGATAAGGATCAGGCATGTTGGGGAGATAAGGATCAGGCATGTTGGATTCAAGTGCCCAATCCTGTCCTGGGGAGATAAGGATCAGGCATGTTGGGGAGATAAGGTGCTGTCGGAGGAGTCTGGCTGCAGCCTTCTCTTCTCTCCCCACTCACTACATATGCATTCTACATATGTATGGGTCAATCGGAAAGATAGCTAGCTCGTTCCCCCAGCTGTTGTCTAATGTGTATGGTCAGGATAAGCGTTTTTCTGCTTTGCATCACACCTTACAGTTCATATTTTTGTTTCTTTTATATCCTTCTCTCATTTACGTAGTATTCCACAACATTTTAAAACATTATATTTTTTATATTTTACTGCACCTTTTGTGTGAAAAACCAGGAGTGACCACAGTTATTCCCACTGAATTGTATGGAGTGGGCTACTGCGGTGAGCCCGCTCTATATGCGGCGAGTGCTGGCTGTATAATACACCCGGCCACAATGACAGGGAATGGCGATCATGCAGAAACCAGTCAATTAACCCCACGGATGACATGTTTAAGAGTGATCGCAGCATCTGTGAGGTAAGGCAAAGGGAGGCGGTTCCCTCTGCCTTCCAATTGGAGCCGCCACAGTAAAATTGCAGGGCTTTTATCGGTGACCGTGACAGCCCAGGTGCTGCTGAAGCTTCCCAGGGCTTTCTTACTAATCTGCCTGCAAAGGAGGGAGCACGTCAGAATCCCATGCACAATAAAATTATGATGAATGGGACACCTAGTTTCTAGCCTACTAAGAGTAAAAAACAAAACAAAAATAAACACAAATATTAAACATTTAAATCTCCCCACTTTCCCAATTTTACTTATAAATAATATAAACATCTGAAAATGTCTGAACTATTAAAATATTTTTTTTTTAAATGTTTAGTGGGTTGAATGCCACGACGAAAAAAATCATTAATTCACCTTGTGCTGTTCCAGCTGGGCGGACTGTGCGGTTCCAAGCGCCCAGCTGGGCGGACTGTGCGGTTCCAAGCGCCCAGCTGGGCGGACTGTGCGGTTCCAAGCGCCCAGCTGGGCGGACTGTGCGGTTCCAAGCGCCCAGCTGGGCGGACTGTGCGGTTCCAAGCGCCCAGCTGGGCGGACTGTGCGGTTCCAAGCGCCCAGCTGGGCGGGCTGTGCGGTTCCAAGCGCCCAGCTGGGCGGGCTGTGCGGTTCCAAGCGCCCAGCTGGGCGGGCTGTGCGGTTCCAAGCGCCCAGCTGGGCGGGCTGTGCGGTTCCAAGCGCCCAGCTGGGCGGGCTGTGCGGTTCCAAGCGCCCAGCTGGGCGGGCTGGGCGGTTCCAAGCGCCGGGCTGGGCGGTTCCAAGCGCCCAGCTGGGCGGGCTGGGCGGTTCCAAGCGCCCAGCTGGGCGGGCTGGGCGGTTCCAAGCGCCCAGCTGGGCGGGCTGGGCGGTTCCAAGCGCCCAGCTGGGCGGGCTGGGCGGTTCCAAGCGCCCAGCTGGGCGGTTCCAAGCGCCCAGCTGGGCGGGCTGGGCGGTTCCCAGCGCCCAGCTGGGCGGGCTGGGCGGTTCCCAGCGCCCAGCTGGGCGGGCTGTGCGGTTCCCTGCGCCCAGCTGGGCGGGCTGGGCGGTTCCCTGCGCCCAGCTGGGCGGGCTGGGCGGTTCCAAGCGCCCAGCTGGGCGGGCTGGGCGGTTCCCAGCGCCCAGCTGGGCGGGCTGGGCGGTTCCCAGCGCCCAGCTGGGCGGGCTGGGCGGTTCCCAGCGCCCAGCTGGGCGGGCTGGGCGGTTCCCAGCGCCCAGCTGGGCGGGCTGGGCGGTTCCAAGCGCCCAGCTGGGCGGGCTGGGCGGTTCCCAGCGCCCAGCTGGGCGGGCTGTGCGGTTCCCTGCGCCCAGCTGGGCGGGCTGTGCGGTTCCCAGCGCCCAGCTGGGCGGGCTGTGCTGTTCTAAGTGCCTTAGTTTCCTAACCCTAATTGGAATAACCGTATTCAAAAAGTTGTATGTACCTCAGAAATGGTACCAAATAAAAACTGCAGTTTGTCCTGCAAAATACAAGCCCTCATACAGCTCTGTAAACCGAAAATAAAAAAGTTATGGCCGTCAGAAAATGGCAATTCAAAGAAGTAATAAAACAAAATAAAAACTACTGTATACAATTTTGGTTTCACCGTAATCGCGTTGAGCTAGCAGCATGAGGTTAATGTGTGGGTATTATTTATGTATTTTTTTTTTTTTTATGGTATCGCAATACTTTTTTCTTAGTAGCAAAACCGAATATTACTGCAAGAACTACATTTATATCCCTAAAAAAACGATTTGTCATCTGTAGATCACAGGTCTGTGAGTCACTGAGGTAAACAAGTCTAACACAAGTATGATTGTCACTTTTTTGGCTCTCCTCCAGTTTCAAGGTCAAGTAGACACATTGATTTTTTTCTACGCTCTTGTCTTGCAGAACATAATCATTGTATTGTATATGGGAATATGATGGTGGCTGATCATGCTTGCCTTGTACTAGGGCTGAAATGATTGAATCGAGTAATTTGACACACAAAAATCCTCGATGCATATTTTTTCCATCGAGGATTAATTTGTGTCATGTGACCACGGAGCCGAAGTGAAACGCTTGCTATTACTCGCCGTTCCGTGGTCACCCGCCGGCTCGTACCGCGCTGCACTGTATCCTGACACATTATCAGGTCATAGAGCACGTAAGCTCACACTATGACACTACACTATGTGACATCAGTGCAGCTCGCAGAGTAAAAGATGGAAAAGCTGTGGAGCGGAGCCCCTACAGGAAAGTTAAGTACTGGCGCTGGGGACATGGCTAGGAGAGGGAGATGGTGGCACTGGGGGAGCAAGCTGGTGGCATTGGGGGAGCAGTTGGTGGCACGGGGGGAGGGCAGCTGATGGCATGGGGGGCTAATGAGTTTTTATAAAGAAAAACGTTCTTTTAATTAGTTTTTTGTTATTATAGTACTCGATTAATCATTGGATTAATGGATAGAATACTAGATTACAAAAACAGTTGCTAGCTGCAGCCCTAGCTTGTACTTATCTTAAAGGAATGGTGTTGCATAATGAATTCACATATACAGTGCCATATTTTTAAAGAGGAGACCTAATTTAATTGCAATTATCCATATCCCCTGACTAGAGTTGCAGGGTTTTCCAGGATTTTGACAGGTCATAAATATCGAATCTGTGAGGACAGATTCAGACTGATGCAGATCTGATACCGATGATCTACCCTAAGGACAGGTCATCAATATAAACTTCCTGGTAAACCTCTTTAAAAGGGTTTTCTGGGATTTTGGTACTGATGACCTCTCCTCGGGATGCAAAATGAACAAAAATGCGGCTTGGCTGCACGGATGCAGACAGCACATATCGCATCCGTGTTCTGTCCCCATTTTTAGCGGCCACATAGAAATGAATAGGTCCACGTGTGATTTTCAAAAAATGCAGACAGATAATACAGTCCTGTAAATGCACGCTTATCCATTTGCAAATGAGCAGCGAAGGCGGGACCAAACCACTCTGAAAAACGGTTACCAAGTGCCCAGCTGGGTTGGCTGTGCTGGGCACTTGGAACAGCACAGTCCGCCCAGCTTGACACTTGGAACAGCACAGTCTGCCCAGCTGGGCACTTGGAACAGCACAGTCCGCCTAGCTGGGCACTTGAAGTAGTAGGTATTGTACTTTTGTGTGATGTACGTATAGCCTTTTTCATGTGTTTCAGCTCCCTGGAACTTTGAATTACTAGGCTAGATTAGGCATATAGGAGCACATTTATTAAGACCGCAGTTTTAGACACCTGTCTTAATAAAGGCCTCTCCATAACTTCTGCGCCGGCCTCTCCATAACTTCTGCACATCCAGCGCCAGTCTAAATGTCAGACAGCTTTTTCCTCTTCACGAACCAAAATGCACCTATTCCTAAGGGCTGTTTCAAACGTCAATGTTTGTGATGACATTCGTGAATGGTGGCTGGTTTTAATCCGTGAGGATGTGTGTCAAGGGTCCATTGTCGGTCGTCTTGTAAGTTTTTTTGCCCTCTGTGTGTCATCCATATTCCACGTTGACTACCATGTTGGCCTCTCCATAAGGCCCTTTTCACATGGGCAAGTATTCCATGCGGATGCAATGAGTGATGTAAAAGCATTACACCCGCACTGAATCCTGACCCATTCATTTCAATGGGGCTGTGTACATGAGCGATTGTTTTTCATGCATCACTTGTGCGTTGCGTGAAAATCGCAGCATGTTCTATATTCAGTGTTTTTTTCACACAATGCAGGCCCCATGAAAATCGCATCACATCCACAAGCAACTGCGGTTTGATTTTTGCACATGGTTGCTAAGGAGACAAGGGATGTATGACCTGGGACCCCATTTACTTTATTATTTTCCATTATAACATGGTTATAATGGAAAATAATAGCATTCTTTAATACAGAATGCTAAGTATAATGTCAATTGAGGGTTAAAAAAATAATGAAAACATAACTCACCTCATCCACTTGATCGCGCAGCCGGGATCCTCTTCTTTGTTCTTCTTGAAGGACCTGCAAAAGGACCTTCGCTGATGTCAGCGTGTTGACGTTAGCACAGTTCCTGCTGAATGAAGATAGAAGGATCTTCTATCTTCATTCAGCAGGCTCTGCGCTTATGTAACTGCGCTCACCATCTGGTGAGCGCGATGACGTCTGCGAAGGTCCTTTTGCAGGTCCTTCAAAAAGAACAAAGAAGAGGATCCCGGCTGCGTGATCAAGTGGATGAGGTGAGTTATGTTTTTATTATTTTTTAACCCTCAATTGACATACTAAGCATTCTGTATTAAGAATGCTATTATTTTCCATTATAACCATGTTTTTTTTTAGACCTGGCGTAAGTGGGGAAAAGTCGCAGATTGCGGTGCAAAGGCCTTTTGTGCCACAATCTGCGCCAGAAAAATGCCTAATATAGGCATATTTCTGTTTCATAAATGACCCCCATAGTCTTTATCCTATGAGGCCCTGTAGAGGAGTGTGAAATAGAGGAGAAATGTTCTACATACTTTGGAAATTCATAATGCAGAACAACGTGCAGGTCTTTGAGTCGATGCTTTGATAGACCAACAATTTCTAAAGCTGAATATTTTGAGGCTTTGCTTCAAAATCCATGTAAAGTAATTGAAATAGCTATGTTCGCGTTTTCTGGTTTCATTCTCCTGCCTGATAGACGAGTCCTTGCACCCAAGTACAGGGATAGAAGAATTACATGCAGATATAGTCAGGTGAAAGGCAGCTATCTCCTCACTTAAGGCGAGCAGTGTTTTTACCACTGAAGCCTCTTACTAGAAAATTGACTGTTCTCCTCCCGGGTAGACAGGCTGTGATTTTTAGATAAATGGGCTTTGCAAGGGAAAACAATGCAGAGCACTCTTCCTTTCAGAAAGATAACATTTTCAGGCTTGGTGCCTATTAATAGGATGGTACATTTTGTGTGTGATTGGGATATAACTTGAACAAATTAGTATATGGAGAGGCAAAGTAATATTTAGCATGGGAGAAGTTGGAGGACATAAGTGAACCGCGCCGATGCTATCCATAAAAACATGGTACGTTATTCTGCTGGAGTACTTGGACGCAGCTTTCTGAAGCAAACAAAGCACAATAGGCTGATAATTTAAGTCACAATGGGATATGATATCGATGGAGCCGCTGAAGATTCGCTGACAAGACAGTTGTAGTAGTACTTATTAGCAGAATTGATTTTTTGTGTGTTTACTGAATTTATTGACTCCATTCCATTGTAGGTAATATAAAGGATAAGTGGTAGTAGGCTGTCCAGACCTTTTATAGCAGGTATGTGACGTTAGATAATATATAACATGTCCTATTATTTGATCATACGTGGGTTGAAGCAAGGGGATGATTGCACTCTGTTCCTCAATAGAAAATGATCGGATCAATATCGTGTACTGGGGTTGTCGGGTGATTGCCTATGGCATTTATAGATTGCACTGGATATACTAAATACTTGGGAAACTAATCATTTTAAGTCCGGTGCCAAGTAATAATACAATATTTAATGCATTTTTTCTTATCTTTACAGCTGCTGAAGACTTTTATAAAGATATTGTAACTAGAATAACAGGCTTCACCAACCAAAATGCACCTATTCCTAAGGGCTGTTTCATACGTCAATGTCTGTGATGACATTCCTGAATGGCTGCTGGTGTTTAATCCGTGAGGATGTGTGTGACGGGTCCATTGTTGGTCTTCATCTACGTTTTTTGCCCTCTGTGTTTCGTTCATATTCCATGTTGACTACTAGGTTGAGAAAGGGATTTCCAGAGCATCTCCTACCAATGTTGAGTGGTTTTCATCAACCTGTAGATGACAATGGGTGCGTTTGGTCCACATAATGGACCAAAATAATACATGTGTGAATAAGCACATTAAAGGACATCTGTCAGATGTGTCCCTATGACACTGGCTGACCTGTTACATGTGCGCTTGGCAGCTGAAGGCATCTGTGTTGGTTCCATGTTCATGTGTGCCCGCATTGCTGAGAAAAATGATGTTTTAATATATGCAACAGGGGTGTTGCTGTTACACCTAGTGGCTCTGCTCTCTCTGCAACTGCTGCACCCACTCCATTTGATACACGGGACCAGGCAGTGAAAACACCTGTCTCCGTCACTCAAAGTGCAGCAGTTGCAGAGAGAAGAGCCTATAGGTGTAACGGCAATACGCCCGTTGCCCCTAGAGGATCATTTGCATACGCTAAAACTTCCTTTTCTCAATAATGCGGACACACATGAACATGGGACCATCACAGATGCCTTCAGCTGCCAAGTGCACATGTAACAGGTCAGCCAGTGTCATAGGTACAAATCGGCTGACTCATTTCCTTTAAGTCCTAATTCACACACCAGCATTTTGATCAGTGATTTCCACCTGAGATTGTCAGCCAAAACGCACAGAAGAGGTAGAAATCTTACCATTACACCTTACCTCTGGGTAGCTTCCACTCCTGGTTTTGGCTCACAATAACTGATGGAAAAAACTGATCAAACACTGACTATGTGCCTAACAGTGGACGTGGGATACGGATGACACACAGGTGGCACAAAAGTGGACCCTCGGACCTACAACAGACCCTTCACAGGCATCTTCATGGATGAAACATTGACCATCTTCTCATAGACATCATCATTCACATGGTCATGTGACGGAGGCCTGAAATCAATGAATGTGTGTGCTGTCCGTGGAGGACATATATGTTTCTCTGACACAACAACAGATGTCCCCACCATTAACAGAGTTTTTTTCCATTCGAAGTGGAGTTGTTATCCTGTTGTGGAAATAACTCCTTCAATGGATTTAGAAATAAAGGACTATTTTTTCAGAGAAACAGTTCCACTTTATCCCACGGACTATTGCTGGTCGGCCCTATTTATTTGAAAGCAAAAACCGGTTTTGGAATCATGGATAACCCCTATAAATTGCTTGTGCACATTTCCCATGTACAGTATTTCTTATAGCATCTGATTGTGAAACAGTAAATCAGCCAGAAAATTGCTCTACGTGGCGTTCCGCACGTGCAAACAGTCATCTTTGCTTTGTTTCATTAGATGCCTGGTCATGCCTAGATAGGAAAGACCTAATGTGAACTGGTTGAAAGTGTTCTCCATCATTTTTTATTGGATCCTTTATTGATTTAGCTTATTTTGAATATGTATGTATGCAGTAAGGGCTCGGGGAAGCAGTGCTCTCTACGTGATTGGATGAAGTGCACTGACATCAACAGCATTTTCACTATCCTTTAATATATTTAATTACCTCCTTGACGGGAGCCATTTTTCCAGATAATAGAAGAGCTTTCTTTCAGCCTAGGGCGTCCTGTTTTACGTCTGTGTAACAAATGAACACAATCCTGTGCATAATAACACGAAAAAGCAAAACATTTGTAATTCACATTAACTTAATGAAGTTGAGATTAAGAAGGCAGAGTATCACCTTCATTAATTAAAATTCCCCAACCTGTGAGCAGAACCATATAGCCACTGTTGATTGATTGAGCAATTTAAAAAAAATTCAACTTTTATGGTCACTTGTCCATTGTGAACCTATAGCAAATTAGCCTGTTTCTTGTAGAACTTTTATGATTTTAAGCAGGGATGCCCAACCTGCGGCCTTCCAGCAGTTGCAAAATTATAATTCCCAGCATGCATGGGCAACCTACAGCTATTAGGGCATGCGGAGAGTTGTATTTTTGCAACACCTGGAGGGCCGCTGGTTGAGCATCCCTGATTTAAAGAAGTATTCATTCAACATAAAAATAAATTAAGCTCGCCTCTTGACTCATATGTATTATGACTGTTAATGCTTGTAGGAAAGTCTGAATTTCCTTCAAAATGAGACACTCCTAGAGCAATGGGTGATATGAACAGAGACCCCTCTAAAAGCAGCTTTCCTCCTGCAAGAAGATTGGGCACATTGATCTACCTATACTACTTAGATTGGGTAGTTTGGAAACTTTTCTCTATAGGCCCTCATAGACATTGTTGGCAAAACCTGACGGTCAAATGTGTACGTGCAAGAGTGCACCTAGCCTTTCTGCTGCCTGCGCTCCACCCCCCCCCCCCCCCCAGTGCCAATTTATTAACCTAACCACTTTGCTACAATGAAGGCACTTATTGCCCACGGCCCTTCCGCTGACCCTCTCTTGCCCCTACCTGGTGCTGTCTGAGGCGATTGCCTCACCTGACCTCATTGGTGGTGCACCCCTGTGTACGGGGAGATCCTGATGCTTCCCCAAAAGATGATCTTGGGGGAGAGAAGGATCTGGTGAACTGAATATTTTTACCCCATTCTTTTGTTCTCCTAGAAGATAAGCGTTTTTTAGAAATATCTACAAGGTACTTGATCATCTCGCCCTTTTGAATACATATACGTTTGGCAGAACTGAATGTGTAGAAGGAAGTCGGGAGAGATAGCTGTAGACTGAACATTCGTTCAGATGACAACTATAGAATGTGTATGGCTGGCTTTTTGAGAATCGCCCACCTAAGGCTAGTTTCACACCTGTGGTGTGAGTTCTGGATGCCAACGATATGCCCGTCGGCCCCATTGAGTATAATGCGGTCCGGTGGAGATCCATACAAATTTCAGCAGACAATGCAGAGGATCGGCTGGGCACAAACCGCTGCATGCTACAGTTTGTGTCCAGACGATTCCTGGCATTGTCTGCCGAAGCAACCCAGCAGAATTCACTCTGGCGGAGTGAAACTAGCCTGGGGGTATGCACACAGGCCAAAAAATGGGTGCCAAAACCATGTACATTTTAACATGAATTACCACCCTTTTTGGTCACTTTTAATGGTTTTATTGAAGGACTGTACAGAATCTGGGGAACATAACAAAAGCCAGTGGCATAATGCAAGGCCCCAGCGGCTGACAGTAGAGCTTCGTTGATGCACAGTCAGTTAAACAAAGTTTAAAGTATATTTTAAATGTATTTCACCTGTAAGAACAGTGCCACCAAAAACATGTTGCATATTTTTAATTAGTAAAAAACTGTTAATCAAAGTCATTAATGTTCAGCTTAAGTCTGTTCACTGATAGCATTGCTGGTAATGATAATTGTGACTTGAGTGGTTGTTCAAATGACTTTGATGTGGGTGGATGTGTGTACTTTCACTGCTTTAGTTGAATGGAAAATGACTGTGATTGAATGTGATGTGAAGTCAGTGTTGGAACAGATGAGAATAAAATGTTTTTCTTTTTTAGCCATTTGAAATGTGAAAAAATATATATATATACATATATATCTTCATAATATCTTTTTACTGCCAGAAGTGTTTACTGTGCTTAGTTCACCTTACTTATGGTATTTTTCGCTTGTAAGTGATAGGCAACAGTGATGGACTGAGATGTTCTGTTCCAGTACCGAAGATACTGTAGGTCAGTGATGCCCAACTGTGGCCAGCATATGTCTGATGTGTTGCCCTAAAAAAAAGGCAAATTCATAATGTGCACATGACTTTCAAAGTATAATGATCAGGCATGATGTACGCCAAGTCCTTTAGGCCGTGGTTACATCTCCTTTAGAGGCTTTTTTCAGAGGTTCTGTGGCAGATTTGACGGTAGGATGGACACCACAATGGACTCCATTATATATCAGTGTGGTCTATTGGTCACAGTGGTATGCATATGATGAGAGCATTGCACTGTTTTTGGGGGTACTGATTTATCTTTGTCAAGCACATGGGAAAAACAATCTTCTAGATGGTTAAAGAGACATTTCCATCTTGGACATCCTGTGCATATGCCATAAATGCCTAGTAGAAGTGAGTCCAGTTTTCCCTCGGTGCTCCTTCAGTATTTTCTGTGCTTTTATACGGTTTATAAAATTTGTGATACACAGGATTTTTTATTTTTATATATATTTTTTCATATAGTTTTATCCCGTTTCCCATTCTCTTTGGCCCTGTTATCTCTAGAACACTTGAAAATTTCTTATTCGACTAAAACATTCACAATAGAAGCATCTCTTTTCCCTAGAAATGTTATCCTTTGTAACAAAGGCAAAGACTCCCTTTGCTGTCTGGCTGCTCAGCTGTAGCCCCTGATCTGCCCTAGTAAGTGTGTCTTCTAATTAGAAACCAGGATTACATTAATAGGAGAATTTCACATTGATGTCCAGCCTTCGGGTCACATCCTCCTTCAGGCAATTTATTCCAGGTTGTAAAATGTCTCCCATTTTGGTGCTAATGCATATTTAAACTTGTCATACAGGGGACATGTTGTACATATGGAAATAAGATGCATATTATTGTCTTTCAGCTTTCTTTTAATTTGTTAGCTGACGCTTACCCAAAAGTGTAAATTTACACCGATAATCAGTTCTAAAATGCCGCTTTCATGCAAGCGTAAATACGGGTTACATTTATTTCATAAGGGTGACATGTTTTATTGCAGTTCTCTAATTGCTTCCTTATATGACAGTCGAAAATCATGATCATAAGCAGTTGGAGATGGATTTAACATTGTTCTCAAACAATAAAAGAGCAAAGACACAAGTAATAAAAAGCCTGTAATTAGAAAAGTTGTATGTGGAACTCCTCCAGTGTTTTGTAGATTGCTTTTTTGTTACTCTCCTGAATGTTCGCTTAGACAGTGGACAATTACAGTGGATCATAGAACAATTCTTCCCTGCTGAGTTGTCATTATTACCTTAGCGAAATTCATTCCTTTTAAATGGTGACTAATTTAAGTGGTTTCTTAATTACGACAAATGTATGTTTGTAGCAGAATAAGTTATGCAGACTAATAATGTAGAGGGAAAAAATGATTACAGGTTATACCCCAGCCTAATGCAGGGACACTTCCGTCACTGAAGAAAAGTTTATTTTATATTTGAAAATAAAGTTTACTTTGTTCTGTAATATAACCGCCAGGTTGATAGTTTCTGTCAATAAAAGGGTTATTGTATGACTGTCATATTGGTAAAATGGCTCCTAATCTTAAGGTCCTTTTTATTCTGTCTGATCATCGGAACCGTAATCGTTCCTGATAATTCTCCCGTGTAAATCGGCTGCCAATCACCCGATGAACAAGCAAATGCTTCTATTTCAGGTGATCTTATCTTTTGGTCAACGCCTAAATCATTGTTTCTGGTTAGCACATTGCCCTAACCCCCTCGGGACCTCCACTGTAATTGAGCAGGCACCATAGCTGCTGGGTACCTGCTGTTTTACATAGCAGATAGTAACATAGTTTATAAGGCTGAAAAAAAGACATCTGCCTATCCAGTTCGGCCTGTTATCCTGCATGTTGATCCAGAGGAAGGCAACAAACCCCTGTGAGGTAGAACCCAATCTTCCTCATTTTAGGGGGAAAAAATCCTTCCCGACTCCAATCAGGCAGTCAGAATAACTCCCTGAGGCAATATCCGTAATCGTCCTGTATCCAGTGCAGATGTTTAGCAAGGCAGGAAGAGAACCCACATGGTTGAGGGCATCCCAGTGGTCAAACCTGCCCCGATCATTTGGCTCTCTCCTGTCCTATGGTTAGGGGATAACTTTTAATCATAGCGCCACCACCATTTAAATCAAGCTGGGGCTGTCATAATCATGAATATAAGCTACTTCTCTTACACAACTTCCTATGCATTTTAGGTAGGAGATTCTCATGAAAGTAGGGACCGTGCAGCCCTGTGCTCCACTCGCACCACTGTCCCTATCTACTTGTACGATCCACCCTAAGTGACGGCCCACAACTGGACCACATTCCCTTCGTAGCCAACTACAGGAGCCTAATGCGAAAGTGTTGGCTTCTCTATTCATTGACCATGTGGTCCAGCTGCATAGGAATCCCTGAGGACATAATGTCGGATCGTTATGTGCAATTTGTTTCTATGTTTTGGATGACTTTTGTTCTAAATTGCGTATTACTCTTTCTTTTTCGTTAGCCTTTCATCCTGAAACCAATGGTCAGACAGAACTGCTAAATCATTCAGAACAATATTTAAGGTGTTCTATTTCTGGCTGTCTGTCTGGTTGGGTATCTCAGTTAGCCTTGACAGAATTCGCCATAAACAACCGTGATAACAGTTCTACTGATACCTTGCCTTTCTTTTGTAATTATGTTTTCCTCCTGCGATGTTGCTCTTTTTCTTCATCCAGTTCTGATAATCCAGAGGTTGATAACACCTTACATAAATGAATAGTACATGTGAATATAAAAAAAAGCCTTTATATTATCTTATCAGAAAAAATGTTTTCTCCTTCCTCTCCTGTCTAAAGACTTAGACTACTTTCACACTTGCGATAGGCTGTTCTGGCAGGGGAACAGCCTGCCGGATCCGTGCTACCGCAAGTTCACCGCGCCGCTGGAAGTCCGCTCTGGCCCCATTCACTATAATGGGGGCGGGACGGAGGCAAACATGCTGAGAGAAGGCCAGACAAAAACTACAACATTATAGTGGATAGGGCCAGAGTGGCATGGTGGGCTAGCATTGGCATGGATCCCCTTCTGGAACAGCCTGCCGGACCCTGCTGCTGCAAGTGTGAAAGTAGCCTTATATGGGCAGCATTTGAGTTTCTTCTTTTTGTTTCTTCTTTCACTGCAGCTCACGCATCTTCACATCTCCCCTCTCCATGGTGTTCTATGGGAAGCATGTAATCTAATCCTTCAGTCAGCTAACAGCCATCTTGTCAGTCTGGACTGATTTAGAGTGTTCGTTTTGGAAGAGGTTAGAGAAGGAAATAAGAAAGACTTTTGAATTCCTTACTCTAATCGTTTTTTTTTTTTTAAATTATATATTATATAGTAGTCGTTATAGCTGCTAGTCTTCGCCCACTAAGGGAATACTGAGAATTAGAAATAGAGCCTACATAAGGGGCAGGCAGGTGGAAATGAAGAACGTAAGTCATTTGACTTGATTCTGAAAAGTCTTCTGAAACTATAGTGGGTTTCCACTTCAGTCAAGCTCCTTTCGAGCACCAATACTTACTTTCCCTGCAACCGTAATTAAAGCCTTATATGCCAACTGCTGAAAACATTGGTCATCAACTGATGTCATTGGACGCAAGAGGCGTTCAAAAGCAGAAAACCATAACTTATGCATCTGTTGGCTCTGGCTGAATGTCCTTATCAACTGAATACGCTTGGGTAATGTCATCATAAAGTTCTATTTGGACTATTTGAATCTTTAGAACAACGCACAGACTGCCCTCTGTACAGCCCCCGATAAGTGTGTGGGGCTGCTGAGCATCGCTCCTGACTAAGAAGAACACTTAAGTGGATATTTCGGAGGAGAGTTCAATAGTCGGTGACTACTCTACAATCTGTATTCTGCAAAGCCATGGCCACTGTATTGATTGTAGTTTTGGTATCTCTGCTTTAGTCCATTGCATAATAATTCCTATCATCCCAGATTTTTAGTTTTCCTCTTCTTCCATGCGCTATGCTTGTGTACTCCCTGTACAGCGTGATTCTCAATAGTCAGGCCTCGAGCAATATATAGTGTATAATGAGTATGTAAAATGTGATCTCTAAAGGTTTCCCCGCTCTGTATTCTATTTCTGCCTTTTACTATTCACATTTTGACCATCCGCTTGAATAATACTATTGCAATTTTTTTTCTGTTTTATTATTTTAAAGTGGAGCAGGGGACGCTCAGAGCCTCATCATTTGTATAGTTGCCCATTCCTAAAGTGTGCCTGCCTTGGTTTTATTAGCTCAGAACTTCTTTTCATTGTTTCATGGAAGTATTCAGCAGTGTCAGGAGGCCAACAGAAACAGCGCTTGAATAAGCCTGAATTGATCATTTCTGCAGGATTTGTTCAGCACACGGTATACGCCCCAAGAGTGTAAATATGCATTTACTTTCATGTATTAAATTATGTAACTGTTAATTGCTGCCAGAGCATCCTACGAGAAGTTCTTTGCTGAGCCAGAATACAATCATAATTAGTAACTGAAGGTTATAAAGGACAGGCTGTTCACAAATTAAAATGGGGATATAGCAAAAAATGTAATTGCAAGTCTAAATGTGTTGAAAGGTTTCTTTCGCAATATTTTCAAACATTTCATGTCAAATGGCACTTTTCATAAATAATTATGAATAAATAATGAGGGTGGTGTTTTGGGAAAACATGCCACTTAGGTTCGTTAGGTAGAGTAGCAGCACATTTAATGCAAAATTTTCTAAACAGCATTTCCACCCTTTTCTGCCTGAATTTGTCAATACACATTAGAAATAAAATATGGTAGATACGGTACACAGCTTTGTGGCAAAGCATCCTGGTCCTTTAAAAAAAAAAAAAAAAAAGTCGAAGTGAAAGGAGAGCACACGTGCATGCATGTTGTCCTTTCCATTTACTGCTATGGGACTTCTAAAAATCGCCTAGTGAGCATGATCAACTCTTTTCAGAAGTCCCATAGCAGTGAATGAAGAGCAAACAGCGCATGCACGGCCACCCCTTTGATTACTGATTATGGATTTCTAAAAATAGCCAAGCTGACTCTCTCCAATTTTTGGAACTCCAATAGCGATTTAATAAAGATGTCTGGTACTTCTTTCATTGTGACATATCGCATCGTCTTGCTGGAAGATCCCATCTGCTCCCAGGGAAGACTATCAGTATGTATGGTTTTGCATGAAACTAAATACCCCTTTCCGGTGTCCCCAATGCTCTGAACAGCTGAGCATGGCCGTGTGCATGAGGCCCAAGGCATAAGACTTTGGGCCCTTGCAGACTAGCGTTGGTCACGCTGCGAGTTTGCATCGCAGCTCCCGGCCTGCCTGGGGTCACATAGCATTATATTGATTTATGCTATGTAACCCTTACAGTTTTGGAATGTATTGGATAACACTGGCAGAATTATGCCATTCCAGAAACTGTAAGGGTTACATGACATCATAAATCAATATAATGCTATGTGACCCCCGGCAGCGCTGGGAAGGCAGGCCGAGAGCTGCGTTGCGGACTCGCTGCAGGAGGAACACTCGTCTGCAAGGGCCCCCACAGTCTCAACGCAGTACAATACAGCATTTATCATACTGCATTAAAACAGGGATCAGATCCTAAGAAGTTGAAGTACCATAGTGGGGGGAAAAAAATAAGAAGTGTACTTTAAAAAAAATATAAAAAAAAAAAAAATGTTCCTTTTCCTCATCAAGCCATTTTTAATAATAAAAAAATAATAATAAATTTAATAATACATAAAATTAAAATGAATCCGTATCCACATATGTAATGACCCTCAGTTGACCACTGTAAAAAAAAATAAAAAAAAAATAGAAACAGCCATAGTGCAAAAACAATCTGCCCAAGGGGCGGCGTTTCATCGCCACTTGCGCCCAGCCAGCCGCCCCCAACTGCCGTTTTGAAGCACCGCCCAGCTCATCAATATTCACTTCGCTGGGCAGCTACTACTGTCCCCGACTTCACAAAAGATCCGGCGCCGGATCTTGTGTGAAGTCGGGGACAGTAGTAGCTGCCCAGCGAAGTGAATATTGATGAGCTGGGCGGCGCTTCAAAACGGCAGTTGGGGGCGGCTGGCTGGGCGCAAGTGGAGATGAAACGTCGCACCTTGGGCAGATTGAAGACACCCATGTTCTAAAACTTCGGTTACTGTATTTATAAGGTGGACAGGGGGGATACTTAGATGATTTTAATACACTTTATAAGACCTGTACTGTGATATATACCCCTAAATATGCTTATTGTGCCTGTCAGTGTCTCTTTAAGGAAGTGCTGCAGGGAACAACCTGAAAGCATGCTGTACCCAGAGCTCAAGGGAAACCGTTGAGCGGATTCCAGGACGGACAATGCCTGCAAGGACAGAGCCAAGGACTGCAGCGGTGAATGGATAGACACCGACAGCAGATTACCACTGAACACGAAGCCCGAGACCGCAGGGGAACATTGGCAGACAGCAACTGCTGTTACAGTACTGACGAGCAAAATAAAAATAACACATATTATATATATATTTTTCTCGCACGGTGAACGCCACAATAAAAAAAAAAAAAAAAAAGCAATGTCATAACTGCTGCCTTTGGCCTCATGCACACGACCGTACTGTTTTTTGCAGTCCACAAACCGTGGATCCGCCAAAAAAAAAAAAAAAAAACGGAAGCAGACTGTGTGCCTTGAGCAATTTGCAGGACATGTTATATTTTTTTAGCGGGGCCGTGGAACGGACCAAGGGATGCGGACAGCACACGGAGTGCTGTCCGCATCTTTTGCGGCCCCATTGAAGTGACTGGGTCCGCATCCGAGCCTCCAAAACGGCGGCTGTGTGCATGAGGCTTTTTCTTTATCCTGTTTCTTAAAAAGCTATATAAAAACTGATCAAAAAGTAGTATGTTCCCCAAAATCGAACTAATGATAATGGCAACTCTTCCCACAAAAATAAGCCCCACACTGCGCTCCATTTAGAGAAAAAGAAATGTATGCTTCTCAGAAAATGGCTGTACTGGTACCACAGAGGCTGTACAAAATCCCCCATCAAACCAATTCAGTCAGTGCTGTATAAATCGCCATACTAGGCATCAAATGCACAAAATGCTCTTTGTTCTAAACCCTGCAGTGTGCCCATACATATAGCACCACATATGTGGTATTGCTGTATTGAGGAGTAAAGGAGTAAGAAATTATGGGGTGATTTTTCCCATCTTACCCCATGTGAAAAAGAATAATCTAGTGCTAAAGCAACATTTTACCTGATAAATTACATTTCTCAATTTTCACAGCCAAGTGTTTCTAAATTCTATAAAACACCTATGGGGTCAAATCACTCACTACACCCCTGAATTCCTTGAGGGGTGTAGTTTTCAAAATAGGGTCCGTTTTTGGAGGTTTCCACTGTATAGGTACCTCAGGTCTCTTCAGATGTAACATGGCACCGTAAAACCATTCCAGAAAAATCTGCTTTCCAAAAGTCATATGGCGCTCTTTCCCTTCTGAGCCCTACGGTGTGCCCCTACAGCACTTTACAAGCACATATGATGTGTAAAAAATTGTGTTTTCCTTTTCTTCCTGTTACCTCTTGTAAAAATGAAAAATCTGTGACTAAAGCAACATTTTTATTTTCACAGCTAAGTGTTCCTAAATCTATGAAACACCTGTATAATTAAAGCACCCAGTACACTGCTTGATATATTATGTGAGGGCGTAGTTTTAAAAATGGGGTCACTTTTTGGAGGTTTCCGCTGTATTGGTACCATAGGGTCTCTTCAAATATGCCTTGCTTCCAAAAACCATTCCAGCAAAATATGCCCTCCAAAAACAATATGGCGCTCCTACACCTCTGAGCCTAGCGGTGTGTCCATTCAGCACTTAATAACCACGTATGGGGTGTTTCTGTAAACTGCAGAAATTAGGTTAGCAATATTGATGCTTATTTGGCTGTTAATCTTGTTGGTGTTATTGGAAAAATTTATTAAATTGGAAAATCTGCACAAAAAGAATTCTGAAATTTCACCTCCTTTTTCTGTTAATTCTTGTGGAAAACCTAAAGGGTTAACAAAGTATTTTAAATAAATTGATGGGTGTAGTTTCTAATGTGGGGTAATTTATGGGTGATATTTATTATGTAAGCCCCTCAAAGTCATTTTAAAACTGAGTTGGTACGTTAAAATTTGTTTTGGAAATTTTCTTGAAAAATTGCATACTTGCTTCTAAAATTCTAAGCCTTCTATCATCCCAAAGAAATTAAAATGACATTTACAGAATGAAGCTAAAATAAAGTAGAGATATAGTGAGTTAATTAAAAACTATTTTATGAGGTATCACTGTCTGAAAAGCAGTGAAATTCAAATAAAAAAATGGCAATGTTTTTCTAATTTTTGGTAAATGTACCACTAACATGAAGTACGGCGTGTCACAAAAAACAATCTTAGAATTGCTCGGATAACTTAAAGCATTCCAAAGTTATTACCATGTAAATTGCCATGTGTCAAATTTGCAAAACGTAACCCTCTCAGGAAAATGAGAAATGGATGTGTCCAGAAAGGGTTAACAATTTGATTCCACAGGTAAGCATCCTTCTATCGTGTGTTTGCAGTACAATCACAGCCAGCTCAGGAAAGGTCAGCCCATGTAGAATATTCTACAGAGATATTTAAGTAGAGGATCAGAGTTAGCAGCGCGTGCCCTGAAGACAGCTCAGCATATATAAAAGATCGGAAGCTGGGGAGCTCTCTGCTTGCTTTAGGAGAATACAAAGATGTCACAATTACAGGCAGTTCACACTTCTGTATCTGTTCCACTTAATAAGCTGCCTCCAGAGGTGATGCCAGCACTTCCAAATACTGCAGTTTTTCACTCTAGGACTGACATTTCGTTACTCAATTTAGATGGTGATGTTATATTTATATTTTGCGCAAGATTCCACTGTCCTTGGCTTTCAGCAAGGTAATAATGCATATTTTATAGTCTGCTCTGAAGTTATAAGTTTACTACCAAAGATACAATGGTGACTTTGTAATATTTTAATCCCTTAGTGACCACCCATATGCCTTTTTACGGTGGTCACAAAGGGTCCTTAGGCTGGGCCACTGCTTCTTTACGGCGGCCCTGTCTAAGAGCTGCACGAGTCCCCCTCACATGAGAGCCTTGCCCTGCTCTAACAGCTCGGACCAGCAGGAGTGCCGATCCGGGATGTTTAACACTTTCCATGCCGCGGGCAATGGCGCCCGCCGCATGTAAAGTTCTGACAGAGGGAGCGGACTCTGGCACAGCTTGCTGGTCAATGTCAGAATAGCATTGCCATTAAAATGCAATGCACCATAGGGATAGTGCATTGCATTTTGAAAGCAATAAAAAAAGCTGTCTGTTTATAGTCCCCTTGTGGGACTATTAAATGGTAAAAAACAAACAAAAAGCTCATCAATAAAAAAAAAAACATACCCATTACGCTTTTTTTTCCATTGAAGTAATTCAATGAAAAAAATAAAATATTAAAAAATCTTCCCTATATGTTTGGTATTGCCACGTCCATAATGAGCCAGACTACATAAATATCACGTAAATTATCCCCTACGGTTAACGCCATAAAAAAATAATAAAAAAAAATAAAAAGACAGAAGTGCTAATTTAAAACTTAATAACAAGCGATCAAAAAGCACCATTTACTCCAAAATGTTACCAATGAAAAATACAAGTTGTCCCCCAAAAATCAAGCCCTCATACAACTCCATATAAATAAAAATAAAAAAGTTATGGGTCTTGGAAAGTCGCAATGCAAAAAAAAAAAAAAAAAAAAAAAAAAAAAAATTCTTTGAAAAAAAGAAAGGGGGTTTATTGCACAAAAGTAGTAAAATGTAAAAAAAAAAAACTATATGTATTTGGTATCACTGTAATCTTACTGACCCAGAAAATAAAGATATTATGTTTGCGTAAAAACGCAGTGGCAGTATTGCTGTTTTTCCCATATCTTTTCCAGAAAGAGTTAATAAAAGTTAATCAGAAAGTTGTGTTCCCCAAAATGGCTCCATTAAAAACGACAACTTGTCCCGCAAAAAACAAGCCCTCATAAAGTTATATAGACAGAAAAATAAAGTTATAGCTCTTGGAACGCGACAATGAAAAAAAGAAGAAAAACGCTTGGTCAGTAAAGCCCAAAACAGGCTGGTCACTAAGGGGTTAATCAAAAGATTCTACCCTGGAGGCGTCACACATTAGGTACGTTATCCAGATAATATGTAAATTAGCTTTAAATAAATACATAAAAATCTAAGTAAGAAACAGCCCAAACCTCCTCTTCTACACGGAGCCATAACTTGGAGAAAAGCAAGATAGCCATTCTGGGTCCATTCAGCAGCTAAGGCTGAGTTCACATCAGTGTTCAGCCTTTCCGTTTTCCTGCTGTGTTATAGGAGCAGGAGAACGGAAAGGACGGATTTGCCATAACAAAGCCAAATGGAGCCATAGACCAGGGGGTCAACAAGCTTCGGCACTCCAGCTGTTGTGAAACTACCCCAGCATTCCCCATTAATTTATATGGAAGTTCTAAAAAGAGCAGAGAAAGTATGTATGCTGGGAGTTGTAATTTCACAACAGCTTGAGTGCTGGAGGTTGCCTGCCGTAGACTATAATGGGGTCTGTTAGGTTTCTACTCAGAGAAAGATTTATCCGCTTCAAAAATCTTCCACTGAGCAGAAACCTAACAGACCCCATTATAGTCTATGGGGTCTGTAGGCTCCGTTCGGCTCAGTTATGTGCCAAACCTGCCCTTTCTGTTCTGCTTCTTTAACGGAGTTGTAGATTGGAAAGGCTGAACGTTCACGTGAACTCAGCCTAAGGCCTCATGCACACGACAGTTTTTTTTCACGGTCCGCAAAAACGGGGTCCGTGGGTCCGTGATCCGTGACAGTTTTTTCGTCCGTGGGTCTTCCTTGATTTTTGGAGGATCCACGGACATGAAAAAAAAGTCGTTTTGGTGTCCGCCTGGCCGTGCGGATCCGTCCTGAATTACAATGCAAGTCAATGGGGACGGATCCGTTTGATGTTGACACAATATGGTGCCATTTCAAACGGATCCGTCCCCATTGACTTTCAATGTAAAGTCTGGAGTTCTTTTATACCATCGGATTGGAGTTTTCTCCAATCCGATGGTATATTTTAACTTGAAGCGTCCCCATCACCATGGGAACGCCTCTATGTTAGAATATACTGTCGGATATGAGCTACTTCGTGAACCTCAGATCCGACAGTATATTCTAACACAGAGGCGTTCCCATGGTGATGGGGACGCTTCAGGTTAGAATACACTACAAACTTTGTACAAGACTGCCCCCTGCTGCCTGGCAGCACCCGATCTCTTACAGGGGGCTATGATAGCACAATTAACCCCTTTAGGTGCGGCACCTAAAGGGGTTAATTGTACTATCATATTCCCCTGTAAGAGATCAGGGCTGCCAGGCAGCATGGGGCAGCCCCCCCCCCCCCCCAGTTTGAATATCGTTGGTGGCACAGTGTGCCCCCACCATGGCCCCCCCCCCTCCCTCCCTCTATTGTATTAAATCGTTGGTGGCACAGTGTGCCAACCACCATCGGCCCCCCTCCCTCCCTCTATTGTATTAAATCGTTGGTGGCACAGTGTGCCAACCACCATCGCCCCCCCCCCTCCCTCTATAGCAGTAACATTGGTGGCAGTGTGCGGTCTCAACAGTAGAAGATTCATACTTACCTGCTTGCTGCTGCGATGTCTGTGTCCGGCCGGGAGCTCCTCCTACTGGTAAGTGAAAGGTCTGTGCGGCGCATTGCTAAAGAACTGTCACTTACCAGTAGGAGGAGCTCCCGGCCGTTCACAGACATCGCAGCAGCAAGCAGGTAAGTATGAATCTTCTACTGTTGAGACCGCACACTGCCACCAATGTTACTGCTATAGAGGGAGGGGGGGGGGGCGATGGTGGTTGGCACACTGTGCCACCAACGATTTAATACAATCGAGGGAGGGAGGGAGGGGGGCCGATGGTGGTTGGCACACTGTGCCACCAACGATTTAATACAATAGAGGGAGGGAGGGAGGGGGGCCGATGGTGGTTGGCACACTGTGCCACCAACGATTTAATACAATAGAGGGAGGGAGGGGGGGGGGCGATGGTGGGGGCACACTGTGCCACCAACGATATTCAAACTGGGGAGGGGGGGGGGTTTGCCCCCTGCTGCCTGGCAGCCCTGATCTCTTACAGGGGAATATGATAGTACAATTAACCCCTTTAGGTGCCGCACCTGAAGGGGTTAATTGTGCTATCATATCCCCCTGTAAGAGATCGGGTGCTGCCAGGCAGCAGGGGGCAGTCTTGTACAAAGTTTGCAGTGTATTCTAACTAGAAGCGTCCCCATCACCATGGGAACGCTTCTGTGTTAGAATATACTGTCGGAAATGAGTTTTCACGAAGTGAAAACTTAGATCAGAAAAAGCTTTTATGCAGACGGATCTTCGGATCCGTCTGTATGAAAGCAACCTACGGCCACGGATCACGGACACGGATGCCAATCTTGTGTGCATCCGTGTTCTTTCACAGACCCATTGACTTGAATGGGTCCGTGAACCGGACAGGATACACGGATCACGGCCTCGGCTGCAAAACGGTGCATTTGAAAGTCAATGGGTCCGCGAAAAAAAACGGAAAACGGCACAACGGCCACGGATGCACACAACGGTCGTGTGCATGAGGCCTAAGCTAGTAAGGGGGAGTACACATCGCCATTATTTTTTGGTTCTTTTGATCTGACGAAAAAATAAAGATAAAAACGATCCTGTAAAAAAAATAAAAAATCCTGTGCATCAGTTATGCACATTTAGCATCCGTTTGGGCATTTATGTCAGAGATCCATTATTTTAGATGGTGGAAAAAAGTATTGCATGAGTTCACGGTGATGAAAACTCAGCCTAAGGCCTCATGCACACGACCGTTATATGTTTTGTGGTCCGCAAAACATGGATGGCGTCCGTATGGACAGCCATTAATATAACTGCCTATTCTTGTCCGCAAAACAGACAAGAATAGGACAGGTTATTATTTTTGTTTTTTATTGCGGACCAGGGAACGGAGCAACGGATGCGTACAGCGCACGGAGTTCTGTTTGTATCTTTTGCCGCCTCATTGAAGTAAATAAGTCTGCATCCAAGCCGCAAATACTGCGGTTAGGATGTGAAACAAAACGGTCGTGTGCATGAGGCCTAAGGTAGGAACTTGAGAGGGAAGCTGTGAGAGGGGTCTGAGAAAGAAACTGTTTTTATTTTATTTTTTTATAAGCAGTTTTTATAGATTTTTTTTTTAACAATGCTTAACATTGTTACACATGTGAGTCAATGTTATAAAGCATAAGAGAAGGTAAATAGAAGAGGGAGATCAAGGAGAACATTACATAACAGCCTAGCACACCAGAGGAATTGTTCATTTTACAAACAAGGCCATTGCAGCCAATAGGTCAGACGTTGGGTATTAAAGATCTAGTAAGTAAACAGACAAAACAGGGGAGACAGACCAATGACATACTAAGGAAAGAGGGAAGGTGGTTGGGGGGCTCTCGCAGGACAGCAGGTTCATTGGACATGAGGCCTATGGACACAAGTTCCATACCATGGCATGGGGCCACTGACTCGGGGAATCAATAGAGCAGGCATTGGGTGTGGTGTAGAGAAAAGCATTCAGACAAGGCCCAAACTAGAAGCCATGCAAACTCAGAGAAATATTATCTTAGAGATGGGTGCCATGGGAATGATCTGTGAGAGAATAGTTTGCCCAAGGATTAGAAATCACCAGAAACCAGTCATGACAGTTGGTAGTAATAAAGGTTAGTTTCTCATTAAAGGGGTTATCTGATTTCTGAAACATACCCCCCGTGTGCTGGGCCCCTCACTGGTAATATACTTACCCCGCTGCTGCTTCTCCCTGCTCACGGATGAAAACATCCGGTGTCTGGAGGGAACAGCCAATGGCATGCGGGAATGGGGAGGAGCCTTCCTAGTGAATGACCCCCAATACAGGGGGTGGGGGTCGCATCTGGTTTTATAATAACAGCGGGCCCCGTGCAGTGACTATATTCTACTAAACAGGCCCCGCTCACTGCATATACCGTAATCTTATCTATAATTGTGGCATTGTTAATAGTAATCAGCGCTGTGTATTACTTACAACAAGCGCTCGGTAGCAGAGAGGAGGGAGGAGGCAGGCCGGGTGGACGGGCACTGGCAGCGTGAGTCACTACGTCATGCACCCACGCCACCTACTTCATTCATAAAGTGGGCGGCGCAGGCGCGTGACGTAATGACTCACGCTGCCAGCACCTGGCCTGCCTCCTCCCTCCTCTCTGCTACCGATCGATTGTTGTAAGTAATACACAGCGCTGATTACTATTAACAATGCCACAATTATAGATAAGATTACGGTATATATAGTGAGTGGGGCCCGTGTAGTAGAATACAGTCACTGCACGGGCCCCGCTGTCATTATAAAACCAGATGCCAGCCTCTCCTCCTTCTCAGCTGATACACCCGCCGCGCGGCATCGAGGTGCGGCGTATCATTGACAGTTCGGCAAAATGCAGCATTCGCCCCATAAGACACACTGCTATTTCCCCCCCACTTTTGGGGGGGGGGGGGAAGTGCGTCTTATAGGGCCAAAAATACTGTACTCAACCAATAGCCCGAGTTAATATTGATGGGGTTAACTTCTCCATTATCGAGTTACAACGCGGTACGAGACAGGGGTGTCCTCTCTCCCCCACTTTTATTTGCGCCATTTATGGAGCCGTTGGCCTGTAGGATTCGTTTGAATGGTCAAATTCGGGTGTTTAGTGTAGCAGGAGAGAGTGATAAAATTAGGCTATACGCAGACGTTGTCATACTATTTTTGGACGAGGGCTGGAAAGCTGTCCTGTATGTTATGCAGGTGATAGAGGAGTTCACACTCCTCCCGCTAAATCGAAATGCCCCAGAAGGTGGCTCCCGGGTCCGGATATTGTCTTTGGATGATTCTTTGGACTACCTAGGGATAAAGATTGGTGTTCCTATAAGTAGATTTTATGATTTAAATCTTTCCCCGGTAATAGACAAAGTGAAGGGGAATATTAGAGCCTGGCAAAAATTGCACTAGTGAAAATGATCATTTTACCCTTGGTTTTGTATCCGATCTGTGTCTTCCCCCATTTGCATAGAGGATGTCCCCCATTTGCATAGAGGATTTTTTTTTTTTTTTATAGATTAGAAACCTTAATAAATGATCTAATTTGGGAGAGGAAGAGGGTCCGTATAAAGCAAAGTTATCTGTGGTTGGCCGAGTCAGAAGGGGGACTATTACTTCCTTTTTTTAAAGTTTTTATTTTTTTCCGCGCAGCTCCAAACATGCTGTAATTTTAGAGAGAATGCACTAGGGCAGTATCTTTCTAGGGTAATAGGTAGGTCACTTGAGAATATTTTCATTAATTTGGAAATGGGACAGTTTGGAGTTTTGGACACTAGTTGGTTAATCCCGAGGACTCTACAGAGGGTTTGGGATAAATTAAAAATGATTTTGCAGGTTCCATACGTTTTTTATTTTACCCTGTTGTGGGAGAATTGGAATCTATTGGAATTTCAGAAAATAACAGATCACACCTATTGGAGTTGTAGGGGTATCACCAGAGTGGACATTTGTTTGTTGCAGATCTGTTTAAAGCCCTAGGGGACTTTAATTTCACAAACCTCACCTTCTTAGATCGATTTATGTACACACTCTTAAAACGCGCATCCGAAGCTACATCCAATAAAAAAATACATGATTACTCAACAACATTCATTTTTTGATGATTATTTTGTTCACTTAGGGAAAAGGATTAAAATGGCACAGATTTATTCTAAATTGCGAGATTCACTGTCCACGGTTATTTATTTCAAAAGTGTAGATGAATGGGGACAGGAATTGAGATCTCCCCCTCTTCCCTGGCCACAAATCTTTAAAAATATTAAAAAGGTAGTATCTGCAACCAGTTATAGACTGATTCAGTTTAAGATTTTGCACAGGTTATACTATACACTGCAAATGCAGGCTAAGTTTGTTAAGAATAGAGGTCGCAAATTTATTTGGTCAGAAGTGCGGTAGTCCCAATGTTGGATATATTCATCTTTTATGGGAGTGTAGTGCGATGTAGTGGTATTTACAGCGCTGCAGGGGGGATCTTCCCCAATCTTGTGCTCCAGACATGACCTCTGCAATTTTGGGTCTGTATATACCAGAAAATTCTAACTTTTTCCCGGTTACCAACTAATCTGGCTGAAGGGCTGTTTGATAGCAAAGGTTTTGATAATTAAGAAATAAATTTCTCCCGCATTTGTGGAGCGGAGACGGATTATGTCCCAAATAAAGTTATATGAGGAGGTTGGGATGCGGAGTAGGGAAGTTACTTGAATATGCCTTTGCCCCGTAGAATTGGGGTGGACTGACTATTCCAGTTTGATGGGTGGAGTTTTTGGACTGGTTGGAGGTGGTTCGGGTTATCAGTGACTGCAGCCGAGGGGGGTGGTGGTTACAAATGTAAAAAAAATTTTGGGGGAGGTTTAGGTGGGATTAAATGTACTAGGTTAGAGTCTACAGAGCTGGCTTTAATGCTATTGTCTGTGACGATGTAAGAATTATATTAATATCCTTTTTATATGTTTGTAAGTTTTTTCCGTTCTGTCTAAAAGTTTTGTAACTATCTTTGAAGAAAATTAAAAAAATTATAATAAATGTCCTTAGTATATTTGTCTTCAGCAAACTGTTTGTTGGTTTTCTTGTGTCATCTTTAGAAGAGGCTTTCTTCTAGGACGACAGCCATGCAGACCAATTCGGTGCAGTGTGCAGCATATTGTCTGAGCATTGACAGGCTGACCCCCCCCTTCTTTAACCTCTAGAGTAATGCTGGCAGCACTCATATTTCTATTTGGAAATGACAACCTCTGGATATGATTCTGAGCACATGCACTGAACCTCTCTGGTCGACCATGGTGAGGCCTGTTCTGAGTGGAACCTGTCTTGTTAAACCACTGTATGGTCTTGGTTGCTGTGCTGCAGCTCAGTTTCAGGGTGTTGTCAATGTTATAGCCTAGGGCATCTTTTATATAGAGCAACAATTTTTTTCTTCGAGATCCCCAGAAAGTTCTTTGCCATGAGGTGCCATTTTGAACTTCCAGTGACCAGTATGAGAGTGTGAGAGGGATAACACCAAATTTAATACACCTGATCCCCAATCATACCTGCGACCTAGATAGATAGATATGGGCTAGATAGATAGATAGATATGGGCTAGATAGATAGATAGATAGATATATATGGGCTAGATAGATAGATAGATAGATAGATATGGGCTAGATAGATAGATAGATATGGGCTAGATAGATAGATATGGGCTAGATAGATAGATATGGGCTAGATAGATAGATAGATATGGGCTAGATAGATAGATAGATATGGGCTAGATAGATAGATAGATATGGGCTAGATAGATAGATAGATATGGGCTAGATAGATAGATAGATATGGGCTAGATAGATAGATAGATATGGGCTAGATAGATAGATAGATATGGGCTAGATAGATAGATAGATATGGGCTAGATAGATAGATAGATAGATATGGGCTAGATAGATAGATATGGGCTAGATAGATAGATAGATAGATATGGGCTAGATAGATAGATAGATAGATATGGGCTAGATAGATAGATAGATAGATATGGGCTAGATAGATAGATAGATAGATATGGGCTAGATAGATAGATAGATAGATATGGGCTAGATAGATAGATAGATAGATATGGGCTAGATAGATAGATAGATATGGGCTAGATAGATAGATGGATAGATATGGGCTAGATAGATAAATAGATAGATATGGGCTAGATAGTATCACAACCTGCGTGCCGATCACATACGTGACACAAAGGGAGGGAAAAGGGAGGCCCTGTCCAAGGGAGAGGGAAAGATGGTGACCGCTAACTCACCTAGAGGCTGGCACCTGACTGCCCTAGACGGGTTTCTCACCTGTACGCCGATCATGTGCCTAAACCCTGGCTTTCCTTAAGATGAGCCCTAAGTAGTGAATAGGGCGGTGGGAACACTAGTCCGCACCACTAACACTAAAGGAAAACACCAGTGAGAGGACAGACAATACTGACAAAACATATAATCCCAGGTGGGCAACAACAACGGACAACAAACAACCAACAGGGATCCGGAGGGTAACGCTCTGGTACGACAACCAGGAATAACAGCTACACAGCTCCAGTGGGTGAGCATAGAAGTCCAAGCAGGAAGCTCTATATCTGGCAACCAGAGAAGTGGGAGAGGAGAATATAAAGAGGTTGGGAGTGCCGGACAAGAAACAGCTGAGGAGAAGTAGTTACGGATCCCTGAGTGAGACAAAAAGGTTTGTAAGGCAAACACAGAAAGCTACCATTAAGTAACAGTGCGATCTTTAGACATCTGCTGCAACCTCCTGACCCCGGGTATAACTGAGTCAGCCGTGGCTCTTGACACCCTCGTGACAGACAGATGGATATAGGATAGATTTGGGATAGATTTGGGATAGATATGAGATAGATAGATAGATATAGATCTTATTTCCTTGTAACCAGTGACTGTACTTTCTGAAAGTTTTTATGAATTCTCACTAATGGGTAATGTTTCATCTGTTTATCTAGTATCAGTAATTGTATATTAAATATGGATCAAATATTTCTGAGAACGTCTCAGGCTCAAATTCTTCTTTATGACAGAGCCTATTTTTTTGACGAAGAGTGTGATTCTAATGCACAAGGAGCTACCAGCACAATACGATATTGTGAACTTTTGTTTAAAGCTTTTAGAAGCGCTAAAATTAGTTTTTCTGGAAGTCACCAGATTGGCAGTGAGCTAATATAGAAGCATTAAAATCCATTAACCTTGTTTAGCAAAAATGGTTTGCTAAACCATTGTTTACTTGGTACATTGTGTTCATTGAGTACCATTGAGACGGGTAAAAAGTTTTAAGTATTGTACAAAAACACTCGGTATGTTCTCTATCCTATGTCATACTTCACAGTCGCTTTGAAATATAAAAGCCAGTGTTATTTACTTAATCCTCCAGTTCTCCAAAATGACATTATGTAATATTTTAAAATGGTGCCATTGAAAAATACAGCTTGTCCTGCAGAAACAAGCCCTCATGCGATTGTGTGAACAGTGTAACGAGTAAAAATATTCTGGCTTTTAGAAGGTGAAGAGAAAGAAACAAAAAATAAATAAAAGGATCTGTACCATGTTCTGTGTTAAGTGTGTTAAAGATATTTTTTTAAATATATTGTATGGAAGTACATATTATATTGGCTTTATGCATTCATGATCTTCTGTATTATGCTCTGATTCCCTTTGGGTGAGGGGATTAATTAGGTTTTATATACATACTAGCAGAAGGACCTGGCTTCGCTTGGGTATAGTTAATCTATTTCATTTAATGTTTCTGTGTGTTGTTAAAAGATATCAACACTATCCACTATAACAGTGACCTCCACAGCACCCCACCCCTTAACACTGACCCCCCCCCCCCCTCACAGTGCCCCGTCCCTTAAAATTGGACCTCCACAGCAGCCCCCTTAACTTTGACCTTTGCCGCAGCCTTCCCCTTTAACAGTGACTTTCAGAGCATAACACCCCCTTGACAGTGACCTCAAGAGTGGCCCGTCCCCTTAACAGTGGCCTGGATTGGGGGCGTGTCCTTTTGAACGGGTCCCTCTAAGACAGCAGCACTGTGCTGTCTGAGTGTGAGCTGCAGGGAGAAAGTCACCCTCCCTCCCACCCCTGCAGCTCACAGATGAGGTTAGAGGGCATGGCCTAACCAGCAGCACTGTGCTGTCTGAGTGTGAGCTGCAGGGAGAAAGTCACCCTCCCTCCCACCCCTGCAGCTCACAGATGAGGTTAGAGGGCATGGCCTAACCAGATCAGGGGCATTGCTTAGCGAGACCTGGGGTCGGGGTTTTAAGTCTTTTGAGGGTGGGCACATTGTGGCAGGGGGCATGTCTGGGCTCCTTCCTGCAAGAGTGATGCCCCTTTGGGCAACTTACTGGCTCATTTGCATAGCAAATAAACTGGATTTTCCCAGGATAAAAACATCTATTGCTGGAAATAAGGTACTAAGTGCTATTAGGCCATGGCTTTACTTCAATAGCGATTATCCTGATGACAGATTTCCTTTAAAGCTCTCCTTCAGTAGTGAAAA
This sequence comes from Bufo gargarizans, assembly GCF_014858855.1. Classification (NCBI taxonomy): domain Eukaryota; kingdom Metazoa; phylum Chordata; class Amphibia; order Anura; family Bufonidae; genus Bufo; species Bufo gargarizans. The sequence goes on from NC_058080.1 coordinate 625,114,699, forward strand.
TAAATGGCTGTGGTGTTATAAAAACCTGAAGTAAATTTGTATGTGGAGGCTGGAGGACCTGAGAGCTTCTATTGGCTGATAACGGTCATGTGACCAAGCTTCTATTGGCTAATGCATTTTTAGGTAATATCTCAGGAACGGTACGTCCTAGAGAGCTGAGACCTGATCTAAACCCTTCCCGGACTCCTGATGTACCTATGTGCCAAATTTCGTGATTGTAAATGCAACGGTGCAGATTCCTTTAGTGGACATACACACACACACACATACACTCAGCTTTATATATTAGTGCCTTCCAACCTAATTTCCCAAGAGACGCTACATGAACACATCTATAGCAGTTTTGGAATGGCATTGGTTGAGATATTCACCTTAGAACATGTTAGATACTATATATGTGGACTGGACCGTCAAAACCTCATTTTGAAGAGTACCTACTGTATCAATGGACAGCCCTTTCTAAAGTAGAAGATATCATATATTTAGCCATACTGATGCTCATGGCAGTTTGCTACAGGCTGTGTGCAGGCGCTGTTCCTTCAAAGTGGACCATGAATCTGTTGCAAGAAAATCTTGTGACTGCAGTAGATTTTTGTGTGAAAACCAAATGAATCCCAAACTTGTGTCCAGCCTATAATGTCAGAAGTTTCTACATGATCCATAAGTGGAAATACTGCCAATAGAAGCCAAGTACACATTTACAGCGTCCTTTAGAGTGTCCACGCTCTCATGAAGCATTAGCAACGTGTAATATACTGTGTATTGTGATAACATGTTACTGCTGTGTGCAGATGCAGATTGAACAGATAGAAGTACTGGCCACCTGTAGGTTTGACTGCCTGGGCTGGCGATTACTGTGGATTGTTCCCATCCAGATGGGACAACCTTTATAAAAGGGTTTTCTCGTGATGATACCCCTAGTCCTTATGCTCTGTTAGAACAAATGCATGTCATATGGAGACTCCCTGCTTGGGATTCCCCCTCTGTAAGAGCAGCTCCTTTTCTGGAGAACTTGAGCAGTAGTACCAGCAAAGGAAATGTTGACGAGAAGAAGTCTTTCTCGGCAATATCAGCTGTTTGCTTGGGATGCTAGCCGCTGTGGCTGCTGTGTACAAAATAGATGGTCTCTGATGTAAATGGTCTGAAATACACGGATGCTTTGATTGCTACAAGTGGTAGCGGCCAGGGAATGGTATGGTATGTATACCAGTTTCATAAAAAAAATTCTGTTGCCTAATGTATTCAGGGCCATAAGGAAAGCAGATCAATTAATGAGCTTGAAGTTTGGAAGCAGATCTTTTGGTTTGTACAAGACGCAGAACTTGTACTATGGATGTGCTTGGCATTCTGTCAAAGGGATTAAAATAAAGTAAATCAGTGTATGTTCTCAGTCTCCTCTCTAGGGATCGCCCATATGATTCTAAATACATGGTCTGGGTTATTCCTGTTGTCTGTATAACCAGTTAGATTCCATTTGTTATCTTTTTCTTATTAGTATTATATTACATTATAGGCACAGCTTGGTATTTGTTTGTGGGGCGATTCATAATACAGAAATAGATTTTTTTTTTTTTTTTTACATCCACACTTAATGGTTAATCGGGCATGGAAGATGTTAAGCTCCATTCAAATGGCTGATGGTTCCGTCTGTGTGCTGTTTGAGTCTACGCGGGCCGGACTTGGAAGGCGCACACACTCCATACTAATCATGCGTTCCCACTGAAATGATTGTGTCCATGTGCAGTCTTCAAAAAATGCAGATAAGACGTGGCCCGAAAATACGGTTGTGTGGATGCACCGTTAGTAACACATTAAGACCACAGGATACGTGGTCAGTGTGATTGGTGGGGATGCAAATTATCCATTCATCTCTGTGGGACTGCTGGAGATAGCCAAGCGATGTACATGGCTTCTCTTCAGTAGTACAGTAGAGTTGTATGGAGCAGCAACGTGCGATCATTCTTGCGATCAGTGGGTGTCACAGCAGTTGGACACCCACCACAGGAAGCTTATGTGGATGGTGGGTATAACCAGTGTTGGACTAGGGTTGGACGATATCAAAAATATTCCCACGATAACGATATTAAGAAATTTATCACGATAACGATATATGTCGCGATAAATGCCCATTTAGAAGAAAAAAACACTTGGGGCCACAAGGAGATAATACACTGTATGGGGGCAGCCACAAGGAGACGTTACACTGTATGGGGGCAGCCACAAGGAGACGTTACACTGTATGGGGGCAACCACAAGGAGACGTTACACTGTATGGGGGCAGCCACAAGGAGACGTTACACTGTATGGGGGCAGCCACAAGGAGACGTTACACTGTATGGGGGCAGCCACAAGGAGACGTTACACTGTATGGGGGCAGCCACAAGGAGACGTTACACTGTATGGGGACAGCCACAAGGAGACGTTAATTGTTATACTTTAATATGTAATTTTTCACCATTTCGGGTATCTGTAACTAGTCAATTGACTTCTAGTAACAACAAAAACATTACAGGGTTAATTCTGTACCAGAATGAGTGGTTTAAACTTTGTAGTAGGGATGTCCCGAAATATCGTAGGAATGTCCCGATACGTACTCACCGATACCAATTGTAACAATTAAAAAAATAACACATTTATTTTGTGACCACTGACCAACCAAAAGTCCAAAAAACAGCCCCCAGCCTCTTATCAGCCCCCTCGGCTAACTCAACCCCCCCCCCCCCAGTATTAATAATTGGTGGCAGTGGCCGCAGGGTCCCCCCCCCCATCATTGGTGGCAGTGGGCAGTTCCGATCCGTTACCATGGCATCCGAGTGTAATGCTGGGGCTCCGATCCGTTACCATGGCAGCTAGGACGCTACTGAAGTCCTGGCTGCCATGGTATGTTAGTGAGCAGCATTATACTCGCGTGCGCCGTGGCCACCGGGTGCTCCTTCTGTCTGTGCGGCGCATTGTTAATGCTTATAGCGTTAGCAATGCGCCGCACAGACCTATGAAAAGGAGTGCCCGGCGGCCCCCAGCCTCTGATCAGCCCCCCAGGCTCTCATGTGCCCCCAGCCTCTCCCTCTTATCAGCCCCCTCTGGTAACTCAATCTCCCCCTAGTATTAATCATTGGTGGCAGTGGCCACAGGGTCCCCCCCCATCATTGGTGGCAGTGGCCGCAGGGTCCCCCCCCCCCATCATTGGTGGCAGTGGGCAGTTCCGATCGGAGTCCCAGCAGTGTAATGCTGGGGCTCCGATCCGTTACCATGGCAGCTAGGACGCTACTGAAGTCCTGGCTGCCATGGTATGTTAGTGAGCAGCATTATACTCACGTGAGCCGTGGCTGTCGGGCGCTCCTTCTGTCTGTGCGGCGCATTGCTAATGCTTATAGCATTAGCAATGCGCCGCACAGACCTATGAAAAGGAGCGCCCGGCGGCCACGGCGCACGTGAGTATAATGCTGCTAACTAACATACCATGGCAGCCAGGACTTCAGTAGCGTCCTAGCTGCCATGGTAACGGATCGGAGCTCCAGCATTACACTGCTGGGACTCCGATCGGAACTGCCCACTGCCACCAATGATGGGGGGGGGGGGGACCCTGCGGCCACTGCCACCAATGATTAATACTGGGGAGGGGGGGGCGCACTGCCCACTGCCACCAATGCAGTGACCGAAGATGCCACAGCGTCCTCTCAGAGGTCGGGTGCCGGGAATGCGAGTCACAGAGTTCCTTCCCCCACGCCGAACTGCTGAGAGCGCCGCCGCAAGCCTCGCCTGTCATCTGATTCAGACGTCAGTAGCATTATGGGAGCCTGCATGGAGGAACTGGGGTAGCCGCTGCGGGCAGCAATTGGTTTAGAATCATGCTGGGGCGGGCGGCCGCGGACGCAGATTTTGAAGCGGTCAGCTCACAAGACCGCTTCTATGACGTCACAAATACGTGATACCGGTATATCGCCCAACCCTATGTCGGACTGGGGTGCCTAGGGCCCACCAGTAAAATTTATTTTGGGGGCCCAACGTATGGATACATTCAAATATGACCTGCTCACACAGCAGCAAGATGCTACCAGATGATAGAATATGGGGGGCCGTGCAGCAACTTTGAGAAGGTAGGTCCTGTGGAGAAGAGGACACTTGCAGCTTTCCTCTATACCTAGGAGTTATCTCAGCTCTGATCGTGTCTATAATAATAAGCTGGGGAGTTTCTTCAATAATCTATCAAGTTTTTTTTTTTTTTTTTTTTTTTTTTTAAACATAGGCTGGTTGAGGTGCTGTACATTGAATATATGTATGTAGTGCAGTAAGTCTACTGTGTTATGTGCCACTTGTGCAGGGGAGACTAGGGGCCCAACTTGATGAATGGCCCACCGGGGAATTCGCTTGCACTCCTATGGGCCAGTCCGAGCCTGGGTATAACCCCTTTTAATGGAAGCTCTATACAACAAAAACATAGGGAGTATGTATGCTTCTGTGCAGGGTCCATGCATGCAACTTTACCATGTGCATGGAACTTAAAGTGGTTTTCCCGAAATTTTACATTTTTTTGATCATACCACAGTATGTGGTCAGTGGGGGTCCGACACCCTGGACCCCCGCCGATCAGCTTTTTGAGAAGGCATCGAAGCTCACAGTAGTGCCATAGCCTTCTTGATGCTTTCCCTAGGCCATTGACGACGCATTACATAGTTGATACGGTTGAAAAAAGACATAAATCCATCAAGTTCAACCAAGGGATAGGGGGGTACACAAATTCCAGAAGAAAGTGAGACTCAGATTTATACATGTTTTCATAAGCATTAATGTTGTTCACTTTTAAGAAATCATCTAAACCCTTTTTAAAACTGTCCACTGTTCCTGCTGTGACCACATCCTGAGGAAGTCTATTCCACAGCTTCACTGTTCTTACAGTAAAGAAGCGTTGACACTTCTGGAGACTGAACTTTTTCCTCTCCAATCGGAGGCGGTGCTCCCTTGTCTTTTGAGGGAATTTTACATGAAACGGTTGTTCACCATATTTTTTGTATGGCCCATTTATATATCTGTATAGGTTAATCATGTCCACCCTTAGACATCTCTTCTCAAGACTCCTCCTCTGTACTTTTTCATCTGCAGTGCGTCCTCTCTATGGACTGGTGCCCAGAACTGAACTGCATATTCCAGATGAGGCCGCACCAACGGTTTGTAAAGTGGTAGTATTACATCCCTGCCCAGTGAGTCCATGCCTTGTTTAATGCATCACAATATTCTGGTGGACTTAGAAGCAGCTAATAGACATTGTATGCTGTTATTTGATCTACCATCTACAAGGACACCCAAATCCTTCTCTATAAGTGACTCTCTGTGTTAAATCATCTAGGACAGGCATGCTCAACCTGTGGCCCTCCAGCTGTTGCAAAACTACAACTCCCATCATTCCCGGATAGCCTACAGCTATCAGTCTACAGAAGGGCATGGTGGGAGTTGAAGTTTTATAACAGCTGGAGGGCCGCAGGTTGAGCATCCCTGATCTAGGACATATGACGCACGGAGATTATTACTACCAAAATGCATAACTTACATTTATCCACATTGAACCTCATTTGCCAAGTTGATGCCTAATCTCTGTCTTTAACCGCCTCCGGACCGCCTAATGCAGATCTGCGGAGGCGGCAGCTGTGCGCTAAACGACGCATCGGCGCGTCATCTCGCGATACCCGAGATTTCCTGTGAACACGCGCACACAGGAACTGAAGGTAAGCGAGTGGATCTCCAGCCTGCCAGCGGCGATCGTTCGCTGGCAGGCTGGAGATGTGATTTTTTTTAACCCCTAACAGGTATATTAGATGCTGTTTTGATAACAGCGTCTAATATACCTGCTACCTGGTCCTCTGGTGGTCCCTTTTGTTTGGATCGACCACCAGAAGACACAGGCAGCTGTGTAAAGTAGCACCAAACACCACCTACACTACACTACACCCCCCCCCCCCCTGTCACTTATTAACCCCTTATGAACCCCTGATCACTTCATATAGACTCGCTGATCACCCCCCTGTCATTGATCACCCCCCTGTAAGGCTCCATTCAGACGTCCGTATGATTTTTACGGATACATGGATCGGATCCGCAAAACACATACGGACGTCTGAATGGAGCCTTACAGGGGGGTGATCAATGACAAGGGGGTGATCACCCATATAGACTTCCTGATCACCCCCCTGTCATTGATCACCCCCCTGTAAGGCTCCATTCAGACGTCCGTATTATTTTTACGGATCCACGGATACATGGATCGGATCCGCAAAACACATACGGACTTCTGAATGGAGCCTTACAGGGGGGTGATCAATGACTGGGGGGGGGGGTGATCACCCATATAGACTCCCTGATCACCCCCCTGTCATTGATCACCCCCTATAAGGCTCCATTCAGACATTTTTTTGGGCCCAAGTTAGCGGAAATTTTTTATTTTATTTTTTTCCTTACTAAGTCTCATATTCTACTAACTTGTGTCCAAAAAAAATAAAAAATCTCACATGAACTCACCGTACCCCTCACGGTATCCAAATGCATAACATTTTTTAGACATTTATATTCCAGACTTCTTCTCATGCTTTCGGGCCCCTAAAATGCCTGGGCAGTATAAATACCCCACATGTAACCCCATTTCGGAAAGAAGACACCCCAAGGTATTCCGTGAGGGGCATATTGAGTCCATGAAAGATTGAAAATTTTGTCCCAAGTTAGCGGAAAGGGAGACTTTGTGAGAAAATACAAAAAAAATAAAAAAATCAATTTCCGCTAACTTGTGCCCAAAAAAATAATTCTATGAACTCGCCATGCCCCTCATTGAATACCTTGTATTGTCTTCTTTCCAAAATGGGGTCACATGTGGGGTATTTATACTGCCCTGGATTTCTAGGGGCCCGAAAGCGTGAGAAGAAGTCTGGGATCCAAATGTCTAAAAATGCCCTCCTAAAAGGAATTTGGGCACCTTTGTGCATCTAGGCTGCAAAAAAGTGTCACACATGTGGTATCGCCGTACTCAGGAGAAGTTGGGGAATGTGTTTTGGGGTGTCATTATACATATACCCATGCTGGGTGAGATAAATATCTTGGTCAAATGCCAACTTTGTATAAAAAAATGGGAAAAGTTGTCTTTTGCCAAGATATTTCTCTCACCCAGCATGGGTATATGTAAAATGACACCCCAAAACACATTCCCCAACTTCTCCTGAGTACGGCGATACCAGATGTGTGACACTTTTTTGCCGCCTAGGTGGGCAAAGGGGCACACATTCCAAAGAGCACCTTTCGGATTTCACAGGTCATTTTTTACACATTTTGATTTCAAACTACTTACCACACATTAGGGCCCCTAGAATGCCAGGGCAATATAACTACCCCACAAGTGACCCCATTTTGGAAAGAAGACACCCCAAGGTATTCCGTGAGGGGCATGGCGAGTTCCTAGAATTTTTTATTTTTTGTCACAAGTTAGCGGAAAATGATGATTTTTTTTTTTTTTCTTACGAGGTCTCATATTCCACTAACTTGTGACAAAAAATAAAAAATTCTAGGAGCTCTCCATGCCCTCACGAAATACCTTGGGTGTCTTCTTTCCAAAATGGGGTCACTTGTGGGGTAGTTATACTGCCCTGGAAATGTAGTGGCCCTAATGTGTGGTAAGTAGTTTGAAATCAAAATCTGTAAAAAATGGCTGGTGAAATCCTAAAGGTGCTCTTTGGAATGTGTGCCCCTTTGCCCACCTAGGCTGCAAAAAAGTGTCACACATCTGGTATCGCCGTACTCAGGAGAAGTTGGGGAATGTGTTTTGGGGGGTCATTTTACATATACCCATGCTGGGTGAGAGAAATATATTGGCAAATGACAACATTTCCCATTTTTTTTATACAAAGTTGGCATTTGACCAAGATATTTATCTCATCCAGCATGGGTATATGTAAAATGACACCCCAAAACACATTCCCCAACTTCTCCTGAGTACGGCGATACCAGATGTGTGACACTTTTTTGCAGCCTAGGTGGGCAAAGGGGCACACATTCCAAAGAGCACCTTTTGGATTTCACCGGTCATTTTTTTACAGATTTTGATTGCAAACTACTTCTCACGCATATGGGCCCCTAAAATGCCAGGGCAGTATAACTACCCCACAAGTGACCCCATTTTGGAAAGAAGACACCTCAGGGTATTCTATGAGGGGCATGGCGAGTTCCTAGAATTTTTTATTTTTTATTTTTTGTCACAAGTTAGTGGAATATGAGACTATGAACTCACTTTGCCCATCAGTGAATACCTTAGGGTGTCTACTTTCCGAAATGGGGTCATTTGTGGGGTGTTTGTACTGTCTGGGCATTGTAGAACCTCAGGAAACATGACAGGTGCTCAGAAAAGTCAGAGCTGTTTCAAAAAGCGGAAATTCACATTTTTGTAAACGCTATAACTTTTACCCAAACCATTCTTTTTTTTACCTGAGCATTTTTTTTAATCAAAGACATGTAGAACAATAAATTTTGCGAAAAATTTATATATGGATGTCGTTTTTTTGGCAAAATTTTACAACTGAAAGTGAAAAATGTAATTTTTTTGCAAAAAAAATCGTTAAATTTCGATTAATAACAAAAAAAGGAAAAATGTCAGCAGCAATGAAATACCACCAAATGAAAGCTCTATTAGTGAGAAGAAAAGGAGGTAAAATTCATTTGGGTGGTAAGTTGCATGACCGAGCAATAAACGGTGAAAGTAGTGTAGTGCAGAAGTGTAAAAAGTGGCCTGGTCATTAAGAGGGTTTTAGCTAGCGTGGTTAAAGGGGTTGTCCGGGTACACAGATGAACCCGGACATACCTCCATTTTCACCCAGGCAGCCCCTCCTGACTTGAGCATCTAACTGCTCCGATGCTCTCCTTTGCCCTTTGTTAAATAGTGCAGGGCAAAGGCATTTTCAGGAGTTCTGGTGACAAACCAGGCTCTCCATTGGGCTGCCAGGAAGCCCAGTGACGCCATTGGCACTGATGGACGGGCTTTTGCACTGCCCTGGCCAGTAAAATGGCTAAAGCCCGCCTATCAGAGCCGGTGACGTCACTGTACACACTGCCGGGCGGAATCTTCTGCCCGGCAGTGTGTTATTGTAAACAAAAGAGCCCTTGCCCTACGCGATCTAGCGCAGGGTGAGGGAGCGCATCGGAGTATGAGGGGCCCCGATGCTAACATCAGGGGGGCTGCCTGGGTGAAAATATGGGTATGTCCTGGTACAGCTCTGTAGTTGTAGTTTATGGACATCTTCCATAGACTGTATAGTACTACATACAGTGCCTTGCAAAAGTATTCACTCCCCCTTGACTTTTTTCGTGTTTTGTTACATTACAGCCTTTAAATTCAATGTTTTGTTAATCTGAATTTTATGTGATGGATCAGAACACAATAGTCTAAGTTGGTGAAGTGAAATAAGAAAAATATATAAATAAAACTATTGTTTAGAAATAGAAAACAGAAAATTGGCATGTGCGTATGTATTCACCCCCTTTGTTAGGAAGCCCATAACAAGCTCTGGTGCAACCAATTACCTTCAGAAGTCACATCATTAATGAAATGATGTCCACCTGTGTGCAATCTAAGTGTCACATGATCTGTCATTACATAAAGTCAGGGTTAGGTAATAAAAAAATATATCCAAATCTTTGATGAACCCCAGGAGCACTATTAAACCTATAATAACCAAATAGAAAGAACATGGCACAACAGCAAACCTGCCAAGAGACGGCCGCCCACCAAAACTCACGGACCGGGCAAGGAGGGCAGTAATCTTAGAGGCAGCACAGAGACCTAAGTTAACCCTGGAGGGGCTGCAGAGTTCCACAGCAGAGACTGGAGTATCTGTACATAACAATAAGCATGGACGACAATAAGCTGTACGCTCCATAGAGTTGGGCTTAATGGCAGAATGGCCAGAAGAAATCCATTATGTTCAGCTAAAAACAATAAGCCACGTTGTGAGTTTACTGAAAGACATGTGGGAGATTCCCAAAATGTATGGAGAAAGGTGCTCTGGTCTGATGAGACTAAAATGTAACTTTTTGGCCATCAAAGAAAATGCTATGTCTGGCACAAACCCAACACATCACCCAAAGAACACCATCCCCACAGTGAAACATGGTGGTGGCAGCATCATGCTGTGGGGATATTTTTCGGCAGCCAGGACTGGGAAACTGGTCAGAGTTGAGGGAAAGATGGATGGTGCTAAATACAGGGATATTCTTGAACAAAACCTGTACCACTCTGTGCATGATTTAAGGCTAGGACAGAGGTTCACCTTCCAGCAGCACAATGACCCCAAACACACTTCTAGATCAACACTTGAGTGGTTTAAGGGAAAACATGTAACGGTGTTGGAATGGCCTAGTCAAAGCTCAGATCTCAATCCAATAGAAAATCTGTGGTCAGACTTAAAGATTGCTGTTCACAAGCGCAAACCATCCAACTTTAAGGAGCCTGAGCAGTTTTGCAAGGAGGAATGGGCAAAAATCCGAGTGGTACTATGTGGCAAGCTCATAGAGACTTATCCAAAGCGACTTGGAGCTTTGATTGCAGCAAAAGGTGGCTCTACAAAGTATTGACTTTAGGGGGTGAATAGTTATGTACTGTATATTCCTGCGTATAAGACTTTTTAACACATGAAAATCTTCTCAAAAGTCGGGGGTCGTCTTGTACGCCGGGTGTCGTCTCATATGCCGGTATATAGCGTGCTGAAACTTACTTCCTAGCAAGACTGGAGAAGCTGTCCTTCTCCAGCTTCAGGGACAGGCGCCCTCTAGCTGAGCCACCGTGTGCTGCCTCCCGGCCAGCCGCTCCTGAAGCAGCCCCCTCTTCCTGCTCTCAGTGGTTTTCTCATGCCGGCAGTATCACATTGCGTACTACCGCTCAGATCGTCTTGAAGACAGTGAGGGCTGGGTAGGCAGGGAGAAGTGACCCACCCAATCCAAGCAGGCTTTGTATGCAGTGTGCACAGAAAATACCGGTACATCGCTTGCTGTGATTGGCTGGTTGTTGTATACTGGGTTGGATTGTCGATTCTGAGGGAAGGCGGGGGGGAGCAGGAGCATCTGCACTTGAGCCAATTCTAATGTTGGCGGATCTCTAATTAAGTTTGGTGTGCATCTTATCTGTGGTGAAAAAACAGAGTCTATTTGGGGAGCAGATACATGTGGTGGTGAATACAGTACAACACCAGTATCTGTACCTGTACATACAGTACAGCACCAGTATCTGCATCGGTTCATACAGTATAGCACCAGTACATACAGTCAAGACCCCATCATGGCTCTACCAGCAAGAAGAAAGGCATATGAAGCCAGTTTCAAACTTAAAGTTGTAAACTTTGCCATGGAACATAATAACTGCGCTGCTGCAAGACAATATGGCGTAACAGAAAAGATGGTTTGCGACTGGAAAGCAAATTAAAAGCATTAAAGAGTATGCCATGGGGTAAGTGTGCATTAAGGAGAGGCACCCCACATTGGCCAGAACTCGAAAAACATGTAGCAGACATGGTGGTTGAGCATCGCCAAAACGGTTATGTAGTGACACAAAATAAAATACGTTTGTTTGCACTTCAGTGGGCCAAATCTAACCCAGATCACAGCGACAGATTTAAGGCCACTGCATCCTGGTGTACTAGATTCTTGGAAAGGCATAGTATGGTACTGAGGCAAAAGACGAAAATTGCACAACAATTACCAGCAGATCTTGATGCCAAAGTAAATGTTGTTTGAGGGGTAGTCTTATACAGCGAGTATAGCCCAAACCCTATATTTCAACTGGAAAAGTTGGGGGTCGTCTTATACGCCCAGTCGTCTTATACGCCGGAAAATACGGTACATTGACTTTTTCTGTTATTTTGTCCTATTTGTTGTTTGCTTCACAATTAAAAAAAAAAACTAAAAAATCTGCATATTCAAAGTTGTGGGCATGTTCTGTAAATTAAATGATGCAAATCCTCAAACAATCCATGTCAATTCCAGGTTGAGAGGCAACAAAATACAAAATAAAGTCGGGGGTGGTGAATGCTTTTGCAAGGCACTGTAGCTTGGTGCAATCTGCAAAAATAGAAATGGGGCTATTGATCCTGTCCTTGATATCATGTCACGAGGGTATCGAGAACCACGCCTGACTCCGTTATACCCGGGGTCAGGAAGTTGCAGCGGTTGGCTGCACGCTCTATTTAAGATAGGGCTGTTTTCCTTATGGTGGCTTTCTGGGTTTGCTTTGCAAACCCTTTTGGCTCTCCTCAGCTGTTCCTTGTCCAGCACTCCCAAACCTCCTTATATTCCTCTCTCACACTTCTCTGGTTGCCAGAGATAGAGCTTCCTGCCTGGACATCTATCCTGACCCACTGGAGCTGTGTTGCTGCGTTCTCTGACTGTTGATTCAGAACGCTACCCTCCGGATCCCTGTTGGACCTTTGTGGACAGTTGTTGTCGTCCACCAAGGTCCCTCTCCCTGACAGATTTTCTGGGGGAAGGGACAAGTTTTTGGCATTCCGTGAGGCCTGTAAGTTATATTTTAAACTGCGCCCTCACTCCTCTGGTAATGAAGATCAGCGGGTGGGGGTTGTTATTTCCCTGCTGCAGGGGGACCCGCAGTCCTGGGCGTTCTCTTTACCTACTGATTCCCAGGCTCTTCGGTCAGTGGATGAGTTTTTCGGGGCCTTGGGTCTCATATATGACGACCCTGACCGAGTAGCACTGGCTGAATCAAGATTACGGAGACTCTTACAAGGAGAACGGCCGGTAGAGTAGTATTGCTCTGAATTCCGTAGGTGGGCTACGGATACCCAATGGAACGACCCGGCTCTCAGGAGTCAGTTCTGCTCTGGGTTATCCGAAAGGGTTAAGGATGCGCTTGCATTATATGAGACCCCCTTTTCCCTTGATGCGGTTATGTCCCTTTCTATCCGTATAGAGAGACGCCTTAGGGACAGGTTGAAAGAACCGGAGAAATTGGTAACTCCTCTCAAGCAGCAGTTAGTCTGTACGGACTTAGACGAGCCTATGCAGCTAGGAGGAACTACTCGTCAGGTCCGTCCTCCTGAGGCTCGCCGTAGGCGTGGGGTTTGTTTTTTTTGTGGGGAGAGGGGTCATTTCATTAATGTCTGTCCTTCTTTCCTCAGAAACAAAAGACCGTCGGAAAAACTACTAACCCCAGGCTGTGTGGAGGATGTCAGCCGGGGGGTATACGTCTCCTCCATACGTACATCGCAATTTGTGTTGCCAGCGGTTATTGTTTTTGGTGATAAGACAGAGACTATTTCTTTCTTTTTAGACAGTGGAGCAGGGGTAAATTTGATAGATGCCCATTTTGCCCGCACTTTGGGCTTGTCTCTCTGTACGTTACAGAGACCCATTCCCATATTCGCTATTGATTCTGCTCCCCTGTCTCAGAGAAACCTCACCCACATTGTTCATAATATACACCTTCGGGTAGGGGACCACCATAACAAGATGCTTTCAGGTTATGTTCTGGAGGGGCTTCCCACTCCGGTGGTGCTGGGTCTTCCCTGGTTGGTAGCGCACAATCCAGTAGTGGATTGGCAGGCCAGGGAGATATTGGAGTGGAGTGAGCAGTGCAGAGAAAATTGCTTAAATAGCAATTGCTTAGTCGCCTCCATAACTATCCTACCTACATTTATTTCGGATTTTGAGGATGTTTTTTCTGAAAAGGGTTGTCAGAAGTTACCACCTCATCGTCCTTATGATTGCCCGGTTAACCTTATTCCCGGCGCAAAATTACCCAAGACCAGGTTATATAATCTTTCGGGTCCAGAGAGACAAGCCATGAAAGATTATATCTCCGAGAGCTTGGCTAAGGGACACATCAGGCCCTCTTCTTCACCCGTGGCTGCAGGGTTTTTCTTCGTTAAAAAGAAAGATGGGGCCTGCGTCCTTGCTTAGATTTTCGCGAATTAAATCGGATAACCATCCGAGACCCATACCCTCTTCCTCTCATTCCTGACCTGTTTAATCAGATTGCGGGTGCTAGGTGGTTCTCCAAACTTGATCTTAGGGGGGGCTACAATCTGATTCGTATTAAGGAGGGGGATGAGTGGAAGACAGCGTTTAACACCCCTGAGGGGCATTATGAAAATCTAGTTATGCCTTTCGGTCTGACCAATGCTCCTGCCGTCTTTCAACATTTCGTTAACGACATTTTTAGTCATCTAATCGGCAGGTTTGTGGTAATATACCTAGATGTGATTTTAATTTATTCGTCTGATCTGAGAACACATGAGGAGCATGTCAGACAAGTACTGCAGGTCCTACGGACGAATGAATTATATGCTAAGATTGAAAAATGTGTCTTCGCCGTTCAGGAAATACAATTCCTGGGTTATTTTTTATCTGCCTCAGGTTTCCGTATGGATCCTAGGAAGGTCCAGGCAATTTTAGATTGGGATCTTCCTGAGAACCTCAAAGCACTACAACGGTTCTTGGGCTTCGCAAATTTCTATAGGAAATTCATTAAAAATTATTCACTTATTGTAAAACCGCTTACTGACATGACTAGGAAGGGGACTGATTTTTCTAAATGGTCTGACGCCGCTAAAGTTGCTTTTTCCTCTCTAAAAGAGAGGTTTACCTCAGCACAAGTCGATGCGTCAGAGGTGGGAGTGGGGGCCGTGCTGTCTCGGGGTCCGTCTCCTGGCAAATGGCGTCCTTGTGCTTTCTTTTCGAAAAAACTATCTGCAGCAGAAAAGAACTACGATATTGGCAATAGGGAACTATTAGCTATTAAACTTGCGTTTGAGGAGTGGCGCCACTTCTTAGAGGGGGCAGTCCACCCCATCACTGTGATTACGGACCACAAAAATCTCCTGTACCTCGAATCAGCTAAGCGTCTCACCCCTAGACAGGCTAGGTGGTCGCTATTTTTTACCAGGTTTAACTTTGTTATTACCTATCGTCCTGGGGCAAAGAACACCAAGGCTGATGCACTATCTCGTTGTTTCCCTGGAGGGGGTAATGTGAGTGATCCGGTGCCCATTCTACAAAGAGGAGTGGTTGTCTCTGCGGTACACTCTGTTTTGGAGGGGAAGGTGTTAGAGGCCCAGGGGGACGCCCCGGTCTCTTGCCCCTCAGAGAAATTGTTTGTACCGTTGAACCTACGTTTCGAATTATTAAAGGAACATCATAATTCGGCACTTGCTGGGCACCCGGGTAGTAAAGCAACCTTGGAGCTATTGTCTCGTCGTTTTTGGTGGCCAAGGTTGCGTCAGGATGTATTGGATTTTGTGTCTTCTTGTTCTACCTGTGCACGCGCAAAAGTTTCACATACACGTCCTGCAGGGTCTCTATTACCACTCGTCATTCCCAATTGACCGTGGACACATCTGTCAATGGATTTTATCACTGACTTAACTTTGTCTGCGGGTAAAACAGTGATTTTGGTAGTAGTGGACAGGTTTAGCAAAATGGTACACTTCATTGCGTTACCCGCACTACCTAATGCTAAGACTCTTGCTCAGGTATTCGTCAGTGAAATCGTGAAGCTTCACGGGGTCCCCTCCGATGTTGTTTCGGATCGGGGTACCCAGTTTATTTCTAAATTTTGGAAAGCTTTTTGTTCCCGTTTGGGGGTACACTTGTCCTTTTCCTCAGCTTTCCATCCTCAGTCGAATGGACAGACTGAGCGAACCAACCAAAACCTTGAGACATATCTAAGATGTTTTGTGTCTGAAAACCAAGAGTTGTGGTCATCATATTTACCGTTAGCTGAGTTTGCCATAAATAATCGTCGTCAGGAATCCACTGGCAAGTCACCATTTCTTGGTGCATATGGTTTTCATCCCCAATTCTGTACTTTCAAAGAGGGGGGGTCTTCTGGGGTTCCCGAAGAGGAACGTTTTTCGTCATCTCTTTCATCGGTATGGCAGAAGGTGCAAGCTAACTTGAAAAATATGGGAGGTAAATACAAATACATGGCTGATAAGAGACGGTCGCCAGGTCCGGACCTAGGAGTGAATGACTATGTGTGGTTGTCTACTAGGAATATTAAATTGAAGGTTCCCTCTTGGAAACTGGGTCCTAGGTTTATTGGCCCTTACAAAATTGTAGCCATCATCAACCCCGTGGCTTTTCGCCTGGAGTTACCTCAGACTTTTAAAATTCATAATGTTTTTCATAAGTCGTTACTCAAAAAATATGTTCCACCTCTAGAACCATCACCGCTGCCACCCCGTCCTGTTGTCGTGGATGGTAATCTAGAATTTCAGATATCCAAAATTGTTAATTCTCGTCGGGTCCGCCGCTCTCTTCAATATCTGGTGCATTGGAGAGGTTACGGTCCCGAGGAAAGAATGTGGGTTCCTGCGTCTGAGGTAAACGCCGACAGGTTAGTTCGGGTTTTTCATGCCTCTCATCCTGAGAGACCTGGTCCTGAGTGTCCGGAGGCCCCTCGTAGAGAGGGGGGTACTGTCACGAGGGTATCGAGAACCACGCCTGACTCCGTTATACCCGGGGTCAGGAAGTCGCAGCGGTTGGCTGCACGCTCTATTTAAGATAGGGCTGTTTTCCTTATGGTGGCTTTCTGGGTTTGCTTTGCAAACCCTTTTGGCTCACTCAGGGATCCGTAGCTCCTTCTCCTCAGCTGTTCCTTGTCCAGCACTCCCAAACCTCCTTATATTCCTCTCACACTTCTCTGGTTGCCAGAGATAGAGCTTCCTGCCTGGACATCTATCCTGACCCACTGGAGCTGTGTTGCTGCGTTCTCTGACTGTTGATTCAGAACGCTACCCTCCGGATCCCTGTTGGACCTTTGTGGACAGTTGTTGTCGTCCACCTGGGTGTTTGTGTTTGTCTGTGTTTGTCTGTCCTCTCCCTGGTGTTTCCCTCTTAGTGCAGTGGTGAGGACTAGCGATCCCACCGGCCCGTTCACTATCTAGGGCTCATTTCAGGGAAAGCCAGGGTTTAGGCACGTGATCGCCGCACGGGTGAGGAACCCGTCTAGGGACGTCAGGGCAGTCAGGTGCCAGTCGCAAGGTGAGTTAGGGGTCACCACCTTTCCCTCTCCCTTAGGCAGGGCTTTCCCTGTTTTCCTCCCTGTGCGTGACACCGGTCATTACATATCATTAATAAATAAATTAAATAATAGAGGGCCCAGCACTGAACCTTGGGGTACACCACTTATAACCCGGGACCATTCTGAATAGGAATCTTTGACCACAACTCTCTGGACACGGTCCTTCAGCCAGTTTTCAATCCAATTACAAACTATACTTTCCAAGCCTATAGACCTTACTTTACCTATTAAACGTCTATGAAGGACAGTATCAAAAGCCTTTGTAAAATCCAGAAACACTACATCCACAGCCGCCCCTCTGTCCTGGCTACTACTCACCTCCTCATAAAAAAATAATAATAAATCAGGTTGTCCTGACAACTTCAGTCCTTGGTAAACCCATGTTGGTTATCACTTCTAATATTATTTACTTTCACATACTCCTGCATATAGTCCCTTAAAGGGAACCTGGCAGCGCCAAAAGGGATCATAAACCGCCAGCAGTACCTTAAAGCTGTTAACATCAGGCTTCTAATGATGTTCTTGTGTAAGATGTCTGAGGCACATGATCGCTGTAAAACAACTATTATTCCCACGCAGGTCGTATGCAAATGAGGCTTCCTTGCTTCTAGTCTAGGTAAGCATGCCCCCTAACCGTAACCTCTTTTGTTAGATTGACAGCCTGCAGCGAGGCCGGGATGGCGTAACTCATGCGCAGTGCGCATCTGAAACCTGGCTAACAGCGGCAGCCAGAGACAGGATCGCGCCTTACCAAGGACACTGCGTATGGTCCTGCAGCAAGTTGAGGAATCTTCTCCCCTTTGCGGTCGAGGCAGAACCATGACCCCCTTCAATGTCTGGGAAGTTAAAATCTCCCATTATGACCACTGTACCAGCCTGTGCAGCCTGCTCTATTTGGTTATACAGTCCATCTGTTCTGTGATGTTAGGGGGTCTATAAATTACTCAAAGTATTATTTTTCAGTGTTTTTATCCCTTTTGAACTTCCACCCATAAGGTTTCCACATCCTCCCCATCCTGGCCCACAATTGCCTCTTTCACACTTGTCTTCAGATCACTCCTCACATACAGGCGTACGCCACCTCCTTTATTATTGACCCTGTCTTTCCTAAATAGTGTAAAACCATTAATAATTACTGCCCGGTTATGCGAAGAGTCCAACCTTGTTTCAGGCACACCAACTACATCTGTGTTCTTCTAGTACCATAGCCTCCAGCTTCCCTATTTTGCTAGCTAGACTTCTGGCATTTGTGAAAATACATTTTAAATGACTATTACCTGTAAAGTGAATATCTTTTTTTTTTTTTTTTTTGGGGTTACCTTGGTTGATGTTTGTATGTAACAGGTTCTTGTTACCAGCAGTTCTATCTTTTTATCGGTGTATAGTTCTGCCTACTTTTCTCACTAATTGAAAAGCACAATTTGCGGTCCCCAGTGCACGAGCTGTGCTGAGGCACGGACAGAAACCCCACAGAAGCACTTCATGGTGCTTCCGTGAGGTTACCTGCCTCCGTTCCACACCAGACCTTCTGGATTGCGGACCAATTCAAGTGATGCGGGTTGCACATGTGGACCCGCTGTTTAGAGGCGGCAATAGAGGCACGGCCGGGCAACAGACGGGTGCATGAGCCCTAGTTGTGAAAGAACAGCACATGGAATTAGTTTGTGACATTTGATAACTCTTTGCAGTATAATCATATTTTTTTTTCATACGTTTTTATTTCTTTCACAAGCTATTCTTCCTGTTCAGAGAAACAGGAATTTCCAAGTTCACTTGGTTACTAACTTTGTTGATGTGGTTTCTGTGGAGTTGCCTTCATATGAATTTGGTTTGGTTATTGCCTCTCTGGTTAATTAGAGCACTGCTGTTGATTGGCGAGCCTTTATATGTCCAAGTCTTCTGTTTTCTGGGGTAGAGCATGCCGTGTACATCTTTTTCCTCCTCCTTTGTATCTTGTTCTAGTCTAAGGAATTCTCTATTATGGGATCTCTAGTTGTACAATCTTTTCTTTTTCAGAGCAGGATCAGATCAGTATACCTTTATCCTGTCAGTCATCCACTCTCATACCACTGTCCATTATGAGACTCCCATCTCCTCCTCCTGCGACTATCCTCATTCAGTTCCTGTCATCTACTGGTACCTTTTTGTCTGGCAGGGTTGATACAGTCTTGATATATGCGTCTTGTGACCTTCCGGCTGTAGTATGGTTGTCATGTTGTAAACCCTGGGGGTATCTGAGTACCACGAGATGCGGGCAGCTTTTTGCACTTCTCCAATCTTTTTAATGTTGCATTTACAAGACTCGTGAACCAGACATGCATGTAAGCAGGGTCCAGTCACAAAGTGAAAAATTCAAGGTAAATACAAAGATGATTGAACGTTACCAGCTAAATATTTCTTACTTTTCCAAATCGAAAAAAAAAAAAAAAATTGTTGCTCGGCATGGGGGTCTTTTAAAAGCCTTGGTCGTGACTTTGCTGTCTTAACATTTTGTGCTCTTAATGGAGACAATAGTGGTGGTTTGTGTAGTAAGAAGATCAGGAAGCCTTGATTTTAGGAACACAAAAATACCCTATTACTAGAATGAGTATGTACAGAAGTTGGTCGCATTGCGCCCAATTACTTTTTTGAAGTATAGAGATCCTGAAGGAGAAGGAATTTGTGAGTGAACAGGACATCTTGTTTCCCTGCTTCCATCATTGCTGTCTGTGAGTTTAGTATCCATCATTTCAGACTTGGAGTGTAAAATAAGAATAATATCCTTAAGAAACCGTCTGATAAGCAGTTGAGCTGGAGGTTTTGTGCAGATTGTAGCATTTCATATAGAATAGATTTGGCGTTTTCTTTCTTTCCTCCTCCTCTAACCTTCTGACCTAATGGGTCTGGTTGATTTTGCGAATAGTAACCAGGCAGTTTATTTTCTCTGCAGGTCTATGCTTAGAGAGTGTCAATGTGATGCTTTAGAAATGGCATAGAATTCCTATCAACTGCTATGTGCTGCAGGTCACTGAGAGAAATATCATTACTAATAGAGAAGTGTTTGGAGCCCAGTGTGAAATGAATGGGTGGCCTCAGATAGCCTGCAAGTCGACAGATGTCAGAGAACCTCCAAATTTGTAAGCCCTCTGCCTGCCAAATGAGTCCTGTGACCTTGTAAACGCCAGTCTATCACAGAGGAGCTTCTTGCTCACTTAGTCCTCTATAGTTTTCACTGTGACAATGCGAGGTGTTAAACTTTTGTTCCACCGTTTTTGCTGCATTCCAGGCCTTTTCAAATAAAATCTTGAGATTTACTGACAGAATCCAATTTAGCTTATAGTGTTTGATGAAGGTCACTTCATTCCAAGATTTACTCTGTTTGCCAGTTTTCTTCTGCACATGGGAAAGGAGTGGAATGAAAATTCAGCGGTGTTTCAGATTCCATTTCTTCTGCAATTGTACACGCTTCTTCTTTTCATTATAGCATGGATTAAATTACATTTGTGCTTGTGTTTGACATCTGCTATCCATGATATTTTGACAATGCAAAAGAGGAAAAGGATGAGGTCTGAGCTAGTTCTGGTTTGATGCAATGTATCAGCGTTGTGGATTTTCCAAACTGTTTGACATGACCGTGACATAAGCATATGTCTGCATCTTACAGACTTGAGCAGTGAGTTGAGATCTTGTTACCACTGTATGAAATATTCAGGTCTCTGTTTAATGTACTCCTTAAATGGTGTCTACAGTTTTTTAAACTGATGATCTATCCTCTGGATAGATCAACAGCATCTGATCGGCGGGTGTCCGATACCCAGGACCCCTGGCGAACAGCTGTTTGAGAATGCAGCGGCGCTGGCAGTAGTGCCGTGGCCTTCTCGCTGTTCACCGCAGGCCCAGTGACGTCACAACTAGTATCACTGGCCTAGACGCAGCTAAGCTCCATTCAAGTGATCAGAGCTTAGCCCCGCCCAGGCCATTGATACTAGTCGTGACGTCACTAGGCCTGCGGTAAACAGCGAGAAGACCGCAGCGCTACTGCCGGCACCGCTGCCTTCTCAAACAGCTGATCGGCAGGGGTCCCGGCTGTCGGAGCCCCGCCGATCATCAGTTTAAAAAAACTGCAGAACCCCTTTTAAGGGAAAATTCTAATGAAAACCTGAGTTGTAACTATTCAGTCGAGAGCCCTTCAAACCTAAAGATAATATTTCCAAGTCTGAAGCTTTCTACATTCTGATAGTCCTTGTCACTAGAGATCACCAGGTTAGATCTCCCCCTTAGTACAGTGTGACCATCTTCCATGTTGGGGAAGTGCTTGTAACACATTGTATACAAGCCACCAGGGTTTTTGCTCCTGCATTATAAGTAGAGATGATCAACGTTCCTCTTCTGTAAGACATCATAAAATATTAGTGACCTTGTATTAAAAGGCTTTTGAAATATGGTCAGTTTTACCAACCAATGCATAACAGTGCTGATGAAAAATGTCTTACCCATAGCAACCCTTTAAATTCCAGATAGTTTTTAAAGAAAGAAAATGTATTCTCTGTTGACACTTAGGGTTATATTACACGTGAAGATTCAGCAGGCAATGAATCGTCTGCTTGTTAGCAGAGAAAACCCCTGCTACTATATGCATGAATATGCCGCCGCTCGTCCCCATACAGAATCACTGTATGACTGCAGCAGATCTGCCACTGACAAACGAGTAAATTACAATTGCCCAATGAATGAGCGGGTAATCGGCAACAGAATTACACTGCCAGATCATCGCTAATGACCATTCATACGAACACTAGTTAGCGTTGATCTTCTGGTGTAATAGGGTCTTTACATTAATCCTGAGTCTGTAGGTACCTTCCATTGTTCTCCACTTATACATGATAACCTTTTTTATGGATATGCACTTTGGCTAAATTAAGCATATTTTTTCATAGTGAAAGGGCGCGAAGGTAAAAATTTTCTTAGGGTGCATTCACACGACCATGCTCACGAATGCCTTTCCATATGCTACTGCAACTGTGCCACAAAAGATAGGACATGTCCTATGCTTTTTTTTATAGTCTTTATTTAAAGTTTCAAAAATTTAGGGTTTCGCCACAGAGGCATCACTGGGGACTACCCCTCATTATTCAGTCTTTCTCCATACCCTCGTATGTTCTTTTTCCATATAGCTAGCACTATCATGTTGGAGGTAAGGCATTTGACCGGATATTTTCCCTCTCGGTATATGAAATTAGTCAGGGCTTTATATGATCCTATCAGTGCTGCCTCCAATACAATCACTGGGTTATTGGCGTCTGCTCTGATTCACCAGCTGGCATATGTTATTAGCTGTACTGCCTGGTAATACTTAAACATGTCAGGCAAAGCCAGACCACCCCGGGCATAGGGTGCTTTCAGCATATCTCTGGCAATCCTAGGCTGGGTGTTAGGCCATAAAAAGGAAGTGAGTAATTTGTTAATAGCCTCAAAATGAGATCTCTTTAAGGAGCTCTGGAGCCGATCTATACATAAATTTAGGCAATAGAATAATTTTGAAAAAATGTATCCGCCCCAGCAGCTAGAGAGGAAGAGTCACCCATGCTTTAAATTTTGGGGTAATATATTCCATGGTAGGGATCGGGTTGAGAGAGACAAACTGTTTAGGTTCTTTATGTATTATAATCCCCAAATATTTGAATTTGTCCACTACTAACAGTTTCAACGTGGCTAAGACACATAACCTGTCCACATCATCCACTAGATAAAACACTGATTTAGTCCAGTTGACTTTAAGGACAGAGTGCCTCCCATAATCATGTAGTACTTCTAGGAGTGTTAGTCTGCAAGCGATGAACAGATGGCTCACTCTGGTTCACCATGACTGATGCTCAGGTTCAAAGAAACACCCCTAGTTCTGGATTGTGAAAGGTTTCAGAAATTGAATTGGCACTCAGAACAATTGGGGCTCATGTGGAAATGAGATGAAAATATTTAAAATGTATTGACACTACATCAACATGTATACATAAAATAAAATAGATAAAAAATATAAAAAGGACGTATGACTAGGACCAAGGTTGGTACAGAAAGGTCACCTACAAAGTTTGCTGTATCACAAAAGCTGCATCCGTATCCTCCCAGTGGGGATGACTCTTTGGATCACAGCTGCTATGGTAAAGCGAAATCTACTTTGGGCGGCGTCTACACAGCTATATTTCAGATTATGATAATCATTAACAAATGTTTGTATGAGCCCCTATATCATAAAAGTCTGATTTCTCAAGCCATATTGGTAAGTTTTCATGGGTACATTTTACAAATGTTTTTTAGGGTTTTGTGATGTATCTAAATATTATCCCTTCTCTTCATTGTTCTAAATCCATATGGGATCCTCCACCATGATATCACACCTATGGTGCTTATATACATTTTGCAAATATTTTTGGGGTTTAGTGGTGTATCTAAATATTATTCCTTCTCTTAATAATTCCTCATCCATCTGACATGTTCCAACGTGATGTCAAACTTATAGTCCTTATATATAGGTCGGGTGTATAAACATGTTGTCAATGGTTTCTTTCTATGTATATATGCCCTCATAGTTTCATTGTGGTCACTAATTCAATTAAAGCCAAAGATCTCTAAATCTGAATTAAGATCTGCAGGGAGAAGACTACCAAAATCATAAATTCTTCTAGACTCTGCTCGGGACATCCTCGGTTGGAGTCATGCATTTGGTGTGCTCAGGCTCCTGAGAGAGTCGAAATAGATGGACAGTCTGAACATTGTTTGATGTGGAGCCATAGAGTTAAATACGCACAGCGATTCATTATTTTAAGTGCTGCATATGTTCACCTTTTGAAACAACTACTGTATACGTTGCATGGGACCTGTATGTGCCTACATCATAGGCCATTTGTTAATGATTATCATAATCTGAACTATAGCTGTGTCTACGTCACACGCAACCTTGGTCCTAGTCATATGTCCTTTTTATATTTTTTATCGATTTTATTTTATGTATACATGTTGATGTAGTGTCAATAAATTTTTAATATTTTCATCTCATTTCCACGTGAGTCCCAATTGTTCTAAGTGACTCTATGCAAGGAGAAGGGTTTAAATAAGGTCCCATTAACACGCACTCTCGTCGTGGGTTGTAGATATAGGAGATGTAACCATTGCAGAAAAATTTCCGGGAATCCATACTTTCCCAGTATTTCCCATACAAAGGTCCACTCTACTGAATCAAAAGCCTTTTCGTTGTCTAGTAACGCTAGAGCCCTATTTCCCGTGTTAACATGTTTGATCTGCAAATTAGTATAGAGTCTCCTAAGATTTATGTCAGTAGACTTCCCAGGCATGAATTTAGATTGGTATGGTCCCACTAGAGATAAAATAACCTGAGATAGACGTGATGCCAGGACCTTTGCCAAAATCTTAGCATCTAAATGTATAAAAGAGAGAGGGCAATAGGAACTACATTTTTCTGGTAGTTTCTAAAACTTGTGGACCACTACTATTTTGGCCTCAGAGAATGTGGGTGGTATCATGGACCCCTCCAATGAAAATGCAAACAGTTTACTCAGACGGTCACTAAAACACTCCACCATATTGAATAACTGACTCCTCTCTTGTGGTCGACCAGCGTCAAGCCAGTCCAAGTCCTCCTCCGGAGTCGGGAAGGGGGTTCTGCTTGGATCCCCAGCCTTGTCGGGTTACAGCATGGCATATTTTATTCCTAGTTTTCTAAGCCTGGCTCGGACTTGGGTGAACTCTCTTCTTTTCTTCTGAACTTCCTTAGTGAAGTCAGGGTAAAAGGAAATCTTAGTATTTTCATAGGAGATGGTCCCCTTTTTTCTTGCTGCTGCCAGGATTTTGTCTGTCTCTGTAGTTTAATACTTTCATTATAAACGGTCTTGGAGGGCCTAGTTGGGATTCTGTGTGCCCTTTTGATCACAAAGCACTGGGACAGATGCAGTGGCGCCAGGCTATATCTTATCAAACTTTCTGCAAAAGCCTCGGGTTTGTAACCTTCAGCCCTCTTTGGGAGGCCTAGAATGCGACTATTGTTCCAGCTATTTCTGTTTTCAGCGTCTTCTGCTTTAGCTTGTAGGGCCTTGACTTGTTGAAGGAGCGAAGTAGTTAATTCATAATTGCCTGTGTCTTCCATCTCCCCCATTCAACGCTCCACTTCTGTTGTGTGGGTTTTCATCTTCTCTATATCATGTCGCAAGACGTTGACATCACTTTGGAGATGATCTATCTTCGCCATTAGGGCAGCCTGGCAGGCTGCTATGGCCATCATAATTTTTGTCAGTTTGTGACATTTCAGCTGATTTAAGTTTCCAGGATATCGTCCCCTGTAGTTTGACTCCTATTATCCATCAGGGTTTCATTTGGGGTGGTTTGAGGGGTATCAGAGTAGTTTTCCTCTTCATATACTAATAGGTGTATAATTTGGGAGTGAGAATTCCCCCACCTCCGGACCAAGAGAAATCCCCCCCAGGAGATAGCTTAGGGACCTGTGACTTTTGGATCACTACTCGCACAATATTTCACCAGGATTAGTAGCCAGGCTATGCCTCTCAGTTCATTTGTTGTTTTTCAGGATAATTTTGTACTTTCTCTGTTGCCTAGACAGCTTATAATATGTAGACTGAGGAGTAGTCTCTCCTCTCTTTCTCAGACTCTGGGTGCCGCCAGTGCGGCCTCGTGGTGTTGTAAAGAAGATGGCTGCTGACTGCTCCAAACCCCAGACCACACCTCCTTCTCTCTCCTACTCACTGCTGCCCCAGTGAAGAAAAACCACTCAGAACTGATCCGGATTAACGCAGGAGACTCGCCACCCCACTGCTGCACTGCCCGCGCGTGCCACGCTTTTCTCATTCTGTGCTTCTGCCTATGGCCGCTCTTTGCACCTCTGCTTGTGGTAAGTTGGAAGCGCCCCTCCCCCCCCAGCCTCTTTCCTCACCAACACACTTTAGGGAGATCTTGTAGGGGTCCTTGCCTTGTGTGGTATGCTGGTTCTTGTGACTTGAGATGGTCAGGATTGCAGGAGAGCTCTTAACCAAGCGTCTTTACTCCATGACAGTTAGGTTTACCCCCTCCGACGTACTATGCTTGGCCGCAACATGTGCAGTATGCACACGGCCAACTATGCATGTTTTGCGTGAACGTGGTTGTGTGAATGCCTCCATATGTTGATTGACTTCCAGAGAGAGCAGAGAGAAGGATGATCCTCTTACTGATCAAAAAAGGAGATGATAATGCAGGCAACTGGCTGCTTTATCACATTGAAGCAAAATAGAATCTCTTAGGGGTATTGACATTTTGTTATGTCCCTAGGATGTGTCATAACATTATGGTTGAGGGGTACCTCTTCAGGACTTCAAAATCTAAAATTGCTAAAAGAGACAGGAAGTGGTGGCATATTTTAGCAATATTCATTGGCTTCCTATTTACCTTCTTATGTACTGAACTTGAGTATAGCATAATTCCTTACCCAGCATGATTTCATCAAAGGCAGTCTAGTCAGTTCTATAAATATACCAAGAATGTGAATTTGGATATCCTATTGATTTGATATCACATGAGTCAGATGTACTACCTACTGGTTAGGGTTAAAGGGGTTTTACAGTATTTTTATATTGATAGTGTATCCTCAGGATATGCCATCAATATCTGATAAACAGGGATCGGACACCCTGCACCCCCACCGATCAATGGTCTCTTCAGTAGCTCCAGCATGGGAAGTTGGCATCAGAACTACACAACTTCATTCTTTGTGGAGTGGATGGGGCAGTTACTGCAGCGCTGCTCCCATTCACTTCAATGTGCTGCAGTAACCAGCTCTGTTGCACACAATGCCAGTCCAACTGCAGAACAGCTGGTTGGCGGTGGTCTGATTTGTAAGACCCCTACCTATCAGATAGTGACGGCCTATCCTGGTGATAGGCCATTTGTATAAAAGGACCAGAAAACCCTCAAATTAGTCAGATTTACTGGCTAGGGTTACTGGACCATAACAACGCCCTACATTACCTTACAATCAATTCGTTCATCAGAGTTCTTGAGCTGCGAGCGGTTTTCCATGCTGCTCAAGAGGCTACCCCCTGCTGCTTGATTGACAAGGTCGGACATCTCACCAGGCCCTGACAATTTCGTGCCTGTACAGCTGTTCCGAGTAACAAAGCCGCAACTATTCAGGCACTGCTGCCCGGAAGTGAGCTTCTGTCAAGTACTAAGCATGTATTGGAAATTGGACATTTTTGCCATATTACTTACTTATGTGAGTGGTTTGTATTTATTAAGAAAATGTCCCCTAACAAATGAAAAGTATACCTAAAAGGTTGTTTTCTACAGAGCCCGTGCCGAGGAGGTCTGTAGAAAACATCCCTGGGGCACGTTTCTGCAGATCCAGCATGGCTAGATCCGTGGTGGTAATCATACTTACCTGATCCCCGCCACTGGGTTCTGAATGCATCACTGTCCTGCTGGCTCGGCAGATCCCTCCCTGTGCCAGCATGCTGGTAACGTGGGTAATCTGGGGCATTGGTCATGAATCACTCATGTCACAGAGACATGATACATGGGCGAGACGTCGCCTCTGTGACCAGAGGCCGAAGTGTTCACATGATCTGTGTCAGACAAGATTTTGACATTAGGAGACCGGGGACCTTCATAGCTGGCGGAGCAACGAGACAGAACCCAGCGGTGGGGATCAGGTAGGTATGATTACCATCGTGGGACCGGCCACACTGAGGAGCCTTGAGAAAACGTCCCCTGGTGTAAATGACCCCTCTAGCATGGATATTTGCTTGACATACAGGTATAACTTGATAAACATTGCTGGCCGTGACGTATTTTCTCAGTTCACAATGATTATTGTTTTTTTGGTTGGCATATCTGCTTTCCATTTGCATAAAACATTTAAACACTGAGAGTTTTATCCTGCTCTTGAGTATTGAAAAGCTCAAAATTATATGTTTTAAACAGTGTTCTCTGATAAACGGTGTAATCATTTCATTCTTCATCTAATAGACTGCTCTCGTAAAGCAGTGAGGTTAACCTTTAAAATAATTGTCAGCCCACCTTTTGGAATTATAATGATTTTAGAAGTGCTGGTTAATCCAAACTTCCTACCACGTACTGTGCATCCTGATCTGCTGATATCAAGAAGTTGACCTTAAATTTGTCTTATCAGAGATGAAAGAATAGTCTTTCCAACTCGCAGCTTCTGCCATGCTTGAGGAAGCAACATAGAAAGAGACTAGTTCAGCAAATGAATGTTTTTTATTGTTCTGGGGACACAAAAGAAATCCTCTGGGTTTCTTAGTATTCTGTGCCTCTCTGACAATTAAAAAAAAAAAAAAAAAGAGTCCCACGGTTCTATAATACAATGTTGAATGGCAACAACATCTTCCCTGTCCATCAGATCTGCGATGGTTGGGTCCAATTGAATGTACTCTTGGACAGATCTGTATTGGTTAATTTATTTATTTTTTGACCAACTTTATTTAGTTTTCCAATTATTAAAGGCATTATTAAAAAAACTATGAAGAGAAATGTGGCAACAGCGCCAGTTGCATTACAATGACATATCATCTAATTGTAGCATTACAGATCGATACAGGAATGACAATTTGCAGGGTACAAGTCAACAATACACTACTTATCACACATAATAAAGGGCTTCTGTAACAAATGTGTTGGAGAGTGAAGCAGAGATCCTTGACGAGCAGATTAATGTGTTTTTTCATCTCTTCCAATAGAAGACCCTTTGGGTGTAGTCCATAATGATAAAGATGGGACCAAGTGAGCTGGCTAAGATTAGTGTGTATTTGTGGAATTGTTTTTGCTGTCGATCCATAGAGACCAAGGGGACCATAGTTTCAGAAACTTATTATGCACAAGTGCCTCCCAGCTAGAGAGTTCCTCTAGCCTGTAAATCTCCTGGACCTTCCTTATCCATTTTCCTAGAGTGGGTGTATTCGTACTCAGCCAGTATAACAGTATGTGTAGTTTACCTGCCACAATGAGTAGAGAAGCTAGATCGTGCTTAGTGGCCCGACAAATGTCGTCTGGGAGGTTAAGACCAATGTGGGGGGAGAGTGTGATATCGGAGTTACATATCTGGTTGATGGCCTTGTTAATCTCTTCCTCGAGGAAGTTATTGGTGGGCATTGCCACCATATATGTAATATCGAACCCAGTTCAGAGTGGCATCTCCAGAATTCTCCAGGGCTAGTGGGATTTAATCTGTGCTCTACGTCATGTGTTTTGTACCATCTGGTTATAAGCTTATAAGAATACTCCAGGAAGGGCCATGAGAGCGATTCAATATCTGGGATATCTCAGATTCTGAAAATGACCTGTCAAGATCTTTTTCCTATTTCAAGATGTACGTGGGTTTTAATAGAGCTTTTTTCTCCAGTACTTTCTTATATATGTGAGCCATTTTGCCTTTGCGGGGTAGATCTGTCATGGCCATGGTTTCAAACCATGTAGGGGCTTGTTCTCCCTTTTATCTTTAGCAAGAACAGCCCACTCAGCCTATTGAAGTGAGAATAGTGTAAGGGTGACCAGCGCTTAGCTAAGTGTACAGTATGTAGTTCTGGGAGAGTTGGAGTCTTTCTTCCCCTCAAAAGGTCTCCCAATGTATATCTCCCAACCCTTCCCAAATTCCCATGTCATCTACATAATTCGGGTCCTCCACATAAGGAAGTAGGGAGGTTGGCATGAATAGCGAGACGTCGTGCCATAATTCCAGGTTATTAAAGGGATTGTCCAGGAGAAGGAAAAACAGGGCTGCTTTCCTCCAAAAACTGCACAGTTTGTGTGTGATTTTGAAGTTCTCTCCCACTGACTCCAATGGAGCCGAGCTGCAATACCAGGTGCAACCCATGGACTGTTGGTGGTGATTTTTGGGGAAGAAAGCAGCCAAGCTACCCCCTGCCGTTTGGTTGAGCACAGCTGCTCCGAGTACCAAAGCCACAACTATGCAGGCACCGCTGCCTGGAATTGAGCTTCTGTCAAGTACTATTGGGAACTGAACATTTATGTCACACTGCTTAGTGCGTACTTGTGCAAGTGGTTTGTATTTATGAAGAAATACTAAATGTGGTTTCCAGGCCCCTGATATTGGTAACCGGTCTTTAGGGTAGGTCACCAATGTCCAAACGGTGGGGATTTGACACCCTGTACCCCCACTGATTATCTGTTCCCTGGAGCCTCTGGTACCAGAACTAGCATAGTTTCGTTCAGCACCTACTGATCCGATATTGAAGACCTATTTTGTGGAAAAGTCATCAATTTCGGAAGCCTAAAAGAAGAATTATTAATAGCTTTGGCTTATAGGGACCATTTCCCAGTGTGTTTGTTCTAAAGTGCACTCTGTAATCTCTATATTTGCAGCACACTAAAGCGAGTGTACTCTGACTCAATACTGTATCAGGCGACAAATGCGATTGCTCTGCCCAGTTGTGTAGTAGATTTTCAGGGCTACAGCACAAGCCTGTGAACTTTATTACATGCCATCATTCTCAGGATGACAGCTGGAAGTGACAATGTGTAGGACAGGTCCAGGGCTGCTGGTACATTCTGTCCATTTGCTGGTAGGAGCTTCCCGAGAAGTAGCTGTGTACAACAGCTCCAACGCTACTCCGCATGCCCTGAAGATGTTCTGCCCTTCCTACAAGCGCTGATACGATGTGGCAGAAAGGTGAAGTGCTGCACATGCGTGCCTATGCGCGCTTCCATGATTCCAGCCACCAGAGAGGCCGCAGCTCTGTGCCGCACTGCGCAGCGGCAGCCATCGCTGTTAGATTGCAGTGGTGGCCATGTCCCCTGACAACAAGCATTCTATAAAGAGGTTGAAGAGTGGAGCGGCACTTTGGATGACACAAGTAAATAAGTAAGTGGCATGTAGTAACAATTTAAGCGTTAAGGAGCCACTTAAGGAGATGAGACAACACATTTAACAGCTCATTTGCATATTAAGTCAAACACTTTTTCTACAGAATGAAGTACAAGATCACAAAATAAAAGATATCATTACATTCAGCTGAGCTGGTCCTCAAGGGTGTAGACTGTCAGATTTTCTGTCAAATGATCACTAATGAGGATTCCCATGAATATGCTTAAAAATCACAATGGCCTTGGCGGCAGACCGCACTGTGTAATAGCGATCTGCCGCCAGCACACCACTGCCCTGCATGGGCACGAGCGATGGCATAGCGATCGCTCCTCCTCATACCACAGAGGACATCGCTGCATGTAATAGCACTTCACTTAATTCCCAATAATAGTCTGCGGTAGTGATGAGCGTAGCGAGCTTCAGATGTTACATCAAGTCGCTTCATTCATAACTTTGGATTAATACCGTACGGAGATCCATCTCCATACAGTAGTAGAATATATTGGCTCTGATGAGACAAAGTAATTTATTCGCAAAGTCGTATGTGACTTTAGTGATTAACTTCGATAATAGATTTTTAAAGTGTAAAACCACTTTAAAACTTGAAACTGAACTCTGCTTCGGTTCCGAGATACCAGTTGGAACTAAAGCCAAAGTTTGGTTTCAAGTTTTAAAGTGGTTTTCCTACACACATATCTTGGCAGTGGTTTTCCTACACATATATCTTGTCAAAGTTTGGTTTCAAGTTTTAAAGTGTCTTTCAAACATATAGTGCAGGGATGATTATATATTTTGGCGTTGCAAGGGTTACTGTACATATATTGAATTGTCTGAGACCTCAGAAGTGAATTCATTAGATTAATCGCCCAGCGCTAATTAGAGCATATAGTTGGTTTAACATAATTTTTAGGCTACTTTCACACTAGCGGCACGGAACTCGGGCAGGCTGTTCCTGCGAGTGAACAGCCTGTTGGATCCGTGCTGCCGCTAGTGCGCACGTGCCCCCGGATTACCGCTTCGGCCCTATTGACTACAATGGAGGCGGGCTGGAGTTCCGGCGGCAGCACTGCAAACCTGCTGAGAGGTGGCCGGAATAAAACTACGACATATCGTACTTTTCTTCCGGCCGCCTCTCGGCATGTTTGCTGTGCTGCTGCCGGAACTCCGGCCCGCCCCTATCATAGTCAATGGGGTCGGAGCGGTAGTCTGGGGGCACACGTGCACTAGCGGCAGCACGGATTCGACAGGCTGTTCACCCGCCGGAACAGCCTGCCGGAGTTCCGTGCCGCTAGTCTGAAACTAAAATTATTTTCATTGGCCACGAAGCATTGGAACGACAACTGCGGGGAACGGAATGGTGGCTTTTAGTTTATTGTTTTGTACCATTTTGAGCCTTTATTTAAAGTTTAACATTTTATATTTTAATTCTAGTTTTATCTCCAAAATTTCCTATGCTGCTGCTGAGATTGCATCGCCTGAGCTGTGAAGTTAGCTATTAAAACTGCTGTACAATGTTTCATTTATCTGTAAAAGCTAATATTTTATTGCATTTTAATCTATATAATTAAATGTAGAATTCTAGTCCTAAGAAGCTCTGCAACAGTTATGCAAACCGGTGCAATAAATTATTGCGGAACAGTTAAGCTGCATGCAAGTTACCATAGATCTTTTTGAGAGGTGCTAAATATCCAAACCATTAGTTTCATGCCAACATCTTTCTCATTCACAATAGTTGAGACCACGACTTATAAATCTTTTTCATCAGGCGGTATTACCCTTGCAGAGCAAAACTAACATCAAGCAAACCACAGTGAGTGGAAGTCAGTGAAGGTCGTAGAGGCAATGAAATTATTACAGATTTCACAATGAACACTAATGGACTTCTTTTAATGTGATTAGTTGTAAATGTCCCCGACCTTGTTGACAAGGGGTCATATTTAGTATGTTAATTTCTCTTTCACTCTTTGAATAAAAAAAATCTTTTCAGAAAGTCCTGTATTTGCATAATTAAGATTTGATCTAGTAAAAGTTTTCATCTACGTTTATGGACAGTTGTATGAAAGGACTTATTAGAACATGAAAATTATCTGCAGAACTTGACCTTATTAGCTTTTATGGGCTTTGAATTGTTGTTTGGTTAATTCATTGTCAAGTGTTGCGCCTCTCTCTGCCCAGCTATGGCTGAAGCCTTGGACCGACCTCAGAAGGCAACTATTTAATGTACAGTAAGTGAAGATTATAAGAATAAAAACTCTTCAATATATTATTATTATTATTTTTTCTGTGCTGGTTGGTGTTCAAATAAATACTGTACTTGTACTATCTTCTGTTGAGTAAGCTTTTTAATGGCAGGTCCATGTTTTTTGTATCCCATTTTGCTGCTGTTGGATCTCGTCGTCTTTTACTGTGTAATTGTCCAAATGCCATATATACACGAGGTCCAGTTCATACCGAGTTTTTTTTTCCACTGACTTTGGCACGTTTCCACCGCAAAACAGCATCCCATTCGTTTAAGTGGGAAGCAACACTTGCTTTCTTCCCATATTTGTGGGGCGAAATCCATACAGAAAATCCCATTGGAATAAATGATGTGTAAAATCCATCTGTGTCCCTGCGGTTTTGCACGGATTTTGGTGCAGATTCAGGCTACTTTCACACTAGCGTTCGATCGGATCCGTTCTGAACGGATCCGATCATATTAATGCAGACGGAGGCTCCGTTCAGTACGGATCCGTCTGCATTAATAACTTAGAAAAAATTCTAAGTGTGAAAGTAGCCTGAGCGGATCCGTTCAGACTTTCAATGTAAAGTCAATGGGGGACGGATCCGCTTGAAGATTGAGCCATATGGTGACATCTTCAAGCGGATCCGTCCCCATTGACTTACATTGTAAGTCTGAACGGATCCGCTCGCCTCCGCACGGCCAGGCGGACAACTGAACGCTGCAAGCATTCAGACTGCATCAGGGCTGGACGGAGGCGTTCGGGTCCGCTCGTGAGCTCCTTCAAACGGAGCTCACGAGCGGACCGACGAACGCTAGTGTGAAACTAGCCTCACACCACGAGCTGGAAATGCAGTTTTGTATTGAAATAAACACCTATTGATAAAAATAAATAAAAAACTGTAAAAAAAAATTGCATATTCCACACTGAATTCTGTAAGAACATTTTAAAAATCGGTCATGTGAACATACTTATAGCATCATATGTGTGTAATTGCGTGTATGTACTGATGGATGATTTTTATTGGTTTTACTGTATGTAATGGCATGTTTTATTTTACTGCATTTCCTATGTGGTAAAACTAACCTGTTACCTTCATTCTCCAGGTCAGCACAATTACAGAAATACTACATTTTTTTTTACCACATTGTTCTTCTAAAAAATAGGAGCTTGGCTGTGTCTGGCCTCTGAGGCTTTAAAATGCCTGAGGCTGCAATGCCAACCAATTGACTTCCTTGATTTTTGTGTGGGGGAGTAGTTTGGTCCCTGGGAGCGCAGCGCCCCTGGTATTTCACTATGCAGATGCTGTGGTCTCAGTTGATGCGCCATCTTATAAGTCAGTGATCGTGTTATTCACGATCATGAACAATGCCTCTGGGTGTCTGCTGTGTAAAACAGCAGGCATTATGCAGCTACACTGCCCACCAAGCTTTTGAGCTGGTGCCATCTTTAAAGTGTGGTCTTTCGTCATACATGTATGGTGAAGATTCTTAAGGAGTCTCAGCTTCCCTCTGCCGATGCCCCCCTATGTGTAACTAACCTACTGTATTTTAATATGTTGTTTTTTTGTTTCTTTTTTGTGCCAGTAGTCCTTTCATGTATTAAGAGTCCTTGCCTGTGTCATTTACTCCAAGTGCTGAATGATGCTGTTACATTGGTGGCCCGTGCCTGCCCTCCTAGGCCAGCACAGGTTCTGCATCACTTGCTTTGCAGCTGCTGTAGGTCCAGTGGTCTAGACCTGTTGGTCCTCTGCTGCCCTTCTGCAGCAGGTCCAGCCACTGGAGTCCCATGTTTCTGCTTCCTGTAGGCTTCAGCCTGCCTCTAAAGCGTGTGCACCCCCCCTCTGGCTGCTAAAGGGTTAGTGCATTCAACCTAATTTTTTCCCCAGCCTGTGGCTAGTCATCCCTGGGTATTAAAGGCACCTTTCCCTTAAAGGAAATGTGTCCCCAAAAATGTTATCTACCAGTTAAAACTAGATAGTGAGACACACCTTTTTTTTCTAATCAGTTTTCATTCTATGAATACAGGTTTATTTATTCTATTTCCTGAACATTGTTATGGGGGCTGCCATCTTGTCTGAGCTGTGCTTAACAACATTTAGAAAGCATTAAGAAAATTGCTTTATGGCAGCCATAGGGGCCATAGACACAGTTGTCTGGAGCTGACCCTATTGACTTCCAGGGGAGAGTTTTCTAGGCATGCTCTGTGACCTGTGCAGAGGTCATTGTACAAGGAAAGAAGAGTTGAGCTCTGACAATGACATATTGTGAATAGTGGATCCTGTCTGATATATACACACAGGTGAGATCATTACAGGCAGGATTAGACTAACAGATAAGCAGGTAACTGCAGTAAAGTGATCTGTACAGACCAAGAAGTAGCACCTATTATAATACCTATTGACCATTATGAAAAACTGCCAAATTTTATGTTTTTTGTTTTAAATTTAGTGTGAAACCATAAGGGGTTGTGTCTGGCAAGGCAGGTATTTTCCTCCCAGCATGTGCGGCTGGGCTGGTTTCCAGCCAGGTGAGGTAAAATACCAGACCGGAGTTTAAGTGCCATTCCGGGTTTTGGCAGCACCTGGCTGTCCTTAAATAGGCACCTGGGCTCAGCAGAGAGGTCTATGTTTTTGGGATCTAAAGCTTTGTGCTGTCCTGGAAGGCAGAGAACCGTATGCTGGGGAAACGGGCCCCCTAAAGCTACCAGAGCGAAACCCCACAATAGATATTGAAATAGAAAATTAAAAATACCCACTAAAAATTGGTTCAAAATGTTAAACATAAAAACATGATTTAAACAATAGGTCATTTTCTGATGACACGTTCCATTTAATGGAGTGTGCCTGAGCAATAGATGTTTTTAACGTGCTAGTCCCTGCAAAAGTGTTCTGTTTCATTTGTCTGCTTGTGTACCGACCTTTACCTGATTCCTAACTGTGACCCTCTGCTACCTGACCTGTGCCTGATTACTATATTGACCCTATGCTGACTGCCCTGATCTCAGACTTGTGTAATTAATTTGCACAAACTCTGCAAGCCCTGACTTTGGCCTGTTACGAACCACGGTTTTTCCTGATCCCTTAGTGCCCTGCATCGGTGGCTCTATTACTTGTGGGTCTGCTGTCAACCACATCAGGACTACTCCAGGAGGTAGCAGTCTGGTAGCTCCCCTGTAGCTAAATCCATATCCGTGTTTAGGGTTTAAAGGGTGAATACCAGGGAGATTGCCAGGAAAAGACCCTTAGGTTTAGCCCAAGGTCAAATCGGTTGGTTGACACAATGGTCCCACACCACTGATCGTCACAACGCTGCTCCTCTCCTTTTCTTCCCAGAGCTAACCAGAAACTCACTAGTAAGAGAGGAGACGAGTTGGGCTGCAGCCATCAGTCTTAACAGTAAGTGTACAGTATGCCTGTGCCTAGCACTTACTATTCACTGCAACGCTGTTCTCTATCTTCCCAGTGCACAGTAACTACGCAGGGATGGTGTTGGGAAGATAGAGAACAACACTGCGGTGAACAGTAAATGCTAAACACAGGCATACATTGTCGGTTGCATACTACAGATATTGATGATCTATCCTTTGGATAGGTTAACAGCATCTTACAGGCAAGGGTCTAACATGCAGGACCGCTGACAATTACCTGTTTGATAAGGCAGTGGCGCTCACAGTAACCTTCCCGCAGTCCAGTGATGTCACAGCTATAGGTCACGCAGCCTATAGGAATGCCTGAGATACGGAATTCAACCCCTTTAAAATCTAATATAGTTTCAATTGTGTCTGATGTCATGGACTTCATTTCTCCAACAATAAAAGCAGTTCTAAAAAATCTGAATAGTTAAATACTTTACCTTACTTTATCTTTGGAAAAGATCACTTTAAAGGAGTATGTACATTTTTGCCATATCCACAGGGTATTTCATGACTGTCCAATAAGTGCCAGTCCCACCCCTGGGTCCAATGCCTATCTCAAGAATTGGACACCGTCACATGGCACAGCGATTGGAAAGCAGTCCATGCATGCACAGCTTTCTCTTACTGCTATGGGCCTTTGATAATAGCCAAGTGTGCTTAGTATCGGACATTTACAGTATTTACCAACTATCGGATCTTTGTGGCTTTGGATATGCTGTAAATTTCCATATTGGACGACTCCTTTAACAGGGCATCTGATGACTGAGCCTAATAAACTTTAGTTTTTCCCCAATATCCCAGTTTTACTTCCTTTGTTATTAAGTATACGGCGCTAACTTTGGAAAGCAGTATGCTCTATTTCTTATTTGTAATGATAACATAGTTACTGGTAGAGTTTTTGACCTAAAATGTCTTTCTTTCTCTTGTGAAGTTTCAGAAGTAATATTAATTTTTTGGGGGCGGCGTACTGTATATTTCTGTAGTCAGAGCACTTGCCGTACATCCTTTGCAGTAGCTACAAATATATGCGTGTTCAAATATTCTAGTGCGGACGTCAAGTGTTTAATACAACTACGCAGTAATTGGCAATATGTATGACCATTTCCTTCTGGAATAAAACCAGCCGTCGTCGGAATATGGTTTTGCTCATTATTGTGCTTTAGATGCACAACCGTAAATTTAGCTTACTGTCATTTGGCATGTTAATGATGCTTTAGTTTTTATTACATTCTATCTTATTTGTCTCTATTACTAGCAAAACAAATGTTTTATTTGCGTTGTAATGTATACTACGTATCGATCATGTCCAAGACAAGCTTTTAATACTTTTATTGCTGGTTGTACAGTTATTCAGCACAAATCATTGTAGTATTGGGGAAATGCTTTTAATACTACACATGCTGTATTCTGCAAACAGATA
Organism: Bufo gargarizans; assembly: GCF_014858855.1. Taxonomy (NCBI): domain Eukaryota; kingdom Metazoa; phylum Chordata; class Amphibia; order Anura; family Bufonidae; genus Bufo; species Bufo gargarizans. The sequence goes on from NC_058080.1 coordinate 625,152,696, forward strand.
TCTAACAATTTTCACAGACTCTTAACATGGTATGTTACCAGCACTGGTAGTTCCTTATTTTTTCCCAATAGCTGTATGCTATTTTTATCAGTGACTTAGAGTATGATAAATAAAAGGCCTTTCATGATCGTTTTATGGGCACTACCACAATCAGAAATGTGCTTTATCATTGTGAGAGTACATCTTTGTATTTATGTGTGGAAGTGACTATTGAATTGTTGGGTGTTTAGAGATGATCAAAATCCTTTTGCAGTTGAATTCATTAAAAGGAGTCCATCAGCAGTTTTGACTGTGCTAAACTACTGACATCCACTTTGTGGATCTTTAGTTATCAGGAGTAGCAGGAATATAAACTTTTATTCTGCCATCTTCTGGTCCTGCAAGTCCCCTGGAGGCAAAGCTTCTCTGTGAAGTGTTCCCCGCATTGCACTGCAGTAATAGCTGTAGCATCCAGCCGGGAGAACACTCCCTCTATCACTCAAAGCAAAAGGAAGGTGCTGTGAAATAGCTCAATGCAAAGGACACTTCAGAGTGAGACCCTGCATCCTGTGTAAATCCAGGAGCAGTTCCTGGCAGAATAAAAACTCATATTCACAGTTCTCCTGCTAATAGATTAGCAGAAAATGATAAAAGAACACCTGGAAAACGTAATGCGATTGAGCTAAGATTGACAAAGTATAAATTGTTAGAGGTGCTTGGTCCATAATCAATCAGCCAAGTTGGTGCATGCTTTATTTTAGGTTGAGGTATATGTTGAGACAGGGTCACATTAATAGTGGGTGACATCTCTCCTTACTGTGATAGAGGCTAGTAATAGTCATACAGATGCTGGATATCCTCCTATGGTATGTCATTCCGAGCTCTTTCAACTTTAGACCCATAGTTGAGCCAATGTGGTCTTTGGCTGCTGTGCATTTTCAATGGGGAAGAGATCTGGTGATTGAGTGGGCCATGGGCCAGTGTAGCTCCTGGATACCCTGAAGAAATCATTGTGTAGTGTAGTCAATGTGTGTGTGTAGACAGTATATTGTTGGAACACCACGTCTCCTAACTTATTTATGGCAGGAAGACTGGTTACAGTATGTCCTGGATATACCGAAGCCTGGTCAATGTTCCCTCCATGAATTCCAGATGGGAATGGCCATGGTAGGTAATAGCACCCCACATCGTGAGTCCTGGTATTGGTACTTTGATTCTCTGTACTATGCATGATAGCAGTAGGTGCTCTCCAGCCCCATGTGAACTCTGAACAATAGTGTTCAGTGATGAACGCAGGTTCTGCTTTGGTACTTACGATGAATGTATCAGAGTTTACAGAGTTCTCTCATGCACAGCATGGTCCATCTAAGTGTGACCAGTTGGGGATATGTCCCTGCAGAGTCTGACACTGGCAGGACTGATTGGTTAATGTCAGGGACAAAGCTCCAACTAATAGCATCCAGAATGGATTGTATTGATAACTGCTGGCAATTCACTCATAAGTGAATAGTAAGAACAATAACGGAAAGGTAGAAGATTGATATACAGTAAGAAATGATGATCCAGAATGGTTATTACATGGGGGAATGCAAGTCGTTACTAAAACAGACATGTCAGGGGAGGTGATAGGTCCTCTTTAAAGATTTTTCTGTAAGGTAGACTGTAGGATTTGTTATCCTAAACAACCATATCATAAGAAACACATGCCCTGAATTCCTGCTTTTCCTGTTTTATTCTTGATAGTTTGGCTGGGTCACACATACATTGCTGAGTAGGTTATACAGTTTAGGTGGTGGATATTGATTAAACCATTGTGCGGTGATTACCAGTCCGCTATTTCTCACAGTCTGTAATGTTCTGTTCTAGATTTTATTAAAGCACCAAGTTCACGTACAGTTTGTCCATTTAACATGACATCCATACAGTTTATTTAGAAAGCAAAATGACCATCAATTGTAAGTGATTCAAACTGAGACATCTAACCATAGATCACTGTAGTATAATCATAAAGGCAGAGAAGTATAACCCTTTAGTGACCAGCCTATTTTGGATCTTACTGACCAAGCGTTTTTCTTCCTTTTTTTCATCATCACCTTCTGAGAACTTGTTTGTGGATATGTTTTCCACAGATTTTTGCATAAAAAACTATGTTTTTTTTTTTGTTGCTCCTTAAAATCTCTTATCTGTGAGAATAAGATAATGTTGTGGTTGAGAGGTTTTTGTACCGTATTTGTCTTCAGGATCATTCTGTTGCATTAGTGGTGTGACTTTTCTTCTTTTGTTCCATCAGGTGTCTGATAAGTCTGTGGAAGCATTCGCAGAACACTGTTCCGAGCTGGAATATGTTGGCTTCATGGGCTGCTCCGTTACATCTAGAGGAGTTATCCGCCTTACCAGTGTAAGTAAACATGTCACAGAAAATGTGTTTTTGGGCGGTGCTATCTCTCCTTGGGGTGAGGGAACGTATAGGCCATACATGCCCCTCTGTAATTCTGGGAAGACGGGGATGTAAATTAGATCTTAACAAGCCCTGCCTCTAATGCTGCCAGATGTAAGGCAGATATCCTATAAGTAAATGTTCGACCCTTTAAGCCAGCACCTCATCTGTAGACGCTGTGTCGGGGTGATTGCCCCTCATCAGTGCAGAGCAAAGAGTTACTGGCTTAACTGGGCGAGAGGCCTAGGTCGGGATTTGGGGGGTACTATGACTTATTGGGGAGAGAGTGCCTTAGTCGGCCTGACGAGACTTATACATGCTCCTCTGGAATTCTGGGAAAAATGGGATGCAAATGAGCTCTTAACGAACTCTGCCTCTAATGCCACCAGATGTAAGGTAGCCATCCTATAAGTCAATGTGTTCTGACAGTTTTAACCCCTTCACTGATTAGCCCAAGCTGGATTCATTCATGCAGAACAGAACAATATGTGGCTGCAGAGAGGGACCTCTTATGAGGGCTCTATCTCGGGCTAAATGCAGCTACAGTTGCGATCTTGGTTTTGTTTTAAATCCGTACTCTAGTCGCAGACTTTGCAAAGCAATACCTTCGGATCATCGGAGTCATTACATTCTAATACTGTACGGAGCTCCTGCTCCGTACGTTATTGGAACAAATTTTTATGCGAATAGACTTCAGATGTTTCATCCGAAGTCGATTCGCTCATCCCTAATCCTGAGTATCAATAGTGCCCGAATTACTGTGTAGTGGACGGCGCAGGTTACTTCAATCTGTCTGTATGAAGCACACGTTTACATTATGTTTCTTTAGTAGAACTGTCTTATTTTCCTTTTCAGCTTAAAAAGCTTTCTAGCCTGGACTTGCGGCACATCAATGAGCTGGATAATGAGACGGTGATGGAGATTGTAAAGAAGTGCCGGAACCTCACATCCCTGAATCTCTGCCTGAATAGGAATATTGATGACAGGTAGCCATGGCATGCATGGAGCTGATTCATTGTACAGCTGTGTACAAATCGTTACACAATTTATTTGCCAGTGACGGTAGAAATGAATGAGAAAGGCCATCAGTGCAGCAGTGATCACTGACGCTAGCTGGTAGTCTATTCTTAAAGTGAATATGTCATCTCACAATACCCCCTAAAGTACTGTAATGGATGGATAGCTGGGACACTGATTTACAATATGTCATTTTTAGCTTTCTACTTCTTTGCATTCCCCCACAGTAAGCCCGCAAGTCATCTTGTGTGCTGTATGCTAATGCATAAAGAGGGCTCCTAGGTGCTTCAGCAGACAAACAGTTGGGTACTGCAATTAAGTAGAAAGGTGAAAAAGTACATATTTTCTATCTTCTGTCTTTTCAATTATCCAGTCATTATAATAGTTATATAATCTGTCCTATAGTCGATTGCTTAAAGGGATTCTCCAGGATTTTGATATTCATGATGTATCCACAGGAAAAGTCGTGAATATGAGATCGGCGTGGTTCCGACTCCTGGCATCCCCATCGATCAGCCATATTAAGAGGCCCCGTCACTACGTGAGTGCGTAGGCCTTTTCCTACGCCAGTGATGTCGCAGTACGTACATCTGTCACAGGAACTTGAAAATGGGGCTGAGCTGCAGTACCAAGCACAGCTACTATCCCATGGGCGGTGCTGCGCTTGGTAAGCTGCGAGGAGGCCGGCCCTCCGATGAGCACCACAGCTTCCTCAGACAGCTGATCATTGGGGGTGTTGGACCCTGCCAATCTTTTATTGATAACCTATACTGAGAATAGGCCATCAATATGAAAGAGAACCACTTTAAAGGCAACTTGAATCAGAATGATCTGCGTGTATGTTTCAGATGATCACATTGTCCACTGAGAGTCTTGTTGCTGGAAATGTGACACAACATGCTGATGGCGTGTTTAGATGAGTAGATATCATATTTTGCTAAGCCGATGCCAGACCAGCATTCTCAGGCAAAAAAAATTATTGTATATAAATGTGTTCACATGCGACTGCTCACTTGCTTAAAGGGACACTGACAGGCCCAAAAAGCATATTTAGGTATATATATGACAGTACAGGTCATATAAAGTCTATTAGAATCATCTAAGTATCCCCCCTGTCCACCTCATAAATACAGTAAAAAGAAGTTTTATAACCTGCTTTCATCGTGTTCAATCTGCCCAAGGGGCGGTGTTTCATATCTATTTGCGCTGAAGATGGCCGGGGACACTAGTAGCTGCCCAGCGAAGTGAATATTGATTAGCTGGGCGGCGCTTCAAACGGCAGTTGTGGCGAGGCTGGCTGGGCGCAAGTTGAGATGAAACACCGCCCCTATTTATAAGGTGGACAGGGGGGATACTTAGATGATTCTAATACACTTTATATGACCTGTACTGTCATATATATACCTAAATATGCTTTTTGGGCCTGTCAGTGTCCCTTTAAGGCCTCATGCACATATCCATATTACAGTCCGGAAACCGCAGATCTGCAAAATAAGTGCACCTTCCACTTGCAATCCACATGTTTTTTTCACGCCCATCCTTAGAATTGAGTATTCTGGTCCTCAACATCACCAAGAATAGGACATTTTCTATTATTTGCCGAATGGATATTCAGATGCGACAGCTCAGGCATGACATCCTTGTGCTGTCTGTGTCTTTTACTTTTTGCGGACCCATAGAAATTTAATGGTTCCATGAGCAATCCTCAGAAAATGCGGATCAGACGCGGATGCAAAATTCCGGTTGTGTGCGTGAGGCCTAATCAAGGATCATTCACTGTATTTAGACAGCAGCGATTTTATAAAACATGCCTGTTTTTTTTGTTTTGTTTACCTCAGTCAGTCGTCACATACATTTACACTACATGATTATCATCCAATGTGAGTCAACAGCGTTCGAGTCGTCTGAATGTGCCACTAGCAATGAGCTCCATAGACCTTTTCCTAGAATGTTGTGCCTAAAGATTATGTGGAGTGCCAAAGAGGGTTTATTGAGTTTAAAAAAATGTTTTAGTCCGAGGACACACGACTGATGAAATGCAGGTTTGCAGTTGCAGATTTTCAAGTGACAAACCCGCAGTATTGTTCAGTACCAGCAAAGTGGATAAGAATTTCAGAATTCTTCCCCACATCCTGCGTAAAAAAAAAAACAGCAGCAGATCAGCCATAGTATGGCGTTTTTTAGATCCGCAGCATGTCAATTTATACAGTTAATTATTTATCTTCTCAATGGAGAGGGTGAAATCTGCTGACTTTTCCAAAGCTAAAACTGCTACTTGTGGGTGGTTTTTGCTGTGTAATACAGTAAAAACCGCAGCTAATTTTTCTGCTATATTTTCCGTCACATGTCCCTGGCCTTAAATTTGGGACTACTTGTTGGTCCTGACTGTAAATGTGGTGTTTTTCCCCAAAATGTCTAATGATTGTCTCTATTATGGATATGGGGCATGGCCCTGCCCAGCATCATAGCATCCTGCTTCTAAATCCACCGTCTCTCCCTGGTGCTCGTGCTGGAAGCCCACCCTTCTAGCTACTTTCCTGCTTTACAGTTGGGGCACACAACATTTGACTTGACTTCAGCACTTTTTGTAATGTGCTGCTGCCTCTTGGTATATACATTAAGCCGCTTGTGGTGGACGGCTTCCGGAACGTAAAGGAATATAGTGATTATGCACATTTTGTGACATTATGACTGCTTTACCTGATTTTTATTTTATTTTTTTACTTCATTTCTATACCTTTTTCCATCTGACACGTTTGTGTGACACATTTTCTACATTGTCTTTATTTTATAGCAGGTTTACTAGGCCATTTCTCCGCAGGGATTGACAGTGTTTTAAATTAAACGTGTCAGCTGGAGTAGTGCATCTTGTAGTTTTACTTCCATTGCATGAGATTGTGCAGGCTGTTCTGTCTTCTCTAGGATATCCCCAGTGTGTTTTATGTTCTTAAACACAGCAGCTATGTCAACAATGCTTTAAACATTTGTGTCTTTTCATGTTTTATCTCTCTTGTGCATTTATTTCATGGAGTTACATTTTGCGTTCTGTCATTTGCCGATTTCTGCGTTTTGTCTGTTTTTGTCAGAGGGCTGTGTGCTCCATATATACACATTTGAAAAAATACAGAACTTTCCCCAGAACGCCATTCTTTACCTTGAAGGCAGATCCTGTGGTGTTACTGTGTTCGTCCTGATTTGCTTAAGGGTTGGTTTCTCAGTGTAACAGCGTGGCTGCTGTAAATTCAGCGCTTTATTGCTGAAATGAAAGACTAAATTTCACTTGTGTTATTGCTGATGTTTAAAGCATAAAGTGTATTTTATCATACAAACTATCCTTTACATCTTCAGTGTTGCACATTAGTGAGCCTACCAAAATGATGAAATATGGAGGTAGACAAGGGTGAATTGAAGGGTTCTGCTGGAGCAGTATTCTGTGCTGCACTGTGATATTTGGTTCTGCTGGGGTAGTATTTTGTGCTTAAGCTCAAGTTTTACCTCTAGATGATTAACAGCTTTCTTCCCTTACTGTGTCAGGAGCTCATGGCTATTCGGACCGAGCCTGTACAGCTCCTTGATTGGACTCCGGCACTCAGGACCTGTTGGAGCTGCTCACTATTGTTTTAAGAGAAAAGCTGACCCAAAATAATTTAAGTGGCCATATGTAGCTCAGATAGGGCAGCACAAAACTGGTGACAGATTACATTTAAATACGGATCTGTATTAAAGGGTTTCTGGGACTTAAATATTGATGGCCTATCCTCATGATAGGTGGCAGCCCCAATGGTGTTCCATTGCATTCAAAATTTGGACAGAGACAGAAGCAGAGGGTTCCTATGCGTTCTCACTTGAATGGGAGCCGAGATGCAGTACACCACTGCTGTTACACAGTGGTCGGCACCTCCTGCTTCTGGCTTATTCCACTTTGTTCTTTCTGGTGCTCGCTGAAAGCAGCTGATTGGTGGAGTTGTCAATAAGTAAAATATCTGAAATGTTTGGTGTGTATTGGTATTCATCACAGTTACCAAATTAGTAAATAGATTCCACTTGTGTGTAATTTATTCTCAGTATAACTACTGCTGTTCTGTGAAGGCCTCAAAGGTTTGTTATAGAACATTTGTGATCAAACAGCATCATGAAAAGGAAGGAACACACTAGACAGGTCAGGGATAAAGTTGTGAAGAAGTATAAAGAAGGGTTAGGTTATAAAAAAAGAATCACAAGCTCTGAACCTCTCATGGAGCACTGTTCAATCCATCATTCGAAAATGGAAGGAGTATGGCACAACTGCAAACCTACCAAGACATCCACCTGAACTTACAGCCCAAGCAAGGAGAGGACTAACTTTATAAGCCACCAAGAGGCCCATGGTCACTCTGGAGGAGCTGCAGAAATCTACAGCTATGGTGGGAGAATCTGTCCACAGGACAACTATTGTGGCAAGAAGAAAGCCATTTTTGAAATCAGGCCATAAGAAGTCCCATTTTCAATTTGCCTTAAGCTATGTAGAGGACACAGCAAATACTGTATGTGGAAGAAGGCGCTCTAGTCAGATGAGATCAAAGCATATCCATGTGTTAGAATCGCCCAGTCAAAGTCTAGACCTAAATCTCATTCAGAATCTGTGGCAAGACTGGAAAATTGCTCTTCACAGACACTCTCCATCCAATCTGACTGAGCAATTTTGTAAAGAATGGGAAAAATTATGTGCAAAGCTGGTAGAGAAATTTCCCAAAAGATTTGCAGCTGTAATTGCAGTGAAAGGTGGTTGCCACACCCCACACTTTCCAGATTTTTTATTAATAACATTTTTGAAAATTTTTGTAACGTATGGAAATGTGGAAAAGTTGAAGGGGTATGAAGACTTTTTCAAGGCATTGTATATCTGTTATGCCATACTAAGCAAGTCAGTCATTTCCACAAAGCAACTCCTGGTTTGCATTGTGTTTTAGTGTACTTGCAGTAATTCACAGTATTAGTGCTAACCTTTATTAAGTGTTCTTGTTCAAATCCTCAGGTTTTCCTACAGTAAGCTTGAGAGGACGTTGACAGATCTACAAGTGTACAATTTAAAGAAAATGCTTTGTTTCAAATAGATACATCATGTCTAAAAGCTAGACCTAGGAGGCTAGTTGTGATCCTCTTCAGTGGATTTATGTATAATGAGGCATAAATAGCAATTATAGTCAATTAGATTCAATTATGAAAACAAGTCTTTAGTTAAACTGTTTGCACTGTCTAGTCTGTCATACTTCTAACTTAGTATGTTTGCTATAGTTACCTGGTAGAAGATTCTTTTTTTAACTAGGAGCCATTATACTGTATATCATATAGATCCTAAGGGACCAAATGCTAGACTAGTAATTTTTTCCAAAGCCCCCAGAATGTCAACTCAAATTAAGGGTAGGGTTGTTTCGATACCAAAATTTTTATTTGGTTTCAATACCAATTATAGCGATACTAGATACCATTCGATAGGACGCTAAAAAAAAAAAGGGAAAAAATGCGTGCATTCCGCATTTTATGGAATGTCTGGCCCATAATCGAACTGTCCTATGCTATTTTTTTGGTGGGACAAGGTGACAAAAAATAAATTAATGGTGAATCGCACAGTTTTTCATTTTTTTTTTCATCTTTTTTATTTCTTTTGTGGCGTTCACCTGCGTTTTGAAATATTTTAATAGTTCGGACTTTTCGGACGTGGTGATATGTAATATTTTATTTATTGTTTATATATTTTATATGTAAAATTGCAAAAGGGTGTGATTTATACTTAATATTAGTTGTTTTTTCTTTTCTTTTTTTTCTCTTTTTTTTATTATTTATTTAATAACTATTTCCCCCCTTAGGGGCTAGAACCTGGGATATTTAAATCCATTGTCTATTCACCCTAATAGAGCTCTATTGGGGTGGATAGGATCTTACACTCTCCCTGCTGCCCTGTTCATAGTACTCACAGCAGCAGGGAACTTACCATGGCAGCCAGGGCTTCAGTAGCATCCTGGCTGCCATGGTAACCGATTGGAGCCCCTGGATTACACTGCTAGTGCTCCGGTCAGGATCTGCTATTGCCACCAATGAGAGGAGGTGAGTGGACTCTGTGGCCATTGTCACCAATGATTTGAATACTGGGGGGGATGGGGGCGCACTGCGCCACCAATGTTTTTAATACTGTGGGAGGGGAGGGCGCAACTTCTCCGCCAATGATAATTAACGTTTAATATACAAATACATCCGGCAGCAGAGACACATTGCCAGCACCCGTCCTCTGACAGGGCGCTGCGATCAGCGGCAGTTAACTCCTCAGGTGCTGCACCTGAGGGGTTAATTGCTGCGGATCGCAGAGCCCTGTCAGAGGCAGGGCGTCGGCAATGTGTCTCTGCTGCCAGATGCATTTGTAATGTATTAAACGTTATCATTGGTGGCGCAGTGGCCACAGCCCCTCCCCTCCTCCGCCCCTCTGCGCTCTGATTGGAGGCAGCAGCACAGGAGGGAGGGAGAGACTGCTTCCTTCATCCCCGTGCTGCTGAGGAAATATCGTGCACGCTGAGAGCAGCGCGATCCATTTTCTCTAATAATGGGCTGTGCAGTAGGACAGCCTAGTATCCATAAAAGACCAATCCTGGTATTGTATTGATACCGGGCTAAAAGTATCGATAAGGACTTGAACTAACTTGAACCCCTGGTCTAATTCGTGCCATTTTGGGATGTTAATTGTCTATGTGTATTGTAAAGGGTGGGACATTGTATACGTTGAGTAGTGAGTTCTGTTCCATTGTCTCTCTGTGTGTATTGGCGATGTCCCTTTGTCCTGAGAGATAATTGAATTACGTCTCGGTTGTCTCGAGGACAGAAGACATTGTGTATTCTCCTGCCTGTGATTATTGCATCAACCCAGTGTGAGGTAATTGTATCACAGGCAGAGGGGAGGATTTAGTGTGGGAGTGTCTGAGTGTATTGTATATGGTTATTGGCTGGTTTTACAAAACCCTTTGGGTGGTAACCTTGTTGGAAGATGTGTATAAATCAATGCTTGTGTGTTCAAATAAAGAGTTCCTGTTTTACCCTTCATCATGTTGAGGCTGGTGTTTGGGTAACTGAATCGACACTGGGGATTGCTATACGCTGAAGATTTCCTATACTCCCCTGGCTATAAATACTAGCTCTAGTAAGAGCTGTTCCTGCTCTCTGGATTTAGGAGAGGTTCACCCACTGGAGCCTGGGGCCTTGTTGTAGGTCCAGGGTGGGTAGGAGACGGCGAGACCTCAACCAAGCTTCGGCAGTTCGTGGGGTCTGCAGTGCTTACGGTGTCAAGTGGAGTGTTTGGAGTCCTCGGGAAGCACTAGGAGCATCCATCGACAGCGGTACCCGGTCGGGGTGCTAGGAGATCCGTTACAGATAGTGTGTAGTGCAGATAGAGCAGTGCTGTACATGCAGTACAGATAGAGAGCAGAGCAGTACAGATAGAGACCAGTGAAGTACATGTGGTACAGGTAGAGAGCAGTGGGCTACATGTGTTACAGATAGAGAGCAGTGCTGTACATACGGAACAGATAGAGCAGTGTGGCACAGAGCACAGTTAAGTACATGTACTGTAGTACAGATACAGAGCAGTGTAGTACGGATAGAGAGCAGTTCGGTACATGTGGTACCGATGGAGAACAGTTCGGTACATGTAGCACTGGTAAAGAGCAGTTGAGTACATGTAGCACCGGTAGACAGAAGTTTAGTACATGTTGTACCGCTAGAGAGCAGTTAAGTACATGTATTACGGATAGAGCCATTCAGTATGTGTAGTGCTGATAGAGTGTAGTTCCATACATGCAATACCAATAGAGAGCAGAACTTAAAGGGAACCTGTCATCAACTTTATGCTGACCTTACTGAGTACAGCATAAAGTAGTGACAGAAATGCTGATTTTATCAGTGTGATCATGAGTTAATAATAAGTGGTTGCCGAGAACCAGCTTTATAATCATTACAGCCCAGGCCTTGAAAAGAGTATTACAGTATTATGGGTCCTTACAAAACTGAGCCGTAATCCAACAGTGTGCACGGGCCTGAGGCCTGAGTGTTGGTGGTTGTTTCTGTACTAACAACATGAAACAGTGGAGTTAGACCCCGTGAACATGACCATATCAGCAAATCATGTATCTGCAAAATACAGGTACATTTTATTTGCTGATCCATTTTGCAGAATAGTCTGTTTGCAATATGGATGTGAAAAGCACATGGAAGAGCCGTGTGTTTTCAAATGTGTATTTTCATTCTGCAAAAGGTGTTCTGTACTTGTCCGCAAAATGTGGACTAAAATGGGTCCGCAAAAATTGCGGATGCAACAAAGGGGCCTTATGAAGATAAGTAAAAGGTATGAGCCAAAGTGTGTGATTTATCAAAGTTACAAGTTGATGTCCAGTAGTGCTCCCTATCTTGCTCCAGCCATGTTTCCCAGTATTGGCAGTGGTCACTTAGCAGTTGAGACGTCTCACAGGTGTCCCTGTATGAAGTACGTAAGGCGGGTGTCAGATGCCTTTTACCTGTAATAACACATTTATGTGCATGTGTACAGTGCTGAGAGTCATGCCAGGCACTAATTAAATTGGCGGAATAACTATTATTATTACAGTAGAGTTTAGAGAGAGCGTAAAACAGCGACATCCCGAGTTCCTGAGGTTTAAACCCTTTTTTTGTACAGCATTGTCACTGAAACTGACACCTTATTATTTTCTGTGCTTTTACTCACTAAGTTGTTTCCACCCAAACAATAACTAATGTCAGCACTAAATCTTGAATATCTTCTTATAACCGGCGCTGTCATCGCCGTACCTTTTATACCTTTGTAATAATCTCTATAAGACCTACTGCACTTGAATGTCAAAAATAATGACTGCAGCAATCAGACACAATTTAGTGTGCTCAATTGAGCTCTGTCTTTTCAGCAGCAACGATTAATTTAGAAGAGACATTCACAGTGATTGCAAGGCTTAAGCTGCCACAGAAATGCATAGTTACTAAGCTGAAGGGGATGGGGAAAAAAAAAACTGGAAAGTTAAAAGGACGTAAACAGCCCCCATAATTCTGCAGTGAGGCAGAACTTTGTTCCTACGTGCTTAGTAATAGACTCCCGCTGTCCACTTCTCATTTCGGTCTTTGTATTTTACCTTAAAGCAATTAAATCATATGTATAATTGTATCGTTTTTCTTGCTGGAGGATTGATTTTACTTTTCTAACTTTGGGTCTTGCTGTAACTGTAAGTGATAAATTGTCTAATTTCTTTAAATTGATATGACAGTGACTAACAATTCTCACTACATTTTGGTTTATTATGTAACAGCTCTGGATCCCAGAGGACCACGGTTCTGTTCACATGATATTATGGCAGTATTTTGAGTTATTATAACTATTTGCCACTGGGGCTGGGAGATTAATCTAATTAATTTGATTAAATTGCCCTTTTACAGCTCAGCAATATTGATCCTTTAAAAATAATCATATTGATTTTATTTTTTTTCTTTCTTTTGGAGCGCTGTATTAGTGCAGTATGTGTGGGTATTTCCAGTCCCAGCAAGAGACCTGCACATGCTGCACTGATACAGTGTTCCAGATCACAGTTGGAGTCTGGCACTGACTGTAGCCAGGCATCACAGTTAACTCCCATTCCGGCCACTTAACTTCCTAGATAAAGCAATCAATAGCAACTGCAGCGTCTAGTTACACAGAGGCTCCTTATAACCATCCACTCTCGTTAACACCGTCACGGGGCACTGAAGTATTTACATGTCAATAGGCTTGCCATGTTCACAGACACAGCCTAAAATTGCAGTGATAGTCTTTAGTGCAGTGGTATAAAAGGTACTGTATACCACTGCATTATAAAAGCCATGTCTGCTAATGAGAGTAAAACATTGTTAACCCCTTAACGCAGAATGCCGTGCATGTACGGCAGGGGATGCATTGCGAGAATGCATTCCGCCGAACATGAACGACGGGATGATCGGGCAGGCACCGGAGCGGTGCACGCCCGATCACTGCAGGGGTCCGGCAGTCCCTGGTAGCTGGGCCCCTGCTGTATCCGCCGGCATCACTGTTTACAGCGATGCCGGCGGATTAACCCCATCTATGCTGCGGTCTGCGCTGAGCGCGACAGAAGTGGTTTGCGGCGGGTGAAGCAGCGTATCGAGTCCCCGCACTGCTGTGGTGGGGACCCGATGCGTGACAAGGCAGCCCGATGCTATGCATCGGGACCTGTCTTCTATGGGTGCCGAGGATATCCTCTGTCTCCTAGGCAACCTGTTTGTGTACTACTCACTGTAGTACACAAACATGCAATGCATTACAAAACAGATGTATTGTAATAAATTGCAGAGGGGATCAGACCCCCAAAAGTTGAAGTCCCAGAGTGGGACAGAAACAATGTTTAAAAAAAAAAGTAAAAAAAGTGTTTTGAATAAAAAATAAAGTTTTAAGTTTAACAAAAAACAACAAAACACTCCCCTTTCCCCTGATTTTATAATAAAAGAAAATACGCAAATATTGGGTATCGCCGCGTCTGTAACGACCGGCTCTATAAATATATCACATGATCCACCCTGTCTAATAGACAACATAGCTATTTTTGTCACGTTACATCACTAAAAGTGCAACACCAAGCGATCAAAAAGGCATATGCCCCCCAAAGATGATCTAACAGTCACCTCCTCCCGCAAAAAATTGAGCCCCTACATAGGACAATAGCCCCAAAAAATAAAAAAAAATATGCCTCTCAGACTATGGAGACACTAAAACACTATTTTCTTTTTTATTTCAAAAATGCTTTTATTATGTTAAATGTAAAAAAAAAAGTATACATAAAGCCACTTTTTGGTCACCTTACATCACAAAAAGTGTGATAGCAAGCGATAAAAAGTAATCCGCACCCCCAAATTTGTACCAATCAAACCGTCATCTCATCCCGCAAAACTGATACTCTACCTAAGAAAATCGCCCCAAAAAAACCCCAAAAAACTATATGGCTCTCAGACTATGGTGAAACTAAAACATGTTTTTTTTAGTTAAAAAATATTAGTGTATAAAACTTAAAAAAATATAACAAAGTATACATTTAGGTATCGCCACATCCGTATCAACCTTCTCTGTAAAAAAATCAAAAAAATCACATGATTTAACCCCTCAGGTAAACTCCGTAAAAAAAATATGTGTAAAAAAGCCATTTTGTCATCTTACATCACAAAAAGGGTGATAGCAAGCGATCAGAAAGTCATATGCACCCCAAAATTGTACCAAACAGTCATCTCATACTGAAAAAAAATCAGCCCCTACAAAAGACATTCACCCAAAAAATAAAAATAAAACTATGGCTTTCAGAATATGGCGACACAAAAAAATCATGTCATATTTGGTATTGTCGCGTCCATGACAACATGACAACATGCTCTATAAAAATAGTTCATGATCTAACCTGTTAATAGTTCATGATCTAACCTGTCAGATGAACGTTGTAAATAACAAAAAATAAAAACAGTGACAAAACAGCAATTTTTTTATTACCTTGCCTCACAAAAAGTGTAATATAGACCAACCAAAAATCATTTGTACCCTAAAATAGTACCAACAAAACTGCCAGCTTATCCTGTAGTTTCCAAAATGGGGTCACGTTTTGTAGTTTCTACTCTAAGGGTGCATCAGGGTGGCTTCAAATGGGATATGGTGTCAAAATAACAGTCCATCAAAATCTGCCTTCTGCGCCCTGCCGTGTTTGACCACATATGGGGTGTTTCTGTAAACTACAGAATCGGGGCAATAAATAATGAGTTTTGTTTGGATGTTAATCCTTGCTTTGTGACTGGAAAAAAAGGATTACAATGGAAAATCTGCCAAAAAGGTTAAATTCTGAAATTTCATCTCCATTTTCAATTAATTCTTGTGGAACACCTAAAGGGTTAACAAAGTTAGTAAAATCTGTTTTGAATACCTTGAGGGGTGTAGTTTCTAAAAAGGTGGAATTTTTGTGTGGTTTCTATTATGTAAGCCTCACAAAGTTACTTCAGACCTGAACTGGTCCTTAAAAAGTGGGTTTTTGAAATTTTCTGAAAAATTTCAAGATTTGCTTCTAAACTTCTCAGCCTTCGAACGTCCCCAAAAAATATAATGGCATTCACAAAATGATCCAAACATGAAGTAGACTTATGGGGAATGTAAAGTAATAACAATTTTAGGAGGTATCCCTATCTGTTTTCAAAGCAGAGAAATTGAAATTTGGAAGGTTGATAATTTTTCAAATTTTTTTTTAATTTGGTATTTTTTTATAAATAAAAATGAAATATTTTGATTCACAGTTACCACTGTAATGAAGTGCAATATGTGACGAGAATACAGTCTTAGAATGGCTTGGATAAGTGAAAGTGTTTTAAAGTTATCACCACATAATGTGACACATGTCAGATTAGCAAAAATCTGTCTGGTCCTTAAGGTCAAAAATGGCCTAGTCCTTAAAGAGGACCTTTCACCGATTTTATTACACTGTGAATTAAGTATACAGACATGTAGAGCGGTGCTCAGGGATCTCACTGCACTTACTATTATCCCCGGGCGCCGCTCCATTCTCCTACTATGCCCTCCGGTATCTCAGCTCACTAAGTTATAGTAGGCGGAGATTTCAGTCACTAAGTTATGGTAGGCGGAGTCTGCCCTTGTTCTGCTCTAGCGCTGGCCAATTGCAGCGCAGAGCTCACAGCCTGGGAGGTTATTTTCTCCCAGGCTGTGAGCTCTGCAATGCGATTGGCCAGCGCTACAGAAGAACAAGGGCAGACTCCGCCTACTATAACTTAGTGAGCGGAGATACCGGAGGGCATAGCGGGAGAACGGAGCCGCGCCCAGGGATAATAGTAAGTGCAGTGAGATCCCCGGGCGCCGCGCTACATGTCAGCATACGTAGTTCACAGTGTAATAATCGGTGAAAGGTCCTCTTTAAGGGGTTAAAGGTTAATAAAGTTTTATATGATCAAAAAAAGAAGAAATTTTTTTTTTTCCCTTTTAAAGTGGTTTTATTTTTAAAAGAGGTAAAAACGCACAGATTTATGGCATCACCGCTAGTCTTGAGTTAGTACAGCTTCGGTCATAGATTCATGATGTCGATTCATTAAAAAACTATGATTTTAATGCTTTCTCCGTACACCATTAACATGTATAGGCTCCGCGTAGGCAAAATTCATATCACATAAAGTTGTGCGAGACTCCAGAGAATTGATTCGGTATTCCTATCTTGGAATCCGAAGTCTGCTTTGGAACTGGTTGGTACCTCGGTACAAACCGTGACTTCGGATTTACATTGTAAAATGTTTGTAGTAATACAGAAAGGAAACTTATAAAGACTCTGAAAGAGCATCAATGGGTTGCACAGCGCACGCCATAACTGTTAGCCTAATGGGAGCGCTGTAGAGATGGAATTATGCAGTAGGGGTGTCCTGCCTACAAAAGGCTTGTGAAGGCAGAGGTTTAAGGGAATGCTGCAAAATTCAAGGAAGTTGTCACAAAAAACATGCTGCAGACTGTAGGAGAACGGTGTCATGAGAGAATTATTGTCCAATAACATAATGTGGGAAACCTGCTAATGAAAATGTGCCAGAATTTTTGCACATTGTGCACAAAAAAGTGGAAAACATGCTTTGCTCCATATTTCTTCATTCTTTTAAGCCATTTTAGTGAGTTGTTCGACAAGGGCAATGGCTTAGATTTACCATCATGCATCTAAAAATTCCAAAACATTGACTGATTTTTTTGGGTACAATAAGCCAACAAATAGATGTGTAAAGTTAAACAGACAATCTAACGATGTGCCAGATTTCTCATCCAGAAAAGCTGGCATATGCAATAAATAGCTGATAATTTGGCCAACAACTCTCTGCCTTTATACACATACACTTTTGGATCAGCTTATCTGCTGTAGTGAAAATGTGTGGCCAGAGGAAGTTTTTAGTCACAGCTTTTGGCAGGGGTTTCACCCCTGGGAGCTATCAACTGGTTGCCAGAACAGCTCCAATATAAAAATTTCATGATGAGACAACCCAACAAACAACTGGACACTGAATGTATTTTATTTGGATCTCCTGAAACAAGGTGGTCCAGGTTCTAGTAATCAGTTGGGGTTTCAGCTTGTATCCCACAGTCTCTAACTTTTCAAAAGTTTTTTTAAAACCTTACTTACACTTTAAAACATAAAATGGACAAGCATTACATACCATTACAAGTATAAATTGTGGGTTTTCTTTTTAATTTCTTTGCAATGTCCTTTGATTCTCCAGCATTTACAATATATACAATGCTTTGCTGGTGTCACTTAAAAAAAAAGAAATTGCTTGCCACATTTTTGTAACCTTATTGCTCTTCTCAATTAATTTATCCTAGTTTATCTGGAGATATTTCTAGATATGTCTCCAAATTCCATGCCCCTAAGTGACAGCACTAGCGATGGTAAAATAAATATTAAAAATTAGCCCATAATAGTTAGCACTCCCTCAGGATACTTCCTCACATGAGCAACGGTAACTCTGTGAGATAGAGGCCCTTGGCAGTGCCTAAGGCCTTTATTGCTCTGGGGATTACTATTTAGGAAATAGAGTTGATAGTCATAAATAAATGCATTGGTAGCACTATTGTGACCCATTTACAAAAAGTGTAACTTGAAGCCGACCAAAAATAAAAGGAAGGAAGCCGACCTAAAGTTTAATTCATTCTGTGTAAAAGTTCTTCCTGCAGTTACTTTATTCTGATTGGTTAATGCAGAAGACATCTAATCCTCACAGATTCATCCATTTGTAGTCTACATTTTTAGTAAAATACATTTCTTGTGCTTGTGTGAAATAAATATTACCCGAAAAAACATTCTACTCTTGTGGTGTGGAGTTATTTAGTGTGTTCTTTTGTTTAGGCCTTATGCACATGGCTTTGCCCATATTTTGGTCCACATTGGATCTGCAGAATGAGTGTTCTCTTATTTTTCTCACTCCCATCAATAAAAATGGCCCTATAGAGAAGAGTTGGCCCTGTGCTGAGGTTTTCCAGTCGAGCACCTAGATCTCCCCCCAAAAAAATAAAAAATTGTGTGAAAATGGGACAGTGTGTACTTTCTAATAAACGTGGCTAACACACTGAAGGAAAATTTGATTATCTGCATCAGCTTTTTACAGTGTAAATATCATAAAAATGTTTTAAAAAAAGATCCAAAACAAGGAAGCAGAAGCGCTCTGTCATGCCCGGCATCTCCCTGCTTGCTGAAGGTGAGCTCTTACTGTAGAAAGTCTTGTGAGCCATGTTGAGGGAGTTAGGAGACACAGCACTCATCACCCATCAAAACTTCTGACATGTCAATTTGACATTGACACAGACTTTTTAGAATAAAATGGCAATGCAGTAGAGAAATAATAACTTGCTTGTTTCTGGAGATTTGAGCTGATAATACATATCAGCAAAACACACACACATATATATATATATATATATATATATATTTATATACACACACAAACATTTTCCTCATCATTCTACACTCAATGTCCCATATATAGTGAATACAGAATATATATTTTTTTTAATCATTGCTAATTTATTGAAAAGGAAAAACTAAAATCTTGAGTTTACATAAGTATTCAAACCCTCTGCTCAAGATTTAGTTGAAGCACATTTTAACAGTGATAACAGCCTCCAGTCTTTTGGGGTATATTACCACAAGGTTTGTGAATCTGTATTTGGGGATATTCTGCCATTCTAATCTGCAGATCCCGTCAAGCTCTGTCAGGTTGGATGAAGACTGTTGGTGGAAAGCCATTTTCAGGTCTCCAGAGTTGTTTGATTTGGTTCAAGTCAGGGCTGTGGCAGTGCCACTCAAGAACATTCACAGAGTTGTCCCTAAGCCACTTCTGGGTTTTCTTGGCTGTGTGCTTAGGGTCATTGTTTTGTTGGAAGGTGAACTTTCTGATCAGTCTGAGGTCCAGAGTAATATGGATCAGGTTTTCATTAGGAATATGTATGTACAATGAGGAACAGAAGTATTTGAACACCCTGCGATTTTGCAAGTTCTTCCACTTGGAAATAGTGGAGGGGTCTGAAATTCACATTGTAGGTGCATTCCCACTCTGAGAGACAGAATAAAAAATAAAAATAAATCAGGAAATCACATAGTATGATTTCTAAAGAATTTATTTGTCTTGCACTGCTGAACATAAGTATTTGAACACCTGAGAAAATCAGTGTTAATATTTGGTACAGGAGCCTTTGTTTGCAACTACAGAGGTCAAACGTTTCCTGTAGCTCTTGACCAGGTTTGCACACACTGCAACAGGGATTTTGGCCCACTCCTCCACACAGATCTCCTCTAGGTCTGTCAGTTTTCGGGGCTGTCGCTGAACAACACAGAGTTTCAGCTCCCTCCAAAGATGTTCTATTGGATTTAGGTCTGAAGACTGGCTAGGCCACTCCATAGCCTTGATATGCTTCTTACGGAGCCACTCCTTGGTTATTCTGGCTGTGTGCTTCGGGTCGTTGTCATGTTGGAAGACCCAGGCACGACTCATCTTCAATGCTCTGACTGAGGGAAGGAGGTTGTTGCTCAAAATCTCACAATAAATGGCCCCATTCATCCTCTTTCATACAGTGCAGTCGTCCTGTCCTTCACAGAAAAGCACCCACAAAGCATGATGTTACCAACCCCATGCTTCACAGAAGGGATGGTGTTCTTGGGATGCAACTCATCCTTTTTGTTCCAAACACAATGAGTGACGTTTAGACCAAACAGTTCTACTTTGGTGTCATCTGACCACATGACTTTCTCTATTCCTCCTCTGGATCATCCAGATGGTCATTGGCAAACTTCAGACGGGCCTGGACATGTGATGACTTGAGCAGGGGAACCTTTTGTGCAGTGCATGATTTGAAACCTGAGACGGCGTAGGGTTCTACCGACAGTGACTTTTGAAACTGTGGTCCCAGCGCTCTTCATGTCATTGACCAGCTCTTCCCTTGTAGTTCTGGGCTGATTCCTCACCTTTATTATCATCAGTGATGCCCCAGTCCGAGGGAGCCTGACAGTAGTCTTTAGCCTCTTCCATTTTCTAACAATTGCTCCAACAGTTGACCTATTTTCACTAAGCTGCTTGGCAATTGCCCCGTAGCCCTTTCCACCCTTGTGGAGGGCCACAATGTATTGCCCTTAGTAGTAGTTGACATCTGAGAGATGAGTGGAGTAGAGGTGGACTTTTTAAAGGCACAGTAACAGGTCTTTGAGAGCCAGAATTAGGGATCGACCGATTATCGGTTTTACCGATATTATTGGCCGATATTCAGGATTTTGATCCCCATCGGTATCGGCATCTATTTTGCTGATATTCTGATAGCGTATGGGGAACACAGATCGCGCTGTTGTCAGCGCTCTCCGTGTTCCCCTTAGCAGCACAGGGGAGAAGGAAGCAGTGTCTCCTCCCCCTCTGCTGCTGCTGCCTCCAATGAAAGGACAGGGGACAAGAGAAAAGGAGGGGCTGTGGCCACTGCGCCACCAATAAAGAGAAATCTCTCATTCATTCTAATTTCAAATTGAACAGGAGGCGGGAGCTGGCTGCAGAATCACATAGCCGGCTCCCGACCTCTATGAGCAATAGCTGCGATCTGCAGGTGCCGCGGATCGCAGCTACTGCTCATAGAGGTCGGTAGCCGGCTATGTGATTCTGCAGTCAGCTCCCGCCTCCTGTATATGAATAAATGAGAGATTAATCTTCATTGGTGGTGCAGTTCCCCCCCCCCCCAACCCCAGTATTAGACATTGGAGGCGCAGTGCGCCCCCAAGCCCCCCCAGTATTAAGCACTGGTGGCGCAGTGCGCCCCCCCCCACGCCCACCCCAGTATTAAAAACATTGGTGGCGCAGTGCGCGCCCCCCACAGGATCCCCTGCTCCTCCGATCGGAGCCCCAGCAGTGTAATGCTGGGGCTCCGATCGGTTACCATGGCAGCCAGGACGCTATTGAAGCCCTGGCTGCCATGGTAAGCTCCATGCTGCTGTGTGCACAAAGCACAGAGCAGCAGGGACAGTGTGAGCTCCTATTCACCCTGATAGATCTCTATCAGGGTGAATAGGACAAGGGTTCTATCCCTAAGGGGGCTAAAAGTTAGTGTAAAAAAAAAAAAGTTGCAAAAAAAAAGCCAAAATATTATGTATGAAAAAGAAAGATTTACAAAAAAATAAAAATACACATTAACAATAAACATTAATTTTCAGCAGGTTTGTGTAGGATTTTTTTTTTCAAAAATGAAAATTCCCAGAATATCGGTATAAATTATCGGCTATCGGCTATCGGCCTGAAAGTTCACAAATTATCGGTATCTGCCCTAAAAAAATCAATATCGGTCGATCCCTAGCCAGAATTCTTGCTGTTTCTCAGGTGCTCAAATACTTATGTTCAGCAGTGCAAGACAAATAAATTATTTAAAAATAATACAATGTGATTTCCTGCTTTTTTTAAATTTATTTTTTATTCTGTCTGAGTGGGAATGCACCCACAATGTGAATTTCAGACCCCTCCATGATTTCTAAGTGGGAGAACTTGCAAAATCGCAGGGTGTTCAAATACTTCTGTTCCTCACTGTACTTTGCTCTATTCATCTTTCCCTCAACTCTGACTAGTCTTTTTGTCCCAGCTGTCAATAAACCTCTCCACAGCATGATGCTACCACCATGGTTTTTCACTGTAGGGATGGTATTAGGTAGATGGTGAGCAGTCCTTGGTTTCCTCCAGACATGACATTTAGAATTAAGGCCAAAAAGTAAAATTTAGGTGTCAACAGAACAGAGAATTTTGTTTCTCAGTCTGAGAGTCCTTTGGGTACTTTATTGCAAACTCCTATTACTGAGGAGAGTATTCTTTTTGAGCACTCTGCTAAAGCCCACATTGGTGGAGTGCTGCAGGTTGTCCTTCTAGATTTTTTTTCTGCACTCAGGATCTTTGGAGCTCAGCCGGAAAGACCATTGGGTTCTTAGTCACCTCTCTTACTAAGGCCCTTCTCTCTCAATTAGCGGGATGGCCAGCCCTGTGAAGAGTACTGGTTGTTCAAGATTTATTCCATTTAAGAATTATGAAGGCCACTGTACTCATGGGAACTTTCAGTGCGGCAGAAATTTGTGTACTCTTCTCCAGATCTGTGCCTCCACACAACCCTGTCTAAGCTTTACATGCAGTTCTTTCCTCATCATTGCTTGGTTTTTGCTCTGATATACATTGTCAGCCGTGAGACCTATAGTACCACAGTTGGACTCCAGTCAAGGTGTAGAAACATATTGGAGATCATCATGAAAAATGAAGACTCCTCCAGAGCTAAATTTCAAGTGTCATAGCAAAAACATTCATACTTAAAGGGGTATTCTTATTACGCAGTTTTATACTTCCCTGCTCCCGGCGCGCTGTCCACTTCCTGGTTTCGGCAGGGGGTGGGCTCCATCTCGATTGAAGTCTTCTCCCGGCCAGGCCGCGCGCTGGACTGAACGCGCACGCCGCGCATGCACCCTGGTGACTTCTTCCTGGCCAGTATATTATACATAGTGCATACTCGGCCTCGGCTGTGCGCTTTCGGGACTGCGCGCGGCCGGCCGGGAAAAGAGAAGAATCGTCTGCGCTAACGCGGCCACCGCGATTCCTGAGAAGAGCGGTGGCCGTAACCACGGGAGACGGAAGACAACAGTCAGGTAAGTATATGTTCATTTTCTTCTAAGGGGTGGGAATTAGTTAATTAAATATATTTAGAAAAATGATCACTGTTAAATCATTAACAGATTTAACAGTGATCATTAAGATGGGAATACCCCTTTAAGTCCATGCAAAGTTTTAGTTTTTCCATTTTAATAAATTTGCAAGCATTTCTAAAATGCTTTTTTCACACTCATTAAGAGGTATAGAGTGCAGATTGATGAGGAAAAAAATAAAATATATATATTTAATTTTTTTATTTTAGTAAAATACCGCAACATTACAAAATGTAAAAAAAGTGAAAGGGTCTGAATACTTTCTAAATCCATTTTATGTAGAAGCGAGATTAAGTAAAGGTCAAATAAAATATACCTGGTTTATCTCAGGGCTTACACAGTTTTGTTACTAAATATAATTCATTTGGGCCAACCATTATGACCAATGTCTAAGGGTACGGCCACATGGTCAAGTTTCTGCAGTCTTGGAAGCCAAAATCAGTAGTTAATAAAAATAAAGTAGAAGTTGTAGCTGTCCTTTACACTCTCTCTTTTTATGATCCACTACTGATTTGGGGTTCCAAAATTGCATGTTGAAACCTGACCCTAACTTTTCTTTTATAATCAGTAACTTATTATTTTCTGGGAGGGGTATCTTTCAGCTTTAAAACTTGGCCAAACCTGGAAATTTTGGCAGGATAAGCTTACCATCTTATGTGTATGGAGGTCACCAGACCAGGCTGCAATTAGGGACAAGGATGATAGGGCATGGTAAATTTCATCATGTAATCCTTTGTTCTCACAGGAGAGAAACTACTGCTAGAGCTTCTGACACTGACTTATTTCCTTCTCCACATTAAAAACACCTTCACACTTGGTTGAACCAGGTTGGATAGTTGTCGCGAAACAATTGACTATCAGATATCTTAAGTGCATAGGCAACTTTAGTCGCAGAAAAAAATCTATGTTCAGGTACAGAATAAGTGTGGAGGGAGGAAGAATAAAAATAATTAATGTTTTGCAATGATCATGTATTGATGATGCAAACTTAAAGGAAAATAATAAAATTAGTTGAAGTGGAAACATTCAAAGTTGATATTCAAAGTTGAGGAAGAATTGAAATGGTCATTAAGAATATTCCCAGAAATGTTTGCCTTCTTGTTGGAACATTGTTTAACCTCTTGGCAACATCCACTGTACATCATATTCAGTAAATTCCGAGTGAGCTATCATTACAGGAGGTGTGGTGCCGGAAAAAGGTAGCTAATAAGTGGAGAAGGAGCCATTTTTCTTTAAGAAGATAGATTGCAAAGTTTCTTATCTTTACTTGTAATGTTGATTTATGGAAAAAAAAAAAAAAAAACATTTTAGGTATGCTTTAGACACAGTCAAATGCTAACATATTGAGGGCTCTTTCACTCTAGCGTGTCCCTCGCGGGAATCGTGCTCCGATTTAAAGAGCGATTGTGCGGTCTGGACTACAGAAGCGCATGGAATTATCATAATTGAAATCATGATACCAGCAAGGGACACCCTCGTGTGAAAGATCCCTGACTTAGTAAGTTGTGTAGGTCCTATGATTAAGTATACATGGCAAAATAACCATTAACATTTTTGTCCTTCCATTTATATTGATGGCCTATCATGAGGATAGGTGTTCAGTATCTGAACAGCAGGGGTATTACACCTGGCAACCCCGTCAATCAACTGTTTGATGAGGAGGCATCACTCCGTGCGGGCGCTGCCTCCTGTTCATTACACTACTTGTCGTTTTCTTTGGAACAGTGGCGCAATTACATATACTCTCTGCATTCGCTTGAAGGACAACCCCTTTAACTGCATGCCCGGGTGTTGAATTTCTTGTAGCTTTGTGCACCATGCTCAGATGTAGCGGCTCCTATGTGTAGTGTTTTACAGTAGCTGTTGCTTTGGACCAGAGTTGTTTGCATCTGATGTGAGTGATTTTAGGCATTTTTGGGATTGGGAATGGAAACAACATTTCAATAGCATTCACTGAGTGAATCCACTTTTTAATGCCATTTTGAGTTCATGTTGACATTTGGTTGAAATAATGGGCTCATAAATATGAATTTTAGTGTGTAAAGTAACCTGCAGCTTGATGAATTGTTTCAGTCGTCATTTTGCCCTTAAGTGTCTTACAAAACAATTGGCAATTCTGCAACTGCAGATATGATGGACGGAAAGTTTTAGCAGAAGTTATTATTTGGATATTTTTTTTCCGCCGAACTAGCTTTATTTAATATGTGCACAATATTCTTTCAAGCACAAGACTAATCTTTCTTAATTTAAATCTTTTAGGAAGAAAGGCTTTGCAGTTCTAGGTGGTAGGTTCTGGTATCTCAAGTGATTTATTTGCAATATTAGTTTTCTTGTTCTAAGATATGTATTCAGCATCCACACTGAGACAATGACACTCACTTGATTCATATGCTAACAGATAGAGATATGTTTCTTCTATTTTATTACCGCTTTTAATAAAAGCAACTGTATAAAATACTTTGATTGTAGCCCAGTGTTGTCAGGCCTCTTTAATGTGTGATGAATGAATGCCTGTAAATAGTAAAAATATGAGCAAGGTGATTAATTCTGACAATTTTCATGTTCGAAGCTTGAGATGATAAATATCTCCTGTGATTAGTTATTAATTTAGAGCCGGGGATTTAGCTTCAACCTAAAGATTTTTATGAATTGTGGCATGAAAAAAATATTTCATAAGATAGGTACACACATTAAACCAAATGAAAAATTGCTGGGCCTTGAGTTGCAATAATTAAAAATGGCAGACATGACTCAAAGTGGCTCTTTGAGTTTCATCTGGCAACTACAGAAGAAAATAGAGACTTTAAATGTTCTGATTAAATACACAGGTTCTCAATTAATCTGAAAATATAGGTTTGTCTTTTGGGAACCACGATACTGGAAGCAGAAGAATTTGGTGTATTACCTTGAATTCTGAGATTTAGAAAAAAAAAACTTTATATGACTTAGGTGCGTAAAAGTTTACTAAACCATAATGTAGGATATATATAAATGATAACATAACATACAAAGGAAGTGACAGTCACCAAAGCTGTGAACAAATGAGTGAACTCCCCATTGTCTAGTTCCCAACATGGTACCTAGCAGACGCGCTTATAATACAAAGAGGGGTAATAGTAGCAAGACGCATCTTACCCTGATGATGTCCTCAATCAAAGCTAAGCTCGTTGTTACATAGGTAAATATTTTCTGGCCCCTTCTAGTCCCCTCATAAAGGTGTTCAATGTGCAGTACGCATGGTCAGTTACTTCAAACTTCAGGAACGCTAGGTTCAAAGTATCACTAACCAACTACATTACAAGGAATTAAATGGGGAAAGAACCGCCAACCCTATTCTCTTTCTGAATGTACAGATTTAGTGACGTCAGTGGAAGCAGTTGTAGATAATAATGCTTAGCGTGTGCTATCTGTGCGTTAGGGCCACATTGTGCATATACACTTTTCAATAGTAATCATTGCAGCTTAAAATCAAGCAATTTATCGCTTACTGTATTTGTACCTGTTTATGTATTTTTATGACGCTTCATGCTACGGTTTCAACAACATTGTGTCTTCGAAGCAATGAGCAGGAGATTTTACATCATTATTCCATTACCATGATTTTATTTTTTCTGTATATTACAGCTTCACTGCCGGAAAGGATATTCCAGCCTAAAACGCTTATCACATATCCACTATGTTTAGGACTCCTGTCATCTAATGAATGCTGTTTTTATTGGGGCAGGAGAAAGTAGTGACAGGCACTCTGATTTCTGCCGTCTGTCTTTAAAGTGGTGATATTTTTGAGAATTTACGGGGGTCTTTATCATTGTAGGTGTATTTGAGCTTATTTTTCAGACTGGAGTTGATATCCATACCTGTGCCAAATTTATGAAAAGGACGCACAATAATAATAAATTTGGTGCAAAAGCATTTTGGTTGTGCCTATTTCAGTGAAAGTATGCCTGGGGAATGCCTGGCATAACGTTTTGAGTTTTGTGCGACTTTTTTTAAAAATTCTGAGCAAATTGTTACTCTAAATCTGTAGGTGGTGCATGTGTCCCCAAAAAGTCACAAAGCCCTTGCAACTTTTTGAAACCAGAATTCTAGCATGTAGTGCTTGATGAATTCCCCCCAATTTCTTTAATTCTTGCAGCGCCTGCAAGAGAAGTGTCATGTCTTGCCAGAGAAGAATCAAGTCTTTTCATGAGTTACCCACTCATCAACCGATGATTAACAGTTTTTCAAGGGAGAAAGCTGTTAAACAACAGCGAGGGACCCAGGCGCTCATGAATAAATGTGACTTCTCAGGCAGCGTGTGACTCTATTGCACAGTTTGGATTATGCTATAAGTTCTCCCCACCACCTTATATTAGGTGGTGCTGCTGGAATAGCAGACCAGAACTGATGCAAGCGTTTTGGAATAAAGAGAAAGTTGTTTGCAGCTTTGTTGAGTTTTGCTCAGTTTGTTCTTCTGGATTGTACCTTGATGCCCTATAACTCTCCTCCAAGCACCGCTGCAGCACTTCATACACAGGATACTAATAGGCGCTTCTACAGGTTCTTCTGGGATTTGTTGACTTATCAGTATGAGGTACTGCCACTCTTAGCCTTATTTCCTTCAAGTGTTGTCCTCCCTAAATTTTGTTATGTTTTATTACATATTTCCTTCTTGAATCCAGTCGTTCTGTTTCCTAACTTATAAATCCTGTATTTTGTACTAAGCTAGCGAGACCAAACCGAAAAGGCTTCAGATAAGGAATATAGGAAATGTTGGTAATTTGGTGCTTATATATAATTGGCTAGAAAATTGTGAGTAACGTGTTGATTAAAGAGAATTGCTACTTTATATGTAATGTAGATTATTTGTCCAGTTACATGTGTTTAAACATTCATCATTTCCTCTAGCAGTTCATTAAGTGGATTTTTGTTTACTGTTTGCAGTCACATAATAATGTCTTTCATCAGTTTAGTAAATTGTGGCTTATTTATTAACATTACGTTGGGCTGGTTCATTGGGTGAAAATCAACATGTCACCTCACATTTTAAAGAAAATAAACTAAACTCGAAAATTTGGATTATTGACTTGCTGATGCTTATTTAGCTCTTATAACTAAATTAGTTTTTTACTCTTTAAAATGTTTGATTCTGTAAAATTGTTAGATTAGTTTTTTTTTTTTTTTCCTGAGCAGCGTAAAATAATTAGGATATACATTTTTATGGCTAGATTATGGAAGATTGATATAATTTGTGAAGGCAGATTATTCGATTCATAAGAACAAAATAAAGTCTTTAAAGGGGTTCTACAGGAATTAAGAAAATGTAATTACTTAAATATTACATTATTATAAATATATTCCCAAATACCTTTCATTAGGTGTAATGGCTCATTTTGACTAGGGAGCAATCATCAGGAGAGATAAAATAGCTGCCATCCTATTAGTACCCATAAAACCTGTCCTAATCACACAGGAGGACAAGTTAGTTCAAAACTCTGAACCAAACTGCTTCCTCATCCTCCTTTCCTACTTGCCAGGGATTATAATCTGGAATACAGCTGATAAGCTCTTCAGCTGAATCTTTGTAGGAATGGAGTTCATGGGGAGACATGAAGTCATTTTTCCTGTGGACTCTATGGAAAACCGCCTGAAAAACATCACACTGAGAGCATGCTGCAATTTAAAAAATATGCCAAAGGAGCACAAAACACCAGGAAATTGTCTTAAACTGTGACTACGAAAGAACACAGTGTTTTTAGGGAGTTTTGTTCAAGAGGTGCTTAACTTATCTAAATATAAGCAGGAAAATGGTGCTGCATTATAATAAACTGTGCAATCAATCTGCCAATCACGAAAAGCGTGGTTCAGTATTTCTTGCTACAATTACCATTTTTCACGAGCTATTTTTTCTTTGTAATAAGCATAAATATGTTACGTTTGAAATTAAATGCATTCTCTGTCCTCCACTACATCTAATTATAACCTTGTTTGGGGAATTGATTACTTAGCTTTGCTTCTGGAATACAACTTGATGCAACACCATGAAAATACTTTGTATTTATGTATACACGCCGGCTACTGAGTTGGTCTTTGTATGACAAATGAAATTGATCCTATAATCAGCCCAATTAGTTTGGTTTTAATAAAACATTCTTCTCACTTGCACTTTGAAGATTACATTGTCGCATCTATTAAAATGTCTTTGGCCAAAAAAAAGTTGTTTTTTAGCATTCAGCTTGCATTACCCAAATCCTAGTACTTCTCTTTTAATTTCCACTTTGATTTGAACACTTTTGTTAATGTAATGTCTTAGTGCCAGACAAATTAGAGAGCCATTAAATATTTATTTCTGAATCGATTTTTATAGGCAACGCTAAGCTCGAGTACAGCCTCTTACTGACATTCATCATGAAGATCCATTTAGGTAATTTATTAAAACACAGAACTTCAGCAATCATTCAAAATGCTTAGCTTTCAGAACAGCAAAGATGAGCCCATTAAATAATGTATTTTGCCATTCTTCATAGCTTTATCTTTTTATGGGCTTTTTATTTAGTTTAAGTAACTTTTCCGAGTATAGCTTGTTTTGCAAGACGATTCCATTAACTGCCTAGGCAAAACAAGAGTCTACAGTTACATTCAGCACTTCAAATTTGACTGATGTTGGTTTTATAATCACAATTTGTTTTTCATTTTAGTTTATTTTTACTCCGTAAAGCCTAGAAAAACAATCTGTTGCTACCCGGAATCTGTCAACAAGCAGGGTACCTGTTGCAATACAAACTGGAGGGGGGATTCCTTATGTCATAGAAATGAAGCTAATCCTTATGTAATGAAATGTTAAGTTACTGTTAAATATAATATGTATATTAATTTGTCAAAATGTATGCTGTCAGTGAATGGCCTATGCAATATTAGTAACTCCCAGTACTCACATGATGGTCTATTTTTTCATGCTATTCCCAGCAGCAAAATGCATTTCTTCCACTTTCAAGCTTTTTTTCAAACCTCCACAGAAAGAACTTAAAGGAGTTGTTCACTCTTCTACTAACCCCACAGCGTGGTATTCATACTTTCCTGAAACCTGCCACTGGGTTCTGGCACTATGCCCTCCCACTGGCTCTGCAGGTCCCAGGTCTCCGCGCGTCAACATCCGGTTTGACATCAGATCACTTGACCCCAACAGCCAAGAACTGCCTGCAGAGATGACTTGTCACCCATGTGTCATGTCACCAGGTCGCATGACGCATTGGTGACATGACCTGGCATCAAACAGGATGTTGACTGTAAGACACAGAACATACAAAGCTGGTGAGGGAGCGATTGAGTATAATATCCTCCGCTGGTTCGGCCACGCTGGACAGTCTGTAGAAAATGTTCCCAGAGTTGAGCAATCCCTTTAAGTCATCATACTATCACATAATGATTACGTAAAGCTTTGTCCTGGAAAACTTTGCGGAATTGTTTCCAAGAATACTAGTTATGGACTACTAGCCCCAACTTAAAGAGGACCTTTCACCGATCCTGACATTGTGAACTAAGTATACAGACATGGAGAGTGGCACCCAGGGATCTCACTGCACTTACTATTATCCCTGGGCGCCGCTCCGTTCTCCTGCTATGCCCTCAGGTATCTTCGGTCACTAAGTTATAATAGGCGGAGATTTCAGTCACTAAGTTATAGTAGGCGGAGTCTGCCCTTGTTCTGCAGTTATTTTCTCCCAGGCTGTGAGCTCTGCGATGCGATTGGCCAGCGCTACAGCAGAACAAGGGCAGACTCCGCCTACTTTAACTTAGTGACCGAACATACCGGAGGGCATAGCAGGAGAACGGAGCGGCGCCCAGGGATAATAGTAAGTGCAGTGAGATCCCCGGGCGCCGCTCTCCATGTCTGTATACTTAGTTCACAATGTCAGGATCGGTGTAAAGTCCTCTTTAAGTGTTAGACACGCCACCCTCACCTCAAATTTGGGTTATGGTTAGGATGAAAATTTGTCAAATTTGACATCTTGTGACACAGTATCATGAAATCATGTCTTTGAAAAAGCTAGTCTTCCGACTCCATACATCTTGGGATATGTTTAGCAAAGAGGATAGATAAGAAAGATCACATCTGTTTAAAGTTTTTTTTTTCTTTAACCGTTTCCAGACGGCAAATCTGATGTGTTCATTTATGTTTAATTACCGTATTTTTCGCCGTATAAGACGCACCGGCGTATAAGACGCACCTAGGTTTTTGGGGAGGAAAATAAGAAAAAAAAATATTTTTATCCAAAAGGTGTGCTGTGGGTTTGGTGGGTTTGGAACTAGGTGGTCTGTGGATGGCACTATTACTGGGGATCTGTGGATGACGGACACTGTTATGGGGGGATCTGTGGATGACGGACACTGTTGTGGGGGGATCTGTAGATGACGGACACTGTTATGGGGGGATCTGTGGATGACTGACACTATTATGGGGGGATCTGTGGATGACTGACACTGTTATGGGGGGATCTGTGGATGACGGACACTGTTATGGGGGGAACTGTGGATGACGGACACTGTTAGGGGGGAACTGTGGATGACAGACACTGTTATGGGGGGATCTGTGGCTTTCACTGTTACAGGGGGATCTGTGGCTGGCACTGTTACAGGGGGGGGATCTGTGGATGGCACTGTTATACATGTGTCATCCACAGACCCTCCCAGCCCATAACTGTGCCATCCACAGATCCCCCGCCGCTCCTGTATACTAATATAATATGTCTTATTCAATTAATAGTTATTAAATATGCCTCTTTATTCCTAAAAGTACCTTAAATCCTAAGCGCTTCAGTACAATGCCGGCAGGCCGGGCAGCCGGCGCGGCGCGTCACTCACTGACGTCACTTGCCTGCGCCGCCTGCTTCATTCATAAAGTAGGCGGCGCAGGCACGTGACATCAGGGAGTTACGCTGCCGCCCGCCCGGCCTGCATTGTACGGATGAGCTTAGGATTTAAGGTACTATTAGGCATAAAGGGGCATATTTAATAACCATTCATTGAATATGACATATTTTATTAGTACACCGGAGCGGCGGGGCGGGCCTTTAGTACAGTGACTGCACCGCCCCGCCGCTATTGCCGGCCCCAGCTCCTCCTCCCAGTCCCTCCCCGAGTCCTCGCTCTCTTTACATCGCTGCCAGCGATGTAAAACTGACTGCATTCGCCGTATAAGACGCAGGGGCATTTCTCCCCCATTTTGGGGGAAGAAAAAGTGCGTCTTATACGGCGAAAAATACGGTACTTTGCAATGCTTTTACTTATCCAAGTGATTCAAAGATTGTTTTTTTTCTTTCGTGACAAATTGTACTTCATGTCAGTGGTAAATTTGAGTCAATATGTTTGACCTTTATTAATAAAAAGTTATTAACATTTACTATATGTCTACTTTATGTTGGCATCATTTTGTAAATGTCTATTTTTAGGATATTAGAAGGCTTAAATTTTAGAAGCATTTATTAAAATTTTCAAGAAAAACAAAAACAAAAAAACTACTTTAAAGAGGACCTGTCACCTCTCCTGACATGGCTGTTTTAAAAGCTACATGCATTTCTCATGTAATAACAATTCTGGAATCTAGTCTTATGACTCTATGTTGTACCATTCCTTTATTATTTCAACTAGACATTATGAATGAATTGCTAGGAGTCTGCAGTAATGGTCCAGATGTGTGGTAACCGGTGGGGATTGTGTGCCTGGACAGTCTGACAATGACAGCACTGACTGGATAGAGTCATCCTGTGCAGGTACAAACCCCCAACTGGTTACCACCGCTCTGTACCCTTACTGCAGATTGCTAGCTATTCATTCATAACTTCTAGTAAACATAATAAAGAAATGGTACAACATAGAGCCATAAGAGTAGATGCTCCAGAATTGTTATTACATGTAACTATTAAAATGGACATGTCAGGAGAGGTGACAGGTTCTCTTTAAGGACCAGTTCAGTTATTAAGTCACTTTGAGGGGCTTACATAATCAAACCACTATAAATTATCCCATTTTAGAAACTGCACCCCTCAAATTATTCATAACTGATTGTATACATTTTGTTAACCCTTCAGTTATTCCACAAGAATTAAAGGAAAATTGAGGTGAATGTTTTTTTTCCTGGAATGCAGCACGTGTTAACAGCAAAACAATCCTAAATATTTATTACTATGATTCTGCAGTTTGCAGAACCACCCCATATGTGGTTGTAAACTGCTGTGTGGGCACACTTCTGGGCTCAGAAGGCAAGGAGTGCCATATGATTTTTGGAGGGCAGATTTTACTAGAATGGTTTTTGGGTGCCATGTTACATTTGAAGAGACCCTGAGGTACCCCTACAGTGGAATTTATTGAGGGGTTTAGTTCGTGCTTTGACTCAACAGTTGTTGTTTAGAACTTTGATACACATGGCTGTGAAAATGAAAAATTAAATTTTTTCATTAAAATGTTGCTTTAGATCCAGATATTTCATTTTCACAACAAGAGAAAGTAAGGGACCCTGCAATATTTACCCATTTTACCCTGAATACAATGATACTCTATATTATTGGCACACAGCAGGGTTCAGGAGAGAATGTGCCCCTTGTGGATTTGAGGCCTAGATTGGGGATTTATACAGCACTGGCTGAGAACTACATAGGCTCTAAGGTTAAATAAAAAAAATTAAAAAAAAGAAATGACCCCATTTTGGAAACCACAACCATCACAGAATTTATCAAAGAGTGTAGTGAGCGTTTTGAACCCCACCGGTGTTTTGCAAAAAAAGAATCCACAGCTGGTGCAGAGTGAAATTTGCAGTTTTTATCCAGATATACCATTTCATATTACCATGCCTAATATCTTGTGCCCTTTATGTGCCATCATAAAAAACAATCCCTCTTGTTATGCTGTTCATCCTGGTTTTAGAAACACCCATTTTTTTGCCTTGACATATGGGCTCAGTAGTAAAAGATCACCATGCACATTTGAGGTCCAGTATGGACATTTATAATTTTGCTGACAACTTTAGAGACTCTGAAAATAAATAATAAATAGGGCCCCTGAGAAGTGAACTTATTTTGGAAACCTCGTCCATCAAAGTATTAAGTATTTTTTGCAAAAATGATTGTGCAGCAGACTGTGCAAACTGAAAATTGCAAGTTTTCGAGAGATATGGCATTCCAGTGCCCAACTGATGCATCTGAGATGCACACCACACTTATTGAATTGATAGGCTGGTTTCACTGGGTATTAAAATGCCATAAATGTGAACATAAGCTGCTGTATAGGTACACAACAGGGCTCATAAGGGAAGGAGCGCCATTTGGCTTTTGCTAAAATAGTTTTCGGGTACTACACAACATTTGCAGAGACGCCGGGGTGCCTGTACAGTGGAAGCCCCCAACAAGTGACCCCAAGAAGTTATTTATCAAGGGGTGGAGTGAGCATTTTAACACCACAGCTGTTTTGCAGAAATAAATGAGCAGTTGAACGTGCCAAATTAAATTGTAAGTTTTCCACAGATATGGCATTTCAGTACCCAATATGTTGTGCCACCTGAGACTCACGCCACACCTTTTAATTGTTAGGCGAGTTCCACTGGGTACTGAAATGCCATAAATGTGGACGTAAACAGCTGTTTGGGTACGCTGCAGGGTTCAAAAGGAAAAGAGTAACTTTAGTTTTTTTTAAGCGCAGATTTTAATGGATTGGTTTATACGTGCCATGTTGCTTTTAAAGGCAACAACTCTGCCATTGCTTTTTGGGTTTTGTTATTACGGAATACACCATGTGGGAAAACTGGATTGTTAACTTTATTATGCTGGTCCGTACGATTACAGAGATGTAAATTTTTTGTATTTTTTTTACCCCTTAATGTAAAGCATAAAAAAAAATGTTAGGGCTTGTTTTTCGTGGGAAGCATTAACATATTTTTGTTAGTACCATTTTTGGGTACATATAACTTTTTGATCACTTGATATAATGATTTTGGGAAAGTGAGGTTACAAAAAAATATTTTTTTTTAAACGTTTTACAGTATTCAACTAATGGGGTAGTTCATGTGATATTTTTACAGAGCAAAAAGTTATGGATTTGTACCAAACCTATTTTTTTGTTCAGTGCTACACAATAAGTGTTTTTGAGAGCCATATATATTTTTTTTCTGCCAATTGTCTTGTGTGAGTATCATTTTTGTAGGATGAGGCATTGTTTTTAATAGTACCATTTGGGGGTACATGGCATGTTACGATTGCTTAATATTATGCTTTTTGTGAGGTGACCAAAAAATGGCGGTTCTGATACTGTTTTTTTTATTGTATCTTATTTTTATGGCATTTACTTGACTGGGTAGTTGGCAGTCATCGGTAAGCCACGATTGCTTCATGGGGAGCTGACAGGTTGAGAGGGAGGCCCCTTCCTCTGTAGGCCCTGTAGGCATCCAAGACTACTTTCACATGACAGAAAAAAAACAAAAAACTTGCGTTTCTTTTTAAGGCCATCACACATCCTTTTTAAGAACAATGCTAGTCTACGAGTTTAGTCACACAGCTTTATTTTTATTTATTTTTTATTTTTTAAGGCCAGTGAATAACTGACATAAAAAAATAGACCATATTATATTTTGTTAGTTTTCACGGACCAATAAGAACCTCAGGACATAACAATAAATGTCAGGGCCTAGCCAAACAAAGCTACCATATATAACCTACAAAGATGGGCCAATACCCCCTGCACATAAAGTACATCAATACCATGTATAAAAATGCAAATGTTTATTTAGGTAATAAGACACACATAACAAATAGGTGAGACACTGGAGCGAGGTGCAACATAGACCCATAGTACTGCTGTGGAAAAGGAAGCACACTGAAGGGATACTTCAGACCCCAAATGTGTGGACCTATACCTGTCAACTTTATCACATACATGATATATAGACATCTCCTCTAATAACACAGAATACTATCAATAATAGTTTACCCATACATTTGAAGGGGACCGGTTTTAACGTATGTGTTTCATACAGGCAATAATTAAAAAGTCTGTAAAAATTGACAATTTTTGCCATTTTTAATGGACTTTTATTATCCTATAAATGTAGCCTAAGCCTATAATCCGCCAGCATCTGAGTTTTAAGCGTTGCTGGTGGATACAGCAGGGGTGCAGCTGCTAGTATCAGCAAGGCCCCTGCCTCTGATGAGGCAAGCACAGCTTCTGTGGCTGCCCGACCAGAGTGGGGTCAGGAAAGAGTTAATCATTTTAATTGCCTTTACATATTTTTTTCACTAGGGTATTAGGCCGTTTGCCAGTATGGATACCTCTTGTGTAACCTCATTGCGGTAGGCAGTAGATGCACAGATTATGTGAAGTAGTACATAGCTTAATAATGGTCCGGGCAGACTTGAAATTGCGTTCAGTGGCATGATTATAAAAGCCATTTCCTGCTTATTGTTCACAGATGTTCCTGCTTGGTGACTGCACAGCTTGCTTTAATGTCATCCTTCATTTTCAAAATTGCAACTTTACAACATAGGGATTGACTGTCTCTAATTCTATTAAGCTGTGGAATAACTTGCTGAGGATTTCGATGCTGACGGTTGTGTGGTTAACTCATTGCTACACAAATTAAATGCAGCATTCGGTATGCTGGTACATAGCAATGTATGTTAGGATAGCAGAGCTCTCAAAATGACCTAAATCCAAGCAGATGTCCCATACTTCTCTCCGTTCAAACTATAAGACCTCCACTATGAAGTCTGACCATGCCAAGCACAGTTTAACGAAAAGCTCAAGGTGGGAGCTGAAATGTTGCATTTTTAGGCATATAGAGGAGTAAATCTACTATTTGTTTTCACATCCCTGGAGTTCTGTGTTCCCTTTTCCATGCTATTTTGGACTATTTGGTCAAGGTCTAGATTGTGTGCACCATACTTAAAATACTCCACTACATAGTGCTGCTGTGTCCTTCTTTTGTGTGTGTGTGTGTGTGTGTGTGTGTGTGTGTGTACAGGTCCTTCTAAAAAAAATTGCATATTGTGATAAAGTTCATTATTTTCTGTAATGTACTGATAAACATTAGACTTTCATATATTTTAGATTCATTACACACAACTGAAGTAGTTCAAGCCTTTTATTGTTTTAATATTGATGATTTTGGCATACAGCTCATGAAAACCCCAAATTCCTATCTAAAAAAATTAGCATATCATGAAAAGGTTCTCTAAACGAGCTATTAACCTAATCATCTGAATCAACTAATTAACTCTAAACACCTGCAAAAGATTCCTGAGACTTTTAAAAACTCCCAGCCTGGTTCATTACTCAAAACCGCAATCATGGGTAAGACTGCCGACCTGACTGCTGTCC
Source organism: Bufo gargarizans (assembly GCF_014858855.1). Lineage (NCBI taxonomy): Eukaryota > Metazoa > Chordata > Amphibia > Anura > Bufonidae > Bufo > Bufo gargarizans. The sequence continues at coordinate 625,190,247 of NC_058080.1, forward strand.
AGAAGGCCATCATTGACACCCTCAAGCAAGAGGGTAAGACACAGAAAGAAATTTCTGAACGAATAGGCTGTTCCCAGAGTGCTGTATTAAGGCACCTCAGTGGGAAGTCTGTGGGAAGGAAAAAGTGTGGCAGAAAACGCTGCACAACGAGAAGAGGTGACCGGACCCTGAGGAAGATTGTGGAGAAGGACCGATTCCAGACCTTGAGGGACCTGTGGAAGCAGTGGACTGAGTCTGGAGTAGAAACATCCAGAGCCACTGTGTACAGGAAATGGGCTACAGGTGCCGCATTCCCCAGGTCAAACCACTTTTGAACCAGAAACAGCGGCAAAAGCGCCTGACCTGGGCTACAGAGAAGCAGCATTGGACTGTTGCATGTCATTTGGAAATCAAGGTGCCAGAGTCTGGAGGAAGACTGGGGAGAGGGAAATGCCAAAATGCCTGAAGTCCAGTGTCAAGTACCCCCAGTCAGTGATGGTCTGGGGTGCCATGTCAGCTGCTAGTGTTGGTCCACTGTGTTTTATCAAGGGCAGGGTCAATGCAGCTAGCTATCAGGAGATTTTGGAGCACTTCATGCTTCCATCTGCTGAAAAGCTTTATGGAGATGAAGATTTCATTTTTCAGCACGACCTGGCACCTGCTCACAGTGCCAAAACCACTGGTAAATGGTTTACTGACCATGGTATTACTGTGCTCAATTGGCCTGCCAACTCTCCTGACCTGAACCCCATAAAGAATCTGTGGGATATTGGGAAGAGAAAGTTGAGAGACGCAAGACCCAACACTCTGGATGAGCTTAAGGCCGCTATCGAAGCATCCTGGGCCTCCATAACACCTCAGCAGTGCCACAGGCTGATTGCCTCCATGCCACGCCGCATTGAAGCAGTCATTTCTGCAAAAGGATTCTTTTTTTTTTGTATTAAAAACACTTTTCTTTTATTGGTCGGATGAAATATGCTAATTTTTTTAGATAGGAAATTTGGGTTTTCATGAGCTGTATGCCAAAATCATCAATATTAAAACAATAAAAGGCTTGAACTACTTCAGTTGGTGTGTAATGAATCTAAAATATATGAAAGTCTGTTTATCAGTACATTACAGAAAATAATGAACTTTATCACAATATGCACATTTTTTTAGAAGGACCTGTATATGTGTATATATTTAGTAAGGGATCGCTCTCTCTTAGGAGGTCTCAATCACAGATTTCTTGCAGATAACCAGATTGAAGTCCAAACGATGCTTTATTTTCTAGCACTTTAGCACAATACAGCAACCAAAATAACTCCTACCCGTCTAGGCACTACCTAATACATAATTCATTCCCTGGCTCACCTTTAAAGAACACAATTCACACACATGATAATATGCTGCTTTCTAAGGCCACTTTCACAGTTGCGTTGTGCGGATCCGTCGTGTATTCCATTTGCCGGACTTACACGCCTGATCCGGAAAAAGGCAAGTGACCTGAAAGCATTTGAAGACGGATCAGTCTTCAAAATGCGTTCAGTGTTACTATGGCAGCCAGGACTCTATTAAAGTCCAGGTTGCCATAGTAGTAGTGAGGAGCGGGGGAGCAGTATACTTACCGTCCGTGCGGCTCCCGGGGCGCTCCAGAATGACGTCAGAGCGCCCCATAGGCATGGATGACGTGTCCATGCGATCACGTCATCCATGCGCGTGGGGCGCCCTGACGTCACTCTGAAGCGCCCCGGGAGCCGCACGGACGGTAAGTATACTGCTCCCCCGCTCCCCACTACACTTTACCATGGCTGCCAGGACTTTAGCATCCTGGCAGCCATGGTAACCATTCAGAAAAAGCTAAACGTCGGATCCGGTAATGCGCCGAAACGATGTTTAGCTTAAGGTCATATCCGGATTAATGCCTTTCAATGAGCATTAATTCCGGATCCGGCCTTGCGGCAAGTGTTCAGGATTTTTGGCCGGAGCAAAAAGCACAGCATGCTGCAGTATTTTCTCCGGCCAAAAAACGTTCCGGTCCAGAACTGAAGACATTCTGATGCATCCTGAACAGATTTCTCTCCATTCAGAATGCATGGGGATAACCCTGATCAGGATTCTTCCGGCATAGAGCAACGACGACGGAACTCTATGCCGGAACAGAACAACGCAAGTGTGAAAGAGCCCTAAGCCCAAACAGTCCAGCAGCCTCCAGGCTGTGACTACAACATCATCAGTTCCTTCCGGGGATTGTGGCCCAGAAGTCCGTCTGACTCTGGCCGTGCGACCCTCTCTCCGCAGTCATCGCTAGGTCCCCCAAACTCAGGCTTCCTCAGCCTTTCGCTTTTGCTCTCGCTCTAACTCTCAGGCCTCATACAGTCTTTCCTTCTCTGTATAGTCAGCGCCTAGCTGAGCAAGTATTTACTGTTTTGTGTTGATGTAACACATTGTGATGTGAAACTGCGACTTTATCATGCCAAACTTGGAAATTTGATGTGCTGTGTGGTCATTAAAGCACTGTTTGAGCTTGAAAAAGCCCACTGTTTGTTGAGAAGACTGTCATTGCCGACCCACAAGATATATATATATATATATATATATATATATATATACAGGGAGTGCAGAATTATTAGGCAAGTTGTATTTTTGAGGATTAATTTTATTATTGAACAACAACCATGTTCTCAATGAACCCAAAAAACTCATTAATATCAAAGCTGAATATTTTTGGAAGTAGTTTTTAGTTTGTTTTTAGTTTTAGCTATTTTAGGGGGATATCTGTGTGTGCAGGTGACTATTACTGTGCATAATTATTAGGCAACTTAACAAAAAACAAATATATACCCATTTCAATTATTTATTTTTACCAGTGAAACCAATATAACATCTCAACATTCACAAATATACATTTCTGACATTCAAAAACAAAACAAAAACAAATCAGTGACCAATATAGCCACCTTTCTTTGCAAGGACACTCAAAAGCCTGCCATCTATGGATTCTGTCAGTGTTTTGATCTGTTCGCCATCAACATTGCGTGCAGCAGCAACCACAGCCTCCCAGACACTGTTCAGAGAGGTGTACTGTTTTCCCTCCTTGTAAATCTCACATTTGATGATGGACCACAGGTTCTCAATGGGGTTCAGATCAGGTGAACAAGGAGGCCATGTCATTAGATTTTCTTCTTTTATACCCTTTCTTGCCAGCCACGCTGTGGAGTACTTGGACGCGTGTGATGGAGCATTGTCCTGCATGAAAATCATGTTTTTCTTGAAGGATGCAGACTTCTTCCTGTACCACTGCTTGAAGAAGGTGTCTTCCAGAAACTGGCAGTAGGACTGGGAGTTGAGCTTGACTCCATCCTCAACCCGAAAAGGCCCCACAAGCTCATCTTTGATGATACCAGCCCAAACCAGTACTCCACCTTGCTGGCATCTGAGTCGGACTGGAGCTCTCTGCCCTTTACCAATCCAGCCACGGGCCCATCCATCCGGCCCATCAAGACTCACTCTCATTTCATCAGTCCATAAAACCTTAGAAAAATCAGTCTTGAGATATTTCTTGGCCCAGTCTTGACGTTTCAGCTTGTGTGTCTTGTTCAGTGGTGGTCGTCTTTCAGCCTTTCTTACCTTGGCCATGTCTCTGAGTATTGCACACCTTGTGCTTTTGGGCACTCCAGTGATGTTGCAGCTCTGAAATATGGCCAAACTGGTGGCAAGTGGCATCTTGGCAGCTGCACGCTTGACTTTTCTCAGTTCATGGGCAGTTATTTTGCACCTTGGTTTTTCCACACGCTTCTTCCGACCCTGTTGACTATTTTGAATGAAACGCTTGATTGTTCGATGATCACGCTTCAGAAGCTTTGCAATTTTAAGAGTGCTGCATCCCTCTGCAAGATATCTCACTATTTTTGCCTTTTCTGAGTCTGTCAAGTCCTTCTTTTGACCCATTTTGCCAAAGGAAAAGAAGTTGCCTAATAATTATGCACACCTGATATAGGGTGTTGATGTCATTAGACCACACCCCTTCTCATTACAGAGATGCACATCACCTAATATGCTTAATTGGTAGTAGGCTTTCGAGCCTATACAGCTTGGAGTAAGACAACATGCATAAAGAGGATGATGTGGTCAAAATACTCATTTGCCTAATAATTCTGCACTCCCTGTGTGTATATTTATATATATATATAATATATATATATATATATATATATATATATATATATATTGACACAGTGAGTGGTTTGGTCTGTGAAAACAGGTATTTTAAGTGCTGATAACTTTAAAAACGCTTTGACTTATCCAGGCCATTCTGAGATTGTCTTTTCGTCACATATTGTACTTCATGACACTGGTAAAATGAAGTAAAAAAAAAAATCTTTTTTTTTGCATTAAAAAAATACCAAATTTACCAAAAATTTGTAAAAATTAGCAAATTTCAAATTTTCTGTTTCTCTACTTCTGTATTACATAGTAATACCCCCAAAAATTTTGATGACTTTACATATGTCTACTTCATGTTTGAATTATTTTGGGAATGATATTTTATTTTTTGGGGATGTTACAAGGCTTAGAAGTTTAGAAGCAAATCTTGTTATTTTTCAGAAATTTACATATATCCAATTTTTAGGGACCACTACAGGTCTGAAGTCACTTTGCGAGGCTTACTTAATAGAAACCACCCAAAAATGACCCCATCTAAGAAACTACAGTCCTGAAGGTATTCAAAACTGATTTTACATACGTCATTAACCCTTTAGGTGTTGCACAAGAGTTATTGGCAAATGGGGATGAAATTAGAAAATTTCATTTTTTTGCCTAATTTTCCATTTTAACCCATTTTTTCCACTAACAAAGCAAGGGTTAACAGCCAAACAAGACTGTATCCTTATTGCCCTGACTCTGCCATTTACAGAAACACCCAATATGTGGCAGTAGACTACTGTACGGCCACACAGCGGGGCGTAGAGGGAAAGGTGCACCGTTTGGTTTTTGGAGGGCTCCGTTTTGGATTTTTATGGACTGGCTTATTTACACAGTGTCCTGTTTCAACCCCCCTGATGCACCCCTGGAGTAGAAGCTCCCTAATTGTGACCCCATTTTGGAAACTACGGGATAAGGTGTCATTTTTGGGGGGACTATTTTTAGGGTACATATGATTTTTGGTTGCTCTATTACTTGTTTGTGAGGAAAGGTTACCAAAAATTGAAATTCTGACATTTAATCTCCATTTGCCATTAACTGTTCAGGAACACCTAAAGGGTTAATAAAGTTTGTATAATCAGTTTTGAATACCTTAAGGGGTATAGTGTCTTAGATGGGGTCACTTTTAGGGTGTTTTTTCTCTAGGGGGGCATCAGGGGGGCTTCAAAGGGGACATGGTGTCAATAAAAAAGACCATCAAAATCGGCCTCATTGTGCCGCATTGTGTCTGGATAAAGGCTTGCTATCTGTTTGGCGTGAAAACAGGTTGGTGCTGCTATGGTCAAGGACTCTGAGTCAGAATTGCTGCATTGTGTGAATTGCCAGCAACACCGCAAAGGTGACTTTTTGCTTGTTTATGACTGCTCGCTAAAGTGTGAATAAAACATTGAACTGTTTGATCCAAAGAACTTGTTGCCTCTATACTGCGTCCGCTAATCCTGTCTACCAGAGCGAAAACCCACAATATACAGTGGATATAAAAAGTCCACACACCCCTGTTAAAATGTCAGGTTTCTGTGATGTAAACAAATGAGACAAAGATAAATCATTTCAGAACATTTTCCACCTTTAACCACCTCCCGACCGCTGTACGCAGATATGCGTCCGGGAGGTGGTTGCTTTACTCCTCCTGGACGCATATACGCGTCTTCTCGCGAGACGCGAGATTTCCTGTGAACGCGCGCGCACAGGCGCGCGCGCTCACAGGCGCGCGCGCTCACAGGAACGGAAGGTAAGCGAGTGGATCTCCAGCCTGCCAGCGGCGATCGCTCGCTGGCAGGCTGGAGATCCGAATTTTTTAACCCCTAACAGGTATATTAGACGCTGTTTTCATAACAGCGTCTAATATACCTCCTACCTGGTCCTCTGGTGGTCCCTTTTGTTAGGATCGACCACCAGAGGACTCAGGTAGGTCAGTACAGTCCCACCAAACACCACACTACACTACACTACAGCCCCCCCCCCCCCCCCCCCGTCACTTATTAACCCCTTATAAACCCCTGATCACCCATGATCACCCCATATAAACTCCCTGATCACCGCCCTGTCATTGATCACCCCCCTGTCAGGCTCCGTTCAGACGTCCGTATGATTTTTACGGATCCACGGATACATGGATCGGATCCGCAAAAAGCATACGGACGTCTGAATGGAGCCTTACAGGGGGGTGATCAATGACAGGCGGGTGATCACCCATATACACTCCCTGATCACCCCCTGTCATTGATCACCCCCCTGTCATTGATCACCCCCCTGTAAGGCTCCATTTAGACGTCCGCATGATTTTTACGGATCCGATCCATGTATCCATGGATCCGTAAAAATCATGCGGACGTCTGAATGGAGCCTTACAGGGGGGGTGATCAGTGACAGGGGGGTGATCACCCTGATTACCCTGATCACCCCCTGTCATTGATAACCCCCCTGTAAGGCTCCATTCAGACGTCCGCATGTTTTTTGTGGATCCGATCCATGTATCCATGGATCCGTAAAAAATCATGCGGATGTCTGAATGGAGCCTTACAGGGGGGGTGATCAGTGACAGGGGGGTGATCACCCTGATCACCCTGATCACCCCCTGTCATTGATAACCCCCCTGTAAGGCTCCATTCAGACGTCCGCATGTTTTTTGTGGATCCGATCCATGTATCCATGGATCCGTAAAAAATCATGCGGATGTCTGAATGGAGCCTTACAGGGGGGGTGATCAGTGACAGGGGGGTGATCACCCTGATTACCCTGATCACCCCCTGTCATTGATAACCCCCCTGTAAGGCTCCATTCAGACGTCCGCATGCGTTTTGTGGATCCGATCCATGTATCCATGGATCCGTAAAAAATCATGCGGATGTCTGAATGGAGCCTTACAGGGGGGGTGATCAGTGACAGGGGGGTGATCACCCTGATTACCCTGATCACCCCCTGTCATTGATAACCCCCCTGTAAGGCTCCATTCAGACGTCCGCATGCGTTTTGTGAATCCGATCCATGTATCCATGGATCCGTAAAAAATCATGCGGATGTCTGAATGGAGCCTTACAGGGGGGGGTGATCAGTGACAGGGGGGTGATCAGGGAGTCTATATGGGTGATCACCCCCCTGTCATTGATCACCCCCCTGTCATTGATCACCCCCCCCTGGTAAGGCTCCATTCAGACATTTTTTTTGGCACAAGTTAGCGGAAATTTTTTGTTTGTTTTTGTTTTTTCTTACAAAGTCTCATATTCCACTAACTTGTGTCAAAAAATTAAATCTCACATGGACGCACCATACCCCTCACGGAATCCAAATGCGTAAACATTTTTAGACATTTATATTCCAGACTTCTTCTCACGCTTTAGGGCCCCTAAAAAGCCAGGGCAGTATAAATACCCCACATGTGACCCCATTTCGGAAAGAAGACACCCCAAGGTATTCCGTGAGGGGCATATTGAGTCCATGAAAGATTGAAATTTTTGTCCTAAGTTAGCGGAAAGTGAGACTTTGTGAGAAAAAAAAAATAATAATCAATATCCGCTAACTTATGCAAAAAAAAAAAATTTCTAGGAACTCGCCATGCCCCTCATTGAATACCTTGGGGTGTCTTCTTTCCAAAGTGGGGTCACATGTGGGGTATTTATACTGCCCTGGCTTTTTAGGGGCCCTAAAGTGTGAGAAGAAGTCTGGGATCCAAATGTCTAAAAATGCCCTCCTAAAAGGAATTTGGGCCCCTTTGCGCATCTAGGCTTCAATAAAGTGTCACACATGTGGTATCGCCGTACTCAGGAGAAGTTGGGGAATGTGTTTTGGGGTGTCATTTTACATATACCCATGCTGGGTGAGAAAAATATCTTGGTCAAATGCCAACTTTGTATAAAAAAATGGGAAAAGTTGTCTTTTGCCAAGATATTTCTCTCACCCAGCATGGGTATATGTAAAATGACACGCCAAAACACATTACCCAACTTCTCCTGAGTACGGCGATACCACGTGTGTGACACTTTTTTGCAGCCAAGGTGGGCAAAGGGGCACCTTTCGGATTTCGCAGGCCATTTTTTACACATTTTGATTGCAAGGTACTTCTTACACATTTGGGCCCCTAAATTGCCAGGGCAGTATAACTACGCCACAAGTGACCCCATTTTGGAAAGAAGACACCCCAAGGTATTCCGTGGGGGGCACGGCGAGTTCCTAGAATTTTTATTTTTTGTCACAATTTAGCGGAAAATGATGATTTTTCTTTTTTTTTTCTTTTTTCCTTACAAAGTCTCATATTCCACTAACTTGCGACAAAAAATAAAAAATTCTAGGAACTCGCCATGCCCCTCACGGAATACCTTGGGGTGTCTTCTTTCCAAAATGGGGTCACTTGTGGGGTAGTTATACTGCCCTGGCAATTTAGGGGCCCAAATGTGTGAGAAGAACTTTGCAATCAAAATGTGTAAAAAATGCCCTGCAAAATCCGAAAGGTGCACTTTGGAATATGTGCCCCTTTGCCCACCTTGGCAGCAAAAAAGTGTGACACATCTGGTATTGCCGTACTCAGGAGAAGTTGGGCAATGTGTTTTGGGGTGTCATTTTACATATACCCATGCTGGGTGAGAAAAATATCTTGGTCAAATGCCAACTTTGTATAAAAAAATGGGAAAAGTTGTCTTTTGCCAAGATATTTCTCTCACCCAGCATGGGTATATGTAAAATGACACCCCAAATCACATTCCCCAACTTCTCCTGAGTACGGCGATACCAGATGTGTGACACTTTTTTGATGCCAAGGTGGGCAAAGGGGCACATATTCCAAAGTGCACCTTTCGGATTTCACCGGTCATTTTTTACAGATTTTGATTGCAAGGTACTTCTCACACATTTGGGCCCCTAAATTGCCAGGGCAGTATAACTACGCCACAAGTGACCCCATTTTGGAAAGAAGACACCCCAAGGTATTCCGTGAGGGGCATGGCGAGTTCCTAGAATTTTTAATTTTTTGTCGCAAGTTAGTGGAATATGAGACTTTGTAAGGAAAAAAGAGGGAAAAAAAAAAATCATCATTTTCCGCTAACTTGTGACAAAAAAGAAAAAATTCTAGGAACTCGACATGCCCCTCACGGAATACCTTGGGGTGTCTTCTTTCCAAAATGGGGTCACTTGTGGCGTAGTTATACTGCCCTGGCAATTTAGGGGCCCAAATGTGTGAGAAGTACCTTGCAATCAAAATGTGTAAAAAATGGCCTGCAAAATCCGAAAGGTGCACTTTGGAATGTGTGCCCCTTTGCCCACCTTGGCTGCAAAAAAGTGTGACACATCTGGTATCGCCGTACTCAGGAGAAGTTGGGGAATGTGTTTTGGGGTGTCTTTTTACATATACCCATGCTGGATGAGAGAAATATCTTGGCAAAAGACAACTTTTCCCATTTTTTTATACAAAGTTGGCATTTGACCAAGATATTTTTCTCACCCAGCATGGGTATATGTAAAATGACACCCCAAAACACATTCCCCAACTTCTCCGGAGTACGGCGATACCAGATGTGTCACACTTTTTTGCTGCCAAGGTGGGCAAAGGGGCGCATATTCCAAAGTGCACCTTTTGGATTTCACCGGTCATTTTTTACACATTTTGATTGCAAAGTTCTTCTCACACATTTGGGCCCCTAAATTGCCAGGGCAGTATAACTACCCCACAAGTGACCCCATTTTGGAAAGAAGACACCCCAAGGTATTCTGTGAGGGGCATGGTGAGTTCCTCGAATTTTTTATTTTTTGTCGCAAGTTAGTGGAATATGAGACTTTGTAAGAAAAAATAAAAAAAATAAAATCATCATCATTTTCCGCTAACTTGTGACAAAAAATAAAAAGTTCTATGAACTCACTATGCCCATCAGCGAATACCTTAGGGTGTCTACTTTCCGAAATGGGGTCATTTGTGGGGTTTTTCTACTGTTTGGGCATTGTAGAACCTCAGGAAACATGACAGGTGCTCAGAAAGTCAGAGCTGTTTCAAAAAGCGGAAATTCACATTTTTGTACCATAGTTTGTAAATGCTATAACTTTTACCCAAACCATTTTTTTTTTGCCCAAACATTTTTTTTTTATCAAAGACATGTAGAACAATAAATTTGGCGAAAAATTTATATATGGATGTCGTTTTTTTTGCAAAATTTTACAGCTGAAAGTGAAAAATGTCATTTTTTTGCAAAAAAATCGTTACATTTTGATTAATAACAAAAAAAGTAAAAATGTCAGCAGCAATAAAATACCACCAAATGAAAGCTCCATTAGTGAGAAGAAAAGGAGGTAAAATTCATTTGGGTGGTAAGTTGCATGACCGAGCGATAAACGGTGAAAGTAGTGTAGTGCCGAAGTGTAAAAAGTGCTCTGGTCATGAAGGGGGTTTCACCTAGCGGGGCTGAAGTGGTTAATGTGACCTATAAACTGTACAACTCAATAAAAAAAACTATCTGAAATCTTTTAGGTAGAAGGAAGAAAAAATATAAAAATTAAATAATATGGTTGCATAAGTGTGCATACCCTTAAACTAATACTTTGTTGAAGCACCTTTTGATTTTATTACAGCACTCAGTCTTTTTGGGTATGAGTCTATCAGTATTGCACATTTTGACTTGGCAAGATTCAGCCTCTCTTCTTTGCAAAAACACTCCAAATCTGTCAGATTACGAGGACATCTCCTGTGCTCAGCCCTCTTCAGATCACCCCACAGATTTTCAATTGGATTCAGGTCTGGGCTCTTGCTGGGCCATTCCAAAACGTTAATCTTCTTTTGGTGAAGCCATTCCTTTGTTGATTTGGATGTATGCTTGGGGTCGTTGTCATGCTGAAAGATGAAGTTCCTCTTCATGTTCAGCTTTCCAGCAGAAGCCTGAAGGTTTTGTTCCAATATTGAGGCATTGGTGTACATTTTGGCCAAAGCGTAATAAGCCACTCACCGATTCAAGGTCGCCTCATGAGTGGTCCCTAACACTAGTTCCTACCTGTTGTTGGCCACGGCAGCCACACAAAATCCAGGGAGCGCAGGTGTGCAGCCGTGCACACCTGACCAGTTAATTTGCCCTGGCGGCTGGTTTTAAAGTCAGTATAAAACTGAGTCTGCTTATATAGCACCTACCAGTAGCCATTTTGGCTCCAGGAGAAGTATATAGTGGGTTCAGCAAGCATGTCGGTACTTGCATCCCTGGATCCGATGAAAGCTGTAATGGCACCGGACGGGGTTAGAAGCAGAGTGTGCTTGGCGCGTATGCTGTACCTGCGCTCCCTGGATTTTGTGTGGCTGCCGTGGCCAACAACAGGTAGGAACTAGTGTTAGGGACCACTCATGAGGCGACCTTGACGCGGTGAGTGGCTTATTACGCTTTGGCCAAAATGTACACCAATGCCTCATTTAACATCCAGCTTAAAGGCAGGGCAGAGTGCTGGTTTGCAGAGTGCGATTGCATTTGTGTTTTTACGTTTGTATCTGTATTTCGCCATAGCAATGAGCACCTGCATACAGGTAGTGCGGGCTGAAACCCATCACATTTGTTCCAATATTAACTGGTATTTGGAACTGTTCATAATTCCCTCTAGCTTAACTAAGGCCCCAGTTCCAGCTGAAGAAACAGTCCCAAAGAATGATGCTGCCACCACCATGCTTCACTGTGGGTATGGTGTTCTTTTGATGATGTGCAGTGTTGTTTTTGCGCCAAACATATCTTTTGGAATTATGGCCAAAAAGTTCAACCTTGGTTTCATCAGACCATAACACCTTTTCCCACATGCTTTTGGGAGACTTCAGATGTGTTTTTGCAAAATGTAGCCTGGCTTGGATGTTTTTCTTCGTAAGAAAAGGCTTTCGTCTTGCCATCCTACCCCATAGCCCAGACATATGGAGAATACGGGAGATTGTTGTCACATGTACTACACAGCCAGTACTTGCCAGATATTCCTGCAGCTCCTTTAATGTTCCTGTAGGTCTCTTGGTAGCCTCCCAGACCAGTTTTCTTCTCGTCTTTTCATCAGTTTTGGGGGGACGTCCAGTTCTTGGTAATGTCACTGTTGTGCTATATTTTCTCTACTTGGTGATGACTGTCTTCACTGTGTTCCATGGTTATCTAATTCCTTGGAAATTCTTTTGTACCCTTCTCCTGACTGATACCCTTTAACAATGAGATCCCTCTGATGCTTTGGAAGCTCTCTGTGGACCATGGCTTTTGCTGTGGGATGCAAGTAAGAAAATTTCAGGAAAGACCAACTAGAGCAGCTGAACTTTATTTGGGGTTAATCAGAGGCACTTTAAATGATGGCAGGTGTATGCTAACTCCTATTTAACAGGATTTTGAATGTGATTGCTTAATTCTGAACACAGCTACATTCCCAGTTATAAGAGGGTGTGCACACTTAAGCAACCTCAACCTAGACTTTTTATATCCACTGTGTGTGTGTGTGTGTGTGTGTGTATATATGTGTATTATAGCCTGAGTTATGTGATTTGCTAAAGGACCACAGACAGTTATATGCTGCATCTGGAGGATGCTACTGCAGACTTTAATTCCCCCCCCCCCCAAAAAAAAATAATAATAATGGCCGATTCCATTCAGAATGCCACAGTTAAGTTACTATCTGTAATTTCTTCATACATTGCCATGATTCTTTTATGCTTTTGCTAAAATCCTCTTGAGCCAACCAGTTTATAGCACTTGACAAACCTTATGATGAATTCCTATATGGTTTGGCTATAGCCTTTCACTAGACAGAAGTGTTGATTCTCAAGGACAAACCTGTAAGGACACCGTTTTTCCACTTAAGCATAAAAGTTTTTCTTTTTTTTAAACAAAACAAAACAGACCACCCAACATTAAAGAGGACCTTTTGCCAATTATGACACTGTGAACTAAGATGACAAACATGAAGAGCGGTGCCCGGGGATCTCACTGCACTTACTATTATCCCTGGGTGCCACTCTGTTCTCCTGCTATGCCCTCCGGTATCTCCGGTCACAAAGTTATGGTAGGCGGAGTCTGCCCTTGTTCTTCTGTAGCGCTGGCCAATCGCATTGCAGAGCTCACAGCCTGGGAGAAAATAACCTCCCAGGCTGTGAGCTCTGCGCTGCGATTGGCCAGCGCTAGAGCAGAACATGGGCAGACTCCGCCTACCATAACTTAGTGACTGAAATCTCCGCCTACTATAACTTAGTGGCCGGAGATATCGGGAAAACGGAGCGGCGCCCAGGGATAATAGTAAGTGCAGTGAGATCCCCAGGGCTCCAGATGGCGACCAGAATGGTCTTGTCGCCATTTGCGCCTAAACCCTCCGCTGCTCTGCCTCTAAGAAAAAAGGCTTTCATCCAGCAGACACGCTGCAGTCGGCTGCTGGGTGAAGATCCGCTCGCTCACACTACTCGGCATAGAGGGTGCTATGACGCCGTGCGCTTCCTGCTGCCCGCAGTACAGTAATACACTGGACCCCAGTGTATGACTGTACTGCGGCGGCAGCAGGAAGTGCACGGCTTCATAGCAACCAATGACGCCGTGCACTCCTGCACTCAGCAGGACTCCGGGCCGGGATCTAACGGACTTGTGAATTCAGAAGCAGACTGCTGGAAGCGGAAGCACAAGATGCGGGAACCCAAGCCACGCCCACCCTCACTCCTACATCGCAAATTCCGTCAAGTTCCCAGCAGACTTTGGACTCCAGTTTTCCCTCACAATGAACTGATGTGACTAACAAGTCTTAAACTTTGCCGCTTATCCGCTCGCTGCCTGGTTCCTTGGTTTCTAACACCTCAAGTGCCTTTGAATCCAGCCCCATCCCCAAAGGCCCCCCTTTTTAGGGACCAGTCCATACTGACCTTCCTCCAGACACACCTTCTGATCTCCCAAGAACAGACAAATTATCCTAATCAATTGACCCTTCTGCCTCAGAAACAGAACCAGAGGCATCTCCACTGAAAAGTGCAGACTCCTAACATTCCCTCTGAGATCCCTAATGGAGCTTCTCCAAACATTCTTCCCTGGATGGGCTCCCCTTACCCATCCAGAAAAGTAAATCACCCTGAATCAATGGATCTTTCTAAGGGCAAAGAACAGGGCTACAGGTTCAATGGTCGCTTTCGGGCTGAGAGACCTTATAGTCGTAGGTCACGTGGTGATAGTGTCTGGAGCTGGATAACCTCTTACTGGAGATATAATGGGGAAGATACCTCGCAGAATGATGGAGAGGAAGCAGGACAAAGCCAAAAAAAATATGAAAAAATCGCACAACCAGTGCTGGGAATCCCTCCATTTACAAACCATTGGCATGAGAAAGGAGAACAGCCAAGGGAGCAGGAGGTGGATGTACATAGTGAATAAAATAAGCATCGTTTAATGGCTTCCCTATTCTCATACACTTCAAGGAGCCTGAAACATGGGTATGTATTCTGCATATGTTCATGTTCCCCAGTTTCTGCAGTGCTGATTGCACATGATCAGTACTCAGGACCATCATTACTGCATAAATAAATCAGGCTAATTAGTAATTAAAGGGATTTTCAAGAACTTTAATTCAAAAGAAATTAAGTGCAGGAAATATAAAAAAATAAACTCACTCACCGATTAATTCCCAGCCACTCCAGCGCTGATGCTGTTGTCCCCAGCAGTTTTCTGCTGGGTTTCAACTGGTCTCTACTTAATGGTCCAGTCTCCACAAGCAGGAAATGCCAGGAGAAGCCTGCTCAGCCAATCGCTAGCCATGGCGCTATACTTTTCTCGGCCAGTGATTGACTGAGCTGACATTTCCTGTGTGCAGAGACCAGTGGGGACCCATTAAGCATTAGAATAGGAGTGGCAGGGGATCAGTGGTGGTGAGGATTGATTCTTTTTAAACCACCCTGAGCACTGTACTAAAAATTTTACCTCCCTTGTCAACTCCTTTAATATTTTTCCAAATCAGCACTAAATGACGTATGTACAGTTGCTGTCTGATTTCTAGTGTGTTCCTGGTTTAAGCTGTCCATGCACTAATGATTGACAGCCTTGACACCTTTTTTTTGTTTTTTTCCTGGCACCTATAACAGGAGTTAGATTGTTGTGTTAGATTATTTTCAGTCATTGCAGGTGCTGATGGCCTAGTAAAAAAGTAAATTAAAAGCTCATGGTACGGGACTGTTCACAGACCTGCCTCATTGGTCATGTGCCAGCTGACCTAATCAACATGCACTGCTTAAAGGGCTTATTGTGTCCTCTCAGACTTAGGCCTCTTGCACACAACAGTATGCATTTTGCGGTCTGCAAAAAATGGTTCTGCATAAAATACGGATGACGTCCGTGTGCATTCTGTATTTTGCGGAACGTAACAGCTGGCCTCTAATAGAACAGTCACATCCTTGTCCGTAATGCAGACAATAATAAGACATGTTCTATTCTTTTGCGGAACAGAAGTACGGACATACAGAAACAGAATGCACACGGAGTAACTTCCGCTTATTTTGTGGACCCATTGAAATGAATGGTTCCGTATACGGCCTGCAAAAAAAACAAAACAGAATGGACATGGAAAGAATATACACGTTCATGTGCATGAGGCGTTAGATGGCTTATATGCTCCTAAGCATCCCAGCTATATTATATATATTTTACATTTGGCGACTAAAAATTTCATTTGGCTCCTAAATTTTTCAGGTTAGGAGCCAATGGCTCCTTCATATTTTTTTTTTGTCTGGAGCCCTGATCCCCGAGCACCGCCCTCCATGTCTTTATACTTAGTTCACAGTGTCATAATCGGTGAAAGGTCCTCTTTAAGGTCTTCTGCTTCCACCTGCCACTGTAAAGAGAATATGAACATGCTGTAGGATCTGAACCTGTAGCATTTAGAAGAATATGAAGGTGAATACTTCTCCTGTAGCAAAGTCGGCCTCAACATTCTTTACACCCCCCCACTCTTTTTGACATTCCCTTCTGGAAAAGTAGAGCCCTTGTTTCCGTGCCAGATTGCTACAAGGCTTTTTCTAAAACCTGCAGAAAGTTACATTACTTAGGCCTCTTTCACACCTTTTTTTTAAGCCACTCTTAGAAGTAGATTCAAGAAAGAGAAGTAGTACAAATGTTTTCATTGTATTTATCTGTGTGGAAGATCCCATTCTGGTTTGGCTTGTAAATGATGAAAATACTGATCAAATAACAAAGTGGAAATGAGGCCTAAGGCTCCTAAAGTTGGATAAAGAAGCCAGGGATATTAAAGAATGAAACAAAGTGAAATGGGCAACAAAATACCAAGAAATTAAAAGGAAGAGTGTTTAAAGCAGGCATGTCCAAACTGCGGCCCCCCAGCTGTTCCAAAACTACAACTCCCAGCATGCCTGGATAGCTTACAGCTATTAGGGCATGCTGGGAGTTGTAGTTTTGCAACAGCTGGAGGGCCGCAGTTTGGACATGCCTGGTTTAAAGGGTTTTTCTGTTTTTGTTAGCATCCCTTAAAATAATCATTTATGGAGGCAGCTGTAATGCATTTATTTTTGTTATTTTTATTTTTTTATACTTTTCTTGCTCCTCCTTTCCATTCTGGGCTGTCCATGTCCATGCAGCGTTTTATTTTCTGTGAAGATATATCCATATAGGGGAGTGTCTATGTAACTAGCTGGTGGGAGGGGCTATACACTAGCTGGTTGTTGTTAGGGGCGGTGCTGGAGCGGTGGCAGAGAAAGGAGAAGTGCATCATGGTTTTGGTTGGTTACAGCAACAGGAAGGGCTACATACAGGATATATGGTGAACACGGGTCAGGAAAAACAAAGCATGGGTAGGATGTACATGAGGTAAACTACAAGAGCATATCTGTTAAAAACCTTAGTAATCCTGGGAAACCCCTTTAAGATTAAAGGGCCCCAAATGTTCATCATTTTACCACTAAATTCTTTTAGAGATACTAATGTTTTTTGTTAACAGGAATCTGTCAGGTCTCCCCCCTCTCTCTCCAAACTAGAGGAAGTGGTGTATAGTGTAAGATGCAGAGTCTGGTAATGTAATTTTTATCTTTATACTCGCTGGTATTCTGATGCTGTGTTCCACAAACCTGCAGTAAAATGCATTGAGAGGACTCCTGAGCTCACACACAGAATGGAGAGGACTCAGAGGAGTCCGGTAAATGCATTTTACTGCTGGTTTGTGGGAGCATGTTATCAGAATGCAAGTGAGTATGAAGACAAAAATTACATAATTGGACTCTATCACACTATACGCAGCTTAGGCTACTTTCACATCTGCGCTTTCCCTTTCCGCTGTTGAGATCCATCATAGGATCTTAATAGCGGGGGAAAATGCTTCCGTTTTGTCCCTATTCATTGTCAATGGGGAGAAAACTGAACGAAACGGAATGCACCAAAATGCATTCTGTTCTGTTGGGTTTCGTCCCAATCGTGGACAGAATAACGATGCAAGCAGCGTTTTTCTGTCCGCGATGTGGTGCGGAGCAAGACTGATCTATCATGACTCACAATTTAAGTCAATGGGGACAGATCCGTTTTCTCAGACACAATAGAAAACGGATCCATCCCCCGTTGACTTTCAGTGGTTTTAGAGACGGATCTTTCTTGACTATTTTAGAGATAATACAGCCGGATCCGTTCATAATCTATGTAGCTGGTTGTATTATCATGACTGAAGCATTTTTGCTGATCCACGACGGAACCATCAAAAACGCTGGTGTGAAAGTAGCCTTACTCTAGTTAATGGGCTGTTTTGGAGCTGAGTTATGTATCAATAGGCTTATTTTCGTTATAACTTTATTGTATATTACTAGGATATGTCATTGTTGTTTTTTATCAGTTTTGGTCTGGCCTCTTGGTTCCCCCACTGATCCTGTGAATGAAGGACAGTGCCATGATTTCTTGCAAGGCTTAGTTTAACCACTTCAGCCCCGCTAGCTGAAACCCCCTTCATGACCAGAGCACTTTTTACACTTCGGCACTACACTACTTTCACCGTTTATCGCTCGGTCATGCAACTTACCACCCAAATGAATTTTACCTCCTTTTCTTCTCACTAATAGAGCTTTCATTTGGTGGTATTTCATTGCTGCTGACATTTTTACTTTTTTTGTTATTAATCGAAATGTAACGATTTTTTTGCAAAAAAATGACATTTTTCACTTTCAGCTGTAAAATTTTGCAAAAAAAAAAACGACATCCATATATAAATTTTTCGCTAAATTTATAGTTCTACATGTCTTTGATAAAAAATAAATGTTTGGGCAAAAAAAAAATGGTTTGGGTAAAAGCGTTTACAAACTATGGTACAAAAATGTGAATTTCCGCTTTTTGAAGCAGCTCTGACTTTCTGAGCACCTGTCATGTTTCCTGAGGTTCTACAATGCCCAGACAGTAGAAAAACCCCACAAATGACCCCATTTCGGAAAGTAGACACCCTAAGGTATTCGCTGATGGGCATAGTGAGTTCATAGAACTTTTTATTTTTTGTCACAAGTTAGCGGAAAATGATGATGATTTTTTCTTTTTATTTTTTTCTTACAAAGTCTCATATTCCACTAACTTGCGACAAAAAATAAAAAATTCTAGGAACTCGCCATGCCCCTCACGGAATACCTTGGGGTGTCTTCTTTCCAAAATGGGGTCACTTGTAGGGTAGTTATACTGCCCTGGCAATTTAGGGGCCCAAATGTGTGATTAGAACTTTGCAATCAAAATGTGTAAAAAATGACCGGTGAAATCCGAAAGGTGCCCTTTGGAATATGTGCCCCTTTGCCCACCTTGGCTGCAAAAAAGTGTCACACATCTGGTATCGCCGTACTCAGGAGAAGTTGGGGAATGTATTTTGGGGTGTCATTTTACATATACCCATGCTGGGTGAGAGAAATATCTTGGCAAAAGACAACTTTTCCAATTTTTTTATACAAAGTTGGCATTTGACCAAGATATTTTTCTCACCCAGCATGGGTATATGTAAAATGACACCCCAAAACACATTCCCCAACTTCTCCTGAGTACGGCGATACCAGATGTGTGACACTTTTTTGCAGCCAAGGTGGGCAAAGGGGCACATATTCCAAAGGGCACCTTTCGGATTTCGCAGGCCATTTTTTACACATTTTGATTGCAAAGTACTTCTCACACATTTGGGCCCCTAAATTGCCAGGGCAGTATAACTACGCCACAAGTGACCCCATTTTGGAAAGAAGACACCCCAAGGTATTCCGTGAGGGGCACGGCGAGTTCCTAGAATTTTTTATTTTTTGTCGCAAGTTAGCGGAAAATGATGATTTTTCTTTTTTTTTCTTTTTTCCTTACAAAGTCTCATATTCCACTAACTTGCGACAAAAAATAAAAAATTCTAGGAACTCGCCGTGCCCCTCACGGAATACCTTGGGGTGTCTTCTTTCCAAAATGGGGTCACTTGTGGCGTAGTTATACTGCCCTGGCAATTTAGGGGCCCAAATGTGTGAGAAGTACCTTGCAATCAAAATCTGTAAAAAATGGCCTGTGAAATCCGAAAGGTGCACTTTGGAATATGTGCCCCTTTGCCCACCTTGGCTGCAAAAAAGTGTCACACATCTGGTATCGCCATACTCAGGAGAAGTTGGGGAATGTGTTTTGGGGTGTCATTTTACATATAACCATGCTGGGTGAGAGAAATATCTTGGCAAAAGATAACTTTTCCCATTTTTTTTTTATACAAAGTTGGCATTTGACCAAGATATTTTTCTCACCCAGCATGGGTATATGTAAAATGACACCCCAAAACACATTCCCAAACTTCTCCTGAGTACGGCGATACCAGATGTGTGACACTTTTTTGCAGCCTAGATGCGCAAAGGTGCCCAAATTCCTTTTAGGAGGGCATTTTTAGACATTTGGATCCCAGACTTCTTCTCACACTTTCGGGCCCCTAAAAAGCCAGGGCAGTATAAATACCCCACATGTGACCCCACTTTGGAAAGAAGACACCCCAAGGTATTCAATGAGGGGCATGGCGAGTTCATAGAAATTTTTTTTTTTTTTGCATAAGTTAGCGGATATAGATTTTTTTTGTTTTTTTCTCACAAAGTCTCACTTTCCGCTAACTTAGGACAAAAATCTCAATATTTGATGGACTCAATATGCCCCTCACGGAATACCTTGGGGTGTCTTCTTTCAGAAATGGGGTCACATGTGGGGTATTTATACTGCCCTGGCTTTTTAGGGGCCCTAAAGCGTGAGAAGAAGTCTGGAATATAAATGTCTAAAAATGTTTACACATTTGGATTCCGCGAGGGGTATGGTGAGTTCATGTGAGATTTTATTTTTTGACACAAGTTAGTGGAATATGAGACTTTGTAAGAAAAAACAAACAAAAAATTTCCGCTAACTTGGGCCAAAAAAATGTCTGAATGGAGCCTTACAGGGGGGGGGGGGGTGATCAATGACACGGGGGTGATCAATGACAGGGGGGTGATTACCCATATAGACTCCCGGATCACCCCCCTGTCATTGATCACCCCCCTGGTAAGGCTCCATTCAGACGTCCGTATGATTTTTACGGATCCATGGATCGGATCCGCAAAACACATGCGGACGTCTGAATGGAGCCTTACAGGGGGGTGATCAATGACAGGGGGGTGATCACCCATATAGACTCCCTGATCACCCCCCTGTCACTGATCACCCCCCCTGTAAGGCTCCATTCAGACGTCCGTATGATTTTTACGGATCCATGGATACATGGATCGGATCCGCAAAACACATGCGGACGTCTGAATGGAGCCTTACAGGGGGGTTATCAATGACAGGGGGTGATCAGGGTGATCACCCCCCTGTCACTGATCACCCCCCCTGTAAGGCTCCATTCAGACGTCTGTATAATTTTTACGGATCCATGGATACATGGATCGGATCCGCAAAACACATGCGGACGTCTGAATGGAGCCTTACAGGGGAGTTATCAATGACAGGGGGTGATCAGGGTGATCACCCCCCTGTCACTGATCACCCCCCCTGTAAGGCTCCATTCAGACGTCCGTATGATTTTTACGGATCCATGGATACATGGATCGGATCCGCAAAACACATGCGGACGTCTGAATGGAGCCTTACAGGGGGGTTATCAATGACAGGGGGTGATCAGGGTGATCACCCCCCTGTCACTGATCACCCCCCCTGTAAGGCTCCATTCAGACGTCTGTATGATTTTTACGGATCCATGGACACATGGATCGGATCTGCAAAACACATGCGGACGTCTGAAGGGAGCCTTACAGGGGGGTGATCAATGACAGGCGGGTGATCAATGACAGGGGGTGATCAGGGAGTGTATATGGGTGATCACCCGCCTGTCATTGATCACCCCCCTGTAAGGCTCCATTCAGACGTCCGCATGTGTTTTGCGGATCCGATCCATGTATCCATGGATCTGTAAAAATCATGCGGACGTCTGAATGGAGCCTTACAGGGGGGTGATCAATGACAGGGGGTGATCAGGATCTGTATATGGATGATCACCCGCCTGTCATTGATCACCCCCTGTAAGGCTCCATTCAGACGTCCGCATGTGTTTTGTGGATCCGATCCATGTATCCATGGATCCGTAAAAATCATACGGACGTCTGAATGGAGCCTTACAGGGGGGTGATCAATGACAGGGGGGTGATCAATGACAGGGGGTGATCAGGGAGTGTATATGGGTGATCACCCGCCTGTCATTGATCACCCCCCTGTAAGGCTCCATTCAGACGTCCGCATGTGTTTTGCGGATCCGATCCATGTATCCGTGGATCCGTAAAAATCATACGGACGTCTGAACGGAGCCTGACAGGGGGGTGATCAATGACAGGGGGGTGATCAATGACAGGGGGGTGATCAATGACAGGGGGGTGATCAGGGAGTTTATATGGGGTGATCATGGGTGATCAGGGGTTTATAAGGGGTTAATAAGTGACGGGGGGGGGGGGTGTAGTGTAGTGTTTGGTGCGACTGTACTGAGCTACCTGTGTCCTCTGGTGGTCGATCCTAACAAAAGGGACCACCAGAGGACCAGGTAGCAGGTATATTAGACGCTGTTATCAAAACAGCATCTAATATACCTGTTAGGGGTTAAACAAATCTGATCTCCAGCCTGCCAGCGAGCGATCGCCGCTGGCAGGCTGGAGATCCACTCGCTTACCTTCCGTTCCTGTGAGCGCGCGCGCCTGTGTGCGCGCGTTCACAGGAAATCCCGGCCCTCGCGAGATGACGTGTATATGCGTCGTCGTGCGCAGGGCTGCCGCCTCCGGACCGCACATCTGCGTTAGGCGGTCCGGAGGCGGTTAAACTGTCCTGCCTTTTCCCCTATCCTTGGCCTTTCATTGACACTCCCTATCCTTTTCTTTTTTTTCTTTTCTTTCTTTTCTTCTAATGAATCAGTTTTTTTTCTCTAGTTCAGGAGTCAGCAACCTTTGGCACTCAAGCTGCTGTGAAACTACAACTCCCAGCATGCACACTTGCTCAGCTTTTCTTGTAACTCCCATAGAAGTGAAAGGCGTTTTCGTTTCAGAACAGCTGGAGTGCCAGAGATTGCTGGTCCCTGCTCTAGTCTTTTCTCTAGATTTTAGTGTTTGTTATTTCCATTTGTTCTTTTTATCTGCGCCATATTGCGTTTATAATAAAATTCAGGAATGGATCTAGTGGTGGTTCTAGCCTGCTTTTAGATTTTTTATGTGGATGACATCTGTTTTTGACATTAATGGGTTCTCCAAGACTGTCAAACATTTTCCAGTGGGCTGAACATGCAGTGAAAACGTGATGTGCTGTATACCCGCATGTCACCGCTGTCACCCAGTCTGTGGGCTCTGCAGTGACGTGTGCGTGAATAGCATGTGGCCGCTGAGGCTCAGCCCAATGCTTGTCCTCTGTTATCTCCTGCAGTTCCATATACAGTAGTTGAATAAAGTTGCAGCACACATGGATGGCTGCTGCTCCATTCATACAGGCAATACATCAGGCCTTCATTCTCGTGACTGGGGGGTGGCCCCAGCAGTTGGGCCCAATGATAATCTGACAGGTTGTAATAGGACAACCTGTTTAATTCCCTGCCTATTTTAAGCTAACTTTTTTTCCGTTGATGTTTCTATAGGAGTTGTACGTGTAGTACGTTAAATGACAATATTTTGTATACAGGTGCATCAATTGGAGTAACAGTGAAAATGTTAATGTATTTCAGTAATTCAATTCAAAAAGTGAAACTCATATATTCTATAGATTCATTATACACAGACGGATCAGTTTCAATTGTTTATTTCTTTCAATGTTGATTTTTATGGATTACAGCTAATTAAAAACCAAAAGTCATTTTCTCAGAAAATTAGAATGTTGTGAAAAAGGTCAATATTGTAGAGTCATGGTGTAAGACCCTCATCAGCTAATCAACACAAATCGCCTGCAAAGGTTTCCTAAGCCTAAGGCTACATTCACATGACCGTATGTGTTTTGCGGTCCGCAAATTGTGGATCTGCAAAAAAATAAATAAATAAGGATGACATCCGTATGCCATCCTTTTTTTTTTTGCAGATCCATTGTAACATTGCCTAAAACGGACAAGAATAGGACATGTTCTATTTTTATTTTTTTTGCGCGGCTACGGAACGGACATACTGATGCGGACAGCACACTGTGAAATAAATTGAATTGAATGGGTCCGCATCCTATCCGCAAAAATAAACAGAACAGAAACAGAACCAAACAGCGTTTGTGTGCATGAGGCCTCAGGGTGATGGCACACAGTGCAGTGCTGACATGCATTTAGGATGCAGTTTTTAATTTAGCCAGTTTAGCAGCCTTTAGTTAAACACTGGTGTTCTGCATTGTGGGAATGATTTAGAGGGCTCTATCCTCTGGATAGATCAGCAGCATCTGATCAACGGAGGTCCGACACCCGGGTCCCCTGCCGATCAGCTGTTTGAGAAGGCAGTGGCGCTGGCAGTAGTGCAACGGCCCTCTTGATGTTTAACTCAGGCCCAGTGACGTCACGACTATTATCAATGGCCTCGGTGCGACTAAACTCTATTCAAGTGATCAGAGCTTAGCCCCGCCCAGGCCATTGATACTAGTTGTGACGTCATTTGGCCTGCGGTAAACAGCGGGAAGACCGCAGCACTACTACCAGCGCCGCTGCCTCCTCAATGCTAATCAGCAGGGGTCCCGGGTGTCGAATTCCCGCCGATCAGATGCTGATGATCTATCAGTAAAAAAAAAAAATGCAGAACCCCTTTAAGTAATTTCAGCTTGCTACAATAAAACACTGCATCCTGAATGCATGTCAGAGCTGCACTGTGTGCCTTTGACCTAAGTCCCTCAGTCTGGTTCAGTTGTCTACACAATCATGAAAGATTGCTGATTTGACAGTTGTCCAGAAGACAGTCATTGACACCCTCTTCAAGGAGGTTAAGCCAACAAATGTCATTGTTAAAGAAGCTGGCTGTGTACAGAGTGCTGTACCCAAGCATGTTAGTGGAAAGTTGAGTGGAAGGAAAAAGTATAGTAGAAAAATGTGCACAAGTAACAGGGATAATAACTTCAGCCTTTGAAGAATTTGGGGGAGATTCACAAGGAGTGTGGAATGTGGCTGAATTCAGTGCTTCAGGAGCCACCATGTACAGACATATCCAGGGCAAGGGCTACAACTGTCAATTCCTGTGTCAAGACACTCATGACCCAGACATCAGAAATGTACCTGGGCTCAGGAGAAAAAGGAGGAAGTCTGTTATTCAGGGGTTCAGTGCAGGTGTCTACCAGGAAATGTTATAGCTCCTCATGCTCCCCTCTGCTGACAAGCTTTATGGAGATGTGGATTTCATTTTCCAGCAGGACTTGGTATTTTGGCACCTACCCACACATCTAAAAGTACCAGTGCCTGGTGTAATAACCACAGTTTCACCAGCAAACTTACCTGACCTAAACCCCATAGATAGTCTATGGGGTATTGTCAAGAGGAACATGAGAGATATCAGACCCAATAATGCAGACAAACTGAATGCCAATAGCGAAGCGATCTGGACTTCCATAACACCTCAGCAGTGCCATAGGCTGATCGCCTCTGTGCCACACAGCATTGACACAGTAATTCATACAAAAGCAGCTCATGCCAAGTATTCAGTGCATATACTGTACATCTCGGTAGGCCAACATTTTTGTATTACACATATTTTTTTTATTGGTTTTATACAATATTTTATTTTTCTGTGATCTTTACTTTTGGTTTTTCATTAGCTGTAAGCCGTCATCTTCAACATTAAAAGAAATAAACATTTGAACTAGATCACTCACATGTGTAATAAATCTATAGGATACATGAGCTTCACTTTTTGAATTGAATTACTGGAATAAATTAACTTTTCGGTGATATTCTAATTTATTGAGATGCTCCTGTAACGGCTTGGAAACACTTTTATTACATTCATTTTTGGTGGGTAAGGATGCAATAAAGCAGCATTTCCTGCAATTTTTTTAAGTTTTATTATTAAAGTGTTGCAGAAGAGGTGACTTTGAGCCCTGACCTCAAGACCAATACCATGGAAGCTGCGGTCACCAGGACCTGCTCTGATGTCGCAGGTGCGCTGCCAGCACCTGTGAGATCCACAGGACAACAGTGTATGAGGGGGAGCTGGCACACGTAAGCGACACACATGTTCACCACTGGCGGGGCACCATTTACTACAACTTTCATCTTCCCCATGTATCCTATAACCCCTCTCCACCTTCTCTCACTTTCCACCCTATGTCTTAATCTTCAACTATATCCCAAATATAAAGCGTGAATGCTTCCGGGAATCTGAGTGCAAATGTGGTGCATCATCATTTATATAAGACAGATGTGATTCCCAGTGTTTTTCCTCCGTGAGGTAATTATGGCCGTACATCTGGTTCCTTAAGTGTTGCACATCACCTGTGCACCAGCAGGCCAATTAGAGAGTTATTTCCGAGGGAAAATATTGCCTAATAATGACATGAAATTACCTGATTTTATCTTAATCTTCACCTTTGGGTTATAAATATTAGTTGTGCCATTGCATGATCTGGGGCAATTATACACATCAATAAATAAATGTGCTCTTGTAAATTTATTAGGAAAATTATTCCTATATTGAACATGATACCGTTAAAGTGAAAATAATTTCATAGCTTGTTGAATGCCTGTTCATTCAAAGACAGCAGAGTCACACAGGGAGATGCACAAGTATAGTTTACACCATCAGCTATTTAGGGCACATTTACACGACCGTATGTATTTTTCGGTCTGCAAAATGCGAATCCACAAAAAATGCAGATGGCGTCGGTGTTGCATCGTTTGTTTTTTTGCGGATCCATTGTAACAATCCCTATCCTTGTGGACAAAAATAGGTCATGTTCTATCTTTTTTGCAGGGTTATGTAACATACAGATCCAGATAGCACACAGTGTGCAGTCTGCAGTTTTTGCAGACTCGTTGAAATGAATGGGTCCGCAACCTATCCACAAAAAAGGCAGATTGGATGCAGACCAAAAATATGGTCGTGTGAATGGGGCCTTTGAAAGTTTTTGGAAGCCAATTTGTATTTTTTTATGTATTTCTGCCCATTGAAACCATAATAATATCTTTTCTTTACTTCTTTAATGATGAACTACCGGCTAGGACCTGTGGTGACGTCAGATCACATGCTCCAATCACATGGTCCATCACCACAGTTATTTTTTTATTTTGTTTAACCCTCAATTTACCACCTACTATGCATTCTGTATTCAGAATGCTATTATTTTCCCTTATAACCATGTTATAAGGGAAAATAATACAGTGAATAGACTGTCACCTAGCAACCATGTGTGAAAATCGCACTGCATCCGCACTTGCTTGCGGATGCTTGCAATTTTCACTCAGCCCCATTCACTTCTATGTGTGATAAACGCACAATATAGAGCATGCTGCGATTTTCACGCAACGCATAAGTGATGCGTGAAAATCACAGCTCATGTGCACAGCCCTATAGAAATGAATGGGTCCAGATTCAGTGCGGGTGCAATGCGTTCGCCTCCCACATTGCACCCGCGCGGAAATCTCGCCCGTGTGAACTCAGCCTAAGAGTTGATAGCTATAGCTCTTTCAGCTGTGTTCCTCATCATGTAGGTTTTGTGTTAAATACACACATCTCTCACCCAAAACTTTGGTAGTTGAAGGGGGTGCAAGATTCTTAAAGCCAATGGTCGCCTTGTAACATCATGTTGTTCACTTATCATTGTAAGGGTGACCTAAAAATAAGCCTAGCATGAGTCAGCCCGCTGCTGAGATGCTCAACAATTAGCTCTAATCTGCTCAGGAACCTGGCGGAAAGTGTTCAGTTATATTAGTGTCCCATTACAGACAAGAAATGAAGCATTTCATGGTGCCTGTTCACATCAATAGACTGTCCGTTTAGTGCAAGGGCATACTGGATCCTGTGATGAAAAAGGGAGTATGACATCAGAGTCCTGAACAGTGGTATCCCTTCTATTAACTAATTATCCCCTAATAGGTAATTTGGTTTTCCTCGACAACTGTAATACAGTGTCACGACCATGGTCATGGTCGTGACTCCTGTAACCGCATACAGTTGCCTGCGGTCTAGGTCTTGTTGTCAATCACAGGTGAGGGCTGTAGTATATGTTGCCTCACCTGTGGTTGCCGCTGGCAACATTATTTATGTGGCAGCATAGCAGCCTGAGCTGTTGCGAGGTAGCTTGCTATGTTGTGCATGCGGTTGCACTTGGCAGCGTGTGTTTATATGTGTGCACTTTCCTTGTCTGGTGTGCACGGGGTTTATTGCTGTCTTCCTATCCCTGGTGTTGGAAGGGTTAACTTCCTTCCTAGTGTGTGTGCACTGGGTGTGTCTGAGTGTGGGTATCGGTGTGGCTACTTGGGCCTATATAGCTTCTGCTGTGATTCAGAAGTCTGAGGGGTACTTCAGCTATGTAAGCTGGAGTCATCCTCCTTCTTATTTTCCATCTGCCAGTGAGGGCCCCCCTTGTGGTCATAGATGTTTATTTGATGTATTCCTTTTGTTATTTAATGCAGCTATAGATCTGGGTTCTTGTGTGTGTATGTGTGTTGACTGTGTCCATTTACGTATGGTGTGGACATCAGCGTGTCAGCACAGGGATCCAGTCAGCAAGGCTGTGGCAGGTAGGTGGAACTAGTGCAGTTCACCTGCCATATCCATAGGTCTGTTTTTGTACCCTTTTCCTTGCAGCTTGGCCAGTGAGACTCCTGTTCCTCCGTGCCTAGCAGGAACAGGTAGTCTTACCCTGCTCCTAGTTCAGGGCCACCCTGAGGGCTATCAGAGACTATTATGTTCCACTGTATGAGCCCTCCCACCATCAGGGTTGGCTCATATGGTTAGGATTTAGGGTCAGGTTAGGGACGCAATAGGAGGTGACCTGCTCCCTAATTCTGTCGTCCTGGCCGAGCAGCCAATAACATTTTCTGGCATCGCACGGCTGAGGGTTTTCCCCATCCTCAGCCGTGACATACAGAGCCTCACGTTTCCTGCATAGCCTTATAGAGCTAAGCTGGAAAACTCTGGCTGCCTGCATATCAATGTTGTACTCAAGGCAGTGCGTAAGTTGTAGTAGGCTCCCTCATGGCAATTAGCCAATTTGATCAATGAACCCTATGTCTGTGCATGATATTTTATAGTTGTATATCAGGAAAAACAAACCTCTGACCGTGAAAAGTGTCTGCTTCTGCACTTACTTCTTCCACTCCTGCCCGGTCTTTGAATTGACTGATCAGGTTTGTACATAGAAATCCTTTATTTTTATTTACTCACTTGCAGTATGTCTCTGGGGTTTTAATTAAATATAATACTAAGTTCACTTTTACCACTTAAACTGTATATAAACAGAGCATGCATTAAAATGTGTACACTAATGTACTGTAACTGCAATAGCAGAGGCACTTCTTATCCTTGTCTCTCTTCTCTCCTGAACTTTAGCCTGCCTCTCATCTCTCTACATGTGCTGAAAGACACATTGTTTGTTGACCAATCACAGCACAACTTAAACTATTTAGCAACCGTTCACTATGCAACTGTTGCAAAACTACAATTCCCATCATGCCCACATTACTGCAGGCTGTTGGAGCATGATGGGA
This sequence comes from Bufo gargarizans, assembly GCF_014858855.1. Taxonomy (NCBI): domain Eukaryota; kingdom Metazoa; phylum Chordata; class Amphibia; order Anura; family Bufonidae; genus Bufo; species Bufo gargarizans. The sequence goes on from NC_058080.1 coordinate 625,219,482, forward strand.
GTTGTAGTTTTTCAGCAACTGTAGCGGCACAGGTTGGTAAACTTAGGTCTACATTGACAGTCGATAGCTTGTAGCAGATAAAAACTGATAATATATTGATGGAAGAATAGCAGCATGATATATTAGACCAAATGCACCACTCCTAAAAACACCTGCTTGTGGCAGCAGTAAATCAATAGCAGCAAAATACAATCGAATGGGTAAATAGCAGCAATATAATCGAATATGGGCGATCCCAATAGCAGTAGCTCGATGATGAGGAAATTGGGTAGAACTGCAATAAATAGAACTGCAAGAAAATCGACCTGCAGAAAAATCGGAAGTCAATTGTATCCACTACTAGTAATCGATATAAAAACTACAAAGTTCCTTACTTTTTTCCACCAGCGCCAATCTGTCCTATGAATATTGGTTATGGTTAATTTCGTGTGAACCTTTCCTGAACAAAGCGGCGCCCCGCTAAATCAGTATTGGTAGCGGCGCCCCGCTACTTAACAGCTTGCAAGCGATTAATCATTTACCTTTAATCCAGCCTCTATCAGATCAGACTTTACCGAACCTTGGGATATTGTCACTCCCTGCGTTGTGCCAGACGCGTTTCGGGGTATTTACATTCACCCCTTCCTCATGGACCACTGAGGAAGGGGTGAATGCAAATACCCCGAAATGCATCTGGGTGCCATATCCCCCGCAATTTGTTACCAGATACATCTATAAACCATCGATTGCAACCGACCCGAAAAAAGTGGGATTTATAATTTTCGAAAGTTACCTACGCGATTTGACGGCTAACACATTATGGGACCGATACGTCACTGGCCCACGTGTTGAAAAACAGCCCGCCAGCGTGGTCTTCATTAAGAATAAAACTCCCTATACCTGTCACTGCTGAGGATGGGGGAAACTCTCAGCCGTGCGATGTTACATGTATATGAAAACTGCTTGGCCAGGACAACAGAATTAGGGAGCAGGTTACCTCCTACAGCGTCCCTAACTCTGACCCTGACTCCTAGCTGTATGAGCCAACCCAGATGGTAGGAGGGCTCATATTTAGGAACCTCGGGTCCCTACTAGCCCTCAGCAGATCCCTGAGCTAGGAGCTGGGTAAGACGACCTGTTCCTCCTAGACACGGAGGAACAGGAGACTAAACTGGCCAAACTGCAAGGAAGGGGAAACATAAACAGCCTATGGATATGGCAGGTGAGTGAAAGCACTTCCACACCTACCTGCCACAGACACACTGACTGGATCCCGTGCTCACATGCTGTTGTCCACACCAAACATAAAGGACACAGCACACACACATAACACACACATAACACACAGGAACCCAGATCCATAGCTGCAGTAAGATAAGACATCACAAGAACATAAAATAAACAACACACATAACTTTTATGACCACAAGGGTGGCCCTCACTGGCAGATGGTATAAGACGAGGAGGATGACTCCAGCTTACCACAAGGCTGGAGTACCCCTCAGCTTCAGGTCTCAACTGAGGCTAAATAGCCCAAATAGCCACACCCACACAGACACACACTGGAAAGGGAATTAACCCTTCCAACACCAGACAGGATGATGAAGCCACTGAAAGGGAAAGTGCACAAACATATAAACCCCGTGCACACCAAATCGGGAAAGTGCACACATACATAGACAGGTTGCCAGGTGCAACCGCATGCACTTGACAGCAAGCTGCCTAGCGACTGCTCCGGCTGCTATATTGCCAAATAAGATCATGTTGCCAGCGGCAACCACACGTGAGGCAAACTACTTCAGCCCACACCTGTGATTGAACAACCAACTGACCGCTGGCAAGGTCTAAGAGTCACGACCATCAGCATAGTCGTGACAATACCAGAGTGCGACAACATCGCCGTTACAACGCAGGGAGTGACAATATCCCAAGGTTCGGTAAAGTCTGATCTGATGGAAGCTGGATTAAAGGTAAACGAATAATCTATATGTTTCTACTTTGAGTCGCTTGCTTTAACGAATAATCGCTTGCAAGCCGTTAAGCAGCGGGACGCCGCTACCAATCCTGATTTAGCGGGGCGCCGCTTTGTTCAGGAAAGGCTTACACAAAATTAACCATAACCAATATTCATTGGACGGATTGACCCTGGTGGAATAAAGTAAGGAACTTTGTAGATTTTATATCGATTACTAGTAGTGGATACTATTGACTTCCGATTTTTCTGTAGGTCGATTTTCTGTAGGTCGATTTTCAACGATCGCAGAAAACCGCAGGTCAATTCAGACCTGCGGTTTTCTGCGTTTCCGGTCCATTTGGGTGTCCTGTGACCCAATGAACCGGAAAAAGACTGCGATTGGTGGCGTGATTACACACCACCAATCGCAGTACGAAGATTTGGAGAGGCGGTGCTGGCCCTGGTGCTGAACACTGCTGTCCAGGGTGCTGATTGGTGCAGGGGAGAGAGGCGCGAGATTCAAACTTCCTGCGCTCCTCTCTCCCCTCCTCTTCCTGTCCAGCACCCTCACTGTGCAGCACCGTCCAGCTCCTGAGTCCCCCTAATCGTTATCCATCACCCTCCTGCACCCATCACCACCCAGGTAGATTAGGGTCAGTGAGGGAGAGGCACCATTAGAAAGGGAAAGAAGGGAAAAGTTAGTTAGGAAAAAAAAGAACTTTTACACTAAACTTTCTTTGATCCATCTATCAGACCCCAGACCCCCCAGTATGGCCATGACACGTTCCCGGTTTGAGGCCATCCGGAAATGTCTGCATTATTCCGATAATGCAGCATGTCCCCCCCCCCCCCCCCCCCCCCGAGGTGATCCTGCTTATGACCGGCTGTATAAGATACGGCCGGTCATCGATCACTTTGGGGCCAAATTTGAACAGGCCTACATACCTGGAAGGGAGGTCGCGGTTGATGAGTCTCTCGTTGCGTTCAAGGGGAGACTCAGTTTCCGCCAATATATTCCCACAAAGCGGGCGAGGTATGGCGTGAAGCTCTACAAAATTTGTGAGAGTACCTCAGGGTACACTTACAAATTTCGTGTGTACGAGGGGCGAGATTCCCGTATTCAACCCCCAGAATGACCCCCCCACTCTGGGTGTTAGCTGGAAACTCGTGTGGGACCTTATGTACCCACTGCTGGATAACGGTTACCACTTGTACGTGGATAACGTTTATACCAGCATTCCCTTGTTCAGGTCCCTTGCCGCCAGATACACGTTCGCTTGTGGGACCGTGCGGAAAAATCAACGCGGCCTCCCTGCCCACCCTCTCCAGGTACCTATTCCCAGGGGTGAGACCCGTGCACTTACCAGTGGAAACCTGTTGCTGGTCGGGTATAAGGACAAGAGGGATGTCCTTATGCTGTCCACAATCCACGGTAACAGCACCACCCCTGTCCCTGTGCGAGGTACCGCGGCAACGGTCCTCAAGCCCGATTTTATCGTCGATTACAATCGGTATATGGGAGGAGTTGATCTCTCTGATCAAGTCCTCAAGCCATATAATGCCATGCGCAAAACCCGGGCATGGTACAAAAAAGTTGCGGTCTACTTGGTACAGGTTGCCATGTACAACTCTTTTGTACTATCCCGAAGCGCTGGCAGCACAGGGACATTCCTCCAATTCTATGAGGCAGTCCTCAAAGACCTGATCTTTTCGGACCGGGAAAGAGCAGGCCGGTGTACCTCGGGAACTAGAGGCGCCCGGATCGTCCCTGGCCAACACTTTCCAGGTGTGGTCCCCCATACTGGAAAGAAGGGACGAACCCAAAAAAGATGCAGAGTGTGTCACAAGAGGGGGATACGGAAGGATAACACTACTCAATGTGACACATGCCCCGATCATCCGGGCCTCTGCGTTATCGATTGCTTCAGGGAGTATCACACTTCCATGGAGTACAACATTTTTATAATCCCCAACAGTTCACTAGAGAACATAAAAAACTATGGCTCTCAGACTTTGGAGACACAAACAATTTTTTTTCCCCAAAAAAATATTAGTTTTAGAGCAGGCATCCTCAAACTGCGGCCCTATATAAAACTATAACTCCCAGCATGCCCAGACAACCTACAGCTATCAGTAGGGCATGGTGGGAATTGTAGTTTTACAACATCTGGAGGGCCGCAGTTTTTAGGATGCCTGCTTAGTGTCTCCAAAGTCTGAGAGCCATACATATTGGGCAACGTCGCGTGCGTAAAAGTCGTCGCTATAACTTTTGACCAAACGCCTCGGATGAACGGTGTTAAAAATATAAAATAAAAACGGTGCCAAAACACTGATTTTTGGGCAAAATTTCCATTTGAATCCTTTTTGCCGGTAATAAAGCAAGGGTTAAGAGCCAAACAAAACTCAATATTTATGGCCCTGATTCTGTAGTTTGCAGAAACACCCCATATGTGGTCGTAAATGGCTATATAGCCGCACGGCAGGGCATAGAACGAAGGGAACTCCATACGGTTTCTGGAAGGCAGATTTTGATGGACAGTTTTTTTTTTTACACCACGTCCCATTAGAAGCCCCCCGATTGTAGCCTAGATTAGAAACTCCAAAAAAGTGACCCCATCTAAGAAATTACACCCCTCAAGGTATTCAAAAGTTACTTTACAAACTATGTTAACCCTTTAGGTGTTCCACAAAACTAAATAGCGAATGTAGAAACAATTTTAGATTTAAATTTTTTTGTTACATTGCCTCAAAAAAGAGTTATATAGAGCAACCAAAAATCATATTTGCCCCTAAAATAGTCCCAAAACAACAACCACCTTATCCCGTAGTTTCCTAGATGGGGTCACTTTTATGGAGTTTCTACTCTAGGGGTGCATCAGGGGTACATGGTGTAAATAAACCAGTCCAGCAAAATCTGCCTTTCAAAAACCATATGGCGTTCCCCTTCTTCCATGTCCTGCCGTTTAGCCAAATGGTAGTTTACAACCACATATGGGGTGTTTCTGCAAAACTACAGAATCAGGGCAACCCATTTTGAGTTTTGTTTGGCTGTTAACCCATGTTTTCTAGTAATAAAGTAAGGGTTAAAATTGAAAATTTTTCAAAAAAATAGAAATTTCTAAATTGTTTCTCCATCTGCCATTAACTCTTGTGGAACACCTAAAGGGTTAACAAAGTTTGTAAACCCAGTTTTGAATACCTTGAGGGGTGTTCTTTCTTAGATAGTGTCACTTTTTTGAAATTTCTATTCTAGGGGTGCAACAGGGGGTTTCAAATGGGACATGGTATAAAGAAAACCAGTCCTGCAAAATCTGCCTTCCAAAACCCATATGGTGTTCCCCTCCTTCTATGTGCTCCCGTTTGGCCAAACAGTAGTTTACGACCACATATGGGGTGTTTTTGCAAACTACAGAATCAGGGCAACCCATATTGAGTTTTGTTTGGCAGTTAACCCTTGTTTTACTCCTGGAAAAAATTGATTATATTGGAAAGTTTTCCAAAAAATAGAAATTTCTAAATTGTTTCTCCATCTGCCATTAACTCTTGTGGAAGACCTAAAGGGTTAATAAAGTTTGAAAAAACTGTTTTGAATACCTTGAGGGGTGTAGTTTATAGAATGCGGTCATTTTTGGGAGGTTTCTATTATCTAAGCCTCACAATATGACTTCAAACCTGAACTGGGATTTTAAAGATTTCTGAAAAATTTCAAAATTTGCTTCTAAACTTCTAAGCCTTGTAACATCCCCAAAAAATAAAATATAATTCCCAAAATGCTACAAACATGAAGTAGACATATGGGGAATGTAAAGTCATCATAATTTTTGGGGGTATTACTATGTATTACAGAAGTAGAGAAACTGAAACTTTGAAATTTGCTAATTGTTCTAAATTTTTGGTAAAAATTGTATTTTCATATGTAAAAAAATTAACTTTTTTGACCCAATTTTAGCAGTGTCATGAAGTACAATATGTGACGAAAAAACAATCTCAGAACGGCTTGAGTAAGTCAAAGCGTTTTAAAGTTATGAGCACTTAAAGGGACACTGGTCAGATTTGCAAAAAATGGCCAAGTCCTTAAGGTGAAATAGGGCTGAGTCCTTAAGGGTTTAAAGCACCTGCCATTTATTACAAATGTTTTAATATTGTGCAGGAGAGAGAGAGAACCAAATTACCATATGTTGCTAACCTGAGCACGGAAGCTCTTTTACATAGGACTTATCCTCCCTTGCCCCCGATGCCACCATCTCTGCTGCAATGGCGTGTGCTGCAGCCTGTTCTGCACAGGTCCCTACAGGAGGTGGCAACTTCTTTTCCTGTTTGGCTGTATTGACTATAATGTAGCTCAACAGAAAAAGAAGCTGCCACATTCAGTCTGGACCTGGGTGGAAGAGCCCAAACACGCGCCAGTGCAGAAGACAGCGGCATTGGGGTAGCGCCATATGGTCATTAGACCAAATCCCCAGAGAACCGCATGTTTAGCATTTCTGCTCCCAATGATTTGACTATTAGTATAAGCATTAAGGACTTTTTAATTCTATTTATTAGAGAAATGCTTTCAGTGAAGCCATTATGTCTGCTGGATTAAAAAATAAATAAAACACAAGCGCTAAAAGCTAGTGTTTACAACTGCAGGGACAGTAAGAAGATCACAGCACAAACAATCTTTTAAAGAAGACCTTTCATGTTTTTTTTGTTTTTTTTTTATATTCTAGATCAGGGGTGGCCAACATTACGGACACAAAGAGCCAGAAAAAAAAAAACGTATGACAACCAGGAGCCACAAGCTATACATTGCGTGGTTGTGATTTTTTTCTTTTACGGCGTTCACCACAAAGGAAATATGTTTTAATATTTTGATAGTTCATACTTTTTCAGGCATGGCGATATGTAATATGTTTATTTTTTATAGTTTTTTAAATTTTATATGTAAAATTGGGAAAGGGAGCGATTTAAACTTTTTGTATTTTTTTTTTGTATTTCTTTTGTTTTTTTATTTCAATTTACTATTAGCCCCCTTAGGGGCTAGAACCCTTGTCCTATTCAGCCTGATAGTGCTCTATTAGGGAATTAGGTGTGATACTTGAGGGGTTAATTTCCGCGGTTCGGCTGATCGCATGCCCTGTTATTGTGGCCGGGTATGTGATACCGCTGCCGGCACCCGCTCCCTCCCATACTTGAATTAATGTGTTAATTATATACATTGATGGTGCAGTGGCCGCAGCCGCTCCCCTTCTCTTCCCTGCTATCTGCCCATTGGTGGCAGCGGAAGCCGCGTCACAGTGGAGAGGGAGGGAGGGACTCCCTCATTTACCACTGTGCTAGTGAAGAGAACAAGGTACGTGCTGAGAGCGGCTCATGCCATGTTCTCTATTAGTCTGCGCAGCTGCTTACCATCTCCACGGCAAGAGCCGCATGCGGCTCGAGAGACACGGGTTGGCCACCCCTGTTCTAGATAAATTATTTCACTTGTGGGGTACCCCCTGCTGATGCTGCCACCCTGCCTGTTTTTTTTTTTATCCTACGCGCCGCTGTGCCCCCCTGCAGTTTTTCCTCTTAGTATGGTACAGAGAGGAGGAGACGCCCGGGTTTCTCAATGGGCGTCTCCTTCGCAGCCAGGGAGAAAAAAAAGCTTACCTTCTCCCTGGCTGTGACTCTCTGCGCTGTGATTGGATTGCGGCACAGCCAAAGAGAAGGAGACGCCCATTGAGAAACTCTGGCGTCTCCTCCTCCCTGTGCCGATGCTCAGTATTAACAGGGGGCCACAACTGCGCGTAGGAGCGATATTTAAAAAAGAAACAGGCAGGGTGGCAGTATCAGCGGGGGGTACCCCGCAAGTAAAGGTATTTATCTAGAACAGGGGTGGCCAACGCCTCAAGTAAAGGCATTTATCTAGAATATAAAAAAAACATGAAAGGTCCTCTTTAAGGTAAAACATGCGCCATTTTAAAACATGTCTACCTTTTTAAAAATATCTGGCAAAGGCTAGTAACCATGAGTGATGACTTTTTTTCTTCACCCTGAGGCACGTCAAATTCTGACAAAGACCTCCTCAACTTAGCTTTTTCTTCGCCTTGTTTTATTCATTCTTATACATTGTGACATTATTTGTGACGTTTTTTTTTCTTTGTTTCAATCTTGAGCTTTTCTTTATTCGTGTGTTATATATTTTTCTCTGAATAATTTGAGAAAATTATAGCCTTTATGTGCAGTTTTTAGTGGCACTCTTGTTGCTTTTTGGCGTAATGAGTGGTTATTACATTCCAGAGTGAATATATTTTGGTTACCTTTTATGTGTTATAATTCAGCTTTTGTATTTTTATTGTTTTCTCTTTTTCTTTGATACTGCTGTTTAGTTAAATGAATTCTAGCATCTTGTCAACACGGATGTATTAGTTTAATTCCTTTGGTGTAGGCTGATTACTATAATTTTTTGCTCCAGCCTGGTAATTGACATTAGGTGAGACACCGTTTTTTACTGCAGCCCTTCTTAAATCGTAACACGCGTTGGTTTAAATTAATGTGCTGCCATCTACAATCTATTAAATTCTTAAATATTGAAATGATACGTCTTATTTTTGTCCAAATGTCATATTTCCATTGTAATATTCCAAATTAATTTCATTCTCATAGTTTTTTATAAATAGTAAATAGGGATGAGTGAATAGACTACGGAAGAAACATGGGCATAAAACTTTGTTGTAAGAATGTATTTTCAATTTAGCCAGTACCAAGGAGTGAGGAGCATCTGTAATATCAGAACATTTTTTTATTATTTTCATCCCTTTATATTTAGAATTTTCTAAATTGTTATTCCCCCCCCCCCCCCCCAAAAAAAATAAAAATTATAATTGGTGCAGATTACTAAATGTGAACACAGACCAAAAGTATAACAGCAGCACCTTAAAGGCTATGTACGGTGCACCTTAAAGGCTATGTACGGTACACCTTTGGAGGCAATTTTTGTTTGATTGCATCTTACTCATTTTTTTGCTAAAATTATATTTTAATTTTGCATTTATTAAAAATATGGAGCCATTCTGTCACAAAGCTTAACTGTTTTTTTTTAACTTTGTGTCTGGTACTTTGACTTTGTGCCCGTCATCTAATAAACCTTAACCTTATCCTAACTACTGAGAGGTAATATACACTTATTCAAGCCACATTCTTATCAGTAAGATAAGAACTCTGTTATTACGAGTGTTTATAAGTTCAGAGATCAGATATAAGAGCCTGTCAGCTCCCCAGATGACAGAAAAGACAGAAAATCAGAAGGCAGCTAGGAGAGATTCTCAACTATGTACAGAGTTTTTTTTTAAATAAAGACCAATTGAAACAATACTTTTTATCTCAAAATGAGTACAATGCAATAATGAAAATAAAAAATTGCCTCTAAAGGTGTACATAGCCTGTAAGTGCAGGTAGAAGGGATCATCACTTCCAGGATCAGACTACATTGAGTTATGTTTGTAGTCTGTTACCATGCAGATGTCTTAATCTGCATAGGAGCTGTTGATGCAAAGCAATTGTACATTTATAAGGCTACTTGCCAAGTTGCTTTTTTTTTCTGTGCACACTACAGTGACCCTGTACATAGTAAGCTGTAGTCTACTGTACTTTGTTTTACAAAAAAAAAAAGTATGCTGGCCTATTGCACCCCAGAAGAGGTCAAAAGGACACTCTTCAGGCCTCTGTCGAGTAAACGGAGCTCTATGAGTATGTTTGATAGCAGTTGTAAGGCGTATAGGCAATGAGAACTGCCTGTTAAAGGGAACCTGTCACATTAAACATGGTGTTTGAGCTGAAGGCAAGATGCTATAAAACAGGAGGAGCTGAGTAGATTGATATATAGCGGTTAGCCCAGCGCTCTGTGCCTGCGCTGCTGGCCCTACATGCGGACACTGGCATCGGGCTCCCTCATTTCCTCCTGCTGCCGTGCAGACAAGCACAGGTAGCAGGTAGCTTAAACTGTTGTATCTGCGCTTCTTGTCAGTGCTTACTTCCTGCTTTAGTCATGTACTGTTTGTTAGGGCATGCTCTCCTCCCTTGTGAGGCAGCACGTACACGTCTTCTATCTCCCCAGCCTATGGATGGGTTGTGGGAAGTATTTAAAGGCACTTCCTGCCCCAGGAAGGTGCCTGAGCAATCTTGGTCATTAGCTTGTGTAGTTCCTGGTGTGGATGTGTTTGGATGTTTTCTGCTTTTCTGTGTACTGCTTCTTGATTTAACAGATTTTGCTTGATTGCGGCCTGCCTCTAACCTTGGACTTCAATTATGGACTTTAATTGATCGCTGCCCAGACTTCATGACTTTGTCTTAACCCTTGGTGCTTGCACCGGTATCTCTTACCCCCTGGTCAGCTGCCACTGAACTCGTGACTGCTCTGGAGTGGTACCTGGTAACTACCCTAAAGGCCCAAGCCTATCCTCACCATCAGAGGTTCCAGTGTAGACCAGCTAGTTTCTTAGCCATACCCCTCCAGGGTATAGCTGGTCAGTGGCGCAGTGGGTCCACACCCACTTTTTTAACAATAGCTTTGTGAGAAAAGATTCAGTATTTCATGAATTTATATCTCTGCTCATTCTGGGCTTTGAAGTCAAGGAGACGTCCTATCAGTGATTGACAGCTATCTCTGTATACACAGTCATAGAGGGAAGGCTTTCAATCACTGAGAGGCCAATCACCTGGACTTCAAATCCCAGAATGTGCAGGAATTTAAAGGGAACCTGTCACCTCCTAAATGCATGTAAACCCGCCAGCAGTACCTTAGGGTAGCCCGCAGTGTGATACTAATCATACTTTTCATCCTGCAGTCCCATACTACATAAGGTCAGAAAATCTTTATCAAGACAAGGCAACCACGCCCCCCGCAATTCGGCTTCACTTTCCGAAGTCTCGCGCATGCGTGGTGCCCTCTATTTTACTGCACGATCTCATGCCCTGACATGGGACCTCGCTGTAAAACAGAGGGCACTGCACATGCGCGAGAATTGGGAAAGCAAAGCCGAATTGCAGGCTGTCACTCAAAAGCAAGAGGTGGCGTGGTTACCTCGACTTGAAGCAAGGAGGCCACTGCCCCCTTGACTTCAAGCTTACATGCAAATTAGCGCGGACGGAGCATAAAAGATCGTTTTCTGACCTTATGCAGCATCGGACTGCAGGATGAAAAGTATGATTAGTATCGCACTGCGGGCTACCCTGAGGTACTACTGGCGGGTTTACATGCGTTTAGGAGGTGACAGGTTCCCTTTAAATTAATGAAATACTAGTTTTACTTCATCTTTACCCACAAAGCTGTATATCAATCTGCTCAGCTCCCCCTGCTCTATAATATGCTGCCTGCATATCGCACTGTATATTCAAGGTGTCAGATTCCCTTTATGGTCCATTCACATGTCCGCAAAATGGGTCCGCATCTGTTCCACAATTTTGCGGAACGGGTGCGGACCCATTCATTTTCAATTGGAGCCGCAAAAGATGCAGACAGCACACTGTGTGCTGTCCGCATCCGTACTTCTGTTCCGTGGCCCTGCAAAAAATGTTGCAGACATGGACAAGAAAAGGCATTTCTTTTATAGTGTCGGCCATGTGCGCTCTGCAAAATGCGTAACGCACATGGCTGGTGTCCGTGTTTTGCGGATCTGCAGTTTGCGGACCGCGAAACAGTTGCGGACGTGTGAATGGACCCTTAAAAGCAATCTGTCGGCAGGTTTGATGCAGCAGTTAACAGTCGGAGCCATGACGCGTTAAGTACCGGTAGATGTGATAACTTGCCAAGTTTGACTGTTAACTCTGCTACATCTTTATATCTGCAAGCGGTTTTACATCAACAAAACTGTTAAAAGACTTCATTTTAAAAAAAACAACTGTTGCAAAGTTGTAGAGGTATGTGCAGAAGACACAGGAGGTGAGTACAGCCGTAACGACATGTAATGGTAGGAAAGTCTGTTAATACTTGCATACCATTTGGCATTTGGGTGATTGAAGCAATTTTCTTGGAGTCTGTGTTGGCATGATACCAGGAAAACAGTAAGTGAGGGGAACAGAAATTCTCACTTATATCTTTATTTTTTTTTTTATTTTTTTTTTTACTTCTGCTTTAATTTACAATTATAATTTTCCAATGTTGACCAGAAATTGAAGGTATCCAAAATACCTCAGCAGAGAATTTTTGTTAATATGCAAGAGGACACAGCTGTAACTGTGTTTTATGGAGCTGTGTGTTAATCTACTGTATAGGGACTGGAACATGAAGTACTGCTTTTAATAACTCTTCTAATTGCATTTCCTATTACATTGAAGTTGTTCCATAATGCACTTTTGTTGTGAGGTATATTCTACATATTGGACGTATGCCTTTGTGACAAAATATTCCAAATTTGGGGCAAGTTTAGCAGATTTTCTTTGGTATCTATGTGTTATTTTCACGATAGATCTCTTGATTAGAGTATTATATCCATTAGATCTTCATCCATAATGTAGTTATTGTTCAAGCCATAAATAATTGGGAAGTCATCCCTTTTCATGTGCTGCCAGTTGAGTAGTACTTGTACTGTACTTTGAACTTCTTTTCCCCCACAAGGGTTTTATATTAAATTCAGTTGCTTTATTTTCTTTGTTTTGTCCAGTATGCACTGTACTTTTGCATACTTAGCTTGTTTGGCTGAGTCTATGCCCAGAAATGAATGTAGAAAGACACAGACACCTCTTAATTCACTGTTCAAGTATGGCAGTCACTGGCTGCCTCGACAGGCAGAATAGGGATCAAGGGGACCCTGTACTTCCAGTGGGTGGTGGTCCCAGAGGAGGCAGATGTGGCTAGAGGTCCCACAAGTGGCAGACGTCAGACATTTTGAAAATGCCTTGGGTTTAATTAGCCGAAACCTCTGCTACAGTCATGTGAAAAAATTAGGACACCCTTTGAAAGCATGTGGTTTTTTGTAACATTTTTAATAAAAGGTTATTTCATCTCCGTTTCAACAATACAGAGAGATTAAAGTAATCCAACTAAACAAAGAAAACTGAAGAAAAGTCTTTTCAAGATCTTCTGTAAATGTCATTCTACAAAAATGCCTATTCTAACTGAGGAAAAAGATAGGACACCCTTGCCCCTAATAGCGAGTGTTACCTCCTTTGGCTGAAATAACTGCAGTGAGACGGTTCTTGTAGCCATCTACCAGTCTTCGACATCGGTCTGAGGAAATTTTACCCCACTCCTCAATGCAGAACTTTTTCAGCTGTGAGATGTTTGAGGGGTTTCTTGCACGTACAGCCCTTTTCAAGTCACCCCACAGCATCTCAATGGGATTCAAATCTGGACTTTGACTTGGCCATTCCAGGACTCTCCATTTCTTCTTTTTCAGCCAATCTTTGGTTGATTTACTAGTATGTTTTGGGTCATTGTCATGTTGCATGGTCCAGTTCCGCTTCAGCTTTAATTTTCTAACTGATGGTCTCACATGTTCTTCAAGCACCTTCTGATACACAGTAGAATTCATCGTGGATTCTATGATGGTGAGCTGACCAGGTCCTGCTGCAGCAAAGCAGCCCCAAACCATGACACTTCCACCTCCATGCTTCACAGTTGGTATGAGGTTCTTTTCTTGGAATGCTGTGTTTGGTTTACGCCAAACATGTCCTCTGCTGTTGTGTCCAAATAATTCAATTTTGGACTCATCTGTCCAAAGAACATTATTCCAGAAGTCCTGGTCTTTGTCAACTTTATCTCTGGCAAATGTCAGTCTGGCCTCGATGTTTCTCTTGGAAAGCAAAGGTTTCCTCCTTGCACACCTCCCATGCAAGTTAAACTTGTACAGTCTCTTTCTGATTGTAGAGGCATGTACTTCTACATCAACAGTAGCCAGAGCCTGCTGTAGTTCTCGAGATGACACTTTAGGGTTTTTGGAGACCTCTTTTAGCATCTTGCGGTCTGCTCTTGGGGTGAACTTGATGGGGCGACCAGTCCTGGGCATGTTGGCAGTTGTTTTGAAAGCCCTCCACTTGTAGACTATCTTCCGGACAGTGGAATGGCTGATTTCAAAATCTTTTGAGATCTTTTTAAATCCCTTCCCAGACTCATAGGCTGCTACAATCTTTTTTTCTGAAGTCCTCTGACAGCTCTTTTGCTCTCACCATGGTGCTCACTCTCACTTCAACAGTCAGGAGCACACCAAACTAAATGTCTGAGGTTTAAATAGGGCAAGCCTCATTCAACATGCAGAGTAACGATCTACTAATTATGTGCACCTGGTGTGATATACCTGTGTGAGATCTGAGCCAATTTAAGAGGGAATACATGTGAGGGTGTCCTATCTTTTTCCTCAGTTAGAATAGGCATTTTTGTAGAATGACATTTACAGAAGATCTTGAAAAGACTTTTCTTCAGTTTTCTTTGTTTAGTTGGATTACTTTAATCTCTCTGTATTGTTGAAACGGAGATGAAATAACCTTTTATTAAAAATGTTACAAAAAACCACATGCTTTCAAAGGGTGTCCTAATTTTTTCACATGACTGTATGTCACATCTGTAGTTTCAATGCCCAACATTTTAATTGTCAGGTCGCTTTGTAGGTGATGGAATATATACCTTTTTAGGGTAATGGTAAAATGGACCCATGTTATTATCTTTGGATCAATCAACAAATGTTGGGACTGGTTCCTCCTCAGATTTGGTTGCTGTTTTTTTTTTTTTTTTTTAGACCAACACAGTTTAGGCTACTTTCACACTAGCGTTCGTCGGTCCGCTCGTGAGCTCCTTCAAACGCCTCCGTCCAGCCGATTAGAGCCAGAGAGGTCACCAAATACACTGCTGGGCGGAAGCTTCCTCCCAGCAAAGTATTATTGTAAATAAAAAAAGCCCTTGGCCTGCGCGATCCAGCGCAGTGCAAGGGAGCGCATCGGAGCAGGACATGCTCCGATGCCAACATCAGAGGGGCTGCCTCGGGGAAAATGTGGGTATGTCTGGGTTCAGATCTGAACCCGGACAACCCCTTTAAATTAACTATTGCTGAAGTTAATTTGAGTATTGTTTTTCGTGGATTACTGCTGCTATTAGTCTAGTTTCTACTCGTGTAAGCTCGCTGTAGCCTTAAGAGAGACTCATATAAAATGTGCACTTTAGGCAGTGATTAGCCTCATAAATTCTGGTTCACATTGTTGCTGTGTAATTATTGTAAAAGCCTTTAGGATATTAAAGGGCTATTAAATTCAGTTTTTTCTGTAGCTGTAGTGTAGGATGCTTTTGTAATGTTTTATAAAGTAAGCAGAAAGTTGTTGTTGAATTATAATTGGTATTAAAAAAAAAAGTTTTCAACAGATTATTGTTTAGGCCAAACGTTTAGTGATATTTTATTAATGTGCATTAAATGTTTTAATACATCTGCAATTATCTATATAGGTAATAGAGTATGTGCAGATTTGTCAGATGTTTGCATGCTGGCCTAATAGCAAAAGTGTTGTCAAGCCCTGGTCTTCTGTGTTTTTCTCTTGTGTAATTGTCTACCCTGAGATATTGTTCAGTCCATTTGCCCCTTCTTATTGCATCTACTTTACATAGGTTAACAAGATTCAGGGGCAAAGATAGTGTACATCCAGTAGCCTTTAACTGAATGTAAGTAACTATTTTCTATTAAGCCTCAGTTGGGCTCCTCTGGGACACCCGCCAATTTAGACATCCTGCACATGGACACCGCCCAGCCACCGCCACCATGCTGAAATTGAAATCCGCAGCATGTAATTTAAAAAAAAAAATATTTTTGGGGGGCTTAAATGCACAGAAGTCTGCATTTAAATTTGTGTGGAATTTCTGCAAGACAGCCCACCTAGAGGCAGGTAGCCTTAGAGGGAACTGACAGCAGCCTACATTATCTTAAAGAGATTCTTTAAGATTCCTTCTAAGTTCTAACACATACCTGAATCCTAGCTCTGACCTCCTAACTGTATGAGTGAACACTAATGGTGGGAGGGCTCATACCCGGAACTTCGGGCCCTACTAACCCTAGAGATCCCTGGTAATAATGTAAGGGCTAGGAGACTACCTGTTCATCCACAACAGGGAGGAACCGGAGTCTCCAGCAGGCCTACCGACAAGAAAGGAGCAGACAGTAGCATAAACCAGATTAGCACAAGCAACACACACTGGAACAGCACTACTTACCTGCCACAACAACTGGATGAAAACACAACTGCTACTAACTAGTGGTTCCCCCTTCGGGAAACCCTGGAGCCCACTTCCGCAGGCAGGTGGTCAACACTTTTTCCCCTTCGAGGAACTCAGGAGCCCCCTCACCGGATGCACAACATACAGGCAAACGCCTTGTATACATGCTGGACGAACACCAAAAGACCAGAAATTAAACTACAAGATGTACACCACACCCTGAACATAAACCCACACCAAACATCAACACAGGTAAGGTAGGGAACATGGAGGATACATAAGGGATTACAATCCATGTGCAACAAAGGTCCCCCACAATGGAAGATGGCAAACCCAGACCAGGAGCATAACTCCAGCACACCCCAAGGCTGGAATACAACAGACTCCTGGCCTCCAGCCACAGGTATAAGAAGCACCTAGTGACCACACCCAGAAAGATGGTTAGCTACTCACGCACCAGCCAGGGAAGGAACAGGGGAAACGGGAGCAGATCACACACATGCCAATAACAACACGTTGCCCCTGGCATCTGCATGCACGGCAACGTGTCACAGCGCACCACACCGAGACCGTGACACTGCAGTGAAAACAGTGTTCTACACCACTGAAATAGCTGCCAGGAAATAGCTGATTTAGGCTTCATTCGCTGTATGTGTTTTGTGGTCTGCAAAACACAGATCCTCAAAAAATACGGATGACGTCCATTTGGCATCCGTATTGCATCCACAGATCCATTGTAAGAATGCTTTTCCTTGTCCACAAAGCGGACAAGAATATGACATGTTCTGTTTTTTGTGGGGCTATGGACATACGGATGCAGACAGCACATGGTATGCTGTCCGCATTTTTAGCCGACCCATTGAAATGAATGGGTCCCCATCTTATCCGCAAAGTAAATGAAACTGACACGGAAACAAAATATGTTTTTGTGCATGAGGCCTTATAACTCGCTACGTCACAAATTAATTCGGATCGAATCAAGTTTTTGGGGAAATTCGATGAAGCATCTAAATCCAATTTTTTTTAAACTTTGCTCTTCTCTAGTTGTCACCCAGTGTACATTTGTTTTGTTGCTATGCCTTTCATATTTTGGGGGAAATTGCATTATTCAGAATCCTGAAAGCAGGTTTATCAGATATAATAGTGATATTACAGGTGTGAATTCACGTGGGAAACTATTGTTTTCATCTGTACTTCTCTTTAGAAATTGGATTTTTCTAAATATATGTTTAGATGAAGACCAATTTAAACGGTATGCTCTATAATTGTAGCTTCTGTACATATGTACCGCACAGTGCTCTTATGTGTACGTCCCCAGCATGGGGGCTACTGTGATTGACAGCCGACGTCCAATAGCAACAACCAGCAACAAGAAATCACTGCAGTCCTTAATATATGCTTTTATAGAGTTAAAAAATATGTATGACGTAGTTACTTTCTTTTGATTCCTAAACTTTTGTTTTTCATTTGATGGATTGGTTTCTGATGGAGTCAAATTATCCTTTGTAACCTTCAGTTTTCAGCTTATGCTTCCCCACAGCCTGTATCAGTAATATAGATTTTCTTTTCTTATGCTATATTTTTATTTGCTATAGCATTGATCTCTTCATGACACTAGTTGTGGAGACTAATGACAAAGTGATTGATGGGGATACTCTCCTGATATCTTAACAGTTGGTTTGAAAGCAGATCTGTCAGTTCCAAAGACGCTCCTAAACGCCAGACAACATAATATTAATAACTCCCAAAGAGCTTGTTTCACCTATTAACCTGCATCCACACGGAATATATTTTGTTGCAACACGGATTACATGCAGATTCATAGCACATGTGTTACATGCAGATTTATTACACCTCCTGCTCTGCAAATGATGAAACCTGTGACTGAAATCTCCAGCAGAATTTGACATTTTGCACATATAAAAAAAAAGCTGCACTGGGAGTCAATAGCGTGCAATAATTTTCTGCGGCATGTAGATGACATTTTTGAAAATCTAACTCACTTTTCTGCAACTGTGTATTCAGTATTCACAGCGTACAGTATCTGGCATGTGTATCCGTACCATAATACTTGGCTATTTTGTATTATTTCACTGAAATCATTTCTAGACCTAACGCATTCTGTATCATGCTGTTCACTGGAGGTACTGCTGCTTGGACCTCAAATGATAAATACAGTACTGATCAAATGTTTAAGACCACTTGAAAAATGGCAAAAAAAAATCATATTTAGCATGGCTGGATCTTAACAAGGTTCCAAGTAGAGCTTCAACATGCAACAAGAAGAAATGGGAGTGAGACAAAACATTTTTTGAGCATTCAATTTAATGAAAACAACGAATAAACTGAAACAGGCTGTTTGTTTAGGACCACACCTCCAAAAAAAAAAACTGTCTGGAACTGTTGTCCATTTTTGTAAACTTCCCTTGCCATCCATCCCCAAAGGTTCTCAATTGGATTTAGATCAGGGGAACACGCAGGATGGGCCTAAATAGTGATGTTATTCTCCTGGAAGAAGTCCCTTGTCCTGCGGGCATTGTGTACTGTAGCGTTGTCCTGTTAAAACCCAGTTGTTACCACACAGACGAGGGCCCTCAGTCATGAGGAATGCTCTCTCCAACATCTGGACATAGCCAGCGGCCGTTTGACGCCCCTGCACTTCCTGAGGCTCCATTGTTCCACTGAAGGAAAACGCACCCCAGATCATTATGGCGCCCCCTCCACTGTGGCGCATAGAAAACATTTCAGCTGGGATCTGCTTGTCATGCCAGTAACGTTGGAAACCATCAGGGTCATCAAGGTAAAAAAAAAATCTCATCAGAGAATAAAACTTTCTTCCACCTTTGAATGTCCCATGTTTGGTGCTCTCTTGCAAAGTCCAAATGAGCAGTTCTGTGGCGTTCAAGGAGACGAGGTCTTTGAAGACGTTTTTTGTTTTCGAAGCCCTTTAGTCTCAGATGCCATCTGATGTTTATGGGGCTGCAGTCAGCACCAGTAAGGGCCTTATTTTGGGTCGAGGATCGTCCAGTGTCTTGACGGGACAGCCAATTGGATCCTCTGGCTCAGTGCTGATGAAATTTTTTGGGGTCTTCCACTTGACTTTTTTTGTTCCATAACCCTCAGGATCATTTAAGAAATTCCAAATGACTGTCTTACTGAGTCCCACCTCAGCAGCGATGGAGCGCTGTGAGAGACCCTGCTTATGTAGTTCAACAACCCGACCATGTTTAAAAAGGGAGAGTTTTTTTGCCTTTGCCATTACAACGTGTGACTACCTGACAGAAAATGACAATGAATCCACATCTTTGCACAGACTTGGCCTTTTAAAGGCATGTGGTCCTAAAACAGCCTGTTTCAGTTTAAAAGTTATTTTCAATTAATTGAATGCTCAAAAAATGTTTTGTCTCACTCTCATTTCTTCTTGTTGCATGTTGAAGCTCTACTTGGAACCTTGTTAAGATCCAGCCATGCTAAATATGATTTTTTGCAATTTTTTTTAAGTGGTCTTAAACTTTTGATCAGGACTGTATTAGGCTATTTTCACACACACTTGTGTGGTTTGGGAAATAGTCTATTTGAATGCTGCATTTTCTGGACTGACTGTGGCTCAATTGACCCAAACTCACTGCATCCAAGTGCTATGATGCTGTGAGTTCCAGCCTCACAGTATCATGCAAGTTCAGGACAGTAAACCTGCAGTCTGGATAGAACTCACAGCTTTATAGATCATTATGATGCTGAGAGATCCAGCCTGACTGTGGGTCTGCTGTCTGCAATCCAGAGGCAACTCACAGCTTTATAGATCTTTATGATGCATTGAGTTTGGAACAGTAAACCCACGGTTGGTCCTGGAAATGTGGCAGGCACATGGACCATATTTCCCAGAAGGCACATGCTCATGTGAAACTAGCCATTATCTGTATGTGAACGCATTGACTATGAATTGATATTGGTGTATTGCAGGAATGTACTGGGTCCTCCTGAAAATTGAGGGTCCCACTCTCCTCCCCCATCTTGAACTCCGAAGTTCCTAATACAGTATTGGAAATTGAGCCACACAGTCTTTTTAATAAAACCCGCTCCTCTACCCATTTTTACTGCAAGCATTTTCTATAGGATAAATAAATGATAGTACATAAGATGTTATAGTAACTTCCAGATGTGGGCACGATACCTTTACTTACAGAGCTGTTGATATTCTTAAAGTGAGAACTCACTTGGCTGTACCTTCAGTAAACTAAATAGAGAGAAGCCATTATCGCTGCAAGTAAATGAAACATGATGGACACACTTTGCCTTAGGCTCGCACGTCTGATTTACTAATATCCAACCACTTTTTAGGTTTTTGATAGAAATCCTTATTAAATAACACCAGTGATTTTTACAAACCCCTTCTTCTCTTACCTTATATAACAAGGCCACTTCATAAAGTCTGATCTAACAGATAAGGGTTAGTCTATGACCTTAAAGAAGACTTGCACCTCTTCTGAAATTTTTGTCTACTCGTATTCCCCATGTAATGGCGATTCTGGATCATCATTACTTAAATCTCTAGACTGTGCCATTCCCCTATTATTCCTGCGGTTTATAAATTGCTAGCAGTCTGCAGTAAAAGTCTATCTGGCTGTCACTAGTTGGTGGTGTGTCCCTGCACAGTCTGACACTGTCCACTGGTGGCAGACTGTGCAGGGACACCCACCCACCTGGTAACACATAGTTAGATCTTTACTGCAGACTGCTAGTAATTCATTCATAAACCTAAAACAGGAATAATAGAAGACTGGCACAACATAGAGTCATAAGAATAAATGTTCCAGAATTTTTATCAAATTGGGTATGCAAATTATTACTAAAACTGACATGTCTAGAGACAGTCCCTGTTTAAGGGGTGTATACATTGGACAATCCCTTTGAATGGTTATGTCTTCTCAAGTTTCTTGATCCTGTTATTGGCAGTCATAACTGAAAGTTGCCTCCTTCACTGCCCTGGCATCATGAATAGAATATGAGAATTTCTCCTTTGATGGTGAAAATCTAATTTGAAGGACTAACATGGAGATCCGGAGACTGAGCATATAAGACCCCTGTCTCTATTTTTACATTCATGTAAAGGACCTTTAGCATCTCGTGACCTAAGTTTCTGTTGCAAAATATTACTAAATCACTAATGGGGCAACTTTCTGCCAAAAAAATGGATGCAGATGTTTGGGTCACATGGTAGTCAATACCTGAAGACATGTCCATATTATTCATAAGAGGTTATTGAATACCAGATTTGATACATCCATACCAAGCATCACTGAGTGTAAAATCTTTTCTTAATAGTTGTCACTTGTAAATCTCTCTAAGGGTCCATTCACACGTCCGTAAGTGTTTTGTGGATCCGCAAAACACGGACACCTGCAATGTGCGTTTCTCTTTTTGCGGACCGCACATCACAGACACTATAATAGAAAATGCCTTTTCTGGTCCGCAATTGCGGACAAGAATAGGACATGTTCTATTTTTTTCAGGAACGGAATTGCGGATCCCGAAAAACAAAACAAAACGGATGTTGATCCCGAAAATGCAGATGCCGATCCCAAAAATTCGGATTTGCATCCGTTACAGCCCCATTGAATGTGAATGGGTCCTCTAATTGCGGGAACGAATGCGGATCCAAATTACGGACATGTGAATGGACCCTAAGTGTCATGATGTCACTGGTTTACACAGTTTTAAAGGAACGTTTATCCTGCAGCTCCTCATCGTTGTAGACAGCTGTGATAACAAGGTGCCTCTTGTGTCTGTAGTAAGGCTCTTCTCAAAACCTAAGGTGTGGAGCCCATTTGGAGGATGTAGGATAGGATTAGCTGAAAAATCTTAGAGGTTTTAGACATCATGCACACAGTAGAGGCCGTGCAGCGCTATCGGTGCCACCATACTGTGCAGTTATTCTTCCTTGGAAGCAATACTATTGAGGAGCATAACTCCACTCTAATGGAACATAATTTGTCAGAAAAACACCTCCGTATGAAGATGCGGACTGGGAGAGCAACCTAAATCAGTCCCATGCTGTGGGTAGGTCCATATTGACAGATGGCGGGGTAACACAAGTAGGCAGAGCCAACACAACTACACAGGGCCTGCAATACCACTGTGCAGCATGAAATGGTGTCCAAGCAGAACAAAATACCGCAGTGCAGTACAAAATACTGTCTTAGCAGAACCAAATACCATATAGATGCACAAATTCCCTTGCAAGAAGCTGATCTTTTGTGGTAGCCAGCACAACTTGCCTGGTTCGGTCCTTCTCCTCCGTTTGTCTGTGATTAATAAATGGAGCAGGGGGCTGAGAAGGGGAGACTGGGACCACAGCTTCCTACCTTCAGAATGCTGTCTGGTCCTTCAAAACCTAGAGGCGAATACAGCATTACATACCTTTAATATCCAGTGATGATTCCACCTTCTCCATTCTGCCCATGCTGCAATGATGACTTCTGTCAACCATATCTCGTCTCTGCAGAGTCTGCCACCCAGACATCTTTGCTTTCTCACTTTTCCACCACCCCCTTCTGGTGTCCCAACTGTATCATCCAGCTGCCGCCCCAGTACTGTGTCCCCAGATACTTTACTGCAGAAAGAAACAGTGCTGCCACTAGTAATAACGCCCTCTCAAAGTGCACACAGTAGTAATAGTACCCCAGTAGTAATAACAACCCCTTAAAGTCCACACAGTACCAAGTGCACACAGTAATAATATTGCCCCAGTAGTAATAACGGACCCTTAAAGTAGACATAGTAGTAATTGTACCCCAGTAGTAACTTGCCACGGTCAAAGTTATCCCTTTTCCCGAGCATTACAGTGAGATACCTGCTGTCAAGTTTCTTTGTTTTCACTGTCACCGCCATGACTTATTAGGCCATTTTTACACAAAAGAGTTTTCTTTGGGAAAAACGATTCCCGTCCTGGACCCTAATCTTGTAATGGAACCTCTCTGCATTTTAGTCATTTGTAATGCTCTGTGCCCCCAAATCATATCATCTGTAATGTATTGTACTGACATAATGCTGCTTCTGGATCTTTGAGACTCTGTGAATACTTGTAATAACCTGCAGTCTGGGAAGTTCTAGGCATATCCAGAATGACAAAGATATAGTAATACTCTAGTACAGGGTTACTCAACTGGCGGACAGCGGTCCAAGTACGGACCGCAGACTCCAGCTATCTGGACCCCTGCCATGCCTTCCACTTTAGGCTGCTTCCTAATCTCCCAGTGCTGGGGCACAAGCTCCATCACGTGCAGGCGCTGGATGGAAGGGGAGGAGCGCACTGAAAGAAACTGGTCCCTCCACATGCAGGCACCGGGGCTTGTCTCTCTTAGCGCTTTTATCCGGTGCCTACACGTGGAGGAAGCTGTCTCTCTCAGCGCGCTCAGGTCCTCCTCTCCTGCTGGAGAAGACATCACCACTACCAGCTTCAAAATAAGTACTATAAACCGCTGACTCCGCTAAGCCACGCCCCAGATCAGTTAGACCACTCCCAGTCGATTGGGATTTAAAAACTCAAGGTAAAATCAACTTGGGGGTGTGGTGTGGAGGGTACTGAGGGGTACAGACAGGACTCCAAAGTGTCAGTGGCATGTTCCAATCTTGCCTGTGCCTCTCTCTGTAAGGCAACTTTCACACTAGCATTTCTTTTTTCCGTTATTGAGATCAGTCATAGGGTCTCAATACCAGAGAAAAACACTTCAGTTTTGTCCCCATTCATTGTCAATGGGGACAAAACGTAACTGAACAGAACGGAATGCTCCAAAATACATTCTGTTCCGTTAGGTTGCCTTCCCATACCGGGTAGCAAACTGCAGCAAGCAGCGGTTTTCTTTCTGTCATGGGATGCAGAGCAAAACTGATCCGTTATGACCCACAATGCAAGTCAATGGGGACAGATCTGTTTTCTCTGACACAATAGAAAACTGATCCGTCTTCCATTGACCTTCAATGGAGTTCATGACGGATCAGTCTTGCAAATGTTAAAGATAATACAACTGAATCTGTTCATAACGGATGCAGATGGTTGTATTATCAGTAACGGAAGCGTTTTTACTGTGAAAGTAGCCTACTGGTGAAATAAAGATAAGGTTCCATTCACACCATGGTGTTTTTGTTCCATATCCAAGCCCCATTCTTGGTGGATCCCTTCATTTCAATGGGTCCGCAAAAGATGAGAGAGCACACTGTGTACTGTCTGCATCTTTTGTGGCCCCATTGAAATGAAGGAGTCATCATCCAATCCGCCAATAATGGGGATTGGATGTGGAACAAAAATACCTATGTCTGTTCTGCGGCTAGGTTTTCCACCCGGCCAGTAGATCACCGGCAAGGCCGGTATTTTAGTGGCCCTGCCAGTATTTTCCTGTACGGACTGTTACTAATGAGTGCTTCCATTGCAGAGCGCTCATTAGTACAGCCTTTACCTCCACCGCCACTTGTGTTAATAAAAATAAATGACCTTCTCCATTTGCTCTCTCTGTAGGAAACGCTCGCTGCTGACTGGAAGGTCAGGACAGGACCTGCGAGATGTCATCAAACTGGAGCGCAGGTCCTGTCCTGACCTTCCAGTCAGCATTATTCTTACTGGGGTCACTAATGGGGCTCTCATCTTTACTGTTGAGATTCAGCTCGGACCTTCACCTGACTGCTGACCGAGGTATGTGGACCTTTAATAAAACTAGTTGAGTACCCCTGCTGTCCGATTTCCTACTGTTTACATACATATCCTTAGGATAGGTCATCAGTATAAGATTGATGATTATCCGACTTCCGGCACCCCCATTGATCAGCACTGTGTTCTCTTCACTGTTTACCTGCTGCTATCGGCAGTGTAATTATAGCTCCTCCGTCCCCTTCACTTGAATAGGAGGGAACAGTTGTAGTTACACTCTGTATATATTCCTGCTCGCCTCTGCAATATTGACAGTACGGTAAGTGACAGTGAGGAACACTGAGTGAGCAGGAATGCTGCGTTCTATTAAAACACCTGATCGGTAGGGGTGTCCTGGGATGGGAGTCGGACCCCTCTGATCTGATTAGTGTCGAGCGAAGCGAGTATTCCGAGGTGCTAGTCAGAACCGAAGCCGAGTTCCGTTTTAAAGTTGTAAAGGGGTAACTTAATAATAACTTACTTTGGCTCATTGTAGCCCATACGTTCTAATACTGTACAGAGACGGATCTCCGTACAGTATTAGGCTACATTCACACGAACGTTGTGTTTTGCGGATCCGCAAAACACGGATACCGGCCCATGTGTGTTCTGCAATTTGCGGACCACACATGTCGCGGCTATCATGGAAAATGTCTATTTTGTCATCAATTGCGGACAAGAATAGGACATGTTATATTTTTTTGTGGGGACGCGGGACGGAGCAACTGATGCGGACAGCACACGGTGTACTGTTCGAATCTTTTGCGGCCCCATAGAAATTAGTAGTTCCGCGCCCGTTCCGCAAAATTGCGGAACGGCTGTGGACTCATTCATACGGTCGTGTGAATATAGCCTTAATCCAACGTTTTGGACAAACCGTTTTTGGGGTAAGCATTTGATATTGATGACCTATCCTGAAAATAGCTCTTTAATATAGGAAAATAAAAAAAACCTTTTAATGAATCTCACTAGAGTATTAGGCCTCATGCACACGACCGTGCCGTTTTTTGCGGTCCACAAAAAAAGGAAGCTGCCCGTGTTGCCTTCCGCAATTAGCAGAACGGAACGGGCGCCAGCAATATAAATGCCTATTCTTGTCCGCAAAGCGCGGACAAGAATAGGACATGTTATACTTTTTTAGCGGGGCCGCGTAATGGAGCCACGGATGCAGACAGTACACGGAGTGCCCTATTGAAGTGAATGGGGTCGTGTGCATGAGGCCTAACTATTATTATTTTTTTTCATCCTGGATATGCCTGAAACCTTCCAGACTGCAGACGATTATGTACTCAAAGAATCAGAACTGCAAAACGGTCAGTCCTCCTTAGCTGTATGGGGGCTGTCGGTCAGTGAAAATGGACAAAATAGGACTTGTCCTAATTTTTGACGTCCATTATTCACTGTCTTAAAATGGACGTGTGAATGTAGCCTACGGCCTGTTATCCCCTTGGTACCCTGGGATCGCATTGTAAAGCTGGTGTCCCCTTCCTCTAATCACTTGGTGTAAACTGTGGCATCTAAGGGGTTAAATGACCAGGATCAGCAGTATCTCTGATCCCATTAGAGTGGAGTGCCAGC
This sequence comes from Bufo gargarizans, assembly GCF_014858855.1. NCBI lineage: Eukaryota > Metazoa > Chordata > Amphibia > Anura > Bufonidae > Bufo > Bufo gargarizans. The sequence continues at coordinate 625,245,831 of NC_058080.1, forward strand.
TGTGTAACAGTGTGTTAGTGATGACTCAGGCACAGCTCCTGAGCCTGCGCTATCAGAGTGCTGTACTTGCACCGTTGTAGTAGTGCAGCAGAGAATTGGAAGGGGATTAAGAACTGTATTATTTCAACGTATTTAAACATTTTTGACAGTTTCAATTACTCCTTTTTGCATACATATTTTTTGTATGAATGAACGCTCCATTTTTGTGATTAGACAGTTTATTGGAAAGTACAATTTGTGCAGCGCTCAGTAAATGTGTTACACCTCCTTATGTTTTGGTTCATTCTGCGCTATACACGTTACACCAGCGCCTGGTATATTTTTCATATACGGCATGATATATTATGCTCCGGCATCTTTCTTAAAATCTGTGAATTGGCTTTCTTCATACCTTCTGTTACGACGATAGCCACATTTTCCATTAATTCACTTCTCATTCATGGATTTAGCTAGCGCAGCAGTAATAACATACTTTATTAAAAACCTAAGCGGTGAACTCCTATACCGCGCGCTGCAGACTGCTGAATGAGCACGCCGTGTAACAAGAGCAGAAGTGTTGATATTTATCTATCTTGGCAACCTGCTATTGATGGGAAAGGCGCTTGATTTATACCATAAAACAATAATCTGATTTCGTGAAGTTCACGGTTCAGATGCTGCTCACATGAATATTGGTTCTGTGAAACATTGAATTCATCCATGAACCTGTGTCCTTCATTGAAGCAGGGTAAAAAGGGAGGTGATCCCAATTTATTGTTCCATGTTAAAGGAAAGTCACAATTTCAGTTTTTTTTTTATGGTGGTTTTGATGTTACAAGAAGACATCTTAAAACTCATACAGTGATTGCACACATATCTGTGCTTGCAACTTTTACTACAAAATGACAAACTTTTCTACAATTATTTTTTAAAATTTGTAGTTTGTAAATTTGTATACACAACATAAATGTTTGTTATACCCTATAAAATAGATTCCTGCTTAGTTTACTTATTTCATGGTCGTCACACATAACATGTTATTTTTTTAAAGCTATTTTTATGTAGGATGATGATCATTGAGGTTCTGACTGCATTCGAATAGATGGCGCAGAGTTGCATCTTCTCAGTGGTGTTGTGCGGAGAGGAAGCTGTTGATAGGGGTCAGGACGAGCAGTAAAGTGCGTCACTTCCTATGGCTGGAACGCCCTTTTAAAGTGGTTGCGCCTGATGTGTCTTTGGTTGCTTCTGGTATTGTCGCTCAGCTCCATTCTAATAAGTAGTTGTCAGCAGTAATACCACACCTGTGTTGTGGACAGATGGGACATTGTGTTTGGAGGAGAGCAACCACGTTTTTGTAATCCTTTAAAAAGTGTAAGGAATGTCTCAGAATACTTCTAGTATATGTTAGTACTAGTGTTGGGTTTTAAGTTCAGTGTCCAAAGTTTAGGTTCGGGTTATTGAAGAATCTCTTTATAGGTTCCGCTACCACGGACCATAACGGAATTTGGAATCCATAACCGGATTCTTCAATAACCCGAACTTTGGACGCCGAACTTAAAACACAAGTTCACTCAACACTAGTTAGCACCTGAAAAATCCACTGTGGAAACTGCAGCATAAATCCAGGGCTGAACGTTGGGTTTTTGCTATGGTTTTTCCTACTTTGGGTCTACCTTTGGCTTCAGCCCCATACAATAGGACTAATCTATAGGCAGACACCTGTTGTGATTAAAAGCAGTTTCAGTGTCAAGAATAGACATAGGGACTCATGGACAGCAATGCAGATTCCTTTTGAAAACCGTGGGAGCTGGTTTCAGTTTTTAGTGCACTAATCTACACACACAAATGCCATATGAAACAGTCCTTACATTGTCGATAGAATGCTATACTGTCAGATGCTCTTCTGGCTTAACAAAAAAAATAAAAAATTCTTCCAAAGTCACCATGAAGAGCTGTAAGACAAACTTCCCTGCAGCAAGGATTTGGAAGAAACAGACAGTCCTACTGAATAGGCTTGCGAACTGTCCCAGAAATTTTTTGACAGTCCATAAAAAAAGGAACTGTTGAAGAACATGATCTGGATGCATCCTGTTTTTTGTTTGTTTGTTTGTTTGTTTTTTTATTAAAGAAAAAATAAATAAAAGGCATAGTCTATTTGTCATGGCCTGTTTTTAAGGGAACCTTATTTTGGTAATCTTGAAAAAAGGAAGTACAGTATAGCACTATTCATGCTCTATCAACAGTCTACACCAACCAAGGGTTGGCGTGTGCTTCAGCTATAATTTATGCCGGTTTCTGGATAAGTTATGGTAAATATGGCTGGCCATGCAAAGCCCCGTCCTTCCTTTTCTCGCCACTCCAGAAAAGTATCAGGCAGCTTAAAATTTTTTAAATTATGGCGTACTCATGACGTGCACCATAATTTGAAACTTTTTGACACCGCTATTGTGGTCATTGGTTGATGTACCTGTGTGTAATAAATAATTGTAGGTTTAATTAGTGATGATGTCTTCTACTTAAGATAATATGCATATTTTTTGTTATTATAGATGGGGCAAATATAGCTGAGTATAGCACAGGTTCCTCAAAAGCTGCATGAAATATATATGAACATAAGTATGAATACTAACAGGTAATTTGCATCTGTAGCAAGCTGTCAAATTTGTGCTAAAAGGCATGAGTTTGATTTGAGCGTTTTTAATATGAAAAGCAGGCGTTAACAAGACAGACAAACATGAATAAATAAAGCGGGACTAACAGGGATATGAAATATTTATATATTACAATACAGAACGATAGTAGACAATTAACCAGTCCTACTGATGTGAGGGTCTGATTTTACCAGTCCAGCGATACTTTACATATCTGTATCTATCTGTATCTATCTATCCATCCATCTATCAATCATCTCTCTATCTAATCTATCATATAGCAAAACAAAGAAAGTAAAGAGCAGCACACAAATTTATATATTGACCCGTCATTAATATTTATGGCAACTTTGCTGCCAGTGCCTCATGAGGGCGCTATAGGTGGGTGTTTTTGAGAATAGTTGACAGTGGTGGTCCACTGTTTACCCGCTCTCTGTATTTAGCCCATCGTTTTATACTAGTACGTTATGGACAATAATGTTCGCAGCGATCATGTGCTGCGGTCATGTAATGTGTAGAGACGTCCACATCGTTCTATGGGCATGAGTCTGCGCAGCTAATGTTTCTGCTTATTTGGCCATGTTTGTTGTGGTCTCCTATGTTGGCAAGGCTAATCACACCTCTCGCGGTAGTATGAGTTGGCTCTTGCGCAGCGAGACTTTCATAACCCCGATTAGGTCCTGCAGTCTCTGGCTCCATGTGAGATTGTCATTTGTTTTTATCCTTTTTAATCACTAGATTATGTGCACATGGTGCTTGATTTATTCCAATCATGTTGGATATACTATATTCATTGCATAGAATGTATTTTTTACGAATTATTGGACACTTTTCACTTTTTACGCAAGTTTGTATGAATTTGGAAATGTAATCATGGACACTCAAATGGATTATTTTATATATAATGTATTTTGGCACTATTTTTGTATTGTATTAAGAGATAATTATATAATCACTTAATATCATCATGTATGCTATAAGAGCACTGCTTTTTACACATGTCACTATGGCTTGACAAAGGCTCCATAGAGAGAGCTGAAACGTTGCTGTCGGTTAATAAATCACCCACTTCATTCATGGGGTTTTGGAGTGCTGCCTTCTCATGCGCCGCCTGCCCCACCTGCCGCAGCTCCCTCGGTCATGCACTGCATGGGGTGACAATGAGCATAAGTCATCTACCCCATAAATGGATCATCCCTTATCCCAGGAAAAAATTCCCTCTGCAACTCAATATGAACAGCAAAATTCACTGTGTGAAAAACTGGGTATAGCAGGGTATATGTGGGGGCATGGCCGACACCGAACACAGCCAACAACTAACCATACCCTGAGCATAAATACAAGAGGCAAAATACCTGTAATAATAAATACCAACCAGTTTGGGGAGAGCCGATTATTTCTAGATAATGTGAGATGTATTTTTTACAGGAATATTATTAGATTTGCTCTCTCTCATTTTTCACTTCTCATCAAACTAAACTAGAAATAGTTATCACAGCAAAAATGTTAAGAGTTGAGGACTTTATTTAGGCCATGTGTCACCTTTAAGTCTTTTTCTTTCTATTATCTGTCTCTCTGTCTGTCTATTACATCTGTGGCTATTTAAACGGATTATCCGTGAATTTCATATTGATGACCTATCCTCAGGATGGGTCATCAATATCTGATCACTGGGGGTCTGACACCCAGGACCCCTGACAATAAGTTGTATGAAGAGGCTGCAGCGCTCCGTAAATGGGGCTAAGCTGCGATAGCATGCACAGCTGCCATAAAACATATGAGGCTTGGTGAGCAGAGAGAAGGCTGCTGCGCTCACCGTAGCTCCGGCTTTCTTAAACAGCTGAGCGATGGGGTCCCAAGAGTCAGACCCCGCCAATCACATATCGGTCTGTCTGAGTGGCTTTGTTCACTGGAAATGAGGATGATCTCACCTTCTTCCTTTACAACATTTGTATACACACGCAAAAAATTCACTATTTGGAAAAGTGTCAAGGGTGAAGTAAATAGAGGCACTTACGACTTTTTTTTCCTCTAAAAAAATTTGCATATAAAAAGTCACAATCGCACAGCCTGTGAATTTTTAAAGCCGCTTTTCTGGTGCAAGGGAGATGATAAATCCCCCCCCATTATGCTTTGATGTGAAATTGTATAAATATACCCTTAAATGTAAGATGCTTAGTGGTATTTTCAAATGTCAGGTGTGAACATTATCCTCAATTTGAAAGGGTTAAACTAATTTATATCTCCTCTGAGATTGTGCCCAAGTTTCATGTCACTTTTCAGACGTGATAAGTGATGCAAATTAACTGCAAACTTGGCACACTGAAAATGTACTATAACCTGCCACTGTGCTCAGAAACCCTGCAAAATGAGTTGCTTCCATTCACTTGCTAAAATGGAGAAAGGGCGCAGATGCACCCCATGCTGCCTGGACCTGATCACTAGAGATGAGCGAATCATTTTGTCTCATAAACAAAAGTTCTTCCCCTCTGACGGACTGTCCACGCAGGTGAAGTAGTTCCCACCTGCCCCTTGATTGACAGGACCGGGCACCTTGCTCAATCCTGACAATTTAGTGCCTTGTGCTCTGAGGCTCTGCTTCTGCTGCTGGAGCAGCAACTGTTCATGCGCCACCCCCCCAGAAGTGTAGTGGTGCATGCACAGTCACTGCTTCAGTAGCGGAAGCAGAGCAGCAGCCAAGGCACGAAATTATCAAGGCCGGGTGCGATCAATAGACCTGTGGGTTATTCTTCTTCATCTGGGAGGACAACCCCTCATAGGTGAAGATCTTTCGCCAATGAAACAAATCAATTCGCTCATCTCTACTGATGACAACATTTTCTATTTCAAATTTCAAGCTCTGAAATAGTTGAAAAACTATTTTTCATTTCTTTTCCTGTTCTTTTACATTTTTAAAATTCAAATACATTTATATTACATCTCAGCCGCAATGTGGAGTATTAGACCTTATGAGTATTTTTCAGCTTTATTTTATTTTTTATTTTTTAAAGAACATTCAATTTGTTTTTGTGTTTATTATTATTCTTATTGCATTTGTTTTTTGTAGAATGTAAATTTGTCCAAGTTGCAATTGTTTACATTCTTTTTGGAACAGCAGTGAAATTTTAGCGATGTTGTCTGGTGCATTCCTGATACGTGGCAGCTCGGCAGCCGCAGCTGAACTACTTTGCCAACCTGTCATAATAATTCTGTTTAACAGTTTCTTTGAACAATGTCAATTTACATTTTGGCTGCAGATTTTGTTTTTGTTTGCATGTGATTAAGTTGTTGTCATTAGAAATGGCCTGGATTCCTTCCAGAAACATACAGTAAATCCTTGTATTTCCTTTTTTTTACCACTTGCTAAGCAATAATAATTATGGTAAGTGTTTGACAGTCTACTTTATAAACATTACTTGACAAAACGGCGACAGGTTTAGATTGATAGCTGGGGTGGACGGGGAGGGAGCATCTCATTCACAGTGGAAGGTGAGACTCAATAACACATTAAATACATAAATGAATAACCAAACTGCAGAATGATTTGCAGAGATTTTCAATAAGCACAAGAAAAGAAGAAAAAAAAATCAACTCGAAGCTGGAATCACACGTGTTTTTTTTTAGCTGTCCAAAAATAAAACTTAGAATTTGAAGACTCTGCTGTCTTTTGTATCCACTTCTATGTTTGGCTCAGAAAACTCCATTGAAAACTGCCCAAAAAAACCCCAAAAAAACTGACAGTGTTATTCCAACCTAGCGGTCTTTACACATGAGCGTGGCTCTGATATTTTTTTTCCTGGTAAAAAAAAATTGCCAGAGTTGGTGCTGGCATTCTTTTGGCGCCTGTGTTGTTTGCTTTTTTTTTTTTTTTTTTTTTTTTAACTTTTGTAATGTTTTTTACTGGTGTTTTTTGCATACAGGGGTAATTTACCATTGTAAGTATGCCACCTTTTTGCCATTGTTTGCTTCACAATTTTATACCGCTCCAGACATATTTATTAATTTTAGTGTACTCCAAAAAGAATTACTTATTCCAACTTGCTTGATATTTCCTGATTTAACCCTTTAATAACTAGGCCCGATGTCTCTCCCAGTCTCCTATTGAGACTGGAGAAGCTCTGTTCAAAGTGTAATGGCGGAGCTGAGCTGCAGTAACCCAGCACGGCCCCTGCACTTTCAATGGAGCTGTGCTTCAAAGTGCTAGTTTCACCACTAGAGGAACAGCTGACATCTGGGGGTGTGGGGTGTCGGGCCCTCACCTATTGTGTAATAATGTTCTATCCTGCACTCCTCCTGCTCTATAACTTGCTGCCTGCAGATTGGATTGCATGTTCATGGTGATAGGTTCTCTTTAAAATTTGTCTCTCTGGTGCTAAATATACTTCAAATTCTTATCTCCACCCAGATTTCACCTTTCATTTTGGACAGCTTATTTGGAAAATGAAAGGTAGAATCTGATTGGTTGCTATGGTCATCTAAGCCAGTTCTACTTCACACCAGTTTGATAAATCTCCCCCTTGGTTATAACTCCCATTCATTTCGGCGGAGAGGAACTGTGCATGCACTGCTACCATCCCACTAAAAACCAGGGACCCGAATATCTTTCCTGGAGATTGTAAGAATCCCAGCTGCCTGCCTTCCACTGACATGGTGCGAATAACAAGTTATCGGGTTTACATTCATTGCAATTTAAAAATGACACATTACAATATGTGTGGTCCCTCCGCAGGGAGACAATCTGGTGCATGCTGGCATCTGCCAAATTTAACTCTGATACATTATATCCTTATAAAGGCTCATGCCCACGACATATGTGTTTTGTGGTCCGCAAAAATACGGATGGCGTCCGTGTGCATTCCGTATTTTGCGGAACGGAACATCTGGCCCCTAATAGAACAGTACTATCCTTGTCCGTAATGCGGGCAATTATAGGACATGTTCTATTTCTTTGTGGAACGGACATACTGAAACGGAATGCTCACGGAGTAACTTCCATTTTTTTTTTTTGTGGACCCGTTGAAATCAATGTCTGCTAAAAAAAACAAAAAACAGAACGGACACGGAGAGAACATACGTTCGTGTGCATGAGCCATAAGTGTGGACATATAGCATTTGTAGAAGTTGCGGATACATATTTTGTGTTAAAAAAACAAAAAAAAAACACCTCTGGGACAGACAATCGAATATATGCATAACAGACTAAACATACAGTGTGGTCACTTGGGGCGGCGCCTCTCGAGTTTGAGGTAAAAGAATGAAATATGCATAGTGGAGATGGGTGGGAATTCAATATTTAGGTTGGGTTCCTGTTAAACATTCAGTCCTGCGGGCGGAGGTGTAGTGGGAGCACTAGCGGTGACTTTGTACTACAGAGCTCTCGCCTTCACTTCATGTAGTCGCTCTCCCTCCGAACATGAAATGCAGCTTTCAGCATGTGTCGACGGATTCCCCCCTGTGTTTAGCTTTGTGCTCCCATTCATTGTCAGTACCTGCAGCGGTTGCATGCTAAAGAGTGCCCCTGCTGTTTTTCTTTAGTGAGCGGTAAAGGATATCAACATCTCATTAAATTTTAAAAATGCCCGGAAATAAAACGATGCAACAGAACTTCACATCATTTTCAGCTCCGCTTTGTAGATTCTTATTGCATTTGAAATTTTACTAGCTTAGGTGACAGCCATCAGAATTTTTTTCCTTAGAATGCGCCTCGCCTCAGGGCAAGTTATAATAAGGTGACAAACGAAAGTGAATATGGCATTAACCCTTTCACTTTTCATTTATTTCACTCCTCTGCCTTCGCTTGTAAAGACATTGTTTTGTGATTGAAGTGCAGCCAGGTCGGTTTGAGTAAGAGATCCCCAAAGATTGGCTGCTGATATCCCATACTAATATGAAGATATACTCTCGGATAAATAGATCATCTTCAGGAGGAAAGAAGATTTGATCTGAGGAGTAAGATTCTTTTTATTTTATTTTTTTCACGCCTTTTAAAATGTTGATCACTATTGCCACAGCTTAGCAGCGCTCAGCATGAGCAGATTTTAATTGCGGAACATAACAATTTAATTACGATGTTCAAAAGAGTGAAATCCCCCAGTGGTTAATTCCAGTGTTCCTCCTCTCATGTTGATGTTCCATGCAATTTAAGCCCAAGCAAAAAAAATAACAAAAAAACAAAAAGCAAATGGCATTAAATCCAGGATAAACGTGTGAGTTGTATGCGTCTCGGCAGATCTTGTGGCTTGTTCACTGTATACAGTGGTTGGTACCTAACAATTGGGTTCCAGGGAAGGTCATCTAGCGAACTGATGCACATGGTGTAGCAGGGTTAACACTCATGCTTTATGAGACATGTTATCTAAACTAAATGCGTTAAGCAATTGCTTTTCAATGGCTTTTGTTTCAAGATAACGCGATGAGTTAAGAAATTTGAATTGAGTGTGTGTGTGTTACCACTGCTACATCTGTATCTAGTCTGATCCACAGAAATGCTACTGTACAGTAGCTCAAATTCCTTACTTTTCCATGAATTACCTAAATAAATACATATAATGAATGCCTAAATAATAAAAATAATACATTTTATAATAAAATGTTTTAAAATAAATTGGTATGGTTACATTAAATACCATTTTATGTGGTAGGGTTAATCATGCCGATTGAAACAACCCCTTTTTTCTACCAATCTCAAAATACTTTTTATGCTGTTGAGGTGCTTGGAGCACTTAAGGGCGCCGCACGTGAGTGGAGTGCGCAGACAGCTGGCGCATGCACAGTCGATGCCCTGAGGCTGCTGTCAACACAGGTATGGAAAACGAAGTGGGCACTTTCATGCGGCGTCTGTGCGCCTGCGCGAGATCATGGCCCTTCTTCTCAATGACGTCAGGCCTGCAAGGAGGGCAGTTTGGCATGTGAGATGGTGATGGGAACTATAGAAATCAGCGTGGCTGTGCTTCAAAACGCATCTATAGGCATAATCCTGGTGACAGAATCCCTTTAAATAAAGAATGTTGCCCACATTTGTCATTTTCTAGTGCTCCTAAATTTTGGTGTAAATAATGCCAAAATGTGACGCTGTTTGGTACATCTAGGTATGAAGAAATGATCTGCTCCTAACCTGAAAAGCATGGACCGCGCTACAGGTACAACCTTTGTTCCAAAATTGAGACACAATTCTGCCATGAAATGTATTTCTCAAAGTCAGCCACTAAATTGTTGGTATAGCGTGAAGAAAAAGTGTCTTCCCATACACCACATTTATCATTCATCCTGGGCCCCTGTGATGACCCTGGTGCAGGACTAAGCATTCGGTCTGTTTACGCCATTTGTAGCGTTAGTGACGCTGATATATTGTTGCAGGCGAAAAAAGGCCTTCAAATCAGTGCGTGGAATCATGCTTTAGAGACGTGTGAGGAGTCATCCACTAAGCATTGGAATCCTCAATGATGTGTAATTTTCTGTGAAGAATGTCTCCATCTTCTAAATTCTTGGGATTCCTGACAATTGACTGTTATTAAACGGTCTAACAGATGTTTTCTTCTTCTTCTTTGAGCTATATTTAAAGTGCACAGTAGTAAATGACTGAGCTTAAAGAGGACCTTTCATGGGTCCAGACTTTGTAAACTAAGTATCAGGATATGTAGGGCATACAGCGCGGATCTAATAGCATTTACTATTTTTTCTAGGCGCCGCTCTGTTCACCCACGGTGCCCCCCATTTAATTCTCCCGCCCTGTATGCTAATTTTCACATCTGTACAGGGAGGAGGAGACGGCCCTGTTTCTCAATGGGCATCTCCTTCTCCCTGGCTGTGAGCTGTCCAATCGCAGCGGAGAGAGTCACAGCCAGGGAATAAAAATACTCTCCTTCTCCCGGTCTATGATGCTTTCTTCAGGGTCTATTCATACTGACAGGAGTCAGGGCTAGGTTTAGGGTTTCCTAGGCGGTGACCTTTTACCTTTCCCTAGCCGTGAGGCCTAGTTTCTGGTCATTTTCCTTCTGTGGTCATTCTGGTGTTCCTCCCCTACCCTACATTGTGACAGCTGTTTCCCTGCAGCGAGGAGAAGTTTGAATGGATTGTTAGCATTCATCACATATCCAGTGGATTGATCACATATACAGTGGATTTATCACGTATCCAGTGGATTGATCACATATACAGTGGATTTATCACGTATCCAGTGGATTATGTGCTTTAGAGAGAGAAATGAGAACACCTGGGTGGCATCCTTTATTTTGCTTACAGACTAATGTACATGAACACAAAAGTAAAGAACCTGCCGACTTTGACACAAAAGGAAATGTGTCACCAAAAATTGTATCTGCCAGTTAAAAATCTGTTTTTATTTTCTGATTGCAGATTTTTTTCCCCCCGAACATTATTATGGGGGGCGGACATCTTGCCCGAGCTTTACTTAACAGCATTTACACAGCATTAAACAAAAATTGCTTCACGTAAGTCCCATGGTCCTTAGACACAATGGTCTGGAGGGGACCTCACTGACTTCTGAGGGAGAGTTATCTAGGCATGCTCTGTGACCTGTGCAGAGGACATTGTACAAGGAAAGAATAGATAATCTTTGACGATCACCTAGTGTGAATGGTGGATCCTGTCTTATCTATACAAAGAGGTGATATCAATACAGGCAGGATTAGAATGAGTTAACTGCAGTAGTTAGTGATCTGTACAAACCAAGAAGTGGGGCCAATTGCAAAAACTGCTATTTAAATAAAATAAAAATAACATCTTCAAAAATTATTTTAAAAAATTGCAGCTGAGCAACTTCAGTGAATTACGGATGTCACACAGATGGTAAAAACGGACACACAGACCGACCACAGATCCTTTACAGACTACTAAAAGGATGAAACACGTACGCTTTTTTTTTCACGGACGTGACACTGACACGGAAATGTGAACGAGGCTTAATTCTACTAAATTGGATCTTCATGTGATCCTAACATAACGCTCCATGAAAGTAGCACGCTTTCATAGCAGCATACATTTTAGACACCTTAAAATTAGACATTTAAATGCCACATTTGCATAGCCTCATAAACTTTAAGCACATTTAAAAACTCAATTCAGGCATTTATTTATGATTGATTTTCTAATTGCCTTGTTTTCCCTTCAAATCCGTCATCTCAAACTAGTAATGCAGTTTATTGGTGGATATCTTGATTCAGACTATCTTAAAACACCAAAAATTAAAAGCAGCAGTGTTTGAAAATTACTTCCACTGCACTAAATCGCTAAAGGTTCTGACCGTTGTTTGGTAAAAGAAGGGTGGTATTAAGGGGTTAATGCTGTGTGCTGATGTGTGTGTATGATTACGGTTACGCATCTTGAGTCTTGACACAAACTTCAGCCCTTTGTTTTGCTCACATAATAAGTTTTTCTGCATGCATACTTAATATGCAACAGCTTTATTTAGCATTTCTGACATGCTAGAGTTTCTTGCCTAATTTATTTCAATTAGGTCCATACATTTAAGTGTGTAATTGTCCCTCAAAAACAATAAAAATCAGTTATACTAAATGATTATAAATTACATTACAGTAAATTTACACTCTTTTGGAGCCAAAGACTTTATTGAAACGTATTATAATGAACTGACTACTGTGGGCAATTAAAAAAAAAAATTTTTGGGCGTTTCCAAGTGGCCTTTGCTGCTAGTGTATCAATGGATGAAAATAAAAGTCACTATGTGCATCGTTAAAAGAATGTCATGAACTAAATGAAAGAATACTGTATATCCACCTTTGCAACCATCTATTTATTTTTTGCTCCAATGTATTTACTGGTGTTGATTAACCCTGTCTACCCCAGGTCAGTTTTTGCCCTCCTGCCCAGGCCTGTTTTTGCAAATCTGACGTATTCACTTTATGTGGTAATAACTTTGGAATGTTTTTACTTATCTAACCAATTCTAAGATTGTTTTCTGGTGACACATGGTACTTCATGTTAACGGTAAATTTGGTTCAGTATTTTTATTTTTTATATTTATTTTTTAAACTCAAACATTTTAGAAAATTTGGAAAAATTCACAATTTTCTAAATTTGAATTTCTCTACTTTTAAGACCGATAGAAAACCCTCATAAAATAGTTACCAATCAACATTCCCCATATGCCTACTTTTGGCTTCATTTTGCATATGTCATTTTTTTTTTTTTTTTTTTTTTCGGATGTTAGAAGGCTTAGAATTTTAGAAGCAATTTTTCACTTTTTCAGTTATAAAGTCATTTTGAGGGGCTTATGTAATGGAAACCACCCATAAATGACCCCATTTTAGAAACTTCACCCCTCAAATTATTTTAAACTGATGTTACAAACTTTAACCCATGAGGTGTTCCACAAGAATTAAAGGAAAATGGAGGAGAAATTTCAAAAAATAAAACTTTTTCTTGCAACAGTATGTTCCTTGATCAGTTAAAAACACAACCATCGATTTCAACGAAACTTGTTATACACATCCCTTGCTACCTGGAAATAAATCTTGTATGGCTCTCTAGCACATATCGTTCCTGAGATATTCCACCAAAAATGCAAATATGGCACATCACATCACCTACATTAGCCAATAGAAGCCTGCAGGTCTTTCTCTTCATATTCCAACTGTCAAATGTCCTTTGTCAGCCAATAGAAGCTCGTAGGTCCTTAGTCTCCGCATACACACAATTTTACACCAGGTTTCTATAACAACCCAGCCATTTTTCTTCACTGCTTCAGGTCAGCTTTAAAGGGGCAGGACTCTGTGGATGACACTGTTAAGGGAGCAGGGTGCTGTGGACGTGACCGTTCAGGGGGCAGGTAGGGTGGCCATTTAGGCCAACCTCAAAAGACGAACTTAAAAACCCGCCCCCAAGACCTGCATAAGCCATGCCCCTCCCACTCTGTAGCCGACAGGGTAAAAATCAACTTCTGTCAGCATTCCTGCGTGAGATATTACCAAAAAATGCATTAGCCAATAGAAAGAAGCCTGGTCACATGACCCTTATCAGCCAATAGAAGCATAAAGGCAGGGCAGAGTGCTGGTTGCAGTGTGCGATTGCATTTTGTGTTTTTACATTTATATCTCTATTTCGCCACAGCAATCTGCACCTGCTAGGGGTTGTGCGGGCTGAAATTTTCCATATTTTTCTCTTTGTAGTACGTATTGGAGGCGTGGCGATCTCCAAGCAGTCAAGCACACCTGTCCAGTTAATCTGCCCCCTGGAGGCTGGTTTTAAAGTCAGAATAAAACTGAGTCTGCTTATACAGCACCTACCAGTAGCCATTAGGCTCCAGGAGAAGTATAAAGTGGGCTCAGCATGCATGTGAGTACTTGCATCCCTGGATCCGATGAAAGCTGTAATGGCACCGGACGGGGTTAAAAGCAGAGTGTACTTGGCGTGCATGCTGTACCTGCGCTCCCTGGACTTTATGTGGCTGTCATGGCCCATAAAAGGTAGGAACTAGTGTTAGGGACCACTCATGAAGGCGACCTTGACGTGGTGAGTGGCTTATTACGCTTTGGCCAAAATGTACACCAATGCCTTATTCAACATCCAGCATAAAGGCAGGGCAGAGTGCTGGTTGCAGTGTGCGATTGCATTTTGTGTTTTTACATTTATATCTCTATTTCGCCACAGCAATCTGCACCTGCTAGGGGTTGTGCGGGCTGAAATTTTCCATATTAAATGAAATATACCTGTGCAAAGCCAGGTCATTCTGCTAGTCGCAAAATAAATCTCAGCATACATTATTTTTGATTCTACAGTTTACAGAAACACCCCATATGTGTTCATAAACTGCTCTATGGGCACATGGCAGTGGTCAGAAGGGAAGGAGTGCCATATGGTTTTTGGAGGACCGATTTTGTTGAAATGTTTTTTGGGCACCATGTTGTATTTGAAGAGACCCTGATGGGCCCCTACAGTGGAAACCTTTAAGAAGTGACCTTATTTTGGAAACTACACCCCTCAAGGAATTTATTAAGTGGTGTACTGAGCATTTTGACCACACAGGCGTTTTATGGAATTTAGAAACACTTTGCTGTGAGAATGAAAAATTTCTTCCAATAAAATGAAGCTTTAGCCCCAAATTTTTCATTTTCACACGGGATAGCATGAGAAAAAGCACCCCATACATTTTTTGCCCATTATCTCTTGAATACAGCGTCACCCATATGTGGTTGTAAACTACTGTAGGGGCATAGCGCAGGACTCAGAAGGGAAGGAGCGCAATATGGCTTTTGCAGTGCAAATTTTGATGGATTGATTTACAGGCACCATGTTGGTATTGCACAGTCTCTGGGGTACCAGTACAGCCTTTCCTGCCAACCATAAGTTTTTTTTCTCCATGTGAGGCCTTTTTTTTTTTTTTTTTTTTTTTCTGCAGGATGAGTAGTCATCCTCATTGGTTCTATTTTGAGGTACATACATCTTTTGGATCCTTTTTATTTTGCTTTTTAGAAAGCAGGATAAATAAATAGAAAAATTTTCTTTTTGTGGTTTTGTGTGCTGGTCAGTGTGATTACAGAGATACTGATTTTATGTATTTTTTTTTATGTTTTACTGCATTTTTATATAGAAAAATCATGTTTTTGCATCGCCGTTTTCCGAAAGCCGTCATTTTTTTTTGGGGACGATTGTCTTATGTGGGGGCTCATTTTTTGTGGGATGAGGTGACGTTTCCATTGCTACTATTTAGGGGTACATGTGAATTTTTGATCACTCAATAATTACTCATTTTGTTAGGAGAGTTGACAAAATAATAACTGTTCTGGCACTGTTTTTACTTTACATTTTTACAGCTTTCATCTGACTGGGTAGATCCAGTGATATTTTTATTTATAGAACAGGTTTTTTACAGACACAACAATACCTAATGTCTATTTACATTCATTTTTGTTACGTCTTACACAGTAAAAGTATTTTTTTTTTTTTTTTAGCAATCGTCTTATCTAGGTGCTCATTTTTTTTAGGATGAGATGATGTTTCCACTGGTACTATTTTGGGATACATTTTGATTGCCTGGTATTAGACCTTTTGTGAGGCAAAGTAACCATTTTACTTCTGTCCCAATGTGGGACTTCAGATTTTGGGGATCAAATCCCCTCTACAATGCATTACAATATATGTGTATTGTAATGCATGGACTGTCTGTCTGTGAGACCCAGATGGTTGGGTCTCCATAGAAGGGCTGCCGCTCCATTGTGTCCCTGTGACCGCACCGTAGGGACGGGAAGGCAGCCCCCTCCCTCCACAAACCCTGTAGATGCCGCGATCAGTATTGAAGGAGTTAATGCGCCGGCATCGTTGTATTCACCAATGCCAGCATATACAGCAGGGGCTTAGCTGTCAGGAACAGCCGGCTCCTGCCTCTGATTGAGTGGGCATGGTTGCTGCGCTGTTTGGGGCGGCAAGTCTCGTCCCAAAGTGCCGAACATGTCGGGAAGGGGTTAAGGATTCAGTTCTGTAAGGTCCAAGTTTCTCATAGTGATGACCTATCCTGACTACAGTTTTTGTTTCATTTATTTGTATGGCTTCTCTGCAGATCTATGTGTTTCCATGGTAACGGGCAACAAACAAACATGGCATAGTCTGAGCTTGCAGTCAATTTTTAATTTTTGTGGTAGTTTTTAGAGCCAACGTCAGGTGTTGGAAACAAAAGAAAGGAGTCACATAAATCTGGACTTTGTACTTTTGGATCCACTCCTGGCTTTGAACATTGCATGTGGGATTCAAGCCTTAGGCCTCTTTCACACAACTGTGTCCATGACTGTCATCCGTGATAAGATGATTAGTGATCTATCCGTGAAGAATCCGTGTTTGGCTTTTGTGTTTTTTTTCCTCCGTATTCCTCATACACTGCCAGGCTGAAAATTAGTTTCCAGAGCATCTCCTACCAATAATCCATAAAAACCACTGACCAAAAACAGATGACATTCATGGTGTTTCTGTGGTTTTCATGGACTCATAGACTAAAATATGCCTGAGGCATTCATAAACATGGCCAGAATAGGGCATGCTCCCATGGTGTCATCATAGACCCACAGACCGTGAAAGACCACTGACCACACATTAAAGTTGATAGGTACGTTTGCTGTCCATAGAGAACACGGACATCACGTGATAGTGATTCGTTGACATGGAAGGAGCCCTTAGGGTGGTTTCACACACTTTTTTTTCTTCTTTTTGTTAGTGCAGTTTTTGTGGTTTTTCATACTGTTTTCTTAGACAAAGCCCAGAGGTGGATTTACAAGAAATATTCATGAGGTATTTAGTGCAGCATGAGGTGCGGTTTCCCAGATAAATCAGCATTCATGTCAGTCCACTAGAACTCAGACTTTCAACACTTTTTAGCTAGTTTATATATTTGCAATCAGTCTGTCAGTGTTCTTAGTTGCATGACTACTGAGGTTAGCCTGGTGTCATTATGGAAATAGTTTGTCGGCTCAGACTTTGAAGTGACTTATATGCAGTAAAATGGTTTTGGAAGCCTAAAGCATTGTAGGTTTTACTAAGTGATTAGACAATTTAGGCAGTATGTTTATGTAACTGCAGGCGGCCAAGTCATCACATTATAGTTTGCTCCATCAGCCTGTGTGATATCAAACTTGAATACACTGCTCCAGTTCTGAATTCGGTGACTGAAGTTTGCAAAGTTTCTATATTGTTATTAACCCTGCCATACTACTACTGTACATACTGTATGCTTTGTTATTCTTTATTTTGTTTTTGTTATCTTTACAAACCTATTCCGTGCCATTTCATAAGGTAATGGGGGCCTCAATAAGACATTCCCTTTCTGAAGCAGTTCCCTATGTTGTTTTGTTGTTTGACACAGCACCAAACACCAGTGGCGTAACTGCCCCATAGCAAGGATCAAACCAGGCCCCCCACACAGGACAGAAGGGTTTCTGCCTAAACCCTTTTCAATGACCCTTGGGCAATTTATCCACTGCCTCATCTGCTAAAAGTTGTTCCTTTAGAGGGTAGAGGCTTGACCAAGTTTTCACCTCCAGTAGAAGAGGAGATAATCCTAACTAAGACTGGGCCCCCTCTTGCCCTGGGCCCTATAGCAGTCGCATGGTCTGCCGCTATGGTAGTTACGCCCCTGCCAAACACTATTGTCCTCTCCATCAGTCTTCTGTGAGCTCATATAGAGAATTCCTGTACACAAGTATTTCTATAGACAGTCTATGTTAACAAAAATCATTGGATCCCAATCACATTGGATGTCATATGCTTTCAAAGTTTTCTCTATATGACTTAATGATGACCTGAGAAAAAGGCATATACAGATCCCTTTATAAACATCCATATAGCTTCCAAATTTGAACATTAACCAAATTTTTTTATTCTAGTGGAGTCCATGCAGAATTTAATATAGAGCTAAATCCAGTGCGTTTTCTAATCCCTACAAAAACCATACTGGCACCGTATCTTTATACTCAGTACATGTGTGCATAGATACGAAGTGAGTTTCTATACTGTAATGGAGTATTGTGTCATAAAGTCACATTGCAGCCTATACATTGATATGATTGAGGGCCTTTCATGCAAGAACATCTCATAGATCACCCATGACTACACACCAGTTATTCTGATAAATGCTGCACTGCCTGCAGCAAACCTGGCCATTCCCTCTTCTTAATGCTTTGTTCTACTGTGTTGTGTACTTTAAAAATGTAGTGTATTTTCAAAATTGCTAAATAAAATGTCTGTTTGAACTTGTGGCATTCTCCACTGCATTAAGTCAGGAAAAACCATGGACCTAAAGTGGTTCTCTGGATAGATCATCAACATCTGACCGGCGGAGGTCCGACACCCAGGACCTGTGCCTATAAGCTGTTTGAGAAGGCAGTGGCGCTCCAGCAGCGCCGCGGCCTACTCACTGTTTACCCCTGGTCCAGTGATGTCACGACTAGTATCAACTGGCCTGGGCGCGGCTAAGCTCTGTTCACTTGAATGGAGCTTAGCCCCGCCCAGGCCAGTTGATACTAGTTGTGACGTCACTGGGCCAGCGGTAAGCAGTGAGAAGGCTGCGGTGCTGCTGGAGAGCCACTGCCTTCTCAAACTGCTGATCGGCAGGGGTCCCGGGTGTCGGACCCCCGCTGGTCAGATGCTGATGATCTATCCAGAGGATAGATCATCCGTTTAAACAAACTGTAGAACCCCTTTAATGCAAACCGTGCTACTATTTTGTGTGGTTCATGGTAGTAGCTGTATTCTTTAGTCTCAGAAGCCACAATTTCAGCGATCTTAGACCACATGCTATAGTAGTGCACCATTTTCTGCTCTCACCAAGCCAAAGGCTAGATCTCCATGTTGCGGAGACTCCTGTCCCCCCATTCAGCATTGCCCACATTTTGGGCTTTTTTAGATCCACAAGGAGAACAGAACAGGAGTTGGAAACCCTCTCTGGACGACCTTTCCTATATTCAGAGGGAGCAGATATTGAGATTGTGTAAACCCTCTTTGTAGGCCCAATCCCTGGACTATATTGACTTTCATACACATGGTGGACTTTTCTAAATCCAAAGGGAGTAGAAGGTGGGATTGTGGAAACCCTCCTTGGATGCACAATCCCTGGACTGTCTTGACTTCAATATACACGTTCAGCTTTTTCTAGATCCAGTGGGAGCAGAGGACGAGGTTTTAGAGATCTCCCTCTCTGGGAGAATGAACTCGAGAGCCCCATAATAAAACCAGCCGGTGCTACCTCTAGTGTGTGGCAGACCCCACAATGTAATGTAAATATCCTGGTAGACAGAATGCTATAGTACAGTGATGGCGAACCTATGGCACGGGTGCCAGAGGTGGCACTCAGAGCCTTCTCTGTGGGCACCCACACCCTGGAAAAAGTCTATGCTGTACCAATATGCCTTAGACTTCTCCTGTCAGTCATCAGCGCAGAGCGCACTATGAACCCCACAGGCAGCGCACTGAATGTAGGCAGGCTATTGTAGATAAATGATAAAGTACTTGGAAGATATTCTATATCGGACTGTAGTATTCAAGGTAAATTGCTGTGTTGGCACTTTGCGATAAATAAGTGGGTTTATGTTGCAGTTTGGGCACTCAGTCTGTAAAAGGTTCGCCATCACTGCTATAGTAGCACCCTGTAAACTGTATTTTAGTATTAAGGTAGATTTAGATGGGCCAGTGAGCCGCAGATTGTGGGGAAGGAAGGGTTCCTTCCTGACAGTCCGCTGCTCGTTAACTGGAGATGAAGCCTTGCATTTACATGTGGAGACCACCTCCACAGTATGAGACCGTGCATTCGCTATTGCAATCACTTGTCCCTATACAGCTGCATTGATCCTAGGCTGTTTAGACACCACATTCTGCTGCCCAGAAACTATAATTTAGGTGCCTACATGAACGACTGTTTCACTCGATCTGCTGTACCTTTAGAAGGGCCATTGTCCGGAACGAGCGTTCACAGGAACGCCAGTTCGCGGTAATCTTCCCGATTATCTGGCTGTCTAAATCCACCTTTACACTAAGAGCACAGTTCTTTGGGGATTCTGCTCCTTTAAGAATATAATAGCATTTCTGTGCTTCCTAAAGGTCCCAGTCTACATATGTGACTTATAACCAGCTTCTTTCACTGGAATGATTGATGACGCTACTGTACTCCTGCCCTTTTTATCTTATCTCTCATTATCATGTCTGTGTAACTGCTACAGTCTCCCTGCAGTGTACAACTGCTTTCTGTAATGTGATCAGTGTAAATAAAAATTCCACCTGACACTTAAAGCCACAGACTTCACCAGCAAGATATTCTTTAAATAACAGAAGCAGAAAATAATTTCTACTGTATCTTTTTTTTTTCTTTCTTTTTTTTCTTCACTTACCAGTTACCTATTGATCTGATGAAAACACTGGTACAGGAGCTAATAGCACACAATTGCAGCAATCAAACTGTGCAGCCAGAATTTAAATGCTTCAGCGGCATCGCATCCTAACAGTACATCACATTTTGTCTGTGTTGGCTGGCAATTTATTTTATTGATTTGGGCATTTTATTGGTTCTTGTCACTTGGTTTGCTAGTTCCCAATTAATTGCCTTTCTTACTCTTATAGAATTTTCTTCACTTTTTAGATTTTCCTTGTATCTCGATTGGGAAATTGATATGTGCTTTATTTTTTTTCCTTTTTAAAGCAGTTATTTAAAGTAAAAAAAATATATGGAAGCCTTTGTTCACATCACATTTTATATTTTCTTTTGGGTGTATGTGCCAGGAAAGCATGTCAATTAATGAATCAGAAAATAAAAAGTTTAGTTTCCTCGGCCAGATCCAAATTTACAGTCCCATAGTATTGGCCAGACTCCCTGGTTTCCTGAAATTAAGCTTAATGGTTCTCCCTCTCGTTATCGCTCCTTTTGATCTCTATCACGATATTCAAGTCATTCAATTTTTTTTTGTGGTATCCACTAATGATGAGAATGCCAAGAATGAAAGATAGGGGAATCTCAGGCTTTGGTTCTGATTGCAAATTTCAAGTGTATGTTATCTACTACCACAGTTAACTTCACATCTGCAGATTGTCTGCATATTTTTACGTTTTAAATTGACATTTAACAAAAAAAGAAAATAATGAAATGAGTGTAAAATAATGAAAAACACACTTTCATTGCTTGGAACGTGCCTTCAAAAAGAAGGGAGGGAAGGTGGGGGGAGACTGTGCTCACTGTGATTGAGTCCCCGTTGGCCTTCTACAAGGAAGGATTTTACCCCTCTGCATTAAATAATACTCTGCCTTTGATCAGTGGTGCTCACATTTTATGATTCAGAAAGCTATATTGGCAGCGAACAGAATTTCAGGAAGACAAATGCAAATGACCTTCATCTCAAATGTGAAGTTTAAGTCTTCCTTTAACGTATTTAGTGATATTCTAGAAATCAGTGGTGCATTTCTTTCAAGTGCACAAATCTAAATTTAGAAGAGATTAACTTTCTCCTTTCCATAAGTGGCGTCATGTGTCTGCTGTGACGAATAGATATCTGTATTGATTGATGGCAATGATCTTTCATCCAGTTGTTTATGATGTGTACATCATATAGCTCCAGCAGATTGTGCAGAACTGTACAGAAAATATGTTCATTTGCATTAATATATATCCCAAAGGTCAGATGCACACACATTGTCTTGAAGGTTGACCTACAAAACTGATGTCACAGCGTTAACAAATGGTCTCATCAGGAGCAGGGGGTGTTTCGATGTGCAACATCTGTTCACTACTTTGGAGGAAAAAAACAAACCCAGTATATGTGACAGCTCATATCCTGAAAATGGGGATAAAGGCATGACAAAAATTTCATTTTTTAACATCCCTAGGGTCACTGCAGCTTCTCCTTCCAATCCTCCCTATCACTAAGTAAAGCTGTATATCCATTCTTATGCCTGATTCTCCCAAATTGTGCGGTTTGCTTTGATCATGGTATTCTTAGTGAAGATCCTATAAAATAATATCAAAAGCAAAGCTCTACTATTATTTTTCATGTGTATTGGGGCTTGTGCACATGTCCGTTTTGTAAATTGGCTGTGGACCTCTTTGGAGCAATTATTAGTTTTTATCATTGCAGTTGGCTCATTTTGGATTAAAAAGCATTTATTAAAAATGTTCAACTGTTTGTCATCTTCAGCCTATGGGCTGTTCTTTCTGCTTTTCACTAAAATCCGTCTAAAGGTCTGCTCTGACATCTCATCCTGTAGCACTTACCTCTTCACTCCTGACAGCTCATAAATACTCAATTTCCAAAGTTAATTTCCAATTTCCATGTCCACGGGCTGCAAGATGGAAGCAGAATCCCTTGTATCTGCACATGCACCAGACATACCCAGGAACGGTCAGAGGAAGTGGTCGCTGCCATCTTACAGCCCATGGATGTGGAGTATAACAAGTCAGTATGTTAACCGAAACCAAGGCAGCCAGCAGCCTCCATTAGGGCAGCAGGGTGATACTATACAGTCATATATGCTTGCATGGGGAATATATGATTGTATATAGCATTTTGAAAAACTACATTGGAAATTGGCGAACTTTAAGGCTTCTTTCACATTTGTGGCACAGCCCTCCAGCAGGCTGTTTTGGCACAGAATGCTATTCTGGGAATTGGCTAGACAAAAACCATTATGTGTAAAGTTTTTTTTTTTTTTCAGCTGAATCCCGGCATATCTGCTGGGTAGATGCCGGATGTCCGTCTCACCCCATTATAGTCAATGGGGCCAACAGGCATTCTGTCTGGCAGTGCCATATCCGGAGAACTCTGGCAGGCTGTTCTTTGCCAGTCCAGCCTGCCGGAATGCTGTGCCACAAATGTGAAACTATCCTAAGCTTAATTCTTATCAATTTAGTCATAATTTAGCTTAAAGAGGTTGTGAGTTATTTAAGATGGCGTCCAGCAACCCGTCCTAGTATGTGATTAGGATGGGTTGTGTCCACTTGCAGAGCCCCTTGGGTGGGGCCTTTCTGCCTACTAAACTTTAGTGCTTGCCTTCCCTTTACATTGCTGAGGCTGCTTAGTCTGACATTATATCACACACGATTGCTCCATTGCCATCAACTGTTAAGCAAGACCTTGGCAATCTAGATGGTAATGATGTTATCCTGCGTAGGATATGCTGTCATAGCTGAGCAGCCTGACAGGAACAGGGAGCAGGATTGTTTCATTAATATATGTTGTAGTGCAAAGTTTACATGAGTGTTAGGCCTCATTCACACGACCTCATGGCTTTTTCAGTATTTTGCGGTCCCCCAAAAAACGGATCCATGGAAAATACTGATGACATCTGGCCCATAATAGAACAGTACTATCCTTGTCCGTTATGCGGACAATAATAGGACATGTTCTATCTTTGAACTGAAATATGGAAGGCATATGGAATACCTTCAGGTTTTTTTTTTTTGCGGATCCATTGAAATGAATAGTTCCGTATACGGAACGCAAAAAACGGAAAGTAAATGGAAAAAAAAAAAACATTTGTATGCAGGAGGCCTTAAAGGGGTTGTCCAGGTTCAGAGCTGAACCTGGACATCCCTCCATTTTCACCCCGGCAGCCCCCCTGACAGGGCAAAGGCATTTTTCTGAGTTCCGGTGACATACCGGGCTCTCTATGGGGCTGACAGGCAGCCCGGTGACGTCACCAGCACTGATGGGCGGGATTTGGCTCTGCCCTAGCCAGTAAAACGGCTAGGGCAGAGCTAAAGCCCGCCCCTCAGAGCCGGTGACGTCACCGAACACACTGCTGGGCGGAAGTTACCGCCCGGCAGTGTGTTATTTAAAACACAAGAGCCTGTGCCCTGCGCGATCTAGCGCAGGGCACGGGAGCGCATCAGAGCATGAGATGCTCCGATGCCAGGCTCAGGGGGGCTGCCGGGGTGAAAATAAGGGTATGTCCGGGTTCAGCTCTGAACCCGGACAACCCCTTTAATGAGCTGTCGGGGACCTAGAGATACAGGCTACAAATCAAGATGATGTCAGGGTAGCTCCTGGATAGATTTCAGTGAGAAGCAGAAAGAATAGTCTGCAGAATCAGTGAAAACCTGAAGGCTGCAGAAGTGAAACTGTTAGGACTACTGCAAACAATGCTTTTTCAGCCAAATTAAGCAGAACGGTGTAATAAAAAATAACACAAAAGATTTTCATAGTCTTTTTGTTATAACTTTTTATTCCCTCTGTACACTTACTGTATCCCTCCTCTTCCTCATAACTATAGTTTGACTAAAGATGGATTTACGATTCTGCTGCCGATTATCATGGCTTTTTTTCCGAAGCTCACGATCTGCTGTTTAGAAACTGATTGTTGGGTCCTGCATGAACGACTGGATCGCCCTATGAATGAGCATTTCACTTGTTCCATTTGCAGGAACAGTCATTCCTGATCTGAACCATTATTGGCTTTTGTAAATGCAGTTTAAGACTTGGTCTAGACCTTGCCATGGATTTGTGAAACTCTACATGGTGTGGTTTCACAACCCTGTTCAAGAGGAAAAAAAAATATAATCTCTGTAAACCACAATATGCTCATGTGGCAGAAACGCCGCTAAATTTTGCAGCAGTGTGTGTATGGAGAAATCCGTGTGAAATCTGTCGCAAAATTTGCTACGTGTAAAAATGATTCCCTGCATCTGGACCCATATAGTTCAGGAAAGGTTGGAGCACAGAGGGCTGACTAGGACATGTCTTGCTATGCCTGAAGCCTAGGTTATGTTGAATCATTATTCAGCCTTGGACTTGGATTTGCTTGAAAAGAGGAACTATAATGCACATCTTACTGTAATGACGGCTTTGCACTGGTCGGATGCACAATACGTGGCTGCATTAGACAAGATAAGTGAGGAGGTGACAAAAAAAATCTTATTGGTGTAAAATGAAATGTTAGATGTTAACAAGTTTGTGAAGGCATGATTGCTATATGTGTATATGAAGAAACCATGCATTTACCCTGTGTTTTTTTGTGTTGTTTTTTTTGTGAAGGAGGGGGGGGGGGGACAGGAATGGCAAATGGTTATTTATATGTATGAATTCTCTGGCTCATTCTAGTGAGAAATGGGCCATTCTGGAACAGTGAGAAATGTGATTGCTGAATTTCAAGCAGCTATTGCTGCTCAGTTGGAGCTGCTAAAAATGAGAAGAGGGTCAAACTGGCACTAGTGGCAATGTTTTATTCAATCTTTTAGGAGTTAAAGGGTAACTGTCATATATATTTTTTTGCTAGTTTATTAGAGCTAGGCAAGTATACCTGAGTTAGTCTGTCAATGATTGTCAAAATAGCTGTAATTGCCTTATAATAACAGCTTTCATTAATGTCCTCTGTCCCTTTCCACTGCTCCCTTAAAAGACCGTTGCTATGGCTTGTCTGTCTTCCCTTTAGTATAAACCAAAGACAGAGGGGCGGTCCTTCACACTGCATGCCTGCATTAGGCTTCAGAGTGAGGAAGCATGTTTCTCAGTAATCCAATTTAATTGGCTGGCAGGGAGCTGCTGGCTACACTAGCAAGTGTGTAGGGGAAGTGAGGGAAAGCAGTTTTGGCCTCCGAGAACTGGCAGATGAGCCATCTTGAGAAGGTCCTCATATTGTAAATATTTAAACAGCCGTAACTATGGGAAAAACTCAAGGAAAACAGTGGTATGTGAAGAAACTAAAGATTGCTTTATGCATAATGCTGCTGCAGAAGTAACATGTGCTAAAAATAGATATTTGGGTGAAAACATGACCATTACCCTTTAAATGTGTGTAAATATTATATGTACATAACAATATACTCAAACATGAATTGAAGTATATAAAGTATATAATTACATTTAAAAGTTAACCTATTGTTTAATCCATGTTTTTTTGCTGAACATATTTTTAAGGGAAGAAGAAATATAAAAATAAAATATGGTTGCATAAGTGTGCACACCCTTAAACTAATACTTTGTTGAAACACCTTTTGATTTAATACAGCACTCTGTCTTTTTGGGTATGAGTCTATCAGCATGGCACATTTTAACTTGGCAAGATTTGCCCTCTTCAGATCACCCCACAGATTTTCAATCCGATTCAGCTCTGGGCTCTAGCTGGGCCATTCCAAAACTTTAATCTTCTTCTGGTGAGGCCATTCCTTTGTTGATTTGGATGTATGCTTTGGGTCGCTGTTATGCTGAAAGATGAAGTCCCTCTTCATGTTCAGCTTTCTAGCAGAAGCCTGAAGGTTTTGTGCCAATATTGACTGGTATCTGGAACTGTTCATAATTCCCTCTAGCTTAACTAAGGCCCCAGTTCCAGCAGAAGAAAAACAGCCCCAAAGCATGATGCTGCCACCACTATGCTTCACTGTGGGTATGGTGTTCTTTTGGTGATGTGCAGTGTTGTTGTTGCGCCAAACATATCTTTTGTAATTATGGCCAAAAAGTTCAACCTTGGTTTCATCAGACCATAACACCTTTTCCCACATGCTTTTGGGAGACTTCAGATGCGTTTTTGCAAAATGTAGCCTGGCTTGGATGTTTTTCTTCAAAAAATGCTTTCATCTTGCCAATCTACCCCATAGCCCAGACATATGAAGAATACGGGAGATTGTTGTCACATGTACCACACAGCCAGTACTTTCCAGATATTCCTGCAGCTCCTTTAATGTTGCTGTAGGCCTCTTGGTAGCCTCCCAGACCAGTTTTCTTCTCGTCTTTTCATCAGTTTTGGGGGGACGTTCTTGGTAATGTCACTGTTGTGCCATATTTTCTCCGCTTGATGATGACTGTCTTCACTGTGTTCCATGGTTATCTAATGCCTTGGAAATTCTTTTGTACCCTTCTCCTCACTGATGCTTTGGAAGCTCTCTGTGGACCATGGCTTTTGCTGTGGGATGCGACTAAGAAAATTTAGGAAAGACTGAACTTTATTTGGGGTTAATCAGAGGCACTTTAAATGATGGCAGGTGTATAATGACTCCTATTTAACATGATTTTGAATGTGATTGCTTAATTCTGAACATAGCTTGTTTTCTTCCCTCCACCTAAAAGATTTCAGTTTGTTTTTCAATTTAGTACAGTTTATGAGTCACATTAAAGGTGGAAAAAGTTCTGAAATGATTTATCTTGGTCTCATTTGTTTTTTACATCACAGAAACCTGACATTTTAACAGGGGTGGGTAGACTTTTTATATCCACTGCGTGTCTGTGTGTGTGTTTGTGTGTGTGTGTATGTATATATATATATATATATATATATATATATATAATGATTTTTCAGTGTCCGTCATCCACAGATCCCCCCATAACAGTGTCCGTCATCCACAGATCCCCCCATAACAGTGTCCGTCATCCACAGATCCCCCATAACAGTGTCCGTCATCCACAGATCCCCCCCATAACAGTGTCAGTCATCCACAGATCCCCCCCCCCATAACAGTGTCCGTCATCCACAAATCCCCAGCAATAGTGCCATCCACAGACCACCGTTAGTTCCAAACCCACCAAACACACAGCACACCTTTTGGTTAAAGATTTTTATTTTCTTTCTTTCCTCCCCAAAAACCTAGGTGCGTCTTATATGGCGAAAAATACGGTGTATATATATATATATATATATATATATATATATATACACACACATACACACACACAGTTAACCCAGGATCCACCATTCGCAATAGGTGATTGTCAAAGCTTATCTACTCCATCTTGAACTCTATAGAAGTCATAGAGCATGCCCAGAAAACTCCCATGGAAGTCAGTTAGGTCCCCTTCTTTCCATTGTGTCTATGGCCATGGTGGCTGCGGCAAAGCATATCTAAATGCTGTTAAAAACAGCTCAGGCATGTTCAGGAAATAGAATAAAGAATCTGCAATAAGATTCTGTTTTTGGTGACACATACCCTTTAACAGAAATTGGTTGTTGGAACTTTCCCATACAAGGAGGATACTTCAGGATCAAATGGAGGCCCTTACCCAGCCTGGCTATATTGCAAAAATATTTTTAAAAAAATCTGACCACCAAAGCTCAAAGAGAAAAAAAATGTTTCTTGTCCTCAAGACCAAAGTTTGGTACACAAAGGAGTAAAATCCACATATTGAAAAGGGGTATTCCCATCTTGGACGTTGGGGGCATAACGCTAGCATACGCCCCCAATGTCTCATAGGTGTGGGCCCACTGTACTTGTGCGGCCGCCCTCTATTTGTTTCTATGGGACTGCCAAAAATAGCTTAGTGTTGTCTTAGCTATTTCTGTAAGCCCATAGAAGTGAATAGAGCAGTGGCCACGTTCGAGTGGTGCACCTCCCATTTATTTCACTGGAACGTCTGACAATAGCCAAGTGAGCTTCTTACCTATTTTTGGCACTCCTATAAAAAATTAATAAATAGTAGCCCCGCATGCACGGTGGGACCTACATCACTTAACGTGCTCCGTTCTAAGTATAGTTATGGGTGCCAGAGGTGGGGCCCGCACTAATCATTCTTTGGGGGCATATCCTAGAGATATGCTTCCAGTGTCCAAGATGGGAATAACCCTTTAAAGAAGAACCCTGCAAAGTAATGTTTCATATTACAATAACAGTCCATGCACAGAATGTCATCCTGGGGTTTTCTTACTATGACAACCTAGTCTCATATTGAAGACACCCAACTAACCAACTATATTTCTGACTTCAAAACCCCAGAAATCTGCTCTTATCTGTGGGAAAACAGCAAACTGAATTAGAATGACTGACCATGTCACTTTAATGGACCATGTCATTGGCCAGGTCCATTAAAGTGAGAGATGTTCCTTATTAGTACTTTGTCTAGCTAATAATGGCAAGGGGGCATCTGGGCAGGAGATGTGATTTCTATGTGCCCCAATACCACAGAGAAAAGTAGGTTGCTTTTATAAGTTTCCGACAAACATGAATACTTTCCTACACTTCTTAAAACAATGCTTATTTAAAAAATGATTAAAATAATATTAATTTAATATAAATATATATATATATATATATATATGTGTATTTTGGTTGATTTGTTTAACTTTTTACCATATAAAGACAGACTACTAAAATAAATAGTTAACAAAAATATTTTAAATTATTTAACTTTTTGGGTCCAGGAAAATATTTGTGTAAAAATGTTTTAGTTATTAGCATTTTTTGTTATTCATGGCCGTTTTAATTGTAATTTTACATGAAAAGTGGAGGAAAAGGGAATTACTTTTAAGATAAAATTGTGAATCATCCTTAAGCAATTTTCTTCTACTCAGTTAATGGTATTTTAAAACATGGTCAATGCCTTATTTAGTTCAAAAGCCAATTCTTAAATCACTGGAATTATCTGGAAACAGTGCCGCATTGAAAGAATGTGCCAGTCTTTGACATCTGCATACAAACCACTTGTTCATGTTTTCCTTAAACGCCTTTTTTTGGATCACGCATAGAGATTTTAGTGAATGAGAACTCGCTTTAGACATTGGCAAGGCCAGTGAAATGCGAAATACGTTACTCTGAATGGTGGAGCATTGCATGGTTTGAACATTCTGGCATCAGAGCGAAGTCGGCTTTGAGAGCTAAGCTCAAGAACTTCCTTAGTACAAAGTCTTTGTATTGCTTTAGAAATGAAATCTTGGCATGCACACTTTGCATTTGCGCTACTAGTAAAGTTTCTTATGAAATTTGGTGCTGAGGAGTCTCATTCAGCTTCGGTATCCTCATGGAGACTGAATTACTGTTGTATTAGAAAAGCCAAGGACCAGAGTTCTTCAGATGTCGGGATGAGAGTTTCATAATCCCGTAAGTGACCTGGGATCACTTTATTAACACTTATCAGACACTAATACACTGTAGCCACTAATAAGTGAGTCTTGTGTATGGAAACACTGGTGATGCTAGTGCCTCGTGTCATTTTTCATCACTTCAAGAACAAAAATAAAATGTAATAAAAATGTGTGAAAGCTTCATCAGACAGGTGAAAGTTGCATCCACAACTGATTTGTGCCTAATCTTAAAGAGGACCTACATGGACTTACCCATAATATAATACACGGGGAATTCTTTTTTTTTAAGGCTGTGTCATGTGTCTGTTATTTTTCCTAATAATTTATGAATAAACTGACCCCTGGATGTTCCCATTTGGGAATGTGTCTGTACGTACTCTGACATTGTCCAATAATTGATGAACATATCACATCATGTAGGAACACATCTCTTTGACCAGGGGAATGGTAACAGCCAGTTGTCAATTTATCCATAAATGTATATGAGGAATAACTGAAGAGCAGCACGTCAGAGAGATCTAAGAAAAGATGCTCCAGAATTGTTATATCATGAGGCATGCAAGTATTTACTGAAAGAGACGCCAGAAGAGGAGAGGTGACAGGATAATGGGTTATGTGCATAATATATCCATATTGAAGCTCTCGGCTGTCTCCAACTGCCCCATAAAGGTAAATTAAGCCGCTGTGCATATGCGTGTTCCGTCCACTCCATTCAAACTGGAGACCACATTGCCTATTCTAGTGATCAGTGGGGGCCCCAGTGGTTGGCCCACTTCTGATCAGGAATGTATCCTCTGTCCTGTGGATATTGCATAAGTAATTGAAATGGGACATTCCCTTCAAGCTTTGACTGCTAGCTATGTAGGAGTATAGCTATGGGGAGTTTCAGAAGTGGCAGTCATGTCCTAGTGGCTGAGAAGGCCAGAAGGTCCCTCTGCCACGTAAACATACTATTATTATAAATGACACAGATGTTCTACATGCTGGGCTTAGAACCCAGGGCCTTAGTGCTTCCAGTGCTAATACAATTGGATACTGATGTTATGGTTTCATTAGATGTTGAAGAAAATTACAATTATGAAGTGTGTGACAACTCTACTTTAATCTAGGTGTACATAAAGAAAATGTAGTCAGTCCTATCTAAGACATTCCTGTTTTAGTCCTCCTAAAGTGCCATGGCTTTAGTGCAATGTAAAAGATATGGCATAACCTGCAAAAATCTGTATCGGCTCAGGGGAAATTAGGCCAGACTGAATCTGCAACTTCTAATATCATGATGCAAGGATGATCTGAGACATCATTGTAATCTGACATTACTTTCAGCTCTCTCTGGATGTGAACATAAATTCCAATGTCTGGCTCGAGTCCTATTTTTAACATGACTGTTCTACCCAGTAAGATGCACCATGTACAAACTTGTTTGGAGTGCTACTTGAAGCCCTCCATCCTAGGATAGAAACCGTTTTTAGCAGCCTGCTGTTTTCTTTGAATAGGCTGCCAAATAATCCAGTGCAAATGTGCTCTTTATTTTAACGCAATCCTCAAAATAAGATGTAAATGGATCTGTATCGATAATGGCTGCCCTTCTGCATTAAAGTATAAATGTCATTTTTTTTTATTTTTTGGAGTATTGGATTGTTGTGGCCCTATTTCACCTTTTCACTGTGTACTCAATTACCCCTTAATTCCACAGTTTTCTTCCCTGTACTGCCTATTTTTACCTGTGCTTAAAATCAGGTTGCTAGGCATGGTCCGTCTATGTGTTGAAGGACGGAGGACGCAGAAGCACGCAGCCTGCAAGGTCAGATTACTGACAGCCAGGGACTGTAAGTAAATGATTAAAGCCAGGTCCTCCCCAGCAGCTGATAACAGTGCCTGGGCTGTGTGCACTTCTCCCTGTCCCTGCGCTTGGCAGACGCTCCCTCACTCAGCAGAGCTGGAGAAGGCAGAGTTGAACCAGCGCAGAGCAGGGAAGGGAGATCTGCCATCTGCTCAGTGTATAAATGAAAGCAACATGTGGTAAGAGGACCCCTTTGTGCTGCAGGAGACTAACCCTTTAGGGGGAGGGCTCTGGTTACTGACACTTTTGGGGGGCTATTGTTACTGGCTAGTAAAGGCAGGTGGGATTAGCCTCAGGGTGAGGGCAGTGGCGGCCATCTTAACTAAATAGTGAAATTGCAGTTTTATGCAGACTGGTTGCTAAGGCCTGAATCTTATTAAATATGGGGTAAGTCAGTCTAATAGTAACTGATTCTGGAATATCATGTTATTAGTATCTACATTTAGGAAAATTTTTAAAT
Source organism: Bufo gargarizans (assembly GCF_014858855.1). Lineage (NCBI taxonomy): Eukaryota > Metazoa > Chordata > Amphibia > Anura > Bufonidae > Bufo > Bufo gargarizans. Next base: position 625,277,983 of record NC_058080.1, read on the forward strand.
TTGGGTCTAAATGTGACAGTTATCCTTTAAAGCGACCCTCCAGTTCAAGAAAAAAAATCACATTAACTGTGGAATGAACAGAACACTTACATGGTGTCCTCCTTTTCAGCTGCAGTTCTGTTGATTCCCACAATCCTCCATCCAGGATGGCCATACCACTTCTCAGAATATCTGAGGGGTGGGCTATTTAAACAGGCAACTGCTGGCCAAATTTGCCTGTGATTGGTATTCCTGCTTCACTGACTAGTTTTGTGTCTTTTTTTTCTTGTCTGGCTTGGACCTCTTTGTCTGACTACATTTTAGTTTAGGTCTCTGCACTTAGTCAAGTCAGGTACCATCGGCAAGTTGTGGGTTGCCATTTAGGGTGGATGGTGGTGCGGGTGGAGTTCAGGGCTGCACCGTGCCCTACCTTTCATGACTAGGGTTGTTTTGATACCAAAATTTGGATTCGGTTTCGATACCATAAAAAAGTATTGTGATACTCGATACCATTCAATATCACAAAAAAAAAAAAACGCCAAAAAGCTGCGGACAGTCCTATCCTATTTTTTGGTTAGACAAGGTGACTGAAAATAAATGGTGAATTGCGCAGTTTTTCTTTTTTTCTTTTTTCCTTTTACAGTGTTCACATCATAATAGAGATTTTGTTTATATTTTGGACTTTTCAGTCAATATGTAATATTTTATTTATTTATATATTTTATATGTAAAATTGGGAAAGGGGGTGATTTATACTATTTTGGTGTATTTTGTAACTTTTTTTTTTTACAGTTTATTTAATAACTATTTCCCCCTTAGGGGTAGAACCTGGGATCTTTTAATCCCTTCTCCTATTCACCCTAATATAGCTCTATATGGTGAATAGGCTTTACACTCTCCCTGCTGTCCTCTGCATAGTACACACAGCAGCAGGGAGCTGACCATGGGAGCCAGCCAGGGCTTCAGTAGTGTCCTGGTTGCCATGGTAACCGATCGGAGCCCCAGGATTACACAGCTGGGGCTCTGATCAGAAGCTGCCACTGCCACCAATGATTTTAATACTGCGCCACCAATGTTTTTAATACGGGGGGTGGGCGCACTGCACCACCAATGATAATTAACGTTTAATATACAGATATAGCCGGCGGCAGAAACACATTGCTGTCACCCGACCTCTGACAGGGGGCTGCGAGGGGAAAATTGCCGTGGATCGCAGCGCCCTGTCAGAGGCAGGGTGCCGGCAATGTGTTTCGGCTGCTTGTATTTGTAATGTATTAAACGTTAGTTATCGTTGGTGGCACAGTGGCCCAAACCCCTCCCCTCCTTCTCCCCTCTGTGCTCTCAATGGTGGCCACAGCACAGGGGGAGGGAGAGACTGCTTCCTTCTCCCTGTGCTGCTGAGGGAACATGGCCACGCTGAGAGCAGCTCGATCCATATTCTCTGATACTGGGCTGTGCAGTAGGACAGCCTAGTATCGATAAAAGGCAAATCCCGGTATCATATCGACTCCGGGACAAAAGTATCGACTGGGTATCGAAAGTTCGATACCCGAAATAACCCTTCTCATGACACATTACTCACATGAGCAGTGCTGGTCAATATGACGGCAGCAAGAATGTCTTGGGCTAGCAAGGGCATACTATGCATCAGGTAGTCTTAGAAACAGCTAAGCACCCTGAATGGCTGAAGAGGAGCCCAGGAATCAATGGATCTGCTGCTGAAAAAGAGTCCACCGGGTGTTTGTTCTCCAGGTAATGTCAGTTTTTTTTTCTTGAATCAGAGAGTCACTTAAAAAAATATACAGACATAAGTATACTGCTAGGTAAATGAATACATAAGTCAGGTAATCACCAAGAGGTCTATGGTTCGAAACATGTAGACCGTACTGGGGCTTATTTTTGGAGGTTTCTATCACCGCTGTACATTTGGTTTGTGGAATAAACGTCAAGCAAGAAAAACAAGGTGCTGGATCTTTCTTCTTTTCCGTTCAAGGTCTATGGTCTTGTCTGACTGTTATTGGTCCAGTTGTTGCTAAATAATGGACTGCACCCATCTGGTCTACACACCAGTATGACCGACAAGAACGTGATGCAATAAATGTGGTCGGCATAGGAAGCTGCATGGGTCTTTACCAGTCTTGTTACTAATGTGGACTAAACCAGTTGAATACTCATTGACAAGTATGGTCACTTGCAAATAGGTAACTTGTTCTAGTGCAGCAGGTTCTAAAGAGACATTTTGGCTTGTGCTGTGTGAGTAGACACCAATCAAGGACTGGTAATATATAATTGGGATGACTATAGCGCTGCATGTGCCAGTTGTAACAGAGATCGCGACGCAGGTGTGAACAGAGCCCGACCTGTGCTTCTGGCGGATTGCATGTCGCCACACCAGTTTTCTGGCTTGAGGTACACTTTGTAGAAACATTCTTTCATTCCTTGCCCAGAAATCACCATAAAGGAGTCATTTTTTTCTCCAGGACACTTAACAGTGGGATCTCCATTTAGCAGTCAGTCAGCTAATTGGACATTGCCTTAAAATTGCTTTAAATCTGAATGTGACATGTCTGGCATAGTATGCACAGCTCAGTGTCTGCCATTATTTCCTTATGTGTTCATTAGTATTCATCTACACACCATTACACTGCGGGTATTCCCTTTGGCCACACACTTTGGCAGGAATGAGTTTGGCAGTAGTACCTTATGACTGTCACTCAATTCTGGTCAGGCAGAAGAAATCCAAATTACAATATAGAGACCTTAGACGTGAGCAAAATTGCCTCGTATTTGCTTTATTTCTACACCTAATGTGTAAATTAGTATTGATTATTTTTACTGCTTTACCATAGCCCTGAGGTCTCACAGACAGGAAGACAGCACCTTTTGAACGTATTAAGTGACAAATTAAGACGACGTTTCTAGAGGTGGCTTTAGCAAAGAGCATGTATCATGTAGAGAAAGGTAATACAAGGCACTTACTAATGTATTGTGATTCTCTATATTGCCTCCTTCGCTGGCTGGATTCATTTTTCCATCACATTATACACTGCTCGTTTCCATGGTTACAGACCACCCTGCAATCCATCAGTGGTGGTCATGCTTACACACTATAAGAAAAAAGCACCGGCCTATGCACGTTCCCACGGTCCCAGCCGCCAGAGAGGCCAGTGCTTTTCCCTATAGTGTGCAAGCACGACCACCACTGCTGGATTTAGGGGTGGTCATAACTCTTGGATAAAAGAAGTGTATAATGTGATGGAAAAATGAATGAAGCCATAAAAGGAGGCAATATGGACAATCGCACTACATTAGTAAGTGCCTTATATGTAATTTCTGTACTTGATAAATGCCATTTACTGAAGTGAGACAACCCCTTTAGGTTTCCTGCCCTCACATTATATTGTTATACTTCACAGTGTCAGCATTTGATTGCCAATCTCGAAGTATAATTAGATCCGTTTTTGTACTAATGTTATTTTAGATGATGAAATTCAGTTAGATCCGTGGATATTCATACTGAGGAATGTTAATAGACAAACGTTAAACCACAGGATAAGGCCTCGTGCACACGGCAGTCTTCAAACTGTGGATCCAGGGTATATGCATGTGGTCCATGTGAAGTCCGCGTTAGTTCCATGTACACATTGACTTCATTGGGTCTATGGTCTGCATTTTGCAGACACATTTAGTATATTGGGCAGACTAGATGGGCCAAATGGTTCTTATCTGCTGACACTTTCTATGTTACTATATTCTATCTTTTTGCGGAACGGACATATGGATGCGGAAAGCACATAGATGATCCATAAAGATAGATTGCGTCCTATACTTGGTCACAAAATGGCAGACCATGGACTCACTGAGGTTAATGAGTTCGCATAAACTGGGGATGCAACACGGACAGAATCCATATGACATTTATGTCATATACTACCATACACGTTTAGGATGGATATAACTCTTTAATTCAATATGCAGTGCTGCAAAAATTCCTATAGTTTCAGAAATTTTGGGTCATAAAACTGCAGGATGATTTGGAATCTCGCCCAAAAAAAAGAAGACAATGACTGAGGAGAGAACCCATTAGGAGACTGGCAAAGAACTGGTCCTATTACTAGTGTGATTACTAGTGTAAGCAGTAGGGGTGGGCGATATAGGCGATATGCTATATGAATTTGGGCCACGATATGGATTTTCGCCATGTCGGACTATATCGCCGGACCGCGATATGATCGTGCGCACCATTTTCTCCTGAGCCGGCCGGCACAGCGGAGGGAGAAGGAGGGAGTCCCTCCCTCCCCACTGTGCGCGGCTGCCGCTGAACACCGATGAGGACAGAGTAGGAGGAGGAAGGGGAGGGACTGTGGCCACTGCGCCACCAATGAATGTGCCGGCCATATCCCACAGGGTCCCCCCCCCCCCCCCATCATTGGTGGCAGTTTGCAGTTCCGATCGGAGCCCCAGCAGTGTAATGCTGGGCCTCCGATCGGTTACCATGGCAGCCAGGAGTCACGCTACTGAAGTCCTGGCTGCCATGGTATGTTATTGAGCAGAGAGCAGCGCATTATACTCACGTGCGCCGTGGCCGCCGGTCGCTCCTTCTTCTGTCTGTGCGGCGGATTGCTAATGCTTACAGCATTAGCAATGCGCCGCACAGACCTATGAGAAGAAGGAACGACAGGCGGCCACGGCGCACGTGAGTATAATGCGCTGCTCTCTGCTCACTAACATACCATGGCAGCCAGGACTTCAGTAGCGTGACTCCTGGCTGCCATGGTAACCGATCGGAACTGCAAACTGCCACCAATGATGGGGGGGAGGAGGGGGACCCTGTGGCCACTGCCACCAATGATTAATACTGGGGGGAGGGGGGGGTGCGTGATCAGAGGCTGGGGGGGGCAGATCAGAGGCTGGGGGGGGCAAATCAGAGGCTGGGGGGCAGATCAGAGGCTGGGGGGAGCAGATCAGAGGCTGGGGGGGCAGATCAGAGGCTGGGGGGCACATGAGAGGCTGGCGCCATGGTCAGCTCCCTGCACAGGGCAGCAGGGAGAGTGTAAAGTCCTATTCACCCTAATAGAGCTCTATTAAGGTGAATATGACAAGGGTTCTAGCCCTTAAGGAGGCCAATAGTTAATAAATAAAAAGTTTAAAAAAAAGTTTAAACACCCCCCAATATACAAAACAATATATCGCAATATATATCGCATATCGCACATGCTTAAAATTATATCGCAATATAGATTTTAGGCCATATCGCCCACCCCTAGTAAGCAGCAACCTTTCCCGACCCCAGGCACCCCAATTTGTACCTATACGGCTTAGTGCCTTGTATACACAGGATAGGGTGAATGGTATACGCCTAATTAGAGCTGTTTCACATAGACGTGATCGGCCTGACCGCGCTCCCTGAACTGAACGGACTGTATTAGTGTTTTATATGTGATGGCGGATCTGTTGTACTGTCCTCACATCATTGTGTCAGTTTAGGGGAGCACCGTCGGCTCGACTCTGGTATTTTCTCCTGATCTGTAATATTTCTTGGCATTCTTCTGCTCTCCAGCAGTTTTGGGTCACAGTATGCCTGCTACGTCTCAACTGAAAGGTGTATTAGGAAATAATTTCATTTCACATCTTATTGACGCTAACAAGCTTCTTGCTGTCTTTGAGGAAATGGCTCTTGTAAGAGACAGGTATTATCCAGATGGTTCACCTTCATGTCATAATGGTAGCATTACCTGCCTTGCGAGTTACGGATAGGACGGAATCTCTTTTGGGTAATTTCTTTTCCCAGATATTTAATGTGTTTCAGTAGTTTATGTGTAAAGTATGACGAGCAGAAGACTTGCTGGTGACCTCAGCCCCCAAGCCATCTGTTCTATCTCCTGTACGGGCACGGGCAGAGTTTCTGCTGCAGTTTTTTAGCCTCAGTATATATTGTCCTACAACTTCCTAGGATCTGAATATTTTATACCTGTACTTTAAGAATTTAAATTTTTCACGTAATTAAAATAGTAAATATATTTGATATTACATATTGTATATTGCAGCTAATTTAGATATAATTTACTAGCCAGGTATATATAGGCCAAATGTCTTGCCATGTAGAAATCCTGAGCAAATCTGCTCAAATAAACGTGGTGATTTTAAAATGTGATCGGGGATGTGTTGGGGCACGGCCACACAGTCAGGTTTCTGCATGCGGTTTTGGAAACCAAAATAAGGAATGGATTGATAGTGAGAAAGGGGCGAATTGTAGGGGTCTTTTTGAGGTGCGTGCCAGAGACTGAATATGGGGGGTGAAGAAAAAGATCAGTATCAATCTTAAAGCCCAGACAGCAAGCATCCAGCCTAGGCATGATGGTGGTGCTACATACTGAGATGCAGATATCTGGTTTAGGTAGGTTAGTAGATTTGTTTAATTTGTCCTGAAGGAGTGGCACCTTCAGGTGTGAATGCGCTCCTGCTCTGGGAGTAGCATTCATGTGCACTTTTGCCCCACCTATCTAAGGGGCGACCTTGATTAGGGTGGTACATATAGGTGTGTGTGCTCCTCCTCTCACCGGTTCCTGATGCACATAGAGGTAACTAGGAGCAACAGACTATATGTGCGCGGGTTTGCACACCTGAACATAGATGCATAACGGCATAGGTAGGTTTAGCGTAGGACCTGCCTGAACTGAGACCACCTTGGCGCTGGGTAGGTGGACACAGATATATTTTGATCAAAATGTATTGGCTAAGTGTCTCCGATTTTAGCATTAGAGTGAGGGCTTAGTCCATATGTTATGTTTGCATCTATTACTGTAGTGCATTATTCTCTGTGACTTTATAAATGTAGCCATGTACATCCGCATATTTAGTATCATATAGTGCAGGATGTTCTGTATTCTTTTTTTCCCCCCGTGAATAGTAGATGGAGAGAACACAAGAAGTTCAGTTTCAGATTAAAATATATATATATATATATATATATATATTTTTTTTTTTTTTTTTTCACTTTGTATGTATAAAAAATGTCCCACATGTGTTATCTGAATAGCAGGAGATACAAAGATGAATTTTATGAATAATTAAGAGGGGTTTCAGAACACATAGCTAAGTAATTATTGATATGGTTAAAATCAATCGGTTGAAAGAATCGTTCTAGTTCTTAGATTCTAGGTAGCTTTGCAAATTAGCAGCTTCATGAAGGTCTTGAACTCTGCTGAGGTTAAATTTATGTTTCTAGCCTCCTTAAACAGGAGTTTGTACAACCTGCTGTAGGCCTGCAGTAAATGAATATTTTAGCAATCGAGTATTATATTGATTATTTTTTACGATTAATCGAGTAACTAATAAGAAAAACCTTCATAAAATAACATATTGCTTTATAAAAACAATATTTTTAATTATTACATCTGATTTTCATCAAATCACAGATAATCAGCTCAAACTACACCCCACCCCATCCAAATCAGAGTATCACAGATCTCAGCCACAGACAAGCCCCCTCATGTCAGTCAGCCTTGCCCTCAAATCAGTCCCCCCATGCCGCAAGCCCGCAATCAGACCGCCTGCCACCATGATCACACCCTCCCTTGCTGCAGTGCAATCTGAGCCAGACCCCCATGCCATCCATTGCCATGTCCCCCACTCTCCAAGTGCCATGAGATCAGCAGCCCCTCCATGCCATGTCCCCCAGTGCCCCCATGATGGCACTCTGTGCCATCCAGATTGCTATGATGTCCCCCTTCCCCTGTGCTTCCATGCCATCCACTATGTCCCCTAGATCATCCCCTCCATGCCAAATCACAGGTGCCCCCATTAACCCCTCTCCAAACCAATAACTTTATACATGTCAAATCACAGGTGCCCCCATTAACCCCTCCCCACCCCGCCAATAATTTTATACATGCCAAATCACAGGTGCCCCCATTAACCCCTCTCTAAACCAATAACTTTATACATGCCAAATCAAACGTGCCCCGATTAACCCCTCCCCCCTCCAATAACTTTATACATGTCATTGCCAAATCACAGGTTCCCCCATTAACCCCCCTGCCAATAACTTTATACATGCCAAATCACAGGTGCCCCCAATTAACCCCTCTCCATCCCCCACCTCATATCTCTTTATACATGCCAAATCACAGGTGCCCTGATTAACCCCTCCCGCCCTCCAATAACTTTATACATGTCATTTCTAAATCAAAGGTGCCCCCATTAACCCCTCTCCGCCACCCCGCCAATAACTTTATACATGCCAGATCACAGGGGCCCCTATTAACCCCTCTCTGCCCCACCCCCCGCCAATAACTTTATACATGCCAGATCACAGGTGCCCCTATTAACCCCTCTCCACCCCCCCCCCCACCCTCTCATATCTATTTATACATGCCCATACATGCCCAATCTTAGCCTGGTGCCCTAATTAACACGTCTTCCCCTTCCCGCCACCAATAACATGCCATTGCCAATTTACAGGTGCCCCCCGTTTCCCCCCAGGCCCGCTGCTGGTGCTGCTAATTTTATACTCAACTTTAATGGCAGTGTGGCGTGCGCTGGCACATGGAGTCTGCAGGAAACACTTCTTCATCCCAGCATGCACTGGGGCCTGATGTTACACACATCGTCAGCCAGCGCGCAGCAGCGCGGTGCCTAGTCGGGACTCGGGAGGCCACGGAGCGATGAGTGAGAAGCTACATTTCATCTCGCTCCATGGTCATGTGATTCAAACGATTCCTCGATGCAGGGAAACTGCTTCAATGATTTTTTTTGCCTCAATTCCATCAATCTAATCGATGAATCGTTTCTGCCCTAACCTGAAGCAATAATTCAGAATGAGAAGTGCTTGCATTCAGCATTATCATGGCTGACATATTGTTCACAAGTGGACATGAGCAGAGGCGGTTTAGGATGAAACGGAACTCTATGTCCTTTATATTGTGAATGACATTTTCTTGAACTATGTCCTTTATATATCCTTAATTTATTACTATATAATTTATTTTTACCAGTCAGTAGCTCTCAAGAAGTCGAACGTCTATTACATATGAAAGCCAGCTAAGTATACAGCAATTTACATATTTCCTTTCTGAAACAAGAATTTTGAACCGTGAGCATCCGTATTGGACATACACCCCATAACAACGTAGGATAATTAGCAGTTTGAGAAATTCTCTCTTCTACTTGTACATAGGCTATGTTAGAAACTTAAAAAATTAATGTAGTTTATTGATTCTATATAGCAAATTATCATTAGATGATATGAGCGTATGAGTATTAAGTGGTTAGTCGATACTATAGTATATTTTTTACATTGAGTTCCATATGGAGTAGCCTATAAACCTAGACTGTCATGTTAATGAATACAGTTGATGACTGGAACTATGCATGTACATACACATAAAATTAGCACATACACAATATTAGCTTTTTTATTTGTGTATTCTCACATACTGTAACATCAGTGTCATCCAACGAGGTTTGCCTGCAGTCCTGCTGATCGGCTGTTCGAAGCCCTCACACGTAGAGGAATTTTCCACAAAACCAGTAACATAAAGACGTCCCCTATGTTAGCCTATGGGATGAAAAATGACAAAACGCGTGTTCTGTTCCGATGCAAAATATTAATTCTGCAGCGGAACACAATGTTTTGTTGCGGATTTCGTGTATCTAAATGTCTCCATTCCTTTCAATGGAGATGTAATCTGCACCAAAATCCGAGACATATATCGAAGAATGAAGGAACGGATATGTTGGCTCACCCCACAATAACAAGGAAGGTGCTACAAAGTCCTATTGATCCACCACATCAACAATGAAAATTATATCAAAACAGCTAGTATGGACCGAACACTCACAATCAGATTTTAAGGTAAAATAACAATTTATTAAATAATTTTTAAAATCCTAAAACATATATAACAATTATCACTAAGGAACGATCATTCCAACAAGAAACCGGAGGTAATCACTGCAAATTCAAAAAATAGAAATAATGTTACTGCAGGCACATACAGGTGTATATAAGATGGCAGATATAATGTCTCGCTCTAGATAAAATTATATTTTGTGCACTTGATATCACAAGGTAGTCCTCAGTGACAAGGGTATCTTCCTTTAAAGGCAAAGTAAAAACATTTCTTCAGAAAACTGGAAATGTAATTTGACCAGTTTGTAAAAGCTCAACCACAGCATGAGCAAATATACTAGCATAAATGTTAGTTTTATAACACAACGTGGTACGGCATAGAGTCCGGCTCTCTGTGGCGTCCCACTAGGCCTGGACTGCCAATACCACGATTACCTCTACAGACTATTTTCGTATTAGTTTCCTTTTCCAACAAGTGGAGCAGGTAAGAAAGTGTGTCCGTGCCCTCAGCAATCGTAGAACCTGTGGTGTATCACATGCTGTGTCACGTGACGTGAGCTTAAGGGCGGATCCTTCCATGTGGAATGTTCGTTTGACTAGCCCAATAAGTCCAGTAAAGGTTAAACTTCATAAAAGTCCTAATTAGATAGACAGGTATCAACCATACGCGTTTCGGGACCCACTCTTGGCCCCTTCCTTAGTGGTAACCTGCCATAATGATCATCCCTTCTATTTATATTGAATTTGGGCTATTTTTAAAACCCGGAGTATATGTTGGTTTCAAAATCTGAAATTGAGTATATCTACCATCTTGTATAACTACTTTATACATTAAAATCAATTTGCAAAGTAATAAATTAAAATAAACCATATATATTTATGCATATCATAGATTGGGTCACAAAATTCTTCAAAAATGCATAAAAAACGCATGTGTTTTCGATGCGGTTCTGATGCGTTTCTTCAGAAAATTGCGTTTTTTTTGTCTCAATGAACAGTTTTTTAGCCATCACAAAGGAACTTAGATTAGAAACTTGAAACATCAACTCTGTACTACGGATCAAAAGGTATTGATTCCACGTATCCCATATATGGTAAGTGGAGGGAGGCCTCATGGTAAGGGGAGACAAAGAGTGCATGAAGCAAAGCACCTCCGGTCTCACAGCAGCCAAAAGGCATCCATCTCGAAATGTGGTTCCCATCAAATATAAAATATATAGATATATAAACATATATGATATACATAGAGAGTGGGCTGTATCTCACGCCAGTCTGAAAACAGTTATATACAAATTTTCTTGCCATACTTGTGCGCTAATGTGGAGGTGACTATGCTTCCGGCTCCATTATCAGTATTAGTTTAGGCGGCTGCCGCGTACAGTTGTTTGGGGGAGGTGCCAGGTGTGCCCTCACTGATTGGATATCGATTACCTGTCCTGAAGATAGGACATCAATATTGTTAACCCAGAAAATCCAATTAACATGAAATTTTTGTATTTAGCAAAATTATTATAAATAAAATGAGCTGCTTACATGTTGTTTTTTTTCTTTTATTGTAAATTGTTTTTACAATTTCCTAGCAAAGCACAAAACCAATGTGATTTCTTCTAAAAACTCACATATTTTTCCCTTTACGCTAAAGACATGAGATTGTAGCCTTCCTGGCATTTATTATGCCGGATTTTTATTTTTAATTAATGGGATTCTCTGGAGACGGAACCTTTTTACCACTAGGCTTTTTGAAATCTAAAAGATAAAAAGAAAAAGGTTCATTTAGAACATTATTTACATGATTTTAATTAATGATTATAATCTCCATGGTCATTTCTCCAAAAGAGCATTTAATCCTTTAACTAACTACATGATTTGCATTTTCCGGAAAAAAAAAGCAAAAAGAAATGAAATAAATAAAATAAATTAAAATAAAAGCATGTAGCCCTCTCAGGCTTGTTATCAGTATTTTTTCTTTCTATTTTCCCCTCAAACAAAAATTATTTTTAGAGAATTTGGTTTGTTCCTCCTCCAAATCCCATTTCAGACCATAACACCTGTTTTTCATGCAGAGTATACTGGTGAAAAACTAAAAGTTTGCTGCTTTTGCCAAGACAGAACATAGCCCTTGGCAAGGTTACCTTTGAAAACAGTTTTTCATGCAGAGACAGTATACAAGCTGCATCACGCTGCCAAGATCCTCTGACTAATGAAGGGTTGTAGCAATAGTGTATTCTTTTCATTGCTAGCGGCATGTATATGTAGCATTCTGGTGAGGAGAGTCACTCTACCGTTTCAAACAAAAGCTAGAAGTTTAACCTTCTAGGAGCAAGGTCAATGTTAGTTTTGTATTGATGGCACGAAAAAAAAAAGCAACTTCATAGGACAATAAAAGACAAATTTTATGCTAGCTGGATCCATGCAACTGCCTGGCTTTAACATAGTTTTCATCTAACTCACAGGGGGAACTTTTTTTTTTGTGTATTTACAAAGTTTGAGCTGAAATGACAAATGCAAAGATATCTCATATAAAATACTTTTCTACAATGGTATTTAGAAGGAAATTTCCTTTCTAGAATATTAAAGGTGAAGACTGAAGGTCAGCTCCTACTTTCATTAAGGGATGGTCTGTAGCTTAAAAAATTAGAATTCTATCTAACAAGATAATTAAAATGTATCTATCTGGTTGCTTGTCCCATATGAATATAGATGAATATTATCTAACTAGTCAACTTTTGAATATTTTTATAATGATACAAGGGGTTGTCCTGTGATATCAACAGAAAAGGGGATACATTTCTGATTGGTGGGAGGCCGTCCTCTGGGGCCCCTTCTTATGATGATTTTCGGCCTCTCCATTCAACGAAGAAAATATAGGCTCCCATTCAAGTGATCGGCATAGGTCTAGTCCTGTGGATAGGGGGATAAGTTGTCATGGGACAGTCCTTTAAAGCAGGCATCCTCAAACTGCGGCCCTCCAGCTGTTGTAAAACTACAGCTCCCACAATGCCCTGCTGAAGGCTGATACCTGTAGGCTGTTCGGGCATGCTCGGAGTTGTAGTTCTGCAACAGCTGGAGGGCTGCAGTTTGAGGATGCCTGCTTTAAACTGTAACTGTCTTTTTTTTTATGTATAGGGGCAGTGATAATGACCATTTTTGTAATATACTTTAATTACTGAAATAGTACATTTCTATTAGAAAAGCCTTAGCAACGCTCCTCTATCTTCTGTTCACATAACCGTGGAGAATTGCTCAACATTGACCATGTTATGTAAACAAAAGACAGAGGAGCGTTGCTAAGGCTCAAAATGGGCCACCTTAGAGCTATTTTTCCAATAGAAAGTAGTAAGATTTCAGTAATTAAAGTCTATTACAAAAAAGGTCAGTATCACTGCCACAACACATAAAAAAAAAAAAAATAGAATGACCATTACACTTTAAAGAGCACCTTTCATCAGGTTTGCAAAAGTATAATTAGGTTGTTACCTTATAGGGCGGCCCCCACTGATGCCATGGCATTTATTTTTATTTTTTCACAAGACCCCCTCCCCCTGTTCGCTGTGGCCCCCCATTAAGTTTGGCTCTTTGTATCATAATGAGGAGTATCGGAACAATGAGTCTTTCTCAGTGGGCATCTCGTTCTCCCTGGCTGTGATGCTCTGTGCTGCGATTGTACAGCACTACAGCCAGGGAGAAGGAGATGCCCATGGAGAAACCCTGGCGTCTCCTCCTCCCTGTTCCAATGCTAGTAATTAGCATACTGAGCTGGGAATATACCGGAGGGCACAGCAGTTGAACGGAGCGACGCCCAGGAATAATGAGCACTATGTGATCCCTGCTTTATGTCCTACCTAATGTGCTACTTATCTTATAAAGTCTGGGCCCATGAAAGGTCCTCTTTAAGTTATTTTTGCTGGGGGCACTTTGGGGAGCTTTGTCACAACTTAAGGTACTTTGGGGTATTATTGCCACTGGTGGTACTCTGGTGGAGGGCATAATTTTTTTTAGCACAATATGGGGGACACTACTGCTAGTGGAGTGTTATCGCTCCATGGGGCACCATTAGAAATGAGAGCAGTCTAGGAGAGATTTATAATTGTGGGACTTTTGGGACCACTATTAGTGTGTGGGGGCAATCTGCATGCCACTGTTATTTATGTAGTATAGTATTTGGGGGCATTGGGGAGCACAGAAGGCACAGTATTTGGCGTTGCAGCAGGATAACTCTTTTTGGGCACCAGCAAAGGGAATGATGGGGGAACCAAGGAACCTAAGGGTACTTTCACACTTGTGGCAGAGGAATCCGGCAGGCAGTTCTGTCCCCGGGACTGCCTGCCGTATCCATCAAAACGTATGCCAACTGATCCGTCTTACAAATGCATTTAAATGCCAGATCCGTCTTTCCGGTGTCATCTGGAAAAACGGATCCGGCATTTATTTTTTTCACTTTTTTTTTTTTTACATTCATCTGGAACGACGGATCAGGCATTGCCGTATTTTGAATGTAGGATCCAGCACTAATACATTCCTATGTAAAACAATGCTGACATTCCGGCAAGTGTTACGTATTTTTGGCCGGAGATAAAACCGTAGCATGCAGTATTATCTCCGTCCTGAACAGTCAAAAAAACTGAACTGAAAACATCCTGATGCATCCTGAACGGAATGCTCTCCATTCAGAATGCATTTGTCCGGTATAGAGCCCCTAGGATGGAACTCAGTGCCGGAAAAGAAAAAGCCAGAGTGAAAGTAGCCTAAGATGTCTGTTTGGAAAACTCTGCAGAGATGAGATGTGTCTGAAAGATGTCATTGTGGCGGTCTTCTCTGAATGGGCCAAATGGAGTAAAACGTTCTTACTTCCGCTCTAGTACTCCCCACATGCAACCTCTGATTCTTCCAAGACTTCCTTCGATGCTCTCCACTTCTGTGCTCCTGGTGTAATCATCTCAACCCAACACATCAGACTCTCCATCCAGACTTTCAAAAGCCAACTGAAAACCAACCTATAATAACGCTGCTTCACCTTCTGTATCATCCTGTCAACCTGTCACTCATTTTGTGTTTGTATTTTTGTATTATATTGTTTGATACTTTAAAATAATAAAATCTTTTTTCTTTTTTAAATTCTGTTTATTTGGAGCAGATTCATCAAAAAGAAACAAGGCACGGGTCATGTACCCACATATCATACATTACACATACTTTCCCCACATGGTCTCCAGAGGAAGCCAGGGGGTCACAAACAGTTACATGAGGAACATGAGTTTAGTATACATGAATCTGACTGCATTTTTCAATTTTCCTGAAAGAAGTAAAAGCAAATAGAAACCAGAAAGAAATAAAGAAAAGAAAGGAAAGAGGGGGGGGAGGGACAGAAATAGGGAGGGGGAGGGGGGGGAGGCAGGACTATACTGCCAGGGGTCCCAGGGTATTACCCAGAGAAGCTTTAAGATACCACGAGGTATACTGAAAGGGCTTCACCAGTTCCCTAGTCTCTGGCGGACTAAAGTGCGCTGCAATAAAAGTACGCCATTTATTAAAGAATTTGGAAGCTGAACCTTCTTTGTGCCTAGACGCTTCAATCCTTTCAAATCCCAAAAGAACTTTCAATTCAGAGACCACATCAGGGATGTCTGGCATGGCATCTGTAAGCCACCTTTGGAGCAAGACTCTTTTGGCTACTAATAAGACTGAGTGCAACAAAATCGGGATCCGAGTTTGGTTCACCGGGCGGATATAATGGAAGACCAGGGCCTGGGGTTCCATAGACAATTCCACCGACCAGTTCTTCTTAATATAATCTATCACAGCGGCCCAAAATTTGACTACCTCAGGACACGTCCAAATGCCATGCCAGAAATCCGTAGCCGCCAACTTACAATTGGGACAATGTGTGATACGATCCGGAAACTGGGGAGAGGCCGGAAAGTTAAAACCATAGATTGCCCGATGCATCATCCTAAAAAAAGTTTCACGCCAAGTCTCACCTATCACGCACTGGCGTACCTTACTCCAACCTTCCAGGATCTTTACCCCAATCTCATCATCCATGGTGATGTGTTCCCATTTCTTAAAAAGTGTGGAAGCCTTGACCTTCGTGAAATTTCCTGAAAAGGCCCTATACAGCCTAGAGAGCGAAACTGTTTGGGGGGAGAAACTGAGGACTTCATCGAAGGAATTTTTAGTCGCCTCCCTCGACAAATCGCGCAGTCTATGTGAACAGAAGCCCACAATCTGCATTATTTGCAGGAAATGGGAATCCGGCAGAGCGTATTTTTCCTTCAGTTCTTTTGGAGTCAGCCAGCGTTTGTCCCCCAGATGCATCAGATGCTCCGCCCTAGTCAAACCCCTAGATATCCACAGCTCAGGAGGTCTCAAACTAGTTCCGGAAGGGAAGTCCGGATGACCCCATAACGGCATCCATTTGGAGATTGCATGAGGCAAGTTAAATGTCTTCCTAACCGCCTTCCAGGTTGCTATCGTATCTCTCAATAAAAGCGAAGATTTAATATCCCCAGGTAATGCAGACAGGTTAGAGTGAAGGCACGACACCAAGTTCCATGGGGCAACCAGATTTTGTTCCACCTCCCTATTAGAGAAAAGATCCGTGTCGTGGACCCAGTCGGATACGTGACGCATGAGACATGCTAGATTGTATCCCCGTATATTCGGGAATTTTACTCCTCCCTCTGGTTTCCATAGCATTAGCTTCGAAAGAGAGATACGAGGGCGCCTGCCAGACCACAAAAACTTGGTAAAAGCCTTATTTAGTGCAGTGACATCTGTATGTTTCAGTAGGATCGGAAGCGTCTGGAGAGGGTAGAGCAGCTTAGAAAAACTCATCATCTTGATGAGCTGGCACCTCCCCAGCAGGGATAAGGGGAGTGAATGCCATCTCTCTAGTTTAGTTCAGAAATTATTTTCGTTATGAGGGGAGGATAATTTAGCAAATACAGTGACCCCGGGAGCTTACCGTTTTTGACCCCCAAGTACGTAACCTGTTTCTTAACAACCGATAAAGAGAGACCAGCATCCCGCCAAAGCTGCGGTGGGTTAGTGGCGTGTAGCTCAAGAATCTCACTTTTAGACGAGTTTATTTTATACCCCGAGAAGGACCCAAAAAAACTCAGGAACTCCATTAAGGGGCCCAAGTGACGCTGGGGGGTATCCATGAAAATCAAAAGATCATCAGCATACAAGGTTAGTTTGACCTCCTTCTTGCCTATGGTAATGCCCTTGTATAAATCAGAATCCTCTAGAAATCTGGCTAAAGGCTCGATGGCTAGGTCAAAAAGAAGGGGGGAAAGCGGACAGCCCTGTCTAGTCCCTCTCTGAAGGGGGAAAACCCGAGACAAAAAACCTCCCGTGTGAATGCGCGCCGCTGGACTAGAATAAAGACCTCCCAAAAAAGTACGGATATCCCCAACAATCTGGAATTTATCTAGCACCGCCCCCAACCAGTCCCAACGCACTGAGTCAAAAGCCTTTTCCGCATCTAAAGCCAACAAAATAGGGGCCCAGGCTGGCTGAGGGCGGCGCCTGACCCAGTCCAATGTTGCCAATACCTTCCTAATATTCGCCACCCCCGACCTCCCTTTAATGAAACCTACTTGGGAAGGGCCTACCAGGGCAGGCATTAAGAGACTCAATCTGTCAGCCAATATTTTAGTCAATATCTTGAGATCCTGGTTAATGAGTGATATCGGGCGATACGAGCCTGGATCTTGCGGGTCCTTATTAGGTTTAAGTATCAGTTTAATGTGGGCAACATTAACATGAGCTGGAAAACTACCCGTGTGCAGAAGATGGTTAAAATAATCCATCATCGTGGGGGCAAGGTTGTCTTGTAAGACTTTATAAAATTCTCCTGAGAATCCGTCAGGGCCTGGCGCCTTACCATTATGTAAGGAACGTATTGTATGTAGCACCTCCTCAGCAGTTATTTCCGCATTCAAAGATCCCTGTTGTTCCTCCGTCAGGGAAGGCAATTTAACGTCTGACAGAAACCGCCTACCCTTTTCAGGGTCCACTGGAGTGTCACTGTAGAGACGCTCATAGTATTTTCCCAGCAAATCATTTATCAACTTAGGATTTGTTTGGGTCACTCCCCCCTCCTCTTTCAGAGCTGTAATGACTGTAGGAGCCCTTCTGCCCCGCGCTAAGTTAGCCAACATTTTGCCTGACTTATTCCCAAATCTAAACAGATCTGTCTGGAACTCTGACCTGTACATCGCCTCCCTTTTATCCACCCAAACTTCAAAGTTGTTTCTAGCTGCGATCCAGGCCTCCTTATTCCGAGTGGTGGCCACCCGAAGGAACTGAGTGTATGCCTGTCTAAGGGCCGAGCTAGCCTCCTGGTATTGTTTAGCTACCACCTTGCGCAAATTGCTGACATAACTGATAATTCGACCCCTCAGGACCGCTTTAGCAGTCTCCCAGTGGGTCGAAACATCTGATGCATCCCGGGGATTGTCACCCTGAAACTCCCACCACTAACCTTGCAGTGTATCTTTAAAGTTGTCATCTCTGGCCAGAAAAGAAGGAAAGCGCCATAAAAAATCAGTTCCTCTAGGGTAGGTATCCTGCAGGGAAATGGAAATAGGTGAGTGATCGGAAATAAGTAAGTCATGAATTTCAGCAGAGACCACCCTAGATGACATGTGTAAGGGAAGGAAAAGATAATCAATACGGGACCACACATTATGCGCATGTGAGAAATGCGTATATTCCCTGTCATCAGGGTGTATAGAGCGCCAGGTATCATACAATCCTGTAGAGGTTAATAAGGGAGGTAGAACCTTGTCAGAGAGCCTTTGCGAACTGACCATCCCCACATCCCTCTTACGGTCTTCCAGAACAGAGGCGACTGAGTTAAAATCGCCACCCACAATTCTGTTGTGAGTTCCATCCAGATGCAGTCTGTTCTCCAGAAGAGCGTAAAAGGGGGCATTATTATCGTTCGGGGCATACACATTATGGATGCTATAAGAAATTCCACCAATCTCCACTAATAACCTATGCCACCTGCCTTCACTGTCATGAGATTCTGATAATATTTTCCCTGAAAAATTCCTATGTAGCAATGTGAGCACTCCAGCTTTGCGCTCCCTGGAGGATCCGCACACGGAGCCTACCCAGAATTTTTTCATTCGGAAAAAATCTTTATCCTCCAAATGAGTCTCCTGCAGGAGAACTATATCAGGTTGAAAACGCTTCAGGTGGCGCAAGATCTTTGACCGCTTCTGCGGGGAGCGCAAACCCTTGACATTCCAGGAGATACTTTTCATTGTTGCCCTGGTACGTGCGGATCCCTGAGCAGAGAAAGCCAAGGGAGAGGGGAGGGAGGGAGGGAAGGAGAACAAAAAACACAAGACAAAAACCAAAATACGAGCAAACAAATAGCCCTGCCTAGATGAGTGGCAGCAGAAGCCAAACCGCCAGGCCGGATACAGCTATATGATGGCAGCTGTAACTAAATCTAGTTATGGACTTTCCTTTTTTCCGCCATGGCAGAGCTCACACATACCTGGCCTAAAACAATAACAATTTGTACGACTGAACAGTAAAGGCCTTAGCGTGGAGCACAGAGCAAAATAACAAAACAACCTTAATCTCGAACAAAGTCAGCAACACTGACAAATACTGCCCCTCAGGATTGAGTCCCAACCACATTTTAAATTGAGGAGTATCAACGCCCTCTTCTGGAGGGCCTTTCTAGGCCACTGCGCAAGCGGTCATTCCCTCGTCGAACAGCTGGATCCAAAGAGTCCTTCAAAGTAGACCGCTGGGGAGAGAGGGGCACATCATGCGGTTCCGCATCCATAATCCCATCCAAGGCCTCCTTTGCCTCAGTGGGGGATCTAAAGGTAATAGTCCCCCCATTTGCTCTGTGAATCTTCAATACCGCCGGAAAAAGAAGCTGAAATCTGATGTCTCTGTGGTATAGCTCAGTGCAGACTGGGCTGAAAGCCTTGCGTTTCTTCGCCACCTCAGCCGAGAAATCCTCAAACAATAAGATTTTGTGGCCCCTGATTGTTATCTGATGCCGTCTTTTTCGAAAACTGCGGAGTAACGCCACCTTATCATTGAAGTCCAGCAATTTAAAAATAACCTGACGAGGCCTCCCATCCCCACCACGGGGAGACTCAGGGTTTGAGTCCCTAGAAGCTCCTCTATCTGGGCCGATCCTGTGGGCCCTCTCCACTCGACAGAAAAACTTTAGGCCCAGGGCCTCAGGCAGTTCTCTCTCACATAGATCCAAAAGGTCCAGCTGTTTAATGGATTCAGTCAAACCAACCACCCTCAGGTTATTGCGGCGTGACCTGTTTTCAAGATCATCAACTTTAAACCGCAGGTATTCCAGGTCATGCTGCTGAGATTTCAAAACAGCCTCAGTGTCCCCTGCTTGCTGCTGCAAGGAGCGTAACTCTTTTTCAAGGGCCCCCACTTGCATGCTGGTCTGGTTTACCTCCTCCCTTAGGGAGTTAAATGAGGCCAGTATTGTTGTTTCCAGCGTTTTCTGGATGTCCGGCATTATGCGTAACGCCACTTCAATGGCTAGTTGTTTATAGTCCAGCGTGGCCGAGCCACCTAACGGGGACCCCTCTCCCTGGGTGCTCTGAGAGCCCTCCTCCCTAAATAATAGTGGCTGAGTGTCCGCCATTTTTGCCGCGCTCTGTGAGGCTGCTAGCTGCGCACCTGTGATCTTCTGCCCGCTCCGGAGGAGGTATCTTTCCATCAGCTCCTCAATGCAGGTAAGTGGTGTCAGTCAGACGTCCCTCAGGATCGGTTAGCAGATCCCTGCGCTGCAAAATGACAAGGGTATTCGGCGATATGCAAGAGCTCTGAGCGCTGCGTCCTCACATGGCGGCGCCGGAACCGGAAGTCCCGCCGGAACCGGAAGTCCAAAATAATAAAATCTTAATGTAGATAGGTAAGAAATGATTAGCAACTTGTTTGGCATTAACCACTAAACACAACCAGCTTTCAGTAGTTTTATGTCTTAGTAGGTTTCTAAATAGGTCAGGTTTTCTCCAGGCCGGTAAAATTCTGCTTTCCCTGGCGGCTCAAGCAGTTCTGACAGCATTACTAGTTGGTGTTAATTCGGAATCATATTACACAGAACACACTTAGTATAATTGTCTAAGTATAACTTAATAAAACGGCTGTCACGGAGGAAAGTGGTTTCCTTAGAGGCAAACATTAGAATATTGTAAGTAAGGCTTTAAAGGGACAGAGGCTCAACTATCCTGCTGACAGAAAGGGAAGTGTCTGACTCACAGATAGGATGTGAATATAGACAGCTCTTAGCAATTCATAGCTTGGCTCTATTAATACATTCCAGTTTGCATAGTCCCGTCTCATATGAAATCTGCCAAACTATAGAGATCTATTAATCTGGAGTCACATGTTGTACTAATCAAGTCTATTTTTTTGTGCTAATTGACAAATACCCATTCATTTTCAACAGCTCATCTGAAATAAACCTCTACTGGCATAGTTGGTGACTTTCTTTCAACCGGCCAGCAAAAAGTGTTTCTGGAGCTCGGCAAACCGCTCCGTGTTTCACATGACGAACTAATGACAAGAGTTCTGAGAGTTGCCAGAACCTGAGATCTGCAAGAATGATAAAAAAAAACGTTCAGCTCAGCTATGTAACAAACTAGTAACCTACGATTTTAGCATTTAAAACTGTCCATAAAAATAACTTTACCCTTTGGCCAGCAGTCAAGAACATCTGGAACAAATTGATGGTGGCCAATCAGAAGGAAAACAACGTTCTTAGCAGCAGCATCTCAAAATGATGGATGGAAATTGAAGCTCGTTTTTGGTTCAGTATTCATTTTAAGAAATGTATTAGTAGCAGTCATTTGTGCAACACTTTTAACAAAGTGCTATGTTGGTGTTGCATACCCACCGTCGTCTCTCTCTTCTGGGCAGGCACAGTGTCGCTTTACTCACCTTGCTTCTCCTTCTCTAGCGTTCCAGACCCACCGGCTTTCTTTTGTGTGACAGGCCTGGCTGTTGGATCTATCTGTGTCCCAGCAGGCCCCAGCTTGCTTCTTGCCAGCAAGACCTCTTCCCACTGCCTGTATGGCATGTGCACCTCTGGCTCTTAACTCCTTAAGGACTGGGTTCATTTTCACCTTAAGGACCAGGCCATTTTTTGCAAATCTGACCAGTGTCACTTTATGTGGTGATAACTTTAAAACGCTTTGACCTATCCAGGCCATTCTGTGATTGTTTTTTCGTCACAAATTGTACTTCATGACACTGGTAAAATAGAGTATATAAAAAAAAAAAAACTCATTTTTATTTATAAAAAAAATACCAAATTTGCCAAAAATTTGGAAAAAGTTGCAAATTTCCAAGTTTCAATTTTTCTACTAATATAATACATAGTAATACCTACAAAAATAGTTATTACTTTACATTCCCCATATGCCTACTTTATGTTTAGATAATTTTGGGAATTACATTTTATTTTTTGGGGATGTTACAAGGCTTCGAAGTTTAGAAGCAAATCTTGAAATTTTTCAGAAATTTTCAAAAAGCCTCTTTTTAAGGACCAGTTCAGATCAGAAGTCATTTTGTGAGGCTTACATAATAGAAACCACCCAAAAATGACCCCATTCTAGAAACTACACCCCTCAAGGTATTCAAAACTGATTTTACAAACTTTGTTAACCCTTTAGGTGTTCCACAAGAATTAATGGAAAATAGAAATACAATTTCAAAATGTCACCTTTTTTGGCAGATTTTCCATTTTAATATTTTTTTTCCAGTTACAAAGCAAGGGTTAACAGCCAAACTAAACTCAATATTTATGGCTCTGATCCTGTAGTTTACAGAAACACCCCATATGTGGTTGTAGACCGCTGTACGGGCACACGGCAGGGCGCAGAAGGAAAGAAATGCCATTACGGTTTTTGCAAGGCAGATTTAGCTGGACTGGTTTTTTGACACCATATCCCATTTGAAGCCCCCCTGATGCACCCCTAGAGTAGAAACTCCAAAACAGTTATCCCATTTTAGAAACTACGGGATAGGGTGGCAGTTTTGTTGGTACTATTTTAGGGTACATATGATTTTTGGTTGCTCTATATTACACTTTTTGTGAGGCAAGGTAACAAGAAATAGCTGTTTTGGCACAGTTTTTATTATTTACAACATTGATCTGACAGGTTATATCATGTGGTATTTTTTAGACCAGGTTGTCCCAGACGCGGAGATACCCAATATGTATACTTTTTTTTATTTATGTAAGTTTTACACAATGATTTCATTTTTGAAACAAAAAAAAATCATGTTTTAGTGTCTCCATAGTCTGAGAGCCATAGTTTTTTCAGTTTTTGGGCGATTTTCTTAGGTAGGGTCTCATTTTTTGCGGGATGAGATGACTGTTTAAATGGCACATTTTTTTTTTTTTTTTTTACAGTGTTCATCTAAGGGGTTAGGTCATGTTATAGTCTTCAAGCAGCCTTGCATCCAGGGCTGCTGTCAGAAATTTTGGGGCTTAGTACAGGCAAACCGTATGCCATCTATACAGAAGAGCTTTTCTATAAAGCAGTGAGTATGGCAGCTGTTCTCACTGAAACCTGCAAAATAATTTTCATAGTAAAAGTTATTGTAGAAATTTTTACTTTCCAGCTTTTTTTTTCTTTCATGGTAAATGTAACAATTTTCTGCAATGTTATTTTTGCAAAAACAACATTATGAAGCAAAAACCATTAAAATTTTGTAGCATTCTTAGTATGAAATATCACAAAACAGTATTTGGTATCCTTGTAATCCTGAGTTGAACATATTATTTATGGTGAATGATAGATACTGCAATTGTTCCCCCTTCATTTCAGTAGTATACAATTTATTTAGTGTTTTGAAGAAAATGGCTTTTTAAGGCTACATGCACACGACAAATGTGTGTTTTGCGGTCTGCAAATTGCGGATCCACAAAACATGGATGGCGTTCGTGTGCGTTCCACAATTTGTGGAACGGCACGGACAGCCATCAATCTAACGGCCTATTCTTGTCCGTAAAATGGACAAGAATAGAGCAGGTTATATTTTTTTTGCGGACCATGGAAAGGAGCAACGGATGCGGACAGCACACAGACTGCTGTCTGCATCGTTTGCAGGCCCCATTGAAGTCAATGTGTCCGCATCCAAGCCGCATAAACTGCGTCTCGTATGCGGTCCAAGCAACGTTTGTGTAAATTTAGCCTAAAGAGAACCTTTCACTGGTTCTGATGTTACAATATTAATACCTAGCAATGTAGGGCATGATTAGTAGATGTCAGGGTGCTTTTTATTTTTCAGAGGCGTTGCTCAGTTCCCCCCATTCACTTTTGCCGCCATGTTTCCTTATTAGTATCATCAGTACAAGGAGGAGGAAACTGCCGTGTTTCTCAAGGGGTGTCTCCTTCTTCCTGGCTCTGAGCTGCCCAATCTCAGCAGAGAGCATCACATCTAGGGAGAAGATGAGCTCTTATTTTTTTTTCTCCCTGGCTTTGATGCATTCCTGCTCTTTTCTTTTGTCTGCCTGTGTACCGACTGTTTGTTTCCTGATTAGTGATCCTTTCCCGCCTGCCCTGACCTCAATCTGTTAATCACATTGTTTGTACTTTGCTTGCCCTGACTTCGACCTGTCCTTGACTTTGGTTCGTCGTGATCCCTTTGGTGCTCTGCACGGTGTCAGCTGTCAACCACACATAGACTACTCCAGGAGGTAGTGGCCTGGTGGTTCCCCTGCACCAAAGTCTACATCCCTTTATAAGTGTCAAAGGATGAATACATAGCCCAAAGTCAAATCTGTTGGTTGACACAGTGGTCCCACACCCACTATCACAACACTAAGATACTAACTATTAGCATTCCTATTAGTAATATTAATAAGATTGAGCTTCTGTAGGAGTATGACACAAAAATACTGTAGCACTAACGGTCTAAAACCTAGATCACAGAACACAAAGCTGGCTTATGAGATTTTACATAGATTCAGTACCAATAATGATTGCATTTTAAAGGTATCTCTTCAATATGGTATCGATGTGTGTTTTTTAATCAGCAAGTTTTATTGTGTTAACAATATTTTCATGCCTCCAGTAAGGATATTAAAATAAGTCCATCAAAGGTGGATAAACAATTCTGAAGTTTATAAGCTACTATGACAACTGTATATAATGTATTATCGACACTAACAGCACTACGATCAGTATGTTCAGCTATGGTAGGACTTCTAGGACTGACTTTTTTTTATATGGGATTTCAAGATATTTTCAGACTTGAAGGGAAATCATTTTGGTGTACACCACTAACTGTCATAATATAGCTTGAAGTAACAAGCTGATTCCTCAGCGATGCCTCTGGATCTCCATTACACCCTAAGGTTACATTATGACAGCTCGGGACCATCTGTGTCAGAGATTCTGCCTGGCGCAATAGCACCTGAATGCTGGTAGAGTATCTGTGTTTTATTTCCTAATTGCTGATTCAGTTCCTGAAGAAATGTGTCCATCAAGTCAAGTGTTAATCTTTATTGTCAGCGGGTAAAACACTCCTTCTGACCAGTAGTTATGTTACCTTTCTTGATGAGAATCTGTAATAGAAATTGTGGCACATGGCGTTTGAAATCCAATTGTATCCGATGTGCAGGATATTCATAACTCATGGGAAGCGTCTGGATTGCCTCCAGCCTTCCTGCATTGTTTCTGGTGTCGTTGCGTTTATGAGATATGATTTTACAACAGTGTCAACTGCAGAGGTCGAACATTAGCATCGCTCTGAGTTGTGTAATTTTGTAAGCCTTAAGTGACAGTTTTTGGTTACCATGCTCTGACAATTATTACTACATGATGTGGAGAAATCCAATAATGGCTTTGGCAAATGAGACTCCCAACCTGTACAGATTTACGTGGATGTCATTATTAGCTGCATTTTATACTCTTATAATAGTGTCAAGGTAACTCTGTCCAACTTAATTAGCAGGTTTGTCTAGACTCTTCATTCAGTAGTTAAAAAAAATAGTCCTGTTAAAAGCTACGAATCCCTGTGGGACCAAGAATAAAAAGTACCATAAATAATTCTCTTTGTTCAAAAATGTTCACGTAACATACTTTAGCTTTTATGTTGTAGTTTTTGAAAAATTGTACATCATATATTCTCTACTGCAGCTGTAGTCTTTCCCTCTCTACATTTGGGGGCTTTACAAGGTTCTATGTAGTAGACAAGAATGACACAAGGAATTGTTACAAAGGAGAGAAGCTTGACCTCGTTTAGACATGGCTACTAGTGTCAACATGTTTGTGTCCTCCTGCTCCTTGAAAATCAGACAGAAGAATATTGAATATTCATAGAAAGGAAAAAAATAAAAATAAACATGTATACATGACCTTTTTTTTTTTCTTCTTTCCACCATACAGCAGTATGAGTTGCTTTTTACCTGTGTATATAATAGGTTTGATTCCCCCACAAAGCTATTGAATGGTGCCGCCTTTCCCACAAGTTGTGTGTGCACCCAACATCTTAGTAGTAGTAGTAGTAAGCGGCAACATTGAGGAACTGTGGAAAAAAATACCTCTCTTCTGTATCTAGAGTAGGCACCCCTCCGACCCCCCCCCCCCCCCCCCCCCCATTACCTACTTCCACTAAACAATAACAGTCTGTCAACATTTTTGGGCATATTTTTTTTTTTTTTTTAAATTAGGATTTTAATTTTACTATTGTACTGTATATGTGCAACTATTATTATTAATTATTCTTAGGCTTTGTTCTTATCTCAGTTGTCTACTTCAGTAGTCTGCCCCGACAGAGGAACTAAGGACCGAAGCACACTATATCCAGCATAGCCAGGCACCACCGGATCCCCGTTCACTATAATGGAATCCGTCGGGATTTTAGCATAATTGCCAGCTTTTTGCCAAAGATATACTGCTACATGCAGCAATATTTCAGGAGGACCAGCCGGCATTTATGCCTTTAACCTGTCAGATCCCTTTATAAAGAATGGACATCAGTCAGTGTCTTTCTATGCCATATACAGTGTACTCCTAGCCTTAAACATTCAAACTCTGAATAATCTATCTGCGGCTGGCCCTGCATCATGTATCATAATGGTGTCACTCCATGTATCCATTTATGATGGGCTTGAAATCTAGTACAATGGATATTATGTAAATAAGGTTATAAACGAAGACCACTAGAAGACTGGAGGGTGACAGGTTTTCTATGAAGGGTTGTTTGTTTTCTATCCACAGGGTAGGTGATAAATATCAGATGTGACACCTTGCATTCCTGAGATTGAGGGCTTCCCAAGACACCTCTCTGAAACCCCTCGATCACAATATTTCTGGGCCCATGTACATGACTGCAAAAACAGATCTGCAAAAAACCTGGATGACATCAGTGTGACATCCGTATTGCATAATTTTTTATTTTTTTTTGAGGATCCGTTGTAACAATGCCTGTCCTTGTCCGCAAAACGGACAAGAATAGAACACGTTCTATTTTTTTGTGGAACGGACATATGGAAATGGTATGTACACAGAGTCATTTATTTTTTTTATTTTTTTTCCTGGACCCATTGAAAGGAATGGTTCCACATATGGAGCCGTAAATAAACGGAAGGAAAAACAAAATACATTTGTGTGCATGAGCCCTAAAGGCGCAGTGTCTAAACAGTATTCCTGATTATTCCTATCTCTTAAATTAAGCATGTGAATATTACCAAGGAACACAACGCGACAGCGGATATAATTCACCCAACTCATTTTCTGTCAATTTTCTGACCTTCTTTTTGAGGGCACGAATGAATCAATACTTTACCATGTTTTAGGTTTAATTAGGCTTGTGTCTACTGTGCATGTGTTTTGAGCGCTCTATTGTACTAATTCTGCTAGTTTGCACATTTGCAGTTCTCCACCCTGATACATTATGACTGTCAGCTGTAAAAAGGAACAGAAGTGGCCTGAAAAAATTATGTACTGATTTCTCTTTATAATAATCATCTGCTCAGAGATAGATCCATGGAAACTGTGGTGAAATAATAATCCTGAGCCCTCTGGTGGTATCATTAATTAGCACTTGTGCTTAGTGAGCCTCCTTCCCTGTATCACCAGTCAAAGAAAATCATTACTTTTTATTACGTAAAGTTCTGCAATAGGAAATGAGTAAAAGATGGCCAACTTCACACTTCAACTAAAATTCAGTCCATTGTTTAAAGGGACACTTCCATCCGTTTGTTTTTTAATCACGTTTTATGAACCTATAGGTGAATATTCAACTTTTTGAAATCACTCCACGTATTCAGCTTATTGTCCTGGCTCTTTAACTTTCACTTAATGTGGATTTTTAGCACACCAAACACTTAACAACACATGGCATTATCATGGTTGATAATGTTGTGTGCCTCTGCTTGACTTTTCTGTAATGGAATCATACTGACATAAAGCTGCCAGTATGATTCTGTAGAATAAAGGTCTGGCAGAGGCACATCACATTATCATTTATGATAATGCCATGGTCTTCTGTTAGTCCAGAACACACTATCCCCCTCTCATACGGAGCGTGATAGACCCCTAAAGGTTGTGTAAAAAGAACAGCACAAGTCCAGCAAAAATGACAAGTGTACCTCACCCTCCAGGACCAGCCGAAACTCATCCAGCCCATATAAAAAGGCACTTCCTTCCATAAAATTTGTGAGCAAAAACACTTTTATACTTGAAGACTCTGTGTATTACATGGTCATACATTTATGATATATGTGGTTGCTTGCCTTTTTCCAATGGCAGCATCAGCTAACCCTTGATGGTTTCAGCAGCTGAACTGCTTGGGATAAGTGGAACTCCATGACCGCTCCATTCTTAACGGGTTGCAAATGTTCCATAATTTATGGATTAAATGTCCAATGTTAGCGGCATATGCAGTAATGTTTTTTTAGCTTATCATTGCATGATGTATTTTTAACAGAACGTTGCCTTCAGTCCTCCCAGCTAACATCTAGTCCTATGATGTATGTAGTGAGACGACGGGAGTCTTGTATTCAACCCTCTACTTAATAAATAAGTAATCTGGAAAGCTGAAGAAAAGTTCTCTGACATTTGTTACTCACCAGGAGCCCTTTAAGCATGTCCATTTTGCTGTCTCATTTGTAGGCATAATATATACTTTTTGCACATATACAGTAGGTGAACAAACACAAATAGGCAGAATTGCAAGAAAATCAAAGCTGCCCACCTCCTGTGAAAATCCTGTACTTATTCCAGAACTAGAACTGTAAATCCTTTACTTGTAGTAGTCTTGAAAGTGGTTTTGGAAATGAGCTTTTATAACTGTATCTGGTGCAATGGAATTATTATCCACAAGGGAGTGGAGGCATACATGGCTTTTGGTAATTATTTCACAACTGGCCCAGGCTCTTGGTGACCTCTTCAAGACCATTCCGAGGATGTTTAGAATAAAGAAACCAAGCAACAGAAAATTAATTTGAGTTTCTACTTTTTATATTCTTATTCATGGTAGGCCTTGTTCACACAGACATATTTTGGTCAATGTTTTGCATCAGTATTTGAGAACTGAAACCAAGATTGGAACCTGCAGCGAATAAGTAGAATTGAAAGATTTGCACCTCTTCATTGTTTTAGACCAACTCCTAGTTTAAGCTGACAAATACTGATGCAAAATACGTAGCTAAATATGACCATGTGAATGACGCCTGAGGCTGACCTCTACATTGAGGTTTGAGTGACACCTTCAGGATTACGGTGATCAATGTGCGCCTGGGATGCAATGCAAACCACGTTGACTTGGAAATTAGTACAGTTTTAACTGTCTGCAGCTGAAAGAACTTTCATCTTTGAAGGCCATAGGCTGAACTACCGTTACCACACAGCTTTGCCACTGGGCAATTTAAAATGTTTGTAATTTCCATGTGGGTGATGTTTTCAGTGGCATCCAATACCTACCTCAGCTGCAGTGTGTCTGTAATGTGTGAACCCAGCCTTGCATGTACTAATTAAAAGGACACGGAGGTTGTAGAAAACTATTAATATGTCAGAGACATCAAAAGTTTTGATCAGTGGAAGTCTGAGTGCTTAGGCCCACCCGATCACTAGACTGATGAGAGAGAATCATATTAACTATATAACTGTCTGCTACTATCTACAATGCAGCCACCGTTTCAAGCTGGTATCTGTGCCATGAGGGTCTACAATGTTTATGGGATTCCTTTTGTCCACATAGCAGCCCAAAGTAGTGCAATCTGAGAGAGAACTTTTTTTTTTATCAGAATAAGGTATCGGTTTGCTCTCAAACATGCTAGAGTAGGCATGTCCAAAGTGCGGCCCTCCAGCTGTTGCAAAACTACAACTCCCAGCATGCCTGGATAGCTTACAGCTATTAGGGCATGCTGGGAGTTGTAGTTTTGCAACAGCTGGAGAGCCGCAGTTTGGACTTGCCTGTGCTAGAGGCTTTGGAAATCAACCAGTGTTGGACTGGGGTCCCTGGAGGCCACCAGTATAACTCATTCTGGAGGCCCACTGTACATCTACATGCAAATATTAACTGACCACTATTTACAAATCCCTTAAACTGCAGAAAGCACTTTTTTTTTTTTCTTTTCTCCAGTAGTCGCCCCCCTGCCTGGCGAGACTGTTCTGTCCTGAAGACCTTGTTAGTATCCTGCTCACTTTCTTTCACTTCGAACACATGCTCGCACAGTGGCAGGGAGCAGCAAGGTGCTGACGATGACTGATTTGGGGGGTCTCTTTAACAACTTAGAACATGTAGGACCCTGGGGAAAAAGGATATTTGATGAACTACTTCTACGCCTAGAAGTCATATATCCAGTTCTTATATAGACGCATAAGCTTGTTGATGTGCTGTATGTAGTACAATCTACCTGGGTAGGGGGTGGGGGACTTGGAACCCAAGTTTTTCCTCAAGGGCTGACTGGGGGATTCATCTGTTCATCTGCGGGCCTGTCCGATCCTGAAGTCAATCATGGCAGTAGTTATGATCAATTTTTAGCATCAGTGTTTCTTAGTCAAAACTAGGACTAGTAGATGGTCCAAAGCACCAAAAATACACCAATCTTGTACTCCTTTTTTATGTATTGCATCTACTGCTATTCACTAAGAGATGCAAAAAAATAATCAAAATACTGCTCTCTAATGATTTTTTTAATACATATTAAAGTTTTGTTTGCCTTTGATATCCAAGATTTTCTTTGTCTTTTAAATTACATGGATATCCTGACATGGCTGACTGGATCTTAATAAATCCTGGGTTATCGGTTTCTTTATTGCTTTTATATTGAGTGAAATTTTCCATACCACTCCTGAGCGCTGCCAATTCTGCTAAGGTTAACCCACATGTGAATAATTAGGTGAATAATTTTATAAAATGAAAAAAGTCATATGATACAATTAATTAATTTGTCTTTTCAGCAGAGAACTTGTTTCAGCACTGCGCTCTGTGGTGTGCAAGCTTCACAGATTCTGGCAGAGGTACTAAATGGGGGATTTTTGTGATGTAAGAAAGTTTGCTAATATGGTTTTAAAAGCCATGTTTTCCTGGTCCTCAGCAGAATTGCAAATTCAGCTTGCCCGTCCCTTACTAGACTGCAGCTGAAGCCCGGTCTTTAGATCCAGTTGCCGGTGTTCCATAGACTGGTGGTTTCAGTTTACAATTGGTCGTTGTGGAACTAGTAATTATTGTAACATGAGACTTTGAACTTCATAGTGGGCAATGTTATCATTATGTGAATGGGTTACTGGGATGGAAATGATCCATCAAAATACATTTAAAGTTGCAGTATGTATCCATTTTGGCCAAAATGGATACATACTGCAATCTTTTTTAAGGTGTCCGTTCCCAAAATGAATAGACTATGTCTGCAAATGCGCACCACGGACCCATTTAAGTCCACCCCCCAAAAAAAAAAAAAAAAAGAATGGAACGAACTGCAAGATGGATATGGTCGTGTAAATGAGGCCTTAGAATTGCTTGGAATGGCTGAAACAAGCAAAAGTCAGCTCAAGCAAACTGTTGGTTCACCTGTGGAATATGCTGAACTTTCAACACCTACGTTTCAAAGTGCTTACTCTAAAACTACAGAGGCCCATCACTTTCATGGGAAAAACAAAGCTCACCCTTTTTGTATGGTTTTACGTATAAGGACTTTAACAAAGTCAAAATGGAAAATGTTTGAAAAACCATGTACACCCCGTTTATTAGTAGCTTATAGAACCAACTTTATCAGCAATCACTTGAAGTATTAGTTTTCTGTATGACTATCACCTTCTCCCATCATTCTTGAGAAGTTCTGGCCCAGTCTTCTTTACATTGTTGCTTCAGTTTGAGGTTTGTGGGCATTTGTTTAGGCACAGCTCTCCACTGCATTTCAATTGGGGTGAGGTCTGAACTTTGGCTGGGTCATTGCAGAATCTTGATCCTTCCTTTTTTTTTTACCCTTTCTGTTGAAGAGTTGATGGTGTGATTGGGATCATTGTCCTGTTGCATGACCCAGTTTCAGCCAAGCTTTAGCTGTTGGATAGATGGCCTCACATTTTGCTCTAGCCTATATTCAGACGATTGCCTAGACTTGATAAAACTGTAGCAAATGCTGAGCTGTGGAAAGTCTTTAGTCTTTGTGGGTTATCTGCTCTGGATGTATATAATAATGTTTTCTCTTACAGGCAGGAAATAGATACAGTATCTTGGAAAGTTTGAGGAATTGAAGTTTATTAGAAAGTTTTTATATAGTGATTAAGCTTTATTTGTGTAAGGCCTCATGCACACGACCGTTGTGTGCACCCGTGGCCGTTGTGCCGTTTTCCGTTTTTTTCTGCGGCTCCATTGACTTTCAATGGGGCCGTAGAAAACTCGGCTTGTGCACCGTTTTTACACCGCGCCCGTGACCCGTGTTTCGAGGCCGTGAAAAAAATATAACCTGTCCTATTTTTTTCACGGCCAACGGTTCACGGGCCCATTCAAGTCAATGGGTCCGTGAAAATCACGGATGCACACAAGATTGTCATCCGTGTCCGTGATCCGTGTCCGTGATCCGTGTCCGTTTTTTCCTATCATTTCAATGGCAAACTTGACTTAGATTTTTTTTTCATCTTTCATGTCCGTGGATCCTCCAAAAATCACGGCAGACCCACGGAAGAAAAAACGGGCACGGATCACGGTACAACGGAACCACGTTTTGCGGAACGTTAAAAAATACGTTCGTGTGCATGAGGCCTAAACCAGAAATCCCCTTTAGGGGACTTGAAGGAGAAGCTCTTGTAGGATACATGTCAGTCTGCAGGTACAGATATCTGGAGCTGTTTTCTTTTATCGGTCTATTCCATTTTAACAAAAGCATAAATATTCTGTCCAGAGAGCTTTTCTTTGTATGAAATGTAGACACTTTATTGTTGTGACCTGCATATCTTGTAGGTAGGATAATGGAATGCCCTTTCCTTTCCTTAGGCTTTTCTGACTTCTAATAAGGCTGTTTTTAGTCTTCCAGTTTCATGTGCTGTGAATCATAGTGGTGTGTTTTCTTTCTACTCCGGGGACTCTACCAGTGTACTGTATATAGTATGTATGTAGAGACGGCTGGCAGTCCTAGCAAATCTGCAAATAATCACTAGGGATTCTGGCAATTAATATGATTTATACAGAACAGATCAAAATTGGACTGGGCCAAAACCAAGAGAAATGTAATTAGAGGATGATCGGTAAGTACGTTATTTGGCCATATCATTGTATCCATTCTTTTACCTGCTTATCAGTGCAAGCCTCTAGCCGATCGATTGGCTACAGATGAACACAGTGAAGTACTCCAAATACCTTCAAGTAGTTTAGTTGGTGCTCAGACCAAACATGAGAATTAGTAAGAAATGAATTATTAGTAGCTTTGATCGGAAAGCTATAATGTACATAAATACTACCTAAAACATGCATTCACACAGTATTTGGTCAGTACTTTTATCAGTGATTGTAAGCCAAAACCAGGAGCTGGTCTAAAACAGCTCTTGAATGGGAGCCGAGATGCAGTATACTGGCACCGCCTTTACACAGTGCACAGAGCCTTTTGCTTTTGGCGCCATCCTCTGTTTTGTTTCTGGTGGCTGTTGATTTCTGCTGACGGTAGGTACTGACTACCGAGAGTCTGGAAAACCCCTTTAATAACAAAAGAAGCATGTAATACAACATAGAATAACAATGATAAAAGGCAAAGCAATCCACTAGATTGTCTTTATTAGTCTAGGTTCACCCTTAACCTATTTTTAACCCCATAGGACGCACTTCCCCCCCCACCCCCAAAATGGGGGGAAAACGTTAATGCTTCTTATGGGGTGAATACAGGGGGAAAAAAACAATTCGGAGGCTTGCTGCCGGACATCTGCTGCTGCTGCGAGTGCTGGGAGGAAGTGGCCGGACACCGCTGCAGATGGTGGGGGAGGCAGGGCACGTGAGCAGGCAGAGGAGGGGTGGCGTACGGGGCGTACACAAAAATCATTGGGCCCCATATCAAGAATCACAATTGGGCCCCCTAACTCCGCCCATTACCCACCCCTGGCCCTGGCTCCTCTGCTGCGACACCCATTTGCTAATAAGTAAAGAAATACAATGTATAAGTAACCTTTTAAAACTATTACTGATAAATCCTATATATTTTTTTTTTTTTATAGAGGGAACCGCATTCCTCCGCCTTCACTCATAGGTGCCGTGATCAGCATTGATCGTGGCACCTGGGGGATTAAATGATGGGGGGCTGGGGTGCACTGTCCAGAGACACTTAAATCACATGTGACTGATATCAGCTGCTCCTCTTATAACGCTCCAGTGCTGATATAACCTCCAGAGACATTACATCACATGTGACTGATATCGCCCGCTCCTCTTATAATGCTCCAGCACTGATATAACCTCCAGAAACATTACATCCTTTGTGACTGATATTGGCCGCTCCTCTTATAACGCTCCAGCACTGATATAACCTCCAGAGACATTACATCCTATGTGACTGATATCAGCCACTCCTCTTATAATGCTCCAGTGCTGATATAACCTCCAGAGACAATACATCTTATGTGACTGATATCAGCCGCTCCCCTTATAACGCTCCAGCACTGATATAACCTCCAGAGACATTACATCCTATGTGACTGATATCAGCCACTCCTCTTATAATGCTCCAGTGCTGATATAACCTCCAGAGACAATACATCCTATGTGACTGATATCGGCTGCTCCTCTTATAATGCTCCAGCACTGATATAACCTCCAGAGATATTACATCACATGTGACTGATATCAGCCACTCCTCTTATATTGCTCCAGTGCTGATATAACCTCCAGAGACAATACATCATACATAGGGGGATGAGGGCTGGGAACATTTTAAATGCCACTGAGGAGGGGGTAGTCACTGGGAGACATAACTTCTTGCTCTGCAGAAGTATAGGTGAGTTAGTCAGTGGGCAGCGGTCTGTGAGGGGCTGGAACAACAAGATGTGCGGGGGGGGGCAGTTTAAGGACTCTAACTTCCCTCCCACAGTAACTTATCCCATTGCTGCTGTGTAGGAGGATAAGTGAGGGACTGAACTTTATACTGGATGTGCAGGGTCTCCATTATCTCCTGCTGCTGCCGGGGCTCCTCTGCTCCACCCCCTCCTCACACATGAAGGAATATCACACTGCAGAGAGGGGGGGCTGTCTGCTCATGTCGGGTCGGTGAAGTTTAATTTGGAGAAAGGAACAAGCCCTGCAAGGTACTGTGCTGTCCCTTTCAACAAAGTAAAACTAAATGCAGTCCAGCAGCAGAGAAGAGCGGGTGGTGGTAGCTGGGAGCCGGCCCTTGCTTCCATGCACTAACCCCTAATGACCCCTAACCCCTAAGACACCCTAATGTACTGTAATAGCATCTGGTCTGTTGTCGCATATTGTCTCGACGAGATGGATTTGCTAATGATGTATCTGAGGTGGAACATAACAGGAAAATCTGTTGATTTGAACTGACAAACCTCAAACTGGGACTGATCTTCCACCTTGGCTTAAAGCGACTCTCCGGTTCTAGAAATAAAAATCACATTAACTGGGCAATCCACATCTTTTTAGTTGCAGATCCACTTAATTCTGAGGCTCCTGTTCTGCTATCCTAGATGGCCTTGCCACATCTCTAATGCACTCTGTACCCCGGTCGCCCAAGACACTTCCTACTTATTCAGTCTTGCTGTTGGATTGGCCAGCACTGGTAACGTGGGCAGGGCTGGCCAATCCAAGGGCAGCAGGAAGTGTCTTGGGCTACCAAATGCACAGTATGCGTCGGGTAGTCTAAGAAGGTGTATAGAGCAAGCTTTAAGATTACCTTTGACCCCTGATGTAACATCCTGAAGGATGGTCTCTTTTTTTTTTCAAAATATCTTTGTGTGATTTTTATCTGTTATATTATTGTGTGATGCCTGAGGAAGCCTCGAAACGCGTTTCTATTTTACACAAATAAAAGACTCATGTGCCAAGACCACACAGTTGAAAGTTTCTTCGGCAAGCAGCGCCCATGAGAAATCTCCTTTTTCTTCATTTCCCTTAAGAAGTGGGGTGGCCATCTTGGATGGCAGAAGAGAAGCTCAGGAATTGATGGATCTGCAGATAAACCAGGTAACTGTTCTCTTCGTTCCCCAGTTAATGTGAATTTTGTTCTTGAACTGGAGGGTTGCTTTAAGGGATTTTCTATGCACAGAGCTATATTATGACTCTGGTAAAAAGGCTGTTATTGAGGCTTATGAGGCCTCTACTGTAACTGGGCATGTTTTAGATTTTATGAGGCAATAAAGTATTTTTTTGTGTCAAATTTCTTACAAACTCCACATGTATGGAAAAATGGAGCAATTTCTTTCTTTCTGACTTGTACAGAATCTGACAGAAATACATTTCATATGTCTCCATATGAAGTGGGAATATACAGAGTAACAGTAAGCAGAGCTGTGGCCAGGCGTTTTATCACACAGGCCAAAAATTCAGTGTAGTCCCCTAGAACACGCCTAAATTTCACACTCTAAAAATGTAGCGCAACCATATATAGTACTGATAATTACACACACGCAGTACCACAATATTACATGCATATAGAATACTGCTTTAGTATACATATTGGTTACACGAATACAAAGCACACAGGTACACCTATTCCAGGTACTTACCTCTCTTGCAGAGCTCTTGCATCTCAGCAGTGAGGAAAAGCTGTGGTTGCCAGATGTCAGAGCTTCTCTTTATACTCCATCTCCCCCACTTCTGTATGTTCAGGCAGAGCTGTTGCGTTGATCAGATTACAGCAACTGGTAGGAAGGTCCGGCTGCTGTAAAGTAAAGGAACACAGGCAGGAGAGATGAGGGCAAGCAGGACCTGCAGACACCCTATCCTATACCTCTCTACCTAACTGCACACAGGTATGGTCCCCGGTCTGCCGTCCCCGGCTATGCCCCTGTAGTAAGGCCCCATGTACCTCTACGGATAAAATATCTCGGCCTTGTACATGAGGTAACAGCAGTGGGACCGATAGTACACTAAAGTTTATCTTTTTATACATTGAAGTTTAACTAGACATTCAGAAACCTTTTGTATGTTGATCATAACGTCCATATTTTTGAGAACATTGACTCAGAATTCTCGATGTCCAGCGAGCAGTATTTATGAGTAACATCCAGTTTCCTTTTACAAACTATTTGTGTCCATTTGCTTCTAGGAGGTCTTAGTTTTAAGACAGAGCTATGACAGGAAGGTCTATTTTTTTTTTTGCGCTTTTTGTCTTGTATGATAATTAGCCTCCTTTAAATTGCATGCGTCAGCAATCAAGTGTCGACACTAGATTGACACGTGTCAAAATTACACTCAATAAAGTCTGACGTCAGCCTGCATTAGACACAACAGTGACCTGTATTGCTTTACTTAGCTTCTAACATGCCAATATTTTCCATAGATCACTGAATCCATACCTGACAGGTTAGAGCAGCACATTTTAGTCTTATTTTTAAAACAAAAAACTAAAACCTGTCTGTGAATTATTAAAGCATTGAACCGTAAGATAATATACAATTGAAGATTACATCTAGACATCTCGAGTCTGCAGGCTCTATATTAAAGCCGTCTGCTATATTTGTAACCGCACACAAGAAGTACTTTCTAGTGCTACTTCTGCCAAGCAGGAGAAGTAACCGAGCCAATAACAAAGCAAAGTTCTTTGTGAACAAAACTATTTTTTTGTACTGAAAATTATGGATAGTTTATATAAATCCATGTCTGTCTGCTCAGCTCTAACCCTTAAGGGAAGAGATACAATTCTGCCATTCCCTACAATATCTTATACAGATCTGACAACATAATGACCATAATTTAAAGGGCTGTGTTTGGTATTGCAGCTCAGCCCCATTTATTCGAGTGCCATGGTCTCTACAAACAGTAGATTGGGAGGAGTTGGACCCCCGCTGAACTGATATTGATGACGTATCCTGAAGATAGGCCATCAAAATGAAAAAACTCCGACCACCCCTTTAAAACTAAGCCTATTTGGTAGTATTTGAGCTTTTATTGGGTATGTAAATAATGTATGGGTGATGTGCACAATTTTTAAGGGCTAGTCCAGCCATGAGTAGTTATCTCCTATCCATGGAATCATTGGTGTGAGCTTGACCAATGGGAGCAGAGTCTTAATGCTGTCAAACCTAGAACCTGCTAGAACCTGTCTCTCTCCATAGGTTCTCCAGAGTGGAGAATTCTTGTTTGGTCTAGCTTGCACTTTCAGGTGTATCCATATATCCTACAGAGTTTTGTGCCTGCAAGTCCACCGCCCCAAACAGCTCAGCTTCACGACACTTGTGCTGGTGAGGAAGGACAGAAACGCGTACATATCTAACATTTCTCACAGTTGATAGGTGATTTGTGATCTTGGTTGGAATACTCTTATGAAGTATTGAGTAGGAAGCTGTATAGAGCTACATACCAAACCACCAGGACTTGGTGTTCCATCAGGTGCCTTATGTGGACGTGTGAAAAGCAAAGGCTATGCCTCCAGCTGCATGAATAGCCTTATTCTGTTTTTACACATTGCCCTAGCAGTATATCATGGTCCTAAAGACTACATATATTCACGACTTCTTACTTTTTTCTTGTATGCTGTTGTAGAATACATGCACTTAAATTTGTTTCTATTCAGCAATAGTCAATAGTTAGTAACATTTCTAAGTTTTCATCTTCTCCTTATTAAATTGCAGCCTCACTTTTCCTGATTGCAGCTAATCCCCCTTCTCTTCCATATTTGCATCCTCAGTGTTGTAACATATAATCAGTTCCCAGGCAAACGTAATATATTTACATACCATCTGTTTAGTGAATACGCTTTTTACAGATGTTCAGTGGAATGGGTTCCTATATATCATTATACTTGTTATGCCTCGCTATATCAAATGTACTGTGATTTTTGTTGTTTTATTGGGGCTGGCACACGACAGCATTTATTAAACCCCAAAGGCTTTTCACATTTCACTATGAATATCATACAAAGAGAAAAATGAAGGCCATTAAACTCAAGACAGTGCTGAAATGCACTAGAAAAGTACATAGTAAAAGAAGATATATTAGGCTGCCAAAAGCTTGATGATATCATTTTAAATGGTAATGTGATGATGAATAAAGAAATTGAACATGTGTTCAGATGACATGTAGCTTAACATATCACAGGGGTGATTACAGCGTTCATTACTCAAGTACTCAAAAACCCCAAAAGAGGATTAAGTCAAATTTTAGTTATATTAAAGGGGTTGTCTCACTTCAACAAATGGCTTTTATCATGTAGAGAAAGTTAATACAAGGCACTTACTAATATATTGTTATTATCCGTATTGCTTCCTTTGCTGGCTGGATTCATGTTGCTATCACATTACACATTGCTTGTCATCCAATCCAGCAGTAGTGGTCGTGCTTGCACACTATAGGAGAAAGCATCAGTCTATGAACACTCCCATGGTCCCAGCCATCAGAGAGCCCAGCACTTTCCCTATAGTGTGCAAGCACGGCCACTGCTGATGGATTGCAGGGTGGTCGTAACCATGGAAGCGAGCAGTGTGTAATGTGATGGAAAAATGAATCTAGGAAGCAATATGGAGAATCACAATACATTAGTAAGTGCCTTATATTAATTTTCCCTACATAATAAATGCTGTTTGCTGAAGTGAGACATCCCCTTTAACTGTTTATACGAAATGTACATTAATATACGTAACAAATATATTCTAATATAGGAACTACTGTGTGTTAATTTTCTTCTAGTCTTATACCAACAAAAAACTGTGTAGCTTGCAAGCTAGTAAAGCAAACGGTTTTGTTAAAATCTGACTTCTCTCCTTCCCCGCCATCTCCATATTTTGGCTTTTGTGATGTGTTGGCAGGATGGTAATAGAAAGTTAATGGTGGTGATTTATCAGAACTGACTTAGTTGTCCATAGCAACCAATCAGATTCCATCTTTCATTTTACAAAGGAGCTCTGATAAATGTAAAGTGGAATCTGATTGGTTGCTATAGGCAGTTTCCTGTTAAACCAGTTTTGATAAATCTCCTCCAATGTCTTCCAGCCAGACATCCCACTGCCCCGACTCCCTCCCCAAACCTAGGTCTCACATGCTATACGATCAGGAGAGGAGAGAAGGAGTGGGAAATAAAGGGAGGTAGTGT
This sequence comes from Bufo gargarizans, assembly GCF_014858855.1. Classification (NCBI taxonomy): domain Eukaryota; kingdom Metazoa; phylum Chordata; class Amphibia; order Anura; family Bufonidae; genus Bufo; species Bufo gargarizans. Next base: position 625,318,524 of record NC_058080.1, read on the forward strand.
GTGTATTAGGAGTCCTCACAGAAGTCATAGGCACCATGTCAAGTACCATAATGGCCCGTTTAGGGACATGTGTGTGTCTTTGCATGCTTATGACTGTTAAAGGTCACCCTCACTTAAATAATGCCGCTCAATGGCAGTGTGAAGGGCAGCAGTTTGTGTTTTCATATTTACGGTATGTAAGTAGCCGTAGTGAGAAATAAGGAAGGGGGAACTTTGTAACAACCTTCTTGGTGCTCATGTACATGGCCGTATTGTAAACCTGTGTTGAATGGACTCATAATATGGCATAGTTTTCTTTAGTCCAGACTTGTACATCCATGTGCATCACACCTTCAAATACAGAAGAATTAGTAGTCTGCCCACCATGGCACCAATAAGAAGCCCATAGCCTGGGGGGCAGGAAATCTCCATTTTATGCCCAGAGAGCATCATTTTCACTGGGCAGTCTGTGCTTCTGTATTTTTCAGTAAAATAAATAAAGTTAAATCGAACCTGTCACCTCAAAAACGCATATAAAAACGCCAGCATTACCTTATAGTAGCCCCCAGTCTGTTAATCATGTCTTTGATCCGGTAATCTGATACTCCTTACATGACAAAAACTATGTTTTAAGCGCTATCAGCGCTCTTTTGCCGGTCATCCTGAAGTCAAGGGGGAAGCGGCCTCCTTGCTTCAAGTCAAGGTAAGCACGCCCCCTAACCGTCCACTCTTGTGTGCGATTGACATCCTACACTGCGGCCTGGGATCACAAAAGTCTTGTGCATGCGTGGTGTGCTGATGAAACCCGGCTAACTGCAGCAGCCGGAGACGGGATCGCGCCGTAACAAGAAGCGCACAGCGCATGTGCGAGACTTGCGCAATCCCAGGCTACACTGTACACAACAGGGGACGGTTAGGGGGCGTGCTTACCTCGACTTGAAGCAAGGAGTTGCTTGAAGCATTGGTTGCTATGACGCCGTGCGCTTCGCGCCGCCGCTGTACAGTAATACACTCATATGATCTATAAGAGTGTATTACTGTACAGCGGCGACAGCACAAAGCGTACAGCAGCATAGCAACCAATGACGCTGTGCACTCAGCAGGACGGCAGACTGGGTTTTCACGGACCGTGGTCGATGAAAATCCACGTATGTGTGAATGCTGCCTGACTGTGAGAGAGGACTTGAAAAAGGAAGCCCGCAGATGCTCTGTGTGGTCTCAGCCAGGAGGGCTGAGGGGCCACGAGGCTGTGTAAAGGGCCCAATGACACCTGAGGAAAGAGGTGTCGCACGGTCAGAGCCAGGAGGACTCTTGGACCATATCCCTCCAAGGTACTGGTGTGGTTACAGCCAGGAGGCTGCTGGACCGTATGGCTGGGTAAAGCCGGATCTCACCCTTTGTGTAAACTGCATCTTAGAGGTGAGTTAGGGAGAACGATGTATTGGGTAGAGCCTAGACGGGCAGGTGTTTATTTTGCTGCATTTATGTTTGTTTGTGCTGGTGCTGAAGTGCTAAAATAAAGCACCATCTGGACTATAACCCCATTGTCTGAGGAGGAATCTGTCATTGCCGACCCCCTGTGAGAGAGCGATCACTTACAACTGGTACATTTAAAAAAATATATATTTTAACAGCCTTCTTGTTACTTTGCTGCAATAAGAAAACAACTCAGAAAAGTCCTTTCCGTCCAGGAAAACCTCTTTAAAATGAAAATATAAATGAGAGCTGCTTTTGCCACTCAGTTTCTTTAGGAGGAAAACGGATAACCCTGGGGATCAGCCCGCAATAAAGAACTTAATAGAACCATCCAGATGGATGGGTAAGCAGAGCCCGGCATAGAGAACTGGACCTCTAGTGCTGAGTCTGTCAGGTAAGTTCTGATAAGTTCTTTAATGCAGGCTCATCTCCAGGGTTATATGTGGTTTCAGGAGGAACCCCTTTAAATGTAGCTTTCCTAGGAGTCCTGTGGCAAACTAGTGATATCACATTTGTATTATACAGTACTAAGGGGCAAGCTCAGTTCTGCTGCATTGACATACTCCACTGGTGTCTTTGAGTGACCGTGTGACTTATAATAAAGCCGTTCACCACTGTATCTCCAAAAGAAGACTGTTGTAGAAAATGAAAGAAGATAGCTATGACGAATGCTGTCCTGTGTACATGAAAGGTGAGACGTGCGCATATTCTGACATGAGGATTGGCCCCTCGTCTGTCACAACCTCCCACCCAGCCTGCTAAATTCTTGAAAATGTGTTATGTAATATTTTAGAAGGAGGCCTAATCATCAGATTATCACCACTTCACTTTATTACGGAGATGTGGAACAGATGTTTTCCACAAGGCCCATCACTTGCTACTCTTGGAAGACGTAAGGAAGAACATACTTCATGGTAATTTATACTTAACAGAGCGGAATGCTATGCTACTAAGCAAATAGATGTATCTCCTCCGGGCTTGTCTCTGTGGGGCAGCATATTATGTGGACAAGTCAGATATTCTTCATACTATGTCATAGTTGTATGCAATATCCTACTAGTAAGATCAACTTGAAGTGGATAAATCACCATCCACATATTTATCCCTCTAAGGCCTCATGCACACGACAGTTTTTTTTTCACGGTCCGCAAAAACGGGGTCCGTGGCTCCGTGATCCGTGACCGTTTTTTCGTCCGTGGGTCTTCCTTGATTTTTGGAGGATCCACGGACATGAAAAAAAAGTCGTTTTGGTGTCCGCCTGGCCGTGCGGAGCCAAACGGATCCGTCCTGAATTACAATGCAAGTCAATGGGGACGGATCCGTTTGATGTTGACACAATATGGTGCCATTTCAAACGGATCCGTCCCCATTGACTTTCAATGTAAAGTCTGGAGTTCTTTTATACCATCGGATTGGAGTTTTCTCCAATCCGATGGTATATTTTAACTTGAAGCGTCCCCATCACCATGGGAACGCCTCTATGTTAGAATATACTGTCGGATATGAGCTACTTCGTGAACCTCAGATCCGACAGTATATTCTAACACAGAGGCGTTCCCATGGTGATGGGGACGCTTCAGGTTAGAATACACTACAAACTTTGTACAAGACTGCCCCCTGCTGCCTGGCAGCACCCGATCTCTTACTGGGGGATATGATAGCACAATTAACCCCTTTAGGTGCGGCACCTAAAGGGGTTAATTGTACTATCATATTCCCCTGTAAGAGATCAGGGCTGCCAGGCAGCAGGGGGCAGCCCCCCCCCCCTCCCCAGTTTGAATATCGTTGGTGGCACAGTGTGCCCCCACCATCGGCCCCCCTCCCTCTATTGTATTAAATCGTTGGTGGCACAGTGTGCCAACCACCATCGGCCCCCCTCCCTCCCTCTATTGTATTAAATCGTTGGTGGCACAGTGTGCCAACCACCATCGGCCCCCCTCCCTCCCTCTATTGTATTAAATCGTTGGTGGCACAGTGTGCCAACCACCATCGGCCCCCCTCCCTCCCTCTATTGTATTAAATCGTTGGTGGCACAGTGTGCGAACCACCATCGCCCCCCCTCCCTCTATTGTATTAAATCGTTGGTGGCACAGTGTGCCAACCACCATCGGCCCCCCTCCCTCCCTCTATTGTATTAAATCGTTGGTGGCACAGTGTGCCAACCACCATCGGCCCCCCTCCCTCCCTCTATTGTATTAAATCGTTGGTGGCACAGTGTGCCAACCACCATCGCCCCCCCCCCTCCCTCTATAGCAGTAACATTGGTGGCAGTGTGCGGTCTCAACAGTAGAAGATATGATACTTACCTGGCTGCTGCGATGTCTGTGTCCGGCCGGGAGCTCCTCCTACTGGTAAGTGAAAGGTCTGTGCGGCGCATTGCTAAAGAACTGTCACTTACCAGTAGGAGGAGCTCCCGGCCGTTCACAGACATCTCAGCAGCAAGCAGGTAAGTATGAATCTTCTACTGTTGAGACCGCACACTGCCACCAATGTTACTGCTATAGAGGGAGGGGGGGGGGGGCGATGGTGGTTGGCACACTGTGCCACCAACGATTTAATACAATAGAGGGAGGGAGGGGGGCCGATGGTGGTTGGCACACTGTGCCACCAACGATTTAATACAATAGAGGGGGGCCGATGGTGGTTGGCACACTGTGCCACCAACGATTTAATACAATAGAGGGAGGGAGGGGGGGGCGATGGTGGGGGCACACTGTGCCACCAACGATATTCAAACTGGGGAGGGGGGGGGTCTGCCCCCTGCTGCCTGGCAGCCCTGATCTCTTACAGGGGAATATGATAGTACAATTAACCCCTTTAGGTGCCGCACCTGAAGGGGTTAATTGTGCTATCATATCCCCCTGTAAGAGATCGGGTGCTGCCAGGCAGCAGGGGGCAGTCTTGTACAAAGTTTGCAGTGTATTCTAACTAGAAGCGTCCCCATCACCATGGGAACGCTTCTGTGTTAGAATATACTGTCGGAAATGAGTTTTCACGAAGTGAAAACTTAGATCAGAAAAAGCTTTTATGCAGACGGATCTTAGGATCCGTCTGTATGAAAGCAACCTACGGCCAAGGATCACGGACACGGATGCCAATCTTGTGTGCATCCGTGTTCTTTCACGGACCCATTGACTTGAATAGGTCCGTGAACCGTTGTCCGTCAAAAAAATAGGACAGGTCATATTTTTTTGACGGACAGGATACACGGATCACGGCCTCGGCTGCAAAACGGTGCATTTTCCGATTTTTCCACGGACCCATTGAAAGTCAATGGGTCCGCGAAAAAAAACGGAAAACGGCACAACGGCCACAGATGCACACAACGGTCGTGTGCAGGAGGCCTTTGAATGTAGCTAGTAGGGCTTACATGCCTAGGATAAAATAATCTTCTCTGAATTGTGGTGTATAGGTCTTTGGATAGCTTCCACTACGCACCAGTTGTACGGGTACCATTGGGGTGGAAGTGAAGTAAATGTAATGATGTAAAATATCAGAAAAGCAGATTCATACATCTGCCACTAAATAAGTATACATCTGTAGTAAAAAGCATAGTCCAGAAGGCTTTTCAGTGTAAATGGATACTGCGAACATATTCTGGCCACAGGACATGATTTTGGCATATGTTTGTCCAAAAATCTATAGGCTTGTCAATGTACTGTTCACGGAGGAAGGCTTTTCCTGTTGTGCGACAGTCTGTCTTCTGCAGCCCACATGCAAACTATGAAACATTTTCATTTTACTGACAAATTTAGGGGGTTTCTTGTGGAAATTATCCACAGAGCTAGCCCAGGTACAAGGCAGTAGTCAATGTGCTAATAAGATACAGATACAGATACACTGTTGGGGGATGTTTGTGGTGTATGTGGCCCCCTCCAGTGGTGGTGGTGTGAGTTGCATGCTAGCATGTCACGATAATGCATTGAATTTGTATCTTGAGAACTTGAAATCATTAAAGGGGTTGTGTCACAAGGCACTTACTAATGTATTGTGATTGTACATATTGCCTCCTTTGCTGGCTTGATTCATTTTTCCATCACATTATACACTGCTCGTATCCAGGGGTTATGGCCACGCTGCAATGCTGTGAAACCCCTCGAAACGAGCATTGTATAATGGGATGGAAAAATGAATCCAGCCAATATGGACAATCACAATACATTAGTAAGTGTTTTGTAGTAACTTTCTCTACATGATGCATGCCATTTGCTGAAGTGAGACAGCTCCTTTAAGAAATTTTGCAGACAGGTAAGATCGTGGCAAGATAAAGGGAATTTGTCAACATTGCTCCAAAAATGCATTTTCTAAAACATGCGATCTTATCCAAATCTGTCTGCCAGACCTTGGAAGTGCTTAAAGGGGTTGTCTGGGTTCAGAGCTGAACCCGGACATTCCTCCATTTTCACGCCGGCAGCCCCCCTGACTTGAGCATCGCAGTAGTTCATGCTCCAGTACTCTCCTTTGCACTGCACTAAATCGCGCAGGGCAAAGGCATTTTTTTCAGGCGTTTCGGTGACGTACCAGGGCTCTCCATGGGGCTGCCAGGAAGCCCGGTGACGTCACTGGCACTGATGGGCGGGCTTTAGCGCTGCCCTAGCCAGTAAAACGGCTAGGGCAGCGCTAAAGCCGCCTATCAGAGCCGGTAACGTCACCAAACACACTGCCGGGCGGAAGCTTCCACCAGTCAGTGTTTTATGATAAACAAAAGAGCCCTTGCCCTGCGCGATCTAGCGCAGGGCGATCTAGCGCAGGGCAAGGGAGCGCATCGGAGCATGAGATGCTCCGATGCTAGCCTCTGGGGGGCTGCCTGGGTGAAAATAAGGGTATGTCTGGGTTCAGCTCGGAACCCGAACAACCCCTATAAATCTGAGATCTCAAACCATTTACTAAGGCTACTGTCACACTGTTTTGGCTTTCCGTTTGTGAGATTTGTTCAGGCTCTCACAAGCGGTCCAAAATGGATCAGTTTTGCCCGAATGCATTCTGAATGGAAAAGGATCCGCTCAGAATGAATCAGTTTGCATCAGTTTAGTCTCCATTCCGCTTTGGAGACAGACTCCAAAACGCTGCTTTTCCATCTGATGAAACTGAGCCAAACGGATCTGTCCTGGCACACAATGTAAGTCAATGGGGATGGATCCTTTTTCACTGACACAATCTGGCCCAATAGAAAATGGATCCGTCTCCCATTGACTTTCAATGGCGTTTAAGATGGATCCGTCTTGGCTTTGTTACAGGTAATACGGATCCGTTCTGAATGGATGCAGACGGTTGTATTATCTGAACGGATCTGTTTATGATGGATCCACACAAATGCGAGTGTGAAAGTCGCCTAACCCTGCCAAAGACTCGACCACAATTTATTTTTATTTTTTATTTTTTTCAGTTGGTATACTTGTTTTGAAGTCGGCATCCATGAAAACATACTTATGGCATTACTAACAATTACTCTCTTGGAAAATGGATTATGCTGTTGGAGATATTTAACATTTTAACTGTACTGACCAGTAGTGTTGAGTGATTGGAAGTCCACGAATTTCAAGGAAAACTCAATTCGCCTCGAAGCCAAATTTCCTTGTGCTTCGTGGTTGCAAATAGATTATTTTCATTGAATGGCGGTAAAAAATTTCAAAAATCATCCTTGCATCATCCATTTCATCGTGACCAGCCGGCCACCGCCATCTTGATTGAAGATATCACACGAAATCCCACGCGTGGTTATGTATACCGTCACCACACTTACAATGAATGAAAAAATAAGATAAAGTCTCAAACCGCAATTTTGCTTGGAGCGCAGCAGGTCTATGGTGAGGTAGGTTCAAGTTCACACTCAGTCCTAAATATTATGTAAAAGACCGCGCAGCTCCTGCACCATCAATGAAAGTGTCAGTATTCAAAGGCACGCAGACAGTATATTTCCAGTACAGGTCGATCACTGGGTTAGAGTCCGGACTTCCACTTAAGTCGATCTCTTTGTCTGCCGGTGAAGGAACTACGTGTTTTATATGAATTTATCTGTATTAAATCTTGTAAGTATAATAAAAAAGAAGCGTGATTACTAGAACATTTTACGGTATTTCTCTGTCGAGGTGCCTTACATAATATCTAGGAGACAAAGAGATTGACTGAAGTGGAAGTCCGGACCTTAATTTATTTCATTGATGGTTCTGGAGCTGCGCGTTTTTTTACATAATACCGCCACCACGCTGGCCGTTGTAATGATGTCATCATGGGCAGCACAAGATTTTGTGCAAGATCTTCAGTCTGCTGCCTCAATTCGATCAAATGGATGAGGTAATTATGATTGAATTTATAATTTTTTCTTTTACTTTACACTGTTTTTACCCTCAGATGCTGCGATCAGCTATGAACTTGGCATCTGAGGGGTACAATGATGGGAGCTGTGCAATCGCCGCTCCCCATCATTGCACCCACTGCAAGTAATTTGTCACAAAGCAAGTTGTTTTGTAAAGTTCGGTGAAGCAGCCGAATTTAATTTTCTAATATTTCGCTCATCACTAGTGAGCAGATTTGGAACAGACTTGTAGAAGTCAGAACCTGTAACCTACATGTACGAGGCTACTATCTACTATTTACTAAGAAATAATTTAATAAACATCATTTTATATAAAACTATAGGTAAGGGCTCATGCACGCAACCATGTTTTTTTTCCGTATTTTGTGCAGATCAGATGCGGACCCATTCACTTTAATGAAAATGGATGTGGGTGCATTCATTAAAAAATAAAATAAAAAGGTGCAGATAGCACCCCGTGTGCTGTCCGCATTCGTATGTCCCTTCTGTGGTACCCGCAAAAAAAAAAATAGATCATGTCCTATTCTTGTCCTTTTTTCGGACAAGGATAGGACTGTTCAGTTGAGGGCAGGAGGCCCGGTATCCGTGTTTTTCAGATCCGCAATTTGCAGACCACAAAGCAGACTAAGGTCGTGTGTGCGAGCCCTAACTCTAGTGCAGGCATTCTCAACCTGCGGCCCTCCAGCTGTTTTAAAACTACAACTTCCACCATGCCCTTCTGTAGGCTGATAGCTGTAGTCTGTCTGGGAATGATGGGAGTTGAGCATGCCTGCTCTAGTGCATCATCTTAGATAAAAGAAATAGCGCAGAACATAATCGATGATACACCAGTGGGTTGACATATTCACCCCAGCTCTGCTACATGCAGTACACCAAGTCACCTTCCAGTCACCTGAACAACATTGTTTGGCGTAGTCCTAAAAAAACATACAGTGGGGTTGTTCATAATATTCTATAAGTTACTTATAATTAATTTTAAGTGCATTGAGAAATATACATCTGAACTTGATGAGCCTCAGAAAGACTGGAAACGTCTATAAACGAATTATCTGCTGGAGATGTAATGGAAAGCTAACCTAGGGCATGTACCCTCCTGATGTTGGGTAGTATTTTATCATTTTTACCTAGCAGATTAATTCACAAGGCCATTTTCTACAGAATTATGCAATATCCCCTGACCACTTGAATTTGCAATTGATATTTCCAGACTGGGGCTCGGGGAAACAAAGTAACTTGTCCAAGGTCACAAGGAGGTAAGACTGGGATTTCAGCTGGGCCTTCCTGCAAGTCTCCTGGTGTCACTTAGCAGTGAATACATCCTGCTTCTTCCCCCCACACATTCTTAACTAAATCATTCTGCTTCCAGAATTTTCCATACGTGTGTTTCAGCAATATGTGCAATATATGTTTTCTGCAAGTACAGTAGTTTCTTGGGAAATTTATGAAACAGTAAATTTAAATCTCCTGTCAGTTTGTATGAAATATCAACATCCCACTGACAAGTGCAATAAAGACTGGATCCAGAACTGTGTTTAATGCTGGACTTTTTAAATGTAATATATAAGGGGCTAAATATGTTATTTTATTATACGTGACTTTGTGACTTTTTTTTGTTTAATATCTAACATATATTTATGTAATATATAAAGGGTTAAATATATTACTTTTTTTTGTAACTTGCACATCCTGTCCATAACAAGTTTAGGTAAAATTTGGATATGAAGTTATTTTACTAATTTTTTGGGGCATAAAACATTAAATTCTATCTATGCTTATGTTTTTTTTATGGCCATTTATCCCACTCATGTCTTATACAACAGGTTTTGTTTTTGCTTTAATACTGTTTTAGTATTTCTTACACATTCTCTTACATAATGTGACTCCTCACCGTTCCTTCATCACAAGGTTATTATTTTCTGAGAGAAAGGGGAATGTATCGAAATCTAATAGGTGTTCATTCTCTATCTGTGTCATATCCATCTTAATACAAATCAATGGTATCCGCAGAGGAAGGAGTCAGAACTGCAGCATATGTTGGCTGACAATATGACCCCTAATCAGAGACACAAGCGTGCTTATATTTCTGCTGGCTGTGGCTGCTCAGGACAGTATAAAAGATTTACGGTTAGTTGCGCTACTATCTGCAACTTTGCCCCTTTCACGCCCGGTCCAAACTTGTGGGCCAGGATGGGCCTGTCTAATTCATCATTTTCTATGCCTGTTTTAGGTGTAGAAAATGGTCTAAATGTAAGTCAGCAAGGTAGCTGTCTTACATTTAGACTCGCGCTGGATACGTCTCTTAATAACTTTGGCGGATCCACCGCCAGTGCAGAGCCTTTATTAAGACAGGCGTCTAAAACACCACAGTCTTAATAAATGTGCCCCTGAATTTAAAAGCTTAATAACTGTTGCACGTGGCATAGTCCATAAAGCCTATCACCTTTTTCCTTAAAGAGGACCTTTCACATGAAAATTAAAGTTAAACTAAAGATATAGCCTTAATTACATGCCCCCGGTATTGCTTTTTCAGTCATTCATTTTTCAATCAGTGCCCCCGTTTGTCCGCGCTGCCCCCCAGAATATTTGCCGCCTTGTATGCTAATGAGCCATTCGGCTCAACTGGGCGGGCCTTTAAAAGTTCTCCCAGGTGTGTCATTCTTCTCCCTGGCACGGAACGCATCTAATCAGCGCTCTCCGCTCTTAGCCAGGGAGAAGACGCTCCAGTTCTTGCGAGATTCGCTTGAACTGGAGCGATTTCATCCATCCGGAGCCGGTGCCTTCTCGCGAGAACTGCCACAATCAGTAACGACCATGGAATCTAAGGCATGTGAGACAGGAGCGCTGATCCCATTCTGACACCTATCGGCGTTTCAAGGACCTTTCACCTCTCCTGACGTATCTGTTTTAGTAAATAATTGTATTCCCCATGAAATACAAATTTTGGATCATCATTTCTTATAACATTGTCATTGTGATGGGCCTCTTATTTCTCCTGAATATTTATGAATAAATGGACAACTGGGTGTCTTTGTGTAGGAACGCATCACCAACTGGGTGATGCCAATTTTTTGAGATAGGAAATTTGGGTTTTCATGAGCAGTATGCCAAAATCATCAATATTAAAACAATAAAAGGCTTGAACTACTTCAGTTGTGTGTAATGAATCTAAAATATATGAAAGTCTAATGTTTATCAGTACATTACAGAAAATAATGAACTTTATCACAATATGCTAATATTTTGAGAAGGACCTGTATTTGTGATTCATTACAAGGTTAAATTATTAATTGTAATTTTACAAAAAGCATTTGAAGAAAAGATGATCCAAAATTGGTATTTCATAGGGAATACAATTATTTACTAAAACCAAAATGTCAGGACTGTTGACAGATCTTCTTTAACTGGCTTGCTGCTTATTCTCAGAAAATTAAAATTTTCAAGTAAATTTACCTAGGGTATAAATAATACCCTAGGTAAATTTACTTGAAAATTAAAACGGCTAGCCAAAACTGCTAACCTACCGATTAGAAATTGACCTTGTCCTCCCTCTTGGTTGTTATTTTTGACATTTGTTATACATGAGGCCTATTCTATCTAAGGGGTTTCATTCAGTGATTTAACCACGTTGTCATTTTCTTTCCCGTTGGATTGAAGCATATCCTTGCTCGTGTGTAATTCTAGCAGGGTAAAATAAATTAGCGGAATTAAAAATTTCTCATCATCTTTGTTTATATCTTCCTGGGATGTGTTTTCGTGTCTGTATTTGCCATTTGATCATCACATAATTAAATCCTTATTTAAGAATTCTGCGCACACATAGCTGTTAGGAAAATTGATCAGATGATTAAGATTTAACTAAAGGATGATAAGCCGATAAAGGAAATCTTTTTGTTCATTTGCTGGCAAAAGTTTGAGGACATCCTGATGGCTTTTAAACATATTTGCGATTCATTACTCTACAAGGTTGAATTAGTAATTGTAATTTTGCAAAAATAATTTCAGTGATTTAGGTTAAAAATAAAAATATAAGAAGAATCTATTGTGGAAGATAAAGCTGATCATTAACTCAGGCGAGGAGTGTTCGTCATCGAGCTGATTAGTGTATTGTGAATGTGCTAGTTGTTTGCATTACTGATGTCTCCCGCATACATGTGATTTGCTGTTTGTCTGATCATGGTGCATGCTTTTCTCCAAAGTTTAGCCCTATCAATGTTTATTAATTCAAGATCTTCTGATATCTAATGAGTGCAGAAGATCTGTCCAGAGATGAATACAAGCAGAGCCCCAGAGGAATGTTGTCCCTACAGAGGAGTGCAGGGGATTTTCTGATAATGTTACTGAAGAGGAAGGTCCTGGCAAAAATACCTTATGTTATTTTTCTACAGAGTCTGCAGAACTCATAGTCCTGAGCAAAAGCGCTGAAAAATACACTTATCACCCTTCCAAACAAAGATTGGATAGGTGATAAATATTTGATTGTTGGGGCCCAACTGCAGGGACCCCCAACCACACAGCCGTGGTGGCAGGAGTTTGAAAAGAGCAACTGTCAAGCATTCATGCTTCTGCTGCATTCTAGCTCTACTGAAGTTATAAGAACAACTAATAATTGTTTGGAGGAAAACCCACCTTATATGATTAACCTTGTTAAGGGTGTAAAGGATTCTTTCTGTGCTCTCTAGTTAATATGCTGAAAATGACAGCTCTTATGTCATCATTATCTTAACAATTGATTCATTCTGGTTGCTTATCCACCCTTGTATGTTTATAGTAGAGTCAGGGCATAACTGTCAGTTAAATGCATATTATGGATACTTAAAGGGGTTGTGCAACCTGTTTTATATCGATAACCTATCGTCTGGATAGGTCATCAGTATCTGATTGGGGCTGATCAGCTGTTGCAAGAGGAGGCTACCCTCCATGCAAGCTTTGCTTCCTCTTCATTACACTATGTGTTGTTTCCCTTGCAACGCTGATCACGGCATCTGTGGTGTTAGGCAGAGGGATGCAGCAACCACGTCTTCTGATCGGAGCCCCGCAGTAAAATTGTGGGGCTCCGATTGGTTAACATGGCAGCCTGGACTCTGCTGAAGCCTTCCAGGCCTGCCATGGTAATCTGTTTGATGAACTATGCACGAGGCATCATGGACAGTGTAAAATCCTATTTACTCTAATAGATCTCTATTAGAGTGAATAGGACAAGCGATCAAAATATCCCCGCTTCTAGCCCCTAAGGGGGCTAATATTTAAAGAGGACCTTTCACTTGTATAAACTATGTGAACTGAGTATGCTGCCATATAGAGCGGCGCCCGGGGATCTCACTGCACTTACTATTATCCCGGGCGCCGCTCCGTTCTCCCGTTATAGGCTCCGGTACCTTTGCTCCTTAAGTTATAGTAGGGGGGGGGGTCTTCCCTTGTCCTGTGGGCGTCTCCTTCTCCTAGGCTGCAGCGCTGGCCAATCGCAGCGCACAGCTCACAGCCTGGGAGTTTTTTTTCTCCCAGGCTGTGAGCTGTGCGCTGCGATTGGCCAGCGCTGCAGCCTAGGAGAAGGAGACGCCCACAGGACAAGGGAAGACCCGCCTACTATAACTTAAGGAGCAAAGGTTCCGGAGCCTATAACGGGAGAACGGAGCGGCGCCCGGGGATAATAGTAAGTGCAGTGAGATCCCCGGGCGCCGCTCTATATGGCAGCATACTCAGTTCACATAGTTTATACAAGTGAAAGGTCCTCTTTAATAAGTAAAAAAAAAAGGTCAAAAATAATAAAAAACAGCATAAATAAAATAAAAAATATAAATCACCCCCCTTTCCCAATTTTACATAGAAAATATATAAACAATAAAAAATTAACATATTAGGTATCGCCGTGTGTGAAAATGTCCAAACTATTAAATTTTTTAAGTTGTACATACCACAAACATAGTCAGACAAAAAACAAGCCCCATGTAGCGCTCTAGAACGAAATTTAAAGTGATTAAACAAAATAAAAACTATACGCGTTTGGTATTGCCGCAATCGTATTGAGCCTCAGAATAAGGACGTCATGTTATTTTTTGCGCACAATGAACGTCGTGATGTCACAATTTTGCCAAGGTTTTTGAGATTTTAAGTTTTTTTCCTAAATTTTACCCCACAAATAATTTTTTTACCTTTTTCCAATACAATACATGGTGAATTAAATGGCCACATTAAAAAATGCATCTTGTCACGCACAAAATAAGCCCTCATATGGCTTTATGAATGGTAAAATAAAAAAGTTATGGCTGTTGGAACGTGGGGAGGAAAAAAAAAAAAGTGAAAATGGAAATAGGCCTGGTTTTTGAAGGAGTTAAGTTTTTTGTTTTTTTTTGGTACTTATATATTGATGGTCTATCCCTAGTATAGGCCATATATTTCAGAGCTCTCCACACCCCCACTGATCAGTCATTTTTTAGGTAGCCACCAGAAACTATACAGTGAATGAATTTGGAAGCTAAAGGTTTCTGTCCAATTTGTAGTTTCTTCAAGTGTAGAATCTACACAGTGGAGAGAGCCTTTCGTCAGCTGTTTAGTTGTAGGTGCCTGCCTGAAACAGCTGATTGGTGGGGTTGTGGGGTGTTGGACCCCCACTGATCTGATATTAATGAATTTATGAGGATATGTCATGAATATCTAACTATATTCTTAGGTAGATCCTGATAACTGTTCACTGTACACGTGGAAAAAATTGATGTAACTCTATTTCAACGGACAGGTAGTATTAGTGTGTGCCGTTCTTTATAGTCGGTCAACAAGTGGAGCTTTCCACATGAAGTGAGCTTGACAGCTGTTTATCTTCGTAATGAGAATAACAGGGACCTGCTGTCAGCAAGACATGTATTATAGCCTTCACTTCCAAGCTATCATTTACAGATTTTTCCTTTTTAATGCAGATTGTTCTAGACACTGTTTAATTGAATTCTAGAAAAGTTGATTAACAAAATTTCTAGTTTGTAATTTAGCACAGGACTTTATTTTATTATATATTGCTTAAATAGATTTCAGATAGTCTATATTTACGATTTAAAAGGATCCTTTAAGTGATTCCTTCAGCCCTATCCACAGGCAGCACGATAAAGGGAAATAAGCCCACATGTTTCACTGGTAAAAACAAATGTGTGGGCAATTGCCACACTACAAAACCGTGGTAATTACATGTTTGTTGTATTTAATATGTTAGGCTACTTTCACACTGGCGTTTTAGTTTCCGTTTGTGAGCAGTGATGGCCAGTTCGCATTGTTCGCCCGCGAAAAATATGCGGGCTGCCATCTTTTTTTTTCACAAGTCCGGCGAGGCACAGGTAAGCCCTTACCTGTGTGCGAGCCGGTCTGAAAACAAGTGCGGTCAGTGGGAGCAGGCAGTTCCGAGAACAGCGACCGGTTCTCTTGTATTAATTGATGATGTGACTGCTGACAAAAGCAGCAGGATGATTTCTGAAGTGTTTCGGGCAATATTATCTGCTCATATTCAACCAAATGCTTCAGAACTCATTGGACAGGCACTTCACAGTGCAGATGGACAATGACCCAAAGCATACTGCAAAATCAACCAAAGAGTTTTTAAGGGAAAGAAGTGGAATGTTCTGCAATGGCCAAGTCAATCACCTGACCTGAATCTGATTGAGCATGCATTTCACTTGCTGAAGACAAAACTGAAGGGAAAATGCCCCAAGAACAAGCAGGAACTGAAGACAGTTGCAGTAGAGGCCTGGCAGAGCATCACCAGGGATGAAACCCAGCGTCTGGTGATGTCTATGTGTTCCAGACTTCAGGCTGTAATTGACTGCAAAGGATTTGCAACCAAGTATTAAAGGGAGTCTTTCACCGAATATGACCATTACAGACCACTCAGATCAGGTTCTCCATTACTTTCCCCAGATTACTATGGCACCTTTCATATTGCAGTCCATCGCCGATTTGCTCCAAAAAAATACTTTTGTACCATATGGTAACTAGGTTCTGAAGGTGCCCAGGGGCTGCGTTCATGCGGCCAGTGCCCAGGCCCCTGGGCTCTTTGCTTACCAAACCCCTCCTCTTTCACCCCTCTGGCCCGCCCTTGTTTAATCTGATTACCTCCTCCTCTCTGTCTGAAATCCTGGGCAGAGCAACAGGGACTTTTAATGCGCAAGCAGGGCGAATAAATTTGTATTATGAAGTGCTTAGATGGGCAGGTGTTTATTTTGATGTTTATTTTTGTGCGGGTGCTGAAGTGCCAAAATAAAGCACCAGTTCGGACATTTAATCCTGTTGTCTGCGAAGAAGTCTGTGATTGCGACCTCCTGAGAGGGATAGCGATCCCGCACACTATGTACATATGTGCTTGTGTGTACCATATTTCTCAGATTATAAAATATAAAAATCAGAAATTAGTTTTTTTTTATATTAAGAGTTGTGTTTAAATTTTTTATAAAATAACAGTCGGAGAAGTCGGGAAGGAATTTTTTATCCCCCTAAAGTGGGGAAAATGGCTTCTACCTCAGTTTTTTTTTTTTTTTTTGCCTTCCTCTGGATCAACTTGCAGGATGACAGGCCGAACTGGATGGACAAATGTCTTTTTTCGGCTTTATGTACTATGTTACTTTGTAACAGAACAATATTTTAGCAATGGAAACATGATCGTCAGTCACCAGCAGCATTAACAACTATCATTAGAGTGTCACTAACAAACGAGGAGAGATTTTAAGTACAGTACTTCTCTAGTCAGGGAACCCCAAAACCTCTGTCCAAAGTAATCAAGCTCATTTGCTCGCAATCACTGGTATCCCTGTCTTTAGTCTCTTCATACAGCATACAGTCTTCAGAGCCGTCTAAAGCCCCATTCACACGTCCGCAATATCGTTCCGTACGAAGTGCGGCCCGCCTCCTGAAATGCGGACCTGCACTTCTGGATCCACATTTCCGTTCCCGAATAAAAAAAAATATAATAGAACATGTCCTATTCTTGTCCGCAATTGCTGAAATGTACACTTGCTGGCAATGTAAATTGCATCGCCATGTCAGGCTACATTTGGACTATAAGACGCACTGTCATTTCCCATTCCCCACTTTTAAGGGAAAAAAGTGCATTTTATATTCCAAAAATACGGTATATATGAGACTATATATGTCTTGTTTGTGTATGTGAGACACTGTCATTTTCACCGTCATTGTAGGGTATTCAGTGCAGGATGATGGCAATGTTTTTTTAATTTCATTTCAGCACTATAACATATGGTAATTATTCAAGCTTTATAGTAATAACAGTATCACCTCAGATTAAGTTTAATGAAAATGTACAGTTTATTAACTAATTAAACTTGGTTAAAGTTCATATATCTTATTTAGTAATTAACAATATTTAAAGAGGTATTTTGGTTTTGTAACTTTTCAACTCGTGTAGCTCGTTGGTGTGTATGTGGTGCACTTAAACTAACCTGATATATATCAGCCTCTGAAGTGACTGAGGGTCATTTATCAAACTAGTGTGAAGTAGAACTGGCTTGGTTGCCCATGAGCGATGGTTGCTATGCATTTGCTTCACGCATCTCATTCGTGTAAAAGGAGCTTAAGGGCTCATTCAGACAATCTTGTATTTGCGCCCACATTCATTTCAATCGGACTGCAAAAGATAGGCATTTTTTCCATAGGGTGGCTGTTCCATTCTTGAAAATGCAGAAGGTGCACGGCCGGTATCTGTATTTTGCAGATCCGCAATTTGCGGACCGCAAAAGAGATACGTTCGTCTGAATGAGCCCTAAAGGTTTAACTGAAGCGTATGTTTTGTGTTGTTGCACCCATCCTGTTAGAAATACAGTACAGACCAAAAGTTTGGACACACCTTCTCAAATTGTAGATTCACACTGAAGGCATCAAAACTATGAATTAACACATGTTGAATTATATACATAACAAAAAAATGTGAAACAACTGAAAATGTCATATTCTAGGTTCTTCAAAGTAGCCACCTTTTGCTTTGATTACTGCTTTGCACACTCTTGGCATTCTCTTGATGAGCTTCAAGAGGTAGTCACCTGAAATGGTTTTCACTTCACAGGTGTGCCCTGTCAGGTTTAAAAAGTGGGATTTCTTGCCTTATAAATGGGGTTGGCACCATCGGTTGCATTGTGGAGAAGTCAGGTGGATACACAGCTGATAGTCCTACTGAATAGACTGTTAGAATTTGTATTATGGCAAGTAAAAAGCAGCTAAGTAAAGAAAAACAAGTGGCCATCATTACTTTAAGAAATGAAGGTCAGTCAGTCCGAAAGATTGGGAAAACTTTGAAAGTGTCCCCAAGTGCAGTCACAAAAACCATCAAGCGCTACAAAGAAACTGGCTCACATGCGGACCGCCCCAGGAAAGGAAGACCAAGAGTCACCTCTGCTGCGGAGGATAAGTTCATCCGAGTCACCAGCCTCAGAAATCGCAGGTTAACAGCAGCTCAGATTAGAGACCAGGTCAATGCCACACAGAGTTCTAGCAGCAGACACATCTCTAGAACAACTGTTAAGAGGAGACTGTGAGAATCAGGCCTTTATGGTAGAATATCTGCTAGAAAACTACTGCTAAGGACAGGCAACAAGCAGAAGAGACTTGTTTGGGATAAAGAAAACAAGGAATGGACATTAGACCAGTGGAAATCTGTGCTTTGGTCTGATGGGTCCAAATTTGAGATCTTTGGTTCCAACCACCGTGTCTTTGTGCGACGCAGAAAAGGTGAACGGATGGACTCTACATGCCTGGTTCCCACCGCGAAGCATGGAGGAGGAGGTGTGATGGTGTGGGGGTGCTTCGCTGGTGACACTGTTGGGGATTTATTCAAAATTGAAGGCATACTGAACCAGCATGGCTACCACAGCATCTTGCAGCGGCATGCTATTCCATCCGGTTTGCGTTTAGTTGGACCATCATTTACAAACCGGATTCCAAAAAAAGTTGGGACACTATACAAATCGTGAATAAAAACTGAATGCAATGATGTGGAGGTGCCAACTTCTAATATTTTATTCAGAATAGAACATAAATCACGGAACAAAAGTTTAAACTGAGAAAATGTACAATTTTAAGGGAAAAATATGTTGAATCAGAATTTCATGGTGTCAACAAATCCCCAAAAAGTTGGGACAAGGCCATTTTCACCACTGTGTGGCATCTCCCCTTCTTCTTACAACACTCAACAGACGTCTGGGGACCGAGGAGACCAGTTTCTCAAGTTCAGAAATAGGAATGCTCTCCCATTCTTGTCTAATACAGGCCTCTAACTGTTCAATCGTCTTGGGCCTTCTTTGTTGCACCTTCCTCTTTATGATGCGCCAAATGTTCTCTATAGGTGAAAGATCTGGACTGCAGACTGGCCATTTCAGTACCCGGATCCTTCTCCTACGCAGCCATGTTGTTGTGATTGATGCAGAATGTGGTCTGGCATTATCTTGTTGAAAAATGCAGGGTCTTCCCTGAAAGAGATGACGTCTGGGATAGGAGCATATGTTGTTCTATAACCTGAATATATTTTTCTGCATTGATGGTGCCTTTCCAGACATGCAAGCTACCCATGCCACACGCACTCATGCAACACCCTACCATCAGAAATGCAGGCTTCTGAACTGAGTGTTGATAACAACTTGGGTTGTCCTTGTCCTCTTTGGTCCGGATGACATGGCGCCCCAGATTTCCAAAAAGAACTTCGAATCGTGACTCGTCTGACCACAGAACAGTCTTCCATTTTGCCACACTCCATTTTAAATGATCCCTGGCACAGTGAAAACGCCTGAGCTTGTGGATCTTGCTTAGAAATGGCTTCTTCTTTGCACTGTAGAGTTTCAGCTGGCAGCGGCAGATGGCACGGTGGATTGTGTTCACTGACTATGGTTTCTAGAAGTATTCCTGAGCCCATTCTGTGATTTCCTTTACAGTAGCATTCCTGTTTGTGGTGCAGTGTCGTTTAAGGGCCCGGAGATCACGGGCTTCCAGTATGGTTTTATGGCCTTGACCCTTACGCACAGAGATTGTTCCAGATTCTCTGAATCTTCGGATGATGTTATGCACAGTTGATGATGATAGATGCAAAGTCTTTGCAATTTTTCGCTGGGTAACACCTTTCTGATATTGCTCCACTATCTTTCTGCGCAACATTGTGGGAATTGGTGATCCTCTACCCACCTTGGCTTCTGAGAGACACTGCCACTCTGAGAAGCTCTTTTTATACCCAATCATGTTGCCAATTGACCGAATTAGTGTTAATTGGTCTTCCAGCTCTTCGTTATGCTCAAATGTACTTTTTTTTTTTCCAGCCTCTTATTGCTACTTGTCCCAACTTTTTGGGGATTTGTTGATTTATTTTTCCTTTAAAATGATACATTTACTCGGATTAAACGTTTGATCTGTCATCTACGTTCTATTACAAATAAAATATTGACATTTGCCATCTCCACATCATTGCATTCAGTTTTTATTCACAATTTGTTTAGTGTCCCAATTTTTTGGGAATCCGGATTGTATTTTTCAATAGGACAATGACCCCAAACACACCTCCAGGCTGTGTAAGGGCTATTTGACCATGAAGGAGAGTGATGGGGTGCTGCGCCAGATGACCTGGCCTCCACAGTCACCGGACCTGAACCCAATCGAGATGGTTTGGGGTGAGCTGGACCGCAGAGTGAAGGCAAAAGGGCCAACAAGTGCTAAGCATCTCTGGGAACTCCTTCAAGACTGTTGGAAAACCATTTCAGGTGACTACCTCTTGAAGCTCCTCAAGAGAATGCTAAGAGTGTGCAAAGCAGTAATCAAAGCAAAAGGTGGCTACTTTGAAGAACCTAGAATATGACATATTTTCATTTGTTTCACACTTTTTTGTTATGTATATAATTCCACATGTGTTAATTCATAGTTTTGATGCCTTCAGTGTGAATCTACAATTTTCATAGTCATGAAAATAAAGAAAACTCTTTGAATGAGAAGGTGTGTCCAAACTTTTGGTCTGTACTGTACATTGCCCGTTTGCCCTTTCGTAATATATTAAATAGATCTGGAATTCCCATATGCATTTAGTGCATGCCTGAAATTACTAAAGTCTGGCCCTGTACAGCTATCATTTTCTGAGCTTGGAATAGTCTTTTGCTGCTTCTATAGAAAAGTTTCATTAAAATATGTTTGAAAGCTCAGATTGCCTTTATTGTTCTGAGGTTTTCATAATTTACATTGCAATTCACATTTTCGAGTAGTTATTTTTTTCCTTGGGGTTTATTTGCTTTGAATTGTAAGTATTTGTGGAGTAGAATATAGATATTCAGAATCTTCTGAATAGAATCTGGGAACATCGGAGAGGGGAAATAAACAGATCGATAGCAGGAGAGCGATGGATAATAGGACCGTACTAATCCACGCTTCTCACTCAGCCCTCTTATTGTAATTAAAGGCATTATCATCTTCAGTTCAGATAGCTTCCAGTCATTGCTGCTTTTACCATTTCATTTTCGGAACCTGATTGGCTTCAAAATCAATGTTCTTGTAATATTTTGACAAATATAGGTGTCCTGAATTACATTCTTAGCCGACACGGTTATCGGGCACAAAGCTGTCAAGTATTCAGAATATTGTTCTATGTCTACATTGTCTTTCAGTCTAGTTTACCATTATATACATGCAGATGAACAGTGATGGTGCTTGTCCCATCATTTATGGTGTCAGCCTAGTCAGGTTCCTGGCTTGGACTTTACAGACTCTGTTTCTGCCATAGAATCCATCAATTTGTAACACAAATAGTATCAGTTATCAAAATGGTGTACAGGGCAGGATGTATAGTCACGCTTGTTGTTCCAGGGGTTGTTCTTATTGCCATAAATAATACAAGTTTATTAAAGGGAATCTGTCGCTACAAAAAGCAGTGAAATCTGCAGGCAGCTTGTTATAGAGCAGGAGGAGCTGAGCAGATTGATGTAGAGTTTTGTGGGAAACGATTCAGTAAAAACTTTTAATTTATACATTTAGAGGGGTTGTGCAGTGGTCATCAGTATCAGATCTGCGCAGACTCCCAGCACCCGACTCCCAGCATCCCTGCCAATCAGCTGGCTTTTTAATGATCAGGAATTTTTATTTTTTTTTTCATTTTCATTTTTGCTCCCAGCCATACCTTTTTTATTTTTTTTTTTTTTTTGCGGAACAAGGTGCACTTTCTATTTGCACCATACGGTATATGATTGCATAAAATGTGGTGGAAAGCAATTTTAAAAAAAATCCGAATTGGGTGGAATTATAAAAAAAAATACTCCATTCTTCGACAGTTTTATGCTGTGATTTACACCATTTTCTATGCGCTAAAACAGGCCTGTTACTTTTATTCTCCAGGTCAGTATAATTACGACGATACCACATACGTATAATTTTGTTATCCCTTTCATCGTCATATTCTGACCCCTCTAACAGTTTTTGTTTAGTTATTTGTACTGAGCTGTGTGAGAACCCAGAACGCACATGTGAGTGCACACCCAGTTTCTAGGACATACAGATGCCGAAATCACATTTGACCATGGCATCTGAAGGGTTAAAAAGTCTGCGACCGGCATTGCCACCGGACGAGAACATTAGTACTTTGTGTCTGCAGTTTAAAACAGCCGACGCTGGGAGCAGGGTGAGTATATTACCGGTGAGCGGCACGACACATGTGGGGGGGTTTTCTTGAAATTGGATACCCCCATTAATCTTTGCATGTCTATGTTGTACAGAGAATGTTCTGCATTTAGTGTTGTATAGCTGTGTGTTAAAGGGATTGTGTTCAGGAAAGGTCATCAATATCAGATCGGTAGTGGTCCAATCTGCTGTATGTCTTTAAGTGTTACTCCAGTTTTTCTACACTAACGCTCTACTGGATTGTGACTTTTTTAAACAAGTCTTAGTGATAGAGCTAGAGTGAATCTCTTTAAAGGGGTTGTCCGGTTTCCGATATTGATGACCTGTCTTCAGGATAGTCCATCAATATCAGATAATTGGGGTTTGGACACTCGACACCCCCCCCCCCCGCTGATCAGCTGTTTGAAGGGAAGGCAGCAGTCATGTGAGTGCTGTGCTCTCTTCACGGTTTACCTGCTCACCATCCAAATTGCAGAGGTAAGCAGTGTAATTGCAGCTCCTACGTCCTGTTCACTTCAATAGGAAGGATCAGTTGTAGGTACAGTCTGTCCCATTAACGAGCCTATTTTCGGCCTTACTGACCAAGCAATTAATTTTTTTAATTTTTTCATCGTCGCATTCCAAGAGCTGTAACTTTTTTTTTTTTAATATGTAGCCTTATGGGGTCTTGTTTTTTGCGGGAACAAGTAGTAGTTTTTACTGGCGCCATTTTGGGATACACATAACTTACTGATTAACTTTTATTAGCTTTCTGGGAGGGGATAGGAAAAAACTGCAATTCTGCAACTGAGTTTTTCCGTTCTAAATTTTGTGGCTTTCATTTTTTCGGCATACATAAGTTTATTCTCTGGGTCAGTATGATTACAGCGATACCAAATACATATATATTTTTTTTATGTTTACTACTATTGCGCAATAAAAACCCTTTTAAAAAAATATGTTTTCACTGCATCCCAAGACCATACATTTTTTTTATTTTTCTTCCTACGGAGCTGTGTGAGGGCTTGATTCTTGCCAGACAACTTGTAGATTTCATTGCTACATTGGGATGCATACAATTTTTTTTATTGCTTTTTATCCCAGTTTTTTGGTAGCAACTGAGCAAAAAGCTGAAATTCATCAATTTTTTTTTTTTTTTTTTATGACTTTTACCTTGCTGGATAATTTACATGATATTTGCGTAGTGCGGGTCAGAGTGGTGCAGTGTGCTGGGAAGTACTGGAAGCATGCTTGGGCCCTACACTAGGCCTCGTCCTGCCTTCACTGGCAAATTGCACCAGCGAACTTACTTGTAGGGTGCCGATGACATACAGAGGGAGTGGGCCATGAAATGGTGGCAGCATACCCTAAGGCCCCTTTCACACGAGCGAGTTTTTCACGCGGGTGCGATGCGTGACATGAACCCCTAGCACCCGCACTGAATCCTGATCCGTTAATTTCAATGGGTCTGTGTACATGAGCGCTTTTTTTCACGGATCAGTTCTGTGTTTCGTGAAAAACGCAGCATGTTCTATATTCTGTGTTTTTCACACAGCCCTGGCCCCATAGAAATGAATGGGGCTTCAGTAAAAACGCATTGCATCCGCAAGCAAGTTCGAGTGCAATGCGTTTTTCACTGATGGTTGCTAAGAGATGTTGTTTATAAACCTTCAGCTTTTTATCACGCGCGTGAAAAACTGAACGCAATAGCAGACAAAACTGACTGAACTTGCTTGCAAAACGGTGCAAGTTTCCCTGAATGCACCCTGAACGCATCCGGAGCCAATCCGCCATGCTCATGTGAAAGAAGCCTAAGGCCTCTTAGTAACCACCGTAAAGAGGCGTATGGGTGGTCACTAAGCAGTGTAGAGAGTGCAGTGTCTGCACGGGTGCTGAATTCTCTTCCAACAGCTGATCGGCAGGGGTGCAAGGACTCGGATCCCCACCAATCTGATATTGATTACTTATCCTGAGGATAGGTCATCACAAAAAAAAAAAAAGCAGACAACCCGTGTAATATACGTGTAGAAGTATATATGGATGGTATTTTATTGCATTTTGATACCATGTTTATACTTTTAATAGTGGTGTTGCTGTAAGTTGGAGACTGTAAGACATTTGATATCAATTAGGAGCACTAGGCGTACTCCAGGAATTGTGTTATACATGGTGCTGGGCCTGAGGGGGCAGTGCATGACTTCTTTTAAGCACTGTGTCTGTTTTTCCCATAGTGTTCCTTTAAAATCCCTTATTTGTTTCCTGTAATTGGTTAACTATGTGGCCACAAGTGATATGGCGTCTTACAGTATTGAGTTCACACACCGCGCTGGATTCACTTAACGAGATTGATTAATTTGGGATCTATGCTGGCCTTTCTTCTCTGACTCAATCAGGCCTGCTTACTTTTCACTAAAGAACAACATCTTTCTTCTTAAGTAACATCTCGATGCGATATACAGTGTGCGGTATCCCTGGATTGAATTATCCGGGTGACATAATCAGTCACTGGACATCATCAATGTCCGCGGTTGTTAAAAATAGACAGAGCTATAGCCTAGATCCCTAGAACATTATGGCTCTCACCGTGAATATCCTGAAGACTCGAAATTCTTCGCCCCCCTTTAACCCTTTAGGTCCACGTGGGATTTCTCCACAGCTGTTATTTAAACATCAGTGATTGTGTGGGCTCTCTGGAGCTCTCTTACTCATTTCCGTGCACACGAACGCAGATATGCTGTTTGATATCAGGCAAGAACCCGGCAGCTAAGAAATTGGTATGGCAACGTGTCGCCCCTCTTGTGATTGCTTATCAGGCATTTTATTTTAAAAATAGCATTGTGAAAATGTTATATATTCCATGCAGGAAATGTTATGTGCCCACAGGCAATATTTTACATGATGTAGGTACAGGACACCAACATTACAGCTCGGCAAACATCTCCTTCTGATTAGTTGACATGACCAAAGAGACTCTCTGAAGAAGAACTTCCGTAGACTGTGTGGTGGTCAGACATCCTCATCACCAGTGTATATTTCAACCTCGTACAGTTTGCGTCACTGGTATTTATCACATTTTTTGTGTCAGGCTATTGTTATTAGAAGTATCATAATCATTTTGGTTTTCACAGAAATGGCTCGAGTCATAAGATGCTGTCCTGATCTGGACACAGGATCTGCAGATTATTAATATTAAAGGGGCTGTCTCATTTAGAAAAATGTTGTTCCCCATTAGAGAATTCTGAGTTAATAGAGGGGTCTTCGGGTCTTGACCAGAGCGAGTACAAAGGTTGTCTCTCTTGACCTGAGGTTTCTGTTCAGTCCTCCATAAAACAGATAACTGCGTGATTTGCATGAGTGCTGTGCAATGCTTAATCTCTCCTGTGGTGGCGCTGTAGGGGAATTGAACACTTACCGCCTGGTCGCCTCACATATTACAGCTAAGTGCTGGAGGGGCACCGCTTATTGTTAGGAGACCCATGAATAACTAGATATCGTTGAGAGTGGACTTTTCCACACAGTCTTTCCTGAACATCTTCCTGTTAGGCCATGTTAGGTCGGTTTTACACTGACGAGCAAGAATGCATTAAAGGTGTTATCCAGTAAAAGATATTTCTGACTTATCCTCAGGATAGGTCATCAGTATCAGATCTCTGGGGGTGCAACACTCGGGACCCCCGCTGATCAGCTGTTACAAGAGACCTTGAGCGCCACAGCCTCTTCCTAGTTTACTGTACATTGGTCAAATGGCCAAGTTGCAGCTCAGCCCCATTTAAATCTATGAGGCTGAGCTGCAATGCCAAGCGCTGCCAGGAGCCTGCATTGCTCAGCAGAGCTCCGGTGAGTGCAGTGTATCCCTGAAACAGCTGATCAGGAGGGATGCCGGAACTTGGACTCCTTTAAAATAACCCTTTTAAAGGAGTTTTCCACTTTTTTAGATATTGATGACCTATCCTGCACATAAGTGCTTGTTCACACAACCGTGTGAAGCCCGTGCCTATGCTGTGGACCGCAAATTGCGGTCCGCAATGCATGGGCACTATCCATGGGGCAGCCGCATGGGGATTGAAGACCCATTCACTTGCAGAGGCACAGAACAGAACCCCAGAAAGCACCGTAGTGGTTCCGTAGTGTTCTGTTCCATGCTTCCGTTCCGCACCGTTCAGCATCTCCGGATTTGCGGACCCATTGAAGTGAATGGGTCCACATCTGTGATGGGGAATGCACACGTTTGTGTGAATGAGCCCTAAGGTTGGTCTAGGGCCAAAACCTGGCACCCCCACCAATCAGCTGTTTGCGGCAGGCGAGGAAAACATGCCAGTGTACACGCTCCAGTCTGCAGGCAGCAGCGAGGATGGAACACTAGGGGCATGAACATTTTCCACTGTGAAGGTAAGGCACTCCGGACGTGGAGTCTGCGTAGTAGAACACATAAGCGGAGCACGCACATCCGGCAGGATGGGGTTTTGGCACTGGAACCATTTTGAATTACACCATTTAGAGAGGCCAGCACTGCCAAAACAGTGTGCAGGCACTGTACAGTACAGAGGAGCAGCATCGCAGAAACACTATGGTGATCCGTCTGCACCGATCCGTGATCAGTCATGTTCTATTTTTTTGTGGTGTGGAGGTACGGACAGAAACGCCATGGAAGCAGTCCGTAGTGCTTCTGTGGTGTTTTGTGCCTCTGTTCCGCACCGCAGCTCCGGATTGCGGACCCATTTTAGTGAATGGGTCCGCAACCGTGATGAGGGGAGCACACGGCCAGTGCCTGCATATAGCAGAACAGCTGTTTACGGGCCACAATATGGCCGGGCAATGGCTGTGTCCATGAGGCCTTATTGTGAGCTAAAACCAGAAGTGAAGCTGACTCAGAGATGAGGTATAATGGAAAGATATTCACCCCAAATGAGTGATGGAAATAACTGACCAAATAACTGAAGTATGAACTCAACCTAATCTAAATATATAAAAGTGGCCAACCCCTTGATGATCACACACTCCTATACCACAAATGGCATCTAGCACACACCACCTACCTACCCTAGCTGCAAATACTGCGCAATATAGGCTACGTTCACACTAGCGGTTTTTGCGGATCCGTCATGGATCTGCAAAAATGCTTCTGTTACAATAATACAACCGCATTCATCCGTTCAGAACGGATCCGTTTCTATTATCTTTAACATTGCCAAAACGGATCAGTCTTGAACACCATTGAAAGTCAATGGAGGACGGACTATTGTGCCAGATTGTCAGAGAACACGGATCCGTCCCCATTGACTTGCATTGTGTTCCAGGACGGATCCGTTTGGCTCTGCATCGTCAAGCGGACAGCAAAACGCTTCAAGCATTGTTTTGGTGTCCGCCTCCAGAGCAGAATGGAGACTGATCGGAGGCAAACGGATGCATTCTGAGCGGATCCATTCAGAATGTATTAGGGCAAAACTGATCCGTTTTGGACGGATGAACGGATCTCGCAAACGGAAAGCCAAAATGCTTGTGGGAAAGTAGCCTCACAGTAATGGCAGAAGTTCAACCACTGGAGCCAGCTGACGTTCTTCCATGAACCGTTGGTTCACAAGTGACGGCAAATCCAGCGAAATAATCTGCTGCAGTTTTTGCAGCATTTCCCCAGCAAAAACCTCAACAAAACTGTTTGTATCACCTGTGGTTTTTACTGCAGGAAAATCAGCGAGCTGGACCTTTTTCTCCACAAGAGGGGAAATCCGCAAGAAAGTTCTTTAGCCTAAATTGACATGCTGCAGATTTCAATACCGCTCCACAGGTCAATTTCCGCTGCTGTTTGTACACGGCGTGCATGATATTGCAGAGGCATAGATTAGCAAGTGGTACGGGGAATAGAAGTCCAGTGCACTTAAGGAAAAAAGTCCTGATGTCATTGTCATATAACCGAACATCCAGTGAAAGATTCCCGGAATCAGTTAACAGAACGAGGGAGGAACGGCTAGGGCAAACGAGCGCCGATAAAAGTGTTCTCATCCATCAGCGCTCACACTGCCCATACATCAGGCAATCGAATAGCACCTTTACATGTCTATTATATGTTTTTATGACCATCTGTTTTGGGCACCTTCTTGCTTTATAAAAAAAATGTAGATTGCGTATTACTGCAGCCATTGTCCTTTTTTCATATCCCAAATAAAAGACAGCCATGTGAGGCAGACCTGTCACATTAGAGTGCGCGTGCCGACAGTAACGTTCATGCTTTTATTTGTAGGCAGCAATTATCCACTTAGTTTGGTATTGAATTTTAGTTAGAAAAAAAGCATATTTGCTAATCTTGTAATAGAGTATAGAAATGTATAATGGGACAAATCCATTTTAGACGCACAAAAAAATGCAGAAAGAAGAAAAAACGGTTTCAAAACTGTATAAAAGGTAAGTAACCCTTTGTAGCCATTATCTATTAGCTTTGGCTCATTGCCATCTACAGCAGAAATAAGATATTTCAGAATGGTGGTTAAGAAGTAAAGCTTATTTCTGTCCACATGGCATTGAAGCTCTTTATGCATATACCTGGTTGACTTGCAGTCTTGCTTACAATCCAGAATGGAAATACAGGTCCCCAGCACTACAGTCCTGAAGGACACGTGATTATTTTGAGCGGTCTGACCCAGCTTACATTCTTTACTGGAGAACAAGGTAGAGAGGTCCTGCCTAGGAGAGTTCTAGCTAAGCTCAGGGCATGGCAATCATGGAGATGTGCAGCTGCCAACAGTAAAGCATTGGAGGGAATGTTAAGAACTGGCGGTGTCTATAAAGTTATATCTGCAGGTGTGTTAAAAAAAAAACATTTTAAAGGAGTTCACCATGATTTTCATATTGATGAGCTATCCTCAGGGTAGGTCATCAGTGTGAGACTGGGGGGTGTCGGACTCCCAGTACCCTGCTGATCAGCTTTTTGAAGAGGCCTCAGCTCTCACAACTTGCCAATCTGAGCACCTTACATAGTATAGCGGCTGTGCTTGGTAATGCAGCTCAAGACCATTCACTTGAACTTGACTGAGCTGCACCTAGGCCACATGACCGATGTACGGTGACGTCACTGGCCTACGAAGAGGCCTAAGCGCTCACAGGAGTGCCACAGCCTTTTAATACAGCTGATCTCTCCAGGATTTACACATTGATAGGTCATCAGTATAGATCGACAGGGGTCCGACCCACCACTGGTCTCATATTGATGACCTATCCTGAGCATGGGTCATCAATTTGTAAATCCTGAGAAGCCCTTCAAGTATTATGCCATATCTAAGTTGTCCCTACAAGACAGTCACTTATTGGACACATGACATACAGTATATTGGGTTACAGAAATGTGTCCAGGGGATTTATAAATATATGGGGTCATTTATCAAACTGGTGTAAAGTAGAACTGGCCTTCACTTTTCATTTTTGACGGCATCTTTGGAAAATGAAAGGTGGCATCTGATTGGTTGCTACAGGCAACTAAGTCAGTTCTACTTTACACCAATTTGATAAATGACCCCATATATTTATAAATCCCCTGGACACATTTCTGTAATGTTTGTCCTTTAGGAAAACACGGAACAGGAAAGTTAGAAGACCTTATTATCCTTCAGGAGGTTGTCACAACAACGTATCTCCTATCCTGTGTGATAAGTGCCCGATCAGCATGGGTCTGACTGCAGGGTCCCCACCGATCACTAGAATTGGGGCCTATTATCTATTATCACAGTACACACTATGGAATATAGCATATTGGTGCGTTATACCTGAAGTTTGTCAGTCACCCCTGCAGTTGCCAGCTTAGAAAAAAAAAAAAAAAAGATTAAAAGGAAATTAAATCAGTTTGGAATGTATACAGTGGAGGACTTCTAGATTGATAGAGGTATTTGATGTAAATAATCTGTGATGGACACCATGATGAGACGACAATTTTCTACCTGCTGGATAAATAGTCAACTTTATGTGAAATTGTCTTGAAGACAAAGCAAACCAGAATGACTAATGTTGGTTTATGTCATTTGTGATATGATTCATGCAGCCGATGAGCTGAATACTCCTTACCTACAGCTATTCATGTAGCGCCATTGTTATCTATATAGCTGCATTGATTATGATTTTTCTTGTACTGTAAAGAAGCTTTCTCTAACCGCCTATTAAACTCCAGACAACTTAGAAGTGCAACACGTCCTCATTGCCCTTAAAGGCGGCTGTTACTTCTTTCTAAAGTTTTTCTTTACCTAATGTACTTCTGAGATGACCAAGTGCCTACAACCCTGATATAATATGATATCTGTTTCTCAGCATCACAAGTTAATTGCTGAATAACACAAATCTAACACGGCATGCCTGTCCAAGCAATTATAGCGTTGGCTTTTAAAAATGTGCCATGATGTGTGATAATTGAGGGCTTTGTTGTACATGTGATAGCTTTGTTAAGGGCCGTATGCAGGTTGGTTGGGGGGGGGGGGTCCCTGAGTAAGAATTTGATGGGAGATCTTTACCCCGTTTATTGGTGCTGTTCAGTAGTAACCAATCCACAGTAGTTTCAGACTAACAGATCCTCCATAGCTTATGCCATATGAAACCATATGAAACGCTCATGTCTGCCTGAGGGTAGTATCGGACTAGCAGATCCTCCATAGCTTATGCTAGAACCATATGAAAAGCTCATGTCTGCCTGAGGGTAGTATCGGACTAACAGATCCTCCATAGCGTATGCTAGAACCATATGAAACGCTCATGTCTGCCTGAGGGTAGTATTGGACTAACAGATCCTCCATAGCGTATGCTAGAACCATATGAAACGCTCATGTCTGCCTGAGGGTAGTATCATAAAGGTTACTGGATGGTGAAGACCACTTAGAGGCGTTAGCCATTGGATAATTTTGTTTCTACTCTACTAATCTGTTTTAGTATTAATCTACACCAGGTATCAGAAATCTCTGGCACTTAAGCAGTTGTGAAACTACAACTCCCAGCATGCAAACTTACTAGGCTGTTCTTGGAGTTCCCATAGAAGTGATTGGAGCATGCTGGAATTTGTAGTTTTGCAACAGCAGGTTGCTGACCGCTCTACAATAAGTCTGGGTTCATATCCCTTACTTGCCATCTGTTTAACATATATAAAAAACATATACGTTAACGGATGCATAAGACGGATGCCATACAGTGGCATCTGTTCACTGTAGTGTTCCTTTGTTTAAAAAAAAAAATATTGTAGACTTTAACATATACATTATTTTTTTTACCAGACTCAGAATAAAAAAGTGCGGTGTGCTACGCTTTTGTAGCCTCCCCCCAATGTCTACATTAAACTAGTGTTCCTCAACTCCAGTCTTCCTTGCCCACCTCCCAGTCTTGATTTCAGGATATCCTACAGAATTTAAATGTTCCTGTGGTAAGTACTGATGCATGGACAATAATTATATTAGGCTACTTTCACACTAGCGTTCGGGGCTCCGCTTGTGAGTTCCGTTTGAAGGCTCTCACAAGCGGCCCCGAACGCATCCGTCCAGCCCTAATGCATTCTGAGTGGATGCGGATCCGCTCAGAATGCATCAGTCTGGCAGTGTTTGGCCTCCGCTCCGCTCAGCAGGCGGACACCCGAACGCTGCTTGCAGCGTTTGGGTGTCCGCCTGGCCGTGCGGTGGCAAACGGATCCGTCCAGACTTACAATGGAATTCAATGGGGACGGATCCGTTTGAAGTTGACACAATATGGCTCAATTTTCAAACGGATCCGTCCCCCATTGACTTTCAATGTAAAGTCTGGACGGATCCGTCTGAGGCTACTTTCACACTCAGAATTTTTTCTAAACTATAATGCAGACGGATCCGTTCTGAACAGATCCCATCGTCTGCAATGAGCGGATCCGTCTGTGCAGACCCCAGACGGATCCGCTCTGAACGCCAGTGTGAAAGTAGCCTTACCTGCTCAGCAATATCATATTGTGGCACATTATACCACTCCAACAGAGCCAAATACCACAGTCCATCACAAAATACTGCTCCATCAGCAAAACATACATCCCCAAAAACTTCCACTGGCCGACTGTGAGGAAAGCTCAGGCGGCCCCTTGGGCATCTGCTCACCGGCAAATTACCCTGAATGTAGCATTGATTATAACTAAAATGGTGACGGACGTTACATCTGAGACTAAAATAAATTTTCTCTATTGTATGTGATAAGTCACTTTTTTTTTTTTTTTTTTTTTTTTTTTACTTCAGTGTCTAGTTTATCTTTACCTGGTGACTTATCTGGAGCTGCTGCAATGGACACAATTGGTTCTTGAGTTAGTTAAAAAAAAAAAAAAACAGCCGCCGTTAAGTATAGGGAGCCACTAATGGAGTGCTTTAATAATGTCTAATTACCATGAAGTATTTCACTTAATGTCACGCTGTATTTTATTTAATGTCCTATTATCATTGTATTTTACATGTCCAGCCTGTCACTTTCATGACTTGACCATAACTTTTTTTTGGAACATTTTGAATTAATAGAGTGCAAAAATAATCGAGAGATTTGCAAGGCACATTCAAATGTTAATTTCCAATTTCATCAAGCACAACATTAATGTCTCTGATGGTGCCATTCTCTTTCACACCTCTGGAGGTGATTGAAATGCGGGCCTTTAAAGTGAATTCTGATAACCAGCGTATGGCAACTCCAATTAGCTTCACTTTGCCCTGAAGTGCATCACAAACAGTAACAAGGTCTCCTAGGACCACTACTTTTGCTAGCTCCGTAGTCATTTTTCCTCATTAGTTCCTTTCAATTGGCACTAATGCCATGTACCAAACATCTGAGTGATAGACAACAAAAAAACATGAAGACGAAAAAAGAAAAAAAAACTTTGCCTGTTCTACATACAATTATTTTCCATAATTTAAGTCTCTCTTGAATTCGTTTGATAGTTTAAAAGCTGACATTTCTTTATTCTATTAACCTTTCCACCTTGTGGAAGTCATAGAACTTTTTAGTGTGGCGCTCTGGTGAGTTTTTTTGCTCTTCCCCCCCCCCCGAAGCATGTTTAAGAATAAAATATGAACAAAATTGTTCATGTCAAAACCACTATGGCTTTCACCGTTAAACACTGGATCTTTTTAATAATACTAACTTAAAGAGGACCTTTCACTCGTATACAAACTAAAAACTAACTCCATCAGTGGGCAGAGCGGCGCCCAGGGGTCCCCCTGCACTTACTAGTATGCCTGGGCGCCGCTCCGTTCGCCCGGTATAGGCTCCGGTGTCTCAGCTCCGACGGAGCTGAGACACCGGAACCTATACCGAGCGAACGGAGCGGCGCCCAGGCATACTAGTAAGTGCAGGGGGACCCCTGGGCGCCGCTCTGCCCACTGATGGAGGTAGTTTGTATACGAGTGAAAGGTCCTCTTTAAGTCCTTATGTGTTAACATAGGACATACTGTAGATCAGGGGCGTACCTAGAGCATTTGGCACCCGGGGCGAACCCTTTGTTTGGCACCCCCCCCCCCCCCCCCCCCCCAAGAAAGTTAAGAAAACATGCACAAACCTTTTTCAATGTTTTCAATAATATTTATTACAAAACATTCAGACATCCGCATGTGTTTTGCGGATCCGATCCATGTATCAGTGGATCCGTAAAAATCATACGGACCTCTGAATGGAGCCTTACAGGGGGGTGATCAATGACAGGGGGGTGATCAGGGAGTCTATATGGGGTGATCAGGGGTGATCAGTGGTTCATAAGGGGCATCTCCTCTCCTACATAGCGCCACATACCTCTTACATCCAGTGATGTCACCTTTGATGTAGACGTTCTCTTTCCTCATCTTCTCCATTCAAACCAGACCGCCATGATGATTTTTCTGCCATCTCCCGTCTCTGCAGAGATTGAGAAACAGACATTAGTTTCCTGCCACCCCCAATACTATACTGCAGAAACAGTCCCCCTGGAAATACTACTATAGTGCCCTAGTAATCATGTTCCTCATAGCCCCCAGTAATAGTATAGCTCCCCATAATACCCCCTAGTAGTACTAATGTTCCCTATAATATGACAGTACATGAAATACCCCCGCTTAGTGCCCGCAGTTGAGCTAATGTCCCCATAATGTATGCCAGTATAAAATACCCCTATATAATGCCCCAGTAAATGCCCTCATACTGCTCCTCTCCCCCTTCCCCATAGTGTCCCCCATAATATGCCAGTAAAAAAATGCCCCTTAGTGCCCCCAGCAGATGCCCCTATAGTGCTCCTCCCCCACAATGTGTCAGTAAAAAAAAATGCCCCTTCTTAGTGCCACCATATGCCTCAATAGTGCTCCACTCCCCCATAGTGCCGCTCTCCCCTATAGTGCCTCCCATAATGTGCCAGTAAAAAATGCCCCCTTAGTGCCACCAAATGCCAGTGCCCCCCATAATGTTCCAATACAAAAGACCTCTTTAGAGCCCCCACTTCCCCATAGTGCCCCCAAATAATGCCCCTATAGTAACACCAAATGCCCCATAGTGCTGCTCTCCCCTATAGTGCCCCCCAGAATGTGCCAATAATTAAAAAAAAGCCCACAGATACCCCCATGGTGCCCCCCCATAATGTGCCAGTAAGAAATGCCCCCATAGTGCCAGCTCCCCCCCTATAGTGCCAGCCCCCCCCTATAGTGCCAGCCCCCCCTATAGTGCCAGCTCCCTCTATAGTGTCAGCTCCCCCTATAGTGCCAGCTGTCCCTATAGTGCCCCCCCATAGTGCTAGTTCCCCCATAGTGCCAGATCTCCCCCCTATAGTGCCAGATCTCCCCCCTATAGTGCCAGATCTCCCCCCTATAGTGCCAGATCTCCCCCCTATAGTGCCAGATCTCCCCCCTATAGTGCCAGATCTCCCCCCTATAGTGCCAGATCTCCCCCCTATAGTGCCAGCTCCCCCCATAGTGCCAGCTCCCCCCATAGTGCCAGATCTCCCCCCATAGTGCCAGATCTCCCCCCCATAGTGCCAGATCTCCCCCCCCATAGTGCCAGATCTCCCCCCTATAGTGCCAGATCTCCCCCCTATAGTGCCAGATCTCCCCCCTATAGTGCCAGATCTCCCCCCTATAGTGCCAGATCTCCCCCCTATAGTGCCAGATCTCCCCCCTATCGTGCCAGATCTCCCCCCTATCGTGCCAGATCTCCCCCCTATAGTGCCAGATCTCCCCCCTATAGTGCCAGATCTCCCCCTATAGTGACCCCCCATAGTGCTAGTTCCCCCATAGTGCCAGCTCCCCCCCCCCATAGTGCCAGATCTCCCCCACATAGTGCCAGCCCCCCCCCCCCCCCCCCGCAAAGAGGAAAAAAAAACGAATACTTACCTCCATCAGCTCAGCAGCGATGCAAGCCTTTTCCGGCCTGTGTCCCTGCTGTGTGCTGCCGGGCGCAGGCATCGCGATGATAATGACATCATCGCGCTGCCTGAGCCGGCCTCTGATAGGCTGCAGGCATTAGTGCCTGCGGCCTATCAGAAGAACAGGGGAGGGACACGCCTCTCCCTCCCCTGCCCCACAGCACACAGCGGCCGCAATTACATCCAGGGCCGCGCCGCCTGTGGCGATCGGCGGTGCGGCCCTGAAGAATAAAAAATATAATTTTTTTTTTTAAAGACAGGCGGCCTGGCACCCCCCTTGTGAGTGGCACCCGGGGCGGCCCGCCCCCCCTTGGTACGCCACTGCTGTAGATGTAGTACAAGGGTAGCTATAGACTAGTGGTGGCATAAGGGGCCACATCTTATTGAATGCAAAAAGGGATTGCCACAAAAGCAGTCTATGTGAAATAGACCTCTTGTATTTAAACAAAATCTTTACTGAACTTAAACAAGATTTATGTCACGAACCAGCGGATGTTAACCCACTGTGCCAGGTGTCCCACCTCCTCTAAGGGCGTTGTCTAAGTGTACCCTTCGATTCTTCACAGTACCCCTTATGGTGGGGATAGACTTTCCTGAGGGGAACACCAGGTTGCTACCTCTTGAGGAGGGTAGGCACACAAGTTAGCTGGTCTAGGTGGAACAGAAGGTACTTGAGTAGGTACGAGAAGTGCAAGCATAGTCAGGCAGGTGGAGTCGTTACCAGGAGCAACAGTGTAAGACCGAAGGATGAGGCAGAGGCGTAGTCAGACAGGCAAAAGTTCAGGACAGGCGGCACAGGAACAGGCCAGGCAATCCGGATCGGCAACAGGAGAGTCAAGGCAATTCGGCAGGGATCAGACGAGAAGCAGAATCCAGGAACGAGGTATAAGTCAGGAGCACACGTGAGTATCAGGAGCTTAGAAAATACAAGGACTTTGACATTGAGGCATCTTGGAAAGGAGCTGAGCCACTTTAGTACCTGCAGGAGAGCCTGGGTTGGTCATCGAGGTCACATGACCCAACCCATGCAGCCCATGGAGTGATGCGCGCCTCCCCTAGGGCAGTGTAACAAGATACCAGCAGCAAGCATGCTGTGGCCAGGGCTGAGTGGATCCCGTGGAGTGGAATCCACAGCACGTACAGCGACAGAGCCTAGGATTGTAGCAGTGAGCGGAAGGATCACCGCTTAGCACTTAACATTCTGGCACTTAACATTTTGGCCAGAATATAAAATTATAGAATAATCATATTATAGAATTGTCTGTGTTTAAAAAAAAAAAGAAAAGTAATAATAAAATGAGATGCAGGGTTTTTTCAAGAATAGTAAATTCTTTTGGAGATCCTTCCATAATAATAAGGTTGAGAATCTTTACTATAAAACATGATAAAGACCTGAATATATGTAACAGTAATATACTGTTAATTCATCAATCAGCTGTGTTCACACACTGCATTTATCTTTTTCTTCTTTATTAACTAGATTTTGTGTAAAATATGTTTACCGTAAAAAAAGACCTTACATATGTAGCATGATTGAAGTCCATATGTATCGTCAAACCACCTACTAGATGAAGGGTGCGTCTCCCTCACAACGTTGATAGTGAAGGCGCTATGCTCGTCTGAACGGTCATGAATTGCTCAAACTGTTTTTCAAGTTGGGTGCATGGTAGACTTTGAATGCTCGGGGAAGCAGGAGCTTTGACCATTCAGGGGGATTTCAATCATGCCACCTATGTAAGGTCTTTAAAAAAAAAATATATAATTTAATTTTTTTTATGGTGAATGTATTTTACACACTATCCAGTTAATAAAGAAGGAAACGATAAATCCTCATTGAAGAAATGATGATTACCCAGGAATTGGAACCTGGTACTGTGTATGTTTAAGTGAACCAAAAAATTTTACTTTTATTTTTACAGTAAAATACTGTAACTTGTATGTCTATGCATTCCATCAATTTGCATTAAATGCATTCCCAATACTTTTAAATAATATTATATATTTTGTTAGACTCATTCACACTTGTGAATTATTTATAGAGCTTTATTCATTTAAAAAAGAAAATTTGCTAATAATCCACATTTGTTTTTTAATGCATTTGTCTTTTATACTATGCCAGATATTTCTGTGGATCTGAATGAATAGGATTTTTAGCTCAGAGAAGCCAATGGTTGGGTGTTTGACTCCTAGCACCCCCACCGATAAGCTTTTTGAAGAGGCTGTGGCGCTTAAGTGAGCTCTACACCTTCTTCCTGGGCCAGTGACATCACATTCCTTGGCACGTGGTTTAGGTGCAGCTTAGTCCCATTTAAGTAAATGGGGTAATCTGCAGTACCAAGCACAGCCGCTATACAATGGATTGAGCTTTGCTTGTTAAGCTGTGAGGAGGCTGCGACGCACCCTGGAACACTGCAGCCTCCTCAAGCAGCTGTTCGGCGGGGGTGCCAGAATCAGACCCTCACCAGTCAGATCCTGACTATGACTTGGACAATCCTTTTAAACAGCTTTAGGCCTCTTACACAAACGTTTTTTTTTTTTCCTGTTTCCGTTCAGTTTTTTTGCGTTCCGTATACGGAACCATTCATTTTAATGGATCCGCAAAAAAAACAGAAGGTACTCCATTTGACTTCCATTTCCGTATTTCCGTTTTTCCATTCCTTTCAAAGATAAAACATGTCCTATTATTGTCCGCATAACGGACAAGGATAGTACTGTTCTATCAGGGGCAAGCTGTTCCGTTACGCAAAAAACGGAATGCACACGGACGTCATCTGTATATTTTGCGGACCACAAAATACTGAAAAAGCCATACGGTCGTGTGCAAGAGGCCTTATATAGAATGTGTGTGGTATTACAACTTCACCACAGCTCATAGTGTCATTTCTCAGTGTTGAGTAGGTATACAACATGTGACCACTAGTGTTGAGCGCGAATATTCGAATCGCGAATTTTTTTCGCGAATATCGGCACTTCGCTAATTCGCGAATATTTCGAATATAGTGCTATAAATTCGTTATTTCGAATATTCGTTTTTTTTTTTTTTTTTTTTTTTTTTTTTTTTTTAATTGTTATATTTTTTTCTTTCCCACTTCCCTAAAGTTGTTCTTACCTGTCCTTTGGATTCCTGGCTTCCTGGCTGCTCCAGTCAGTGCCCGTTGCCGCTTCTGCCGCCTTCCGTGCTCATGGAGCGTCCCCATCTCCATGGGAACGTCTCCATATACTAGAATGTACTGTCGGATTTGAGAATTACGTTGAAATCGCAATTGCGATTAATATAACACGAAATAATCGCATTTGCGATTTCAACGTAATTCTCAAATCCGACAGTACATTATAGTATATGGAGACGTTCCCATGAGCATGGAATATAGCATTACTAAGTTAAATTCGCAAATTTGCGATTTTTTTTTTTTACTATGGTTGGCTTCAATGGTAGAATTAGCGAATATGACGAATATATTCGTTATATTCCA